>NW_026892549.1:39285000-40485000 GCF_033815535.1 Pezoporus flaviventris
GGTAATGGCTTTTCGGGTTCCTTACGTCTCAGAGGGCATCACGTAAGTATGAGTTTAGTCATACATTCATTTTGGCAAGTTTCTTTTAAAGTAATGTCCTTTTTTACTGTAGTGAGTTCCCCCCCCCCCCCCCCCCTTTTTTTTTAACTGAAATTTTTCTAGAACAAACAAATTGGGAACCTGATTAGCCATTTGCTAACTTTTGCATTTTAACATAGAGAACTTGTTGTTTGCTCCTTATTTTTGCCAAGTCAGCTTTATTTTCTGGTTGCCAAATGAGACAACCAGATAAAAACTGCCACCAAAACTTCACTGGGACTAATCTAGAACCGTTATAGCCTCAGATGGGGTCCTCTGGCGGAAGTTGCCAAACAAGCTTCAGCACAATCATAACAATACAGATGTGCTTTGCCATGGACTTCTGAAACTGGAAAAGCAGCAGCTCGATAAATGTCATGACAGAGGTGTAAAACTGACGTGTTTGTATGTATGTCAAATGCTGCCAGGAATCTATTCTCTCAGGAAATAATGAGATGAGACAATACCACTAGAACCCTCACTTCTGAAATAAGGAGAAATTAATGGACAGTTACCATGGTACAGCTCCTCAACAATATTTCCATGTTTGTGATTCTGAATTAATTTCTCACACCATATTCTTTGGGTCAACAGATTAAATTAATAACCAGGCAGCTATCCTGTTTACTAGTGAAGAATCTTCTATAACCTGTCCTGTTATAGAAAGCCTTGTGAGAAACATGTTTAGTTTCATTGGTTAGCATTATTTTGCCAAATATTTAGGCTCCAGAAGCATATTGTTGAAGGATATTAGGTAGAAGATACCTTTAATGTTCCAGAGTGAGTGACAGCAATACAAGAAATAACTAATGGATCTGATCCAGAAGTCCTTGTTCAAAAAAGTCTCTGAGACAAAAGAGCATCCTGTTTTCTACTGACATATGATTTAAATGTGTCATCAGGAATAAGGTAATGTTTCTGCTTTTTAAAATGTTTCATGGCATAGAGTGTCAACCTGCTTCCTTTCTTTGATATTAAGTTACATTAAGAATGTAGTGTTACAGAATTTAGGACTACTTTAAAAGAGGGTTTGTTTCCCTGAATAGTCTTTCAGTTCTGTTTCCACATCAGACCTGCTGAAAATTGACAGTGCTTTTATTGGTAACAATAGAAGGGAAACAACAGTATCCCAGAGTATGAAAGGTCCACTTACAGGATAGAATTATGGACTGGGATGTTGCCACACAGTAATGGCCTTTCACTGCTAAGTAAGTGCCTAATCAAGAACTATTAAGGTGAGCTGAAGCAATGAAGGTTTCTGACACAAATTTAGCTTGACTAAGAACTAGAGAACCATTACTATCAGAGCAGACATAACTATCAGAAAATAGTTTGATAATTGTAGATGTAATGGATTCTAAAATGGATCGTTATGGAAAGATTTTTCTCCAACTGGATTGACAAACTGAATTTAACCCAGCATCTGTGTTGTCTGGTACTACCAGACTATTTTGGGTTCTTACTCATTCCTCAAGACACAAATTGTACTGAAAGTTTTACTACTCATTTATGTATAAGTCTGCAAGTAATTTAGGTTTTAAGCAAAAGACCATAGCACAGGCAATGTCAGCACCATGCCAAGGGAGTGGTGGTACCTAATTAAAAAAACCCAAAACAACAGAAAAACACACACACACACAAAAAAAAAAAAACCACGAAAAAAAGCAGTGCCACGTTGTAACCTTGTACCTTGCATGATATCTCTATAATAACCACTTTTAAAGCATAGAAGTGCAGAGCTTAAAAATAGGTACAGGCAAAAGGTACTAGCAGGGAAGTGTCCCTGCCTGTGGGGGGTGGGGGGTGTGGAACAATATGGTCTTTAAGGTCCCCTCCAACCCAAAACATTCCATGATTCTATGAAAATTAGTTTAATACCTATAATGACAGAAAAATGCATATAAGTGAAGACCCATGACAGCAAATGCCAGTAAGAATCTTAATCTATGAGATTACTACAAAAAAAAAAAAAAGAAAACTAAGGATGTATGTATGACACAAGGTAAGTAAAAGTAACAGTTTAGAATGTATTAAAAATATTTAATGAAACATTATTTCTGCCTAAAGCTTTTAAATAGCTCTTTGGAAAAAGAGGACATATCCATCATAGCTGTTTCATATTCATCTCTAAATAGCTAAATCATATGATAGCTTTTCAATTGAAATCATTAAACTTTTATAGTAATATGGCATTTAAATATACATGTGACCTTTCTGGTGTATGGGTAGAGCGTTACAAAAATATATTGCTTACATCTCAAGAATTTATTTCTAGTTGGCAGATTGCACTCTATAACAAAATTAACTTTTAATTTTGCATTCACAAAATACATTTTACACTTTTAGCTGTTTCCAATCAACTAGAACAGCTGTTCATTTTATAAAATTAAATGATTAATATTCTTTTTAATTATACATTTTGAGTACATATGCCACTCAAGGTCAATGCATTTCTGAATTTTAAATCTTAAATGTCATTGGTATAATCCACACATCATATAAGCTAATTAATCTTGTGGTTAATTCAAATTAATTAATCTACCAAAATATAGGGAAATGGTTTAGAAACTTCAGATTTGGCACGTTTTCTGTGTTGAAAAGTGACTTTCACACTTGGACAAACTTTTAAGCAGATAAGATTATATATATATATAAAAAGTTCTTCAAATAGATGTTTGTTTTTTTTTAGCATGCTAATATAGTTATTTTTTAGTTAAGGGCCAAATAGAATCAGATTTTAACCCACTTTAACCTCTTTGTCCTGACAGACTAGACTGTCATTGCAATAATCCAACAAATTTATGAAGTTATGTTTCATATCTCTTCATCTAGTATTATAGACATATACGATCATTTTTTTAATTAGATGTCCTTCCTAAAACCATTGCCATGTACTTCCTCCATACTAAATTATAGATGTATTTCTTAAAAAATGTACTTAATGTGAAATTATTTGCAGAGAGATTGCATTAAGTTTTAAAGTAACTACAGCTTAACTGTTTCAGCTTGTAAATTCTCAGCTGTATCTGATACTAGTCTTGAATACTGAAGAAAGAGGGAATTTAGAATTCTGATGTCTTAAAATTCTTGGACAAAGATACATTTTACTGTTCAGTGATATTCAGGGATTTTAGCAGACCACCCGAAAGTTCAAAAATAGGGTCAATTTGTATCTCTGTGCAATTACTTGCACAATTACCGAGGCACTTTTGAAAGAGCCTTGTAAAATTTAATAGATTTTGTCAGTTTATCCCCTTTCTGAGTGCTGAGGAGCAAAAGTATAATGCCAAGTTATTGCCAGATCTTATGGTTTGCTATAGAATCTTTTTTCTTTTTCTTAGTTTCTCCAATTATTTTACACTTTTTATGAGATTATTGTGAATCCTCTGGTGAAGATGTGGATCTGCTGCTGTGGCACAGAATGGAGTCGACTCAAAGAGCTCTTAGATTTTCCTACAAAACTATTTTTACAAATACTTACCAAACAGGCTCCCTAAGTCTTCAAGAATACTGAACCTGAAAGCAAACCTTTCCTCTGACTGATTGCCTAGCAAGTATCTTCAATAGCTTTGCATTTAAACAGCATCCAGGCCGCCAAGGACATGGAAGTGTTTGGCAATCAGCAAGGCTCACAACTGTCAGGTAAGTGTTAATGTGCAATTCGGAGAAGAAGGATCCAAGGCCCTGAATGAATCATCCTGACCAGAGAAAATCAGCAGAAATGTGTTAATTCAAAGGTTCTTTTAAATTTGTTTATGGGGTTTATTCCCTGTTAATATTTACTCCCAGCTGATTTGAAGTCATATAGGTGTTTCATTATGGATAAAGAAAACATGAATTTTGACCTTGTGACTGTGACAGGTCAGTGGGAGATCATGGATAGTGGGATTTGGCCTTTAACCTGGAGGCCATCAATCCTGTTTTTCTTCTCATCATCCCTTAACTTTTTGGGGGTACACATTTACTTAAGTACACACAAAATCTCAGCATGTCCCTGACCCGGGTCTGGGGGTTACATCCCTGCTTATGCATGTTAACAGGAGCCCAACCAGAGGCTGTGTACAAATTCTCTGTGCTCACTGAGAAAGGTTATGGACATGCACTCAAGGGCGTGTAGGTACATAGCAGGGGTCTATCTCCTCTTCGGGTGACTGTGTGGTGAATCCCACCCTGAAATGTACTGAACTTTGGTGCCCAGGAACTCTTGAAGTGGAGAATGTGTACTGAGGTGTGAATTGAGTCACTACTCGCTGAATAAGTGCTCTTTCATGGTACGGAGGCCTTGTACAGAGTCTGTATAGGTTCAGGGTTCTCTTGGGAGTGGTAAAGGCTAGAATTTCATCTAATTGAAATAACAAATCATCATAATTCAGTTTTTGATGTCTGATGCCATTTAACTCTGACTAAGTAGGGAACAGTTTACCAGCTTAAGAATATTGTATTCTAGAAGCTATTTTAATCTGTGTGACCATTCCTCTCCTCCACTTCTGCTTCCTCCCCTCCAGAGTAAAAAAAGAAGTTGTATCAGCAAAAGAGCTGTCTTGTCTGTCCTGCTACATCTACAGTGTAGTCTTCTGCCAGTGCAGATGTCTCAGTTAAGGGTTAGGGATTTTTTATCTCCCATGATTGTCACAATTGTACCTGCAGCAGCGTGTGGCCAAAGCCTGATTTACCTTGTCCTCAGGTGAGCACAGACTTTTCATGCTTTGTACTTAATTGTTCTTTCTAGCCTAACAATATAATGTAGCCTTTGCCTCCAGGTAGGACCCTCCATCTAGCTCATCTAATACCCCTCCTCCAGGGCATCAATCACCAGCTTTTGCTGGTCATTGATGCCAGTATTGAGCAAGTAACTCACTTCAGGCAACACCATCATTTGCCCTTCCTATCACACTGTGCCATCATAAAAACCAGTATTTTTTTACATTTGTAATTTCCAGTTGCCACTAAATCACAGACTTTAACCATGACAGTGACTGAGATGTCCTGAACTGAGTATTGCATCACCATAGCATTTAGAATAGAAGAAACCTTAAGAGGGAAAAGGAAAAATAAGAAAAACATCTTTTTTTTTTTTAGACGGTATTTATGTTTTAAATGAAAATTAATACTCAAACGACATAAACTGTGATACTTTTCACAAATTAAACTTTTCTGTTCACAAATACCCACAGCACTAGCTTAATCAGAAACAATAGTGTGTGCCTATGTTTTTTTAATTTTTAAAAGGTAGGGTTGTCTGCAAAAACAATATATTCCTATTATCTGCCAGCCCTGTTCTTGGAGCAGAACTGAGCAGTTTAAACAAAGTTACAGTATTATCTAACATACTACTCCAAAACATTTTTCATTTTCCTTTTTAACATGAACCAGCCATCACAGAGCACGCTTTCAATACAGGCTCTAATTACAAAGCAGGTTAAAAGAAATTTTATTAGACCAAAGCCTGTATCTTCACTTGAGGTCATATCCCACATGCTTTATTCAGGATCAGATGGTGTGCCTGTGATCTCCACATGCAGATCTCTCATCTGTATGGAAACGAGATGTCAGTCATGCTGCTACATTCCCCCTTGTTTTAAACAGCTCTCCAGAACTCTAGGATGCACATGTGAAGAAGAGAAAGGAAAATGTGCTCTATTCACTCATTAAAGATTAGCCAGGAAAGAGAACACAGTCCTGAGAATGTCAGGTGGTCTCAGCTACTGTATGTTAATCCCAAAGGAGCATGGAAATTACTTCATTTCTTCTCCTCATGTCTAAATAATTTGCTTTCCCTTCTGATGAGGTATAGTTTGCTTTTGTTGAATCTTGCAAAGGACAGCCAAACACTTGACATCTGCTTTCTTTACATGTTATTAAACACTGCTTGCTCACCTTAGTAGCCCAGTATAGGAGGCCCACTCTTCTCAGCATTACCTGATCCTTCAGCACTGACTTCTTTCTATTAACTTGCTCTGAAAGAACTGAAATAGTTTTAAGTGGGCAAAGATTACACTATTATATTTTCCAAAATATTAACCAAATCTTCTTATGTGCCTACATGAGACCTAAGGCTATGTCTGAGCTGCTTAATAAAATGCTTGAATAAATTGTATAATGATGCTGAGAAGCTACTTGCAAAGTACTGTAATTGAGGCCATGTTCACTGCTTGAATAGTTAAGTTAGAGACCAGAACTGTGAGCAATCTTGTTAGGGGAAGCAGGCTCTCTGTAACACTACTTAAAACTGGCCAGAGTAGCTCAGTTAATTGTAAACACTGGAACTGTAACTGTTACCCCAGTGGGATCTTGAATATACAAAGAACAGTACTAAACATGCTCAGTGCATCCTGGCAGTCTATGGGGAAGTGGTTTTTCCTCATCGGGGGAAGGGCTTATGAAAGTTTTTCCCAGAAGGGGTAAAAATTGGTTCATGGATCTGAAGATCATTTCTATCAGTCAGGAGAAAAGGCCGAAGACAATGCAGCCAGGGAACCTTGCCTTTTTATGGGCCACATTTGCTCATGCTCACAAATACAGAGACGAAGAGCCCTACTTCCCTTCTCTACCCCCTGAACATGGAGGGGAGGTGCAACATACAATAATTTTTAGAAGCCTGTAGCTGATTCACTTCCCCCAGTTTCCCCACACAACTCATGGGAGTTTGTGGTATAGCCCCAAAGTTCTCTGTAGTACATTCCAGTATGCAGCTGTTGCATTGCCTTTGTGGGGTTTGCTCTCTCCCCATCCTCAAAAAACCAAATCATTGTGCACAATTACGCTATTTTGAAATAGCTTGTTATGCATGAAGAAGAAAGTTTCCTAAGCTGAATCAGTGATTGCAGAGTACTGAAGTCACAGAGACTTAAATGGGGGAATTACCTTCTAGTTTTACCATTTAATTATTTTTCCAATTAGAACCACAGTTTTAATCAGCTAAGAAATATTAAATATTAAACAGTTAGTATAGTGTGTTACATTAAAATAATTCTTTATAAAGTGCCTAAGTATATTACAATCTCATTTGTCATTTTATTATACACATTCATTCATCCTAGACTTAATTTAAAATAGGTGTCAGGTGTCAGCTATAATACTGAGATCTGGATTCTGATCTAGATGCTAGAACTCTGCCATTTACTAAGCATATACAAGAAGTGGGAAGGAGGAGGGTAAGTTTAGGCCTGGTTTTAATAAGCTACAGCAATTAGATATTTTGAATACTCAGAACGATGTATTAGAATTATACAATTATTTGGTTTGTTCGGTTGCTTTTCAATACACTTGAGAACCAGCTCTTAATTAAGATACACACATCATCAAAGACTAGAAACTTAGATGGTGGTAAAAACAATTAGAATGATGATGTAGGCTTAGATTCCCCGTGGTTTTTGTACAGATCTGCCAAACAGCTTGGGGTATGGACACGTGGAATTTGCACAAGGTCCAGAACATCTGCAGTACTTGTGTGCCCTGCAGGGACATGAACTTTCCCGAAGCAGGTAGGATGCTCTGGGGCATGGCTCTATTTTTCCCAACCCAACTGGGTACTCTGACAGCAGGAGCTTTACCCCTCAAGGGAATTAATGCAGTTCTCCATTGCCTCTGGGTAAGGAGTTGTTCCTCTGCACAATTCCTTCTGGGGAGCAATAGCCTAGGGGTGCTGCAGTCCTCATCCTGCTCCCATGGCAAGACTGATAAATCACAGTGGAGCCTCTATCTGTGCAGCATATGCCAGTTATGTGTTAATTACTTGTTAGTTTAGAAAACATTCCTTCCGATTTAAAAGGTGTAAGAGGAAAGCACAGCATACAACAAAGTACATTTTATAAAATGGAGGAAAATAAATGATCCAACCAAGATTACCTCCAATTATAGGCATGCTTTACCCCTTTAAAACTATTACCTCCAATTATACGCATGCTTTACCCCTTTAAAACTAATAACTATGTAATATACCATCCTTAATACATCCTGAATGTATTGGTCTTGAGCTCAAAAGCAGTAAGAACAACCTGTCTCATGAAACTTTGCTGCAGAAAGGACCATCTCAATGTTACACGAAAAACCTTAATCAAAGCAACCAAACCTCTTGACTTGCTGCTGATTCCACAGCACTTTTTTATAGTGATATCACTTTTATCTATCATCATTTATTCAAAAAGGTAAATCAAAAGCATAAAATAGTCTCATCTGATTTTTTTGCCTGCAGGAGATAGCATTTTCAGTGGTTAAGCCGTGAAGTCTTACATCAGTCAGAGACAAACTAAGTGGCTGACCTGACTTTCTGTTCTCATTTTCCAAGTATAAAAGTTTCTTACGCACAGGTTACAATCCAGTATCAAAATCAGAATTTTTAAAAAGAAAATATTTGTCTTCAGCAGCTCAGCTGACACAAAGGAGTACTTGTATTTTAGACAGGTGCAACACTTTTTTTAATTGCTGATCAGAAAACCAATCCTCTATTAATCCTAACCAGGTAAATTGAATATATCACTAACGCCTGTTAGTATGAGATGCGTTTAGACCTATATTAATGATGATTAATAGCAAGGATTTTTACAGTTTGAATCCTACAAATAAATTCATAGAATCATCATAGAATTCTAATGTGTTTGTAAAGTTCTTACATTTTGACTTTTATCAATCTTATTTTCATTTAAAATAAGTTATTAGGAAATCACTTTGAACTCGACTCCAGTAACCAATACTTCAGCTGAAAAGGTTCACAAAAAGATGGGGTCAGCTCTGAAGATCTGCCCAGGGATACGTGGCACGTTAGTCAACACAGTGATGCAGGCCAGTTTCTGTGGCCAGTAGCAACAGAACAGTGCAGTTTGAATCACATTTTGCCACCTTCAGCTCTTTGGCCTCAGTGGTTAGGTTTTTATTAACACCTCTCCACCAAGATGCAGATTTTTTCTAACTTCTTAGGAGGGCTTCAGTTCATGCCTCTGGGCCCAGGGTGTTTTACTCACTCTACTGTAATGCTCTATGGAAAGACCTAACAGTGTCCCAGCTACATCTGCTTAAAATCACTTCAGTGCCTTTGGGGACATGTGTGTGTGTGTGTGTAAGCCCTTAAGGAAGCTGCAGAACTGCACATGCCCTGGGAGCCAACCAGATAATCATTAGAGAGTCGCAGAATGCAGGAAGAGCCCCTGCTACACGTGCCTTCCTTTGGCAAGCAGGAACAGAGGGGCTTGAAATGGTTTTCTCAGGGGAAATGGTGAACATAATGGAGATGCATAACTATCATAAGCCAGACCAAAGGTCTGTTTAACCTAGGAGCCTGTTTTCCAGTAACAGATGCTTAAGGAAAGTGGATTAAAAACAAGGCATATATAAAACAGATATTCCCCTTGGCATGGCCTCTCAGCTTCTGGGGAACAGTGCCTCAGAAACTTCCTGAGCTGGAATCACATTTTGTTTGTTGTGTTTAATAGTCACAGATAGGCTGAGCCATCACAGATTTGTCTCATCCGTTTATGTCTGGATTTACACTTTGTGGGTCCACAACATGTTCTGATAGCTGTTTGTAAGGATGGATTATATCCCCTCTGCAGAGAAAGACATGATGACTTTATAACCATCTCGTTTTTCCCTGCATGCCCCCTAACGCCGCGGAGTGGCGTGGAGCTGCGTCTCGTCTCGCTCCCCAGCCTATTCGCACTGCCTTCCTCGGACGCACACCCGTCTGGCGCAGTCGCGGGCTACAGCAGCGCCTCGGACCCCAGCCCAGCCCGGCCTGGCCCGGGCCGGAGCACCCCCGAGGCATCCCTGACACCTCTCCCCGCGCCCAGCCCGTTAGGATGGCGGCAGGTGCTGGCCCTGAGTGCAGCCCCCGGGGCCCCTCCCGCCGAGCCCCATGCCTGGGCACGCCGCCAGCCTGCCTTCCCCCCGGGCATGGCCTCTTGACAAGGTTGCCCTTACGCTCTCAGGCAGAGGTGGGTACTGGAGGTATCGTTCTCCCGTCGCGGGAGAGATGTTCCCTCAGGCGGGTTCGGCTGTGCTGCCCTGGGCAGGTGGGAGCTGTGGGGACCTGCGAACATAAACCTGACAGGAATTTCAGGCATATTGCATACTTTTTTACAATAAATTGCAAGTCAGGTCACAGAACCATAGGTCCAAGTTCCTCAACATTGGTTTGGGGTTTCTTTTTTTTCCCCCCAAAAAAAGTCACTTGATATCAAGACTCCTAGCTTTTATTTCTGTACCATGACTTGTTCATCTTTCACTGTGGTCATGTAAAACTCTGGTGTTGTCCTAGTTTGTTTTTTCTGAAGGTTTCAGATATGCACCAGCATTTCCATTCAGAGCTGTTCCTCACAGCTTGCTCCTTGGCTGTAAAATGTCACCATGGGCTGAAGCGTGGTATGTGAAGTCCAGAACAGCTTTTCTTCCATTAGTATAAAACGTTGGAGTTAAAGGAGTGAGTTAAAATATATGGGTTTACTTCTTTCCAAATCTTTTTATATGCCTATATAACATGAAAGCTGATTTAATTGAAAGAATAAAATGGGACTTGACGAGCCGGTGGTCCTGACTTTTATCTTGTCCCTTTATTGCATCCTACAAAACATGAAAATGGTTAAGATGTTAACATCTGAAAGGTGATACCCCTTTTGATACTGTATTTCTCTTAGGATAAATTTCTTAACGTGTTTTTATGGGCTTACATATATATTCCCAAGATCTATCAAGTTTCCTGTATGCATCAGGTGATGTATATTTGTCACAAGAGATGTGGTTCAATATTCTGAGTCTGTGCTACTTAGGCCAAGTTAAGTAGTTACTCCTCTCTTTTTTTCTTCCCTCTTGCTTAATCCTTCCCTCCAGCTGGAGATCAGTAAAGAGTGGTGCCCCTCAGGGATCAGTGTTGGAACTGGTCTTGTTCAACATCTTTGTCAGTGACATGGACAGTGGGATTGAGTGCATCCTCAGCAAGTTTGCTGATGACACCAAGCTGTGTGGTTCGGCTGATAACGCTGGAAGGAAGGAATGCCATCCAGAGAGACCCTGACACGCTTGTGAGGTGGGCTGATGCCAACCTTATGAAGTTTAACCATGCCAAGTGCAAGGTCCTACACCTGGGTCGGAGCAATCCCAGGCACAGCTACAGGTTGGGCAGAGAAGAGATTCAGAGCAGCCCTGCAGAGAAGGACTTGGGGATGTTGGTTGATGAGAAAATGAACATGAGCCAGCTTCAGTGTGTGCTCGCAGCCCAGAAAGCCAACCGTATCCTGGGCTGCATCAAAAGGAGTGTGACCAGCAGGCGAAGGAGGTGATCCTGCCCCTCTACTCTGCTCTTGCGAGACCTCACTTGGAGTATTGTGTACAGTTCTGGTGTCCTCAACATAAAAAGGACATGGAACTGTTGGAACAAGTCCAGAGGAGGGCCACAAGGATGATCAGGGGACTGGAGCACCTCCCATACGAGGATAGGCTGAGAAAGTTGGGGCTGTTCAGCCTGGAGAAGAGAAGGCTGCGTGGAGACCTCATAGCAGCCTTCCAGTGTCTGAAGGGGGCCTATAGGGATGCTGGAGAGGGACTCTTCATTAGGGACTGTAGTGACAGGACAAGAGGTAATGGGTTCAAACTTAAACAGGGGAAGTTTAGATTGGATATAAGGAAGAAATTCTTTCCTGTTAGAGTGGTGAGGCACTGGAATGGGTTGTCCAGGGAAGTTGTGAATGCTCCATCCCTGGCAGTGTTCAAGGCCAGGCTGGACAGAGCCTTGGGTGACATGATTTATTGTGAGGTGTCCCTGCCCATGGCAGGGGGCTGGAACTAGATGATCTTAAGGTCCTTTCCAACCCTAACTATTCTATAATTCTATGATTCTATGATCTGTTCATTCCTACTCTTGAACCAGAATCTGGTATGAGTCACCTGGAATGTAACCTACCTGCAGGAGCAGGAGGGAGCACTGGGTCTCTTCAGTTCCCAAGGTGCAAAAAGTTACAGCAGGTGAAAATGAGGCAAGGATAAGAGTGGCAGCCATGTGGTACTGGTGCTGCTGCCTGCTTTTGAGGCTCTGAGAGAGGCTGTGTAGTATGTGGAGAAACTACTAAATATAGTCATAGTTACAGGTACCTGTAGTGAAATCTGCTAATCAGATGTAATTAATCAAATCTGCTGTGGTTTTTAGTGGCCTTTTCTGTCTGTTGTCAGGAAGGTAAGTAGGATTGCATCTAGATTATTGATGAGATGTCTGAATTTTGGCCACTTCTTCAGGTGGTAGCCCTGTTTTCTCCCTGTCACTTTACTCCATGGAAATATAGACGTTGCTGAAGAAACTTGCTACTCAAGACATCTTTCTGCTCCCAATTAAGTCAAAGGGAAAACTTTCTCTGACTTTCAAGGGAGCAGGGTCTGGCCTTGCAGTGGAATTCAAACATAAAACATTGTGCTTCCCTGACAGCTGTGTGCCTTCTGTGAGGGGAGGCCAAAACTCAGCAACAAATACAGCTTGCTTTAGCTGCTTCAAAGTGAGATAGCTGTGAGGGGAAAATGTTTATAAATGCCAGTGCTGGCAAGGAGAGTGGGGAGACATTGGTCTGTTGTTTTGAAGGATGCACAGCTACTGTTTGCTGAGGAATTCTGCTTTTTGTTCTTCGGCTTTGTGTTGAGGAATTCTGCTTTTTGTTCTTGAGCTTCTGATGTGTATGCTATAGGAAAATGTATGTATCCATAAGACTGGCCACAAAATTGCTTTATTTTTGACCCAGAGAAGTTGCAGATCTTCTTTGTTGAATGTTCTTAATAATTTTTTGGCACATGGCTACTGTGTCATAGGCCCTTTTTGTCTAAGATTAATGGAAACTCAGCTGATTTTGTTTATAGGAGACTTCAGATATCTCTACTGGATTTTATAGTGGATATGGTCACCAAACTGGTTTAAAGATTGTTTTTTTACATTAAGTTTTATTTTTCAGGTTTTTTGAACACCTGAAGTGATCAGTCCAGATGTATTTTCTTATGAGCTATCTGCGACTACAGATTATGGGGGTGGGAGGGTTAGAGTTTCTAACTTTAAGTCTTTTGTTAAAATGTTGAAAAGTGTGTTATTAAGCTCATTATGAAAGCATAAGTAGTGTATCTTAATATAGAATATTTTGCTTCAGATTTTAAAGAAATACCATTAATATTTGCATCTTGTCCATTGTGTGGCCAGGCAGACCTGCTTAGAACTAATAATGGCATTTTAGCATTGTCTTTTGGTTTAACAGTGTATACTGTATAGCTGACATATCCACTTTGTGAAAAGTTACTCTGACAGAAGTACCCAACTTGAGATATCTATCATGGAACACGTGTGTGTTCCCTCTTGTGTCCCACATGAAAAAAAGAAATCTTCTCAACACCTGTTTCCAAAACCTCTTTCCCATGTTGAATGTTTAACTATAAACATTGTATTTCAGGCTTTTAAATTATTGCACGCTTTTTTCCATGTTAAAGTACACAGCTGTGTATAAGATGCATGTTTAACTACTTACTGTCTTACCTAAAATAATAATATGCGGTTTTTTGCATTCACTGATTCCTGAAGTTTATGCTAGTTTCTCTGTGTTTGTTTATATAATTAAAACTTTTTAATTAAGAAAAGTATCCCCATAGCTACCTAAGAACTACCTAAGGATATTTTGGGAAGAAAAGAAAAAAAAAAACACCCACCTGCGAAGCTCAGCACACATTAGATAGTAGTACACATAATTTCTCTTCTATACAGTTGTCACATACAGGAAGCCATTCAAGATTAGAAATTCTGGTTAGAAATACCATTTAAATTTTGTTTAAATTGTGTTTTACTGTCACTACGTAAAACCAGTATGAGCGTATACTCTCACAATTACACAATGCCAGCCTTGTAATCTCCTGTAAGTTGTATTTACTGCTTGTAGTCTGTAGAAAAGTGTGTATATGCTCACACAAATGTATGTATAGCTTATTTCTGAAGGTTTTAAACAAAGATTTTGTGTTAATAGCAATGCACAGCAGAAATCCTTATAGAACATCTAATGCTGTTAAGAATAAAATCACACATTAATGTTTCCAATATGCTTTGTAGGATGATGTCTTATCATGTGACTCCTGGGGTGGTATTTCACTTCTTTACTACCATTATACTTGTCTTACAAAGTATCTTCTTACATGATGATGAATCATCTCACAGACAATGTCTTTTTAAGTACATGGAAATGTTAATAATGTAATGCTAACTTTGTTGTGCTAAACTAATTAAAAATTTAAAAATATAAATTGCAAAAAGGAGAACTTTTATATGTAAAAATTGTGCTAAATGTACCATGCCTGCTGGTTAGAGAAACTTACTCCAGAGACACCTGTGATGGACAAGGTAAGAAAAGAAAGACACAGCTTAATGCTGAAAGTTTTTAAAAGCTTTAATTTTACAAAGACCATAAGAAGAGATCAGTTACTGGTCTGGGAAAGTACAGTGATGGGTGAAGGAGATTTGGTAATTGCCACTACAGCTACCATTTATTTGTAAATGTTTCCCCCCTTATTGTGCATTAATAAGTTATTTAAATGAGTTTTTCATACAAGAGTATGCAGCAATACATTTTATTTTAAATAAAAATGCTTCTGCTTTAGGTTTTGGTTAATTTATGCCTAATACCTAGATCATATAGAATGAATTGTTTTATTTGTTTATTGTGATTTGCAGGGATATTACTCCATGACAAGGTTACACTGACCTATCATTTCATGCATCAGCAGTTCTTCTATTGCACTGATTTGATCGAGCCTAGTGGATAAAAGAGGAACAATCCACCCAATGGACCAAATTAGAATTATAATAAAAACTGCACCTTCTGAAGGACAAAGTAGGTTAAGTATGGTACTTACTGCCCTTGGCATAATTTTTGTGATGTGTCAAATTTGAACCTTTTTTTTCACGTTTGTTCAACCTTTTACATTCAGATTTTGAATTTTGATTTTATGTAGTTATGTAAGTGATGCTGCAGCTGCAGTTGAGGAAGAAGGTAGGGTTTTGTAGCTACTGGAAGCTTTTTTAGGTTAAGTACCTGTGAAAGTGCAATAAATCTTTTTGATTTTGAATATGCAGTAATTTCTGGATGTCTCTTTGCTGTACAAATCCAGATACTGCTGTTGCTCCTCATGTTGAAGAACTTCAAAATTTTGCAGTTATAAAATGGCAAACAACCCTTCCTAGATACTGGTTTGGGCTCTTCTAGACTGCAAAAGGGACTGTGTGGCCTACGGCTTTACTGTTTCTAGAGGTATCTTGTTCCCACTTGCTCTCCTTGAATGCCAGTGATGGCTCAGTGAATCAGGAGGGGCTGTATGTTGTCTGCTCTCTCCCAGGTAAGTTTGGAACTGCTCTTATCCAAGGGATGGGCCAAGGTACCTGTCTTACACAAGGTGTGACATAACTTGTAGGTTCAGACATAGTTTTAGTAAGATGTAGCAAAGAAGATCTTCAAATGGCTCTAAAGTAAGATATGTGGAAATTACAACATAGAAGCTTCTTTTTGTTTGTTTCTCTAATGAAAAAGAGTATATGTTAGACAAAATTTATTCATTTGTACTATATTGCTCTGTTGTGATGATCCACTAGTACTGCATAATCAGTCTGTTTCATGAAGGTTTGCCAACAGTAGAAAATCAAGGCCATCAGAAATGGTAATTACAAATTCTAGTACCTCATAAATGCTAAAGAGCATAATAGTAGCATTGATGTGGTTTGCTTACTAAGGAATCCACAAAGAAATTCATGTAAGTACACATTTAAGTTTCAGCGATCTCTGTAGTGCATAAGAACAGACTGCAGTTGTTTATGTAATCGGGTTGGGCATGGATACATATGTCAGTGCTTTGCTGGATAGATCACTTCTAATAGAGATGGAGATCCCAGTGAAGAACTCCACCTCAAGAGCTTATAGAAAACACTGGAGAGATCCTGGTTGGATCTCTTTGTTTTGTTTGTTGGTTTGGGTTTTTTTCTTTGTTTGAATTAGACATGAAGTCAATATGAATTAATTGCTTCAGTAACTGAAGCAATTGCAACTGAACAGTTGCATATCTGTTTCGACAAATTCAGGAAGTCTACAGTAAAAAGAAACAAAACCCACAGTTGTGGGTTTTTTTTTTGGGGGGGGGTAATTTATTTTCTACTAAATAGAATTGTTTAAAAAAGGACAGACCAAGAAGGTGAGCATGAACTTACTCCAGAACTTAAATATACACCACCTTCATGGCAATAGATTAATTTCTTATTCAGATATTCTGTTGGATGATATTTTAAATTCCATTGCTGTGAATATTCATGCAGTAGATCAAATGATGCTAAAGTTTCAGTTTGTATCTTTGTGTGGGTTTGTGTTAAAGTTGCTGAAAATTTTCACTGCCTCAGGCATTTAATAATACCATGAATAGAAAATGAAAGCTTTATAAAGTTACTGTTTCTATTTTGAGAACAAACAGATAGACAAATGAAAAATTATGTATTTGAGGGCCAAAAGATAGATTATTTAACAAATACTAACTTTTAAAACAATACTTACTTTAAAATACTTGTTACTTACTGAGGGAAATCTAAGTAAGCATGGGGTTGAGCAATTCAGTAGTTGCACACTTGAAGTGGAACTTTGTAAAAGATCACCACACAGCTTCAACTTAAAAGAATCTTAGGGTTGAGGATCAAAATTTGCATCAGGTGAACAAAAATGTGAAACAGCTGTTGTGTGTTTACTTTTCAGAAGTAGCTATTGAATCAATTCAAGCAGTACCATGGTAAGATGTCTTTGGTTTTGCAGCTGATCTATTACATGCTTTTTTAAGCCATTAGAGCTCAATAATGCAATCATTTGTCATCCAATTAATTTTGAAAGCCTGGAAATATATGGGTGAACTCTGTAACTTGTGGTTCACTTAGCATCATTGTTATTTAGATCAAATTAAAGAAATGGTAGTAGTATTGGGTAAGCTACATTATAGGGACTTACCATCTTCATGTTCTGTGGCTTCTCCGTTAATTTTTAAAATACTTTTATTACTATAGATAAACATGGATAAATGTAGCATGTTTTTGTTTTGCATAGAATATGTAAATTCATTATAATTGGAAACAATACTTGATAAAATGACTGTGAAAATGTATCTCCAGGGCTGATTCTGTGCCCCAGCATCCACAGAAATTGTATCGAGGGCATTAATGTGTGTGGGCTTTTGCTCTATATTTACAGCTTTGAAAACCTTAAGCACTGAAGCTAAAATTCTTGTAAGGCTAAGAGAAAGCTGTGGACATATCAAAATAAACCAGATCCTGTGTTTTTTTTTAATCTTTCTAATCTGGAAGTCATGAAACATGTTACTTCAGTGCACCTGAATCATGCTTTATGACAAGATTCTGCTGCTCCCTAGGAGAGGCAGTGTAAAGGCAATTTCAATATGGAAAGTGTACTTTCCATACCTATTTTCTAGAATCCTTGCACTGAACTTGCACACATAGCAAACACTGACTCAGATTTTTGTATTCTTGGATAGAGGTGTATGAATTTAGGAATAATACACGTCTTGAGAGTTTTGGAGGTCATCTGATCCAATGCCCTACTCAGAATGTGGCCAAGTTACATTGCTTCAGGGCTTCATTCAGTGAAGAAACAAGTATTTCCAAGAATGGAGATGGAGATTTCACAGCCTCACTGAGCAGCATGTTACAGTGTTCGACTACTCTCGTAATGAAGCTGTGTGGGTTTTTTCCTGATATTTAATCTAAAAATCTTACCAATTGAAATATGTATCTTTTTGCTTCAGATAATCTGAAATCTTGGTATTTGTCACCTTCTTGGCTCATGACTCTCTTAGAAATCATATTTTTCATTTATAGGTTGTGTTTGTAAACTCATCTGGAGTTGTCATACTGGCAACTTACTTGGGCTAATGTAAACTTGGGATAATACTAAGGACTTCAAGGGTGTATGTCTAGATTTATTCTGATATAACGCTAATCAGAAATGTGATTTTCTGCTATGTCTTATAGGGAAGCCATTTCTTGCTGCAAAGAGAGTGAGTCATATAATTCTGTAGAGGTAGAATAAAAAGAAGTCATTCTTTATCATTCAGCTCAGGTACAGGAAGATTATTTAACTGTGATGTGTATACTAGGTTAACACATTCCAGTATTAATTGGTAATTTCATTACCTCTGTATTTTTGCTGAAGTTTAACATTGTTTACTCAGTTAATGAACTTCTGTATCCCTTAAGACTACAGACCTAGCATTGCTTATTACATTTTTATGGCTCTCCAGGTGGGTTATCTTAAAAAGAATACTCACTTTAGACAAGCATGCTCTGGACGTAAAAAAAAACCAAACAGAGTTTGTCTGTAGTGTAATGTGAAACAATATGTGCAGTTTACTAAGGTTGTGACATGTAATGTCTACTGTCTTTCTGTTTGTGAGCCTTGCTACCTTGAACTGCTTAAGGATTCCCCAGCATTTATTTGCTCATGTGTCACATTAAACATGCAACAAAGCAGCACCAGGAACATTTACAGGAGAAGGTGTACCTCCAGCCCTGCTGCTTTCTCCTATATGGAGGCAAAAGTAGGAGCAGCTCCCAGCTCTGCTTGGACTGCATGTGGCACCGAAAGAGACTGATAACTACTCAGGCAGTACCTCTTCTGGAAATAAATGGTGATTCAAATGTTTGTATGTTCCATTTGGAAGCAGTATACACTTCTGGAGTGAGCATCATTATGCAGAAACTCTGAGGGTGGTTATTAAGCTCTATTTAAAGAAACTGGTTTCCACCATGTCACATACACTTGGACTTTTAAAATTGTTGGTTTGGATTTGAAAGATGAAGGGAACCCTCGTAGAACACTAGAATTTTGCAGCTGTAGCATGAACTTCCACATTGGGTCTTCTGTGTCTGTCTGAAGTATTTTCACCACCCTTATAATCAACAACATAAATATTGTTTGATTTGATTATGCCAATGGTGATTTGGTGTCTGTGGAAGCTACTGGTAATACTGATCTACTTATAAGATTTCCAGTGACAAATAAGGTGGTGGCTCTTTAACCTTAACCGCACCTCCTCCCTTCACCTGTTCACGGCCAAGGTCTTGAACTGCAGGTTAGTAAGATGTGCCGAGAACTACATATTTTCTATTGCTGCTTCTCCTTCTGATACACGGTAGGTATCCCAGAGAGACTGGTGGCAAAGATGAGGCAGCTGCAGTCAACATGATCTTCCATTGCCGAGGGTGAATACAGAGGGGAGAAAAACAGCATCTCAGGCAGCCAGAGAAAACCAGGTTTGAGCTGTGTGGTTTTGTCTGCTGGACATGACTTAAAAATAAACGTACTCTAAAATCTGGAGCTACTGTAAAACCATAATTTTTTTGTCAGTGAACACAACTTTGATCTAGGTTCCCTTGAAATTAATCACAGGGAAGAAATTCATTATTCATCATACTCCTTGAAAAGCATGGATAGTAGAAGGCTTGTTAAAATGTAAGATAAAATTTCTTTTTCTTAGTGGAAAGCAGGAAGGGAGAAAGGTAGCAAGCTAAATGGCTGTTCCTCTCTGATACTTTATAAATGAGGGATTTTCAGCTTCAAGAGTGAGTTACTAGTGCATCATATTATGTCTAAAACTATTTTTTTTTGTTTTTCACATGTGTTAATCTTTCAGCCAGTCTGGTTTTCTGTAGAGAATTAATACTTGCTATAGGATTATCACAGGATATATTATTTTGCTGTGGCTGTAAAACTTCATTAGAGATCAGTTTGGTGAATAATGATGTAATTTTTAGTATTTCTCACATTTATATGTTTGGTTTATCCCCTGCCCCCCAGAAAATCTCTTTCAATATATGTGGGATGCTTCATTCAAAAGTGTGAAAAATAAGAATGTATCCAGCATTCTTCCCCAGATGATATGAGAAAATACAGGTACAATTTGTACTTACTTAAAGTTACCTACCTGTGATTTGTGGGGGTGACTGTTCAGCTGAGACACTTATGATGTGTTGGTTTATAGTAAATCATATAAGCAACTTATAAGCTCAGTTGTGCAAAGAATTTGGTTTTCCCTTAGGTCTGAGTATGCTGTCTTGGCATCTGTTTTTGTCTGGCTTAATGGAGAAAGTCTCACCCATGTGCTGAGTGCTCTTCTCAGTAAAGCGCTGGCCTGTAAGCATACTACAAGCAATGGGAACCATGTTTTTTAGTTCTGTCGTCTCCTGAATATAGCTCTGTAGAAAACAGTCTGCTATGTTGTAGTAACAAAAAGAAAACATTTGTCTTTTACCAGTGTGTTAACAGAGTTCAGTAAGTACGTGGTAGATACCCTCTAGCTAGATTGATGTGGACCTAACACCTGATGGCAGCCACACTACAGAATAATTGCCCCAGAACAAAGTTTGTATTTTCTGAAGCTGAGGAGTCTGAAATTCTGAGTGCATCAATAGCTTTATGTGGCAGATAAGATTTGGTCAGTGTAAAGAAATTCTACAGAGGAGTTCAGGGATTTTTTCCTTTTTGGCATTAATGATAAATAAATAGCCACCATGGAGAGGGGTTGGATGCCCAAAGAGGGATGCTTATAATTCAACACACTGAGAAGCCTCCTAAGCCAGTAAATTGGAAATACTTTGGTTTGTTTTTCTCACCTGAAATGCCATCTTCTGTGAAGGGTTTGCCTCCAAAATATTCAAAGGAATTCTTGAGAAATTGCTTTTTTAAAAAATTGACAGCAGATGCTCCCTTTCATTGCAATTTCCGAGGAACAAGGGGCCTAATTTTCTCGAAAACAAGCCTCTTGGGAAACTTTAGTGTGTGACTTTTCATTGAGAACAGGGATAGAGAACAGCCACGTTCAAAGGGAGAAATTTGGCTTAATGCAGTTTACTGAAGACAAAACACTTTATTGTGAAGAAAAAAAAAAAAGACAAATTTAATTCTTATAAAGAAAAAAAATAAATGCAAACTTTTCCTCAAGATTGCAGTGAATTTAAACTATCCTAGAAGTCTGAAACGACATACATGAGGAACAAAGAAATTCTTAACTACATACTTAGTTTCTTGTGATCTGTTTTCAAGTTAGCACTTTTTTCTGACTTGACCAGTGCATTTTTATATGTGCTGAAAAAGAATTGTATGATTGAAAAAAAAATATTTGTGAACAATATGGTTTTTTTCATCTAAAGATGTCAATTCTGTCCTTTAATCTGTATAACTCATTGTTACACTGAAACTGCAACTTATATTTTCTTAAATATGTTCTGGTCTGCATCAGTTCTTTGACTTTTTCATATAATACAAAATTTTACATTTTCTTTATTTTTTCCCTTGCTGCTGTATTCTTTGAAGCCTACTCTTACAAAAATTTCTTTGCAACAGAATCTTATGGGACAAAGCTGGTAAAATTAATATCACTAAGCTGAGTCCAGTGATGTAATTGTGTTTGTAGCCTAAAAGTGAGTTTAAAGTCTTAAAACTTAATAATTCATGAACATATTCTTTCAGCTTTTTGTCCTGTGTGTCATTGCATTTGAATCAGGTGGGCATAAAGACAAGAGGGGTTTAGACAACTAGCATTTGGAATTACTAGCGGAAGATACCGTCTCAGTCCCATTGCATTCTTGTAGTAAGAGATTGTTATTTTTTTCTTTGGGTATAATATTAATATCTTTAAAGTTCACAAACTCTTCTTAACTAAAATTTGTAAAGGAATCTTTTTTATGTAATAGTTAAATAGAAAATACTTGAAACTATGTAAGAAAAGACCTTATCAGTGGTCACTGTTAATGAATAAATGTTTAGGAGTTAGTCTGGACATATAAAATGCTCTGCAAGGGTTATTGTTGTCATTAGTACATTATTTTACCTTTTTAATTCAGATGAAGAAGAACGTAGGAACAATAAGAAAGCATTCAGTAATGAGCTTGGTGCTGAAGTTGAGCCAAATACTACTGAAAATCAAAATAATGATGATCAAATATCAAATGATGATGAAGAAAGCAGCAATGAACAAAGTGCAAATGAAAAGGGAAAACTTACTGCACCAATAGAACCGCTGGGAGAAGTAAATTTTCCTTTACTAAAATAACAAATCAACAGCATAACTAAGTGTTATGGACTCAGATAAGCTGGGGCACCAATTCTGCAGTGAATACTTCTTGATTCTTGTCAAGATTTGTCAGCAGTATTAATTACCCTTTCATTCCCACACCTAGGTTTGTGTGTGAGTTTGGTTTACAGTGAAAAATACTTGTTGGTGAAAATTTTGCTTTTTGTCAGTTATTGCCATAATTTCTCAGCAGCAACTCCTGATGATAAATATGTTTATATACTTCGCCATGTTTGCCAAGCAGTGCAGCTTTGGAGGCCTCAGACACATGGTTGTTTGGGTTGGAATCGTTCCTCTCTTTCCTGCCTGCTTGCCATCAGTTAATTGCACAGCTGGCTTTAGAATTACATTCTTGGATCTCTGTTTCTGTTGTTGCCTCTAAGTGACCTCAGCTGATTTCTCCTGGCTCCCTGTTCATTAGATGGTCCTTTATGCACTGTTCTTCAGGATGGGGAAGGGAATTTTTGTTTCCACTCATCTAATTGTTTTTTGTAGAAAATGCAATAGAGAAGAAAGGTTGATAAGGGGAGGCAGGATGGCAAAACACAAAATACTGGGCACTTTGCTATAACAAGAACAGTGAATTTTGTATGATACTGTGAAAAATTACAATTGCACAGCCACTATCTGACTGAATCTTGGGTGTTTCATTAGGGCAGTCTTCACCTCAAAATTATTCTTCCATGTGAAATTTTTGTATTCGATTGGTTTGGTTCACTTTATGGTACATGTGTGCATGTGGCATGTAGAATAATATTTTCATGTCTTATTATTTTTGGGTTTCTTTCAGGTTTAACATGGTGTCTGAATTTTCTGTGTTTGTTGTTCTTATTTATGATGTAATGATGATATCAAGTAAGATCTTTATTATTTTATTACTCTTGAAAGTCATTTGTCTCCTTTCCACCTTAATTCTGGAATTAAAGTTCTACCTGAAATTATTAATACCATTTGCTGAGATTTTTTAATTTTTTTTTTCCTTTTTTTATTGCAGACACTCAAAATTATGATACTACATAAAGGACAGGTTACAACAGTAAGCTTGATATTCTTCAGATTATGAATATCCATTTCTGGTGTGTGTATATATAAAGCTTTTCATTAATATAATTGCACTTTCATGAATGATAAGTGGCAGACATATTTCTGGGTTTTTTTTTGTTTATTTTGTCATCATATACATGTTCGTAATATGTTATGTTGTCAGCTTGCAGTTCTGACATAAGAGCCAAAAAATACTGATTCCACTTCTTGAAGAAAATATTTTGATGGGCAAGTCTAAGAATCTCAACTACAATATTTATTGTAGAGGCATTCTTGCCTTTCACAGATAAACACTGAGAATTATTGTACCAATAGGAACCTGACTTTGTGTTTAAAGAGCCAGCAATTGAGAAAATACTTATACGTGGATTATTAACTTCTTAAATAGGCTGCCTTGATCTATAAAATATCAGAGTAAACAGTCTCTAGTGGTTAATGTTCAGTTGGAAGTATTTATTCTACAGTGTATTAAGGAAGGAAGAAGACAGTCAGAAATCTTCTTACAAATTTAGAAAACAGTCTTCTAAACTCAGAACAAGTAGATTGGATCAAAGGAGCTTCCATCATTGGTCTCAATATAGTATCAACTACCCTAGTCCAAAGCATCAATAAAGACCTTAAGCTAATCTGGGTCACCCCGCACTTAAGTGGAAGAAGAATGCTCAAGAAAACTTTCAGCACTTGGGCAGGGAACTTTCAGCAGAGAATATGTAAAAATTAGTAAAGAAAGTTGGTTTTTAAACTACTCCAGATAGATGCACAAAAAGATGTCCGATGTTGCTCTGGGTTGCTACCTGTGATCATGGCAATGTTACCTGTGCCAAAATGTAAGCCACGTTTATCATGAATTGGGTATGAGGCTGAAGGATGTTAACCTCAAGAAGTGCCTATGAATTCTGTAATATGAGAAGGAAAGAATTATAGAGATCAGTTTAATCTGTCTTTGGATACTCCCAAGCTAGGTTTAGATGTACTTCGTCTCTTGCATGTTAATTTTAGCTTACATCACTTAATAATAATCAAGACTTCCTAGTCCTGTATCAATTAGGCTGCAAAGATACCTAGGGCAGGAAGTAGAGAAAGGGGGACTCTTCCATTCTCTTGCTGCTGTGTGGCTACAGGAAACAGGAACAACAAAGAAGCTTAACAGTGGCTTAATCCATCTGAACATACTCCAATAAACGAGTGATTTTCTGGTGACCAGCTGTGCTAGTTTTAGAGCTATGTTGAGCCAATTCCAAGTGCAAAGTGGTCGCAGCACATTTCAGGATACCGGCTGACTTCATAGTTTTAACTGCAGTTTGCCACACACAGGGCTTTCTTCTTTTGCAAGAAAGCATTAATAAGTATTTAATGATTTAATTGAAAATAGGTGAAACTAATTGCCCCACTTGCTTCTTTTTAACTTTTTAATATAAAAGACTGTGCAGCAATGAATGATCTTATGTATTTTTATGGCAGAAGTACAGAAATTTACCAGTTGAGTTGGTGAAGATGATGAAGAAACAAGTGATGAAGAAACAAGTGAAAGCAGCTAAAGCAACATAAAGAGTAGGAGCTACACAAATAGCAATGATAAATGAAATGAAGTTCTGATGATTCTGAGAAAAATGGGTTTGGAAATTCTACACAATTTCAGTTGATGGTTTTGATTCTCCAACGGAAATGTTGAAGTATACTGTCTAATTATAATTTTTCTTACAAATTTCAATAGTCTTTACTAACATTAATATCAGGTCTTAGAAATTTTGTAGTCTTTGTAGTATTTTCAAATTTATACCTTCAAATGACCTTGCTCTGTAACTTGATGACAAGTGCGATCATGATGTATGCACAAGTAATTGATAAAGCATTTTCCCACTGGAGCAGTAGGTCACATGGAAACTGCAATATAGATTGTCAGTTGAGCAAAACATAGTATTGTAGGACCTACATTCCTTTGTACTACCTTAACAGACAAAAGAATCTTCTAACATGATTATATGAAACTCCTTATTCTGCAAAATGATGATGCAGTTTTGGGTGACCAAAATGTTGTCTTAAAGTTAAAACACTGCTTGCTGAAAATTGTTGTGATTTTTATAGCCTTGACATTAATGAAATAGCTGTTAAGAATATTTCAACAGAAAAGCCTTACGCGAAGCCTTTGTAAAAATGTGTATCTTCAGTGAAAGTCTTGTCTAGATTTGGAGATGAACTATATAGCGCTTTTGGGTAAGTGCAGCTGTAAAATTGATCAGAAAATCTACAAAATTGATAAGATTGTGACTTGTACCAATTTAGTATTCATTTATTGTTAACATTTATAAAAGCTACAGACTGAGATGGCATGAACTACAGTAGTGATGGTAGCTGTTACTGTGATGTGAAACATTCATAAGCAACTGGTGATGTTTGAAGTCATACTCCTAGCAAGTTTGGTCTACATAAAGAGATTATAGGATTGAGACTGCTGACTAAAGTTACTGCAGATATTCAGCTGTTTCTCTGGCCACAGCTAGGCTACAGAAAGAACAAAAGTTCGGTTTCTAGAAATGGATAAAAGGTAAGCAATCCAGCTGCTTTCCAGACAGAAGCAGAGCACCTCCCTTCTCACTTAAATTGAAAGGAATGAAAATGATCAGCCTCTTTGAGGTTTTGATTCCTGAATGACTAATATTCATTTTAGTGTCCACATCATTCAGCTCCTACTACTTGGGGGTTTTAATTTGGAGATTTTTTTTTCCTAAGAGAAAGTGATTTGCTCCAGACCAAAATTAATTCATATTCATACTTTTAAAAATGATGGGGAAAAATCATGGACTGGGAGTCATTCTTCCCACTTTATAAATATGCTGATTTTTCTGGACTGGCATTAAAACTTTAAAACTATTCAGATATGCTCTTGAGAGCAGAGTTCCCTTTTAGCAGAGTGTCTCAAGAATAGATCGGATATATAAACTCAAGATGGTTTGCATTTTGTGCTAATATCTTCTGCCATTATTAATGCAGACATCTATGTGGGATGTCTGCCACATGTATTACCTCAAATCAGTTGGTATCCACATGGTGAGGACTCAGTGAACCATGTTACAATGCTGAAAGAAATAGATAAGTTAAATGTTTTTAAAAGTTTCTACATAAATTGGCTGGCATGACTGTAAAAAGATATGCATCTAGCTCAACTGAGAGTGCAACTCTCTTGTTTTAAAATGATGAATAAGAATTTAAACCTGAAGTTATATGGGATTGGAGAATTGGACTGAGTGTAATCACATTCAGTAAAATCAACTAATGAAAGCCAAACATAGCTAACAGGCTGTTCTGGGGTACACAGGAGTAAACATACTTTATTAAACACACAAGGACATTAAAGTTTAGTACTACTGTTGAGTATAGAAATTCTAAGGCCTGTTATTAATGTTTAAGACTATGTAGTAGCAGTTTCTTGCTGTAATTTTAAGAGTGTATCTTCCTTTTACCTCAGTGTAAGAAAAAAATGTGTACCAATGATGTGTCTGTTATTGGATAAATGTTTTGCATGTTCTTTTTCATATGAAAAATAAATGCTCAAGAAATAATTATGCTATCTAAGTTTATAAGTCTTGCAAAAATAATCGGTTACTATTCTCATGCCTAGATAGATATGCCTATATAAGAAAACTAGTGGTTTCTTATTACCTTTCACTGCTGTGGTATTTCTATTTGTATTATTTTTCTTTCAGTAATTAATGATGACAATCTCTTTGTGTAAATATGAGAGAGAAGGTGATTATTAAATACTTGTGACTCTTAAGAGGGCTTAGCTTTGCAGTGTCTGTTTCTTTGTTTAACCCCAGCAGCTTAAAGGACATGAAACCACATTTCTGAGGGGATTCAATTTGCTCGAAGAAACCTTCCTGTGTTGCAGAGGTCCCTTTGCAGTTCTCCAGTACTGCATCTTTGTACAAGGTACAATGTCTCTATCTCGGTGGCATCTAAGGCCATTCTTGGAGTCGCTGTCATTACTGGCATATTCTTGTTCTTCATGTTTCTTGTAGAGAATTACTGCAAAGTGAAAGAGAAGTGTAATTGTGTAACATTCTGTTACTGAGGAACTGGACAGAAAAGTATAAGCAAAGACAAATGGGCTAATATGGAGGGTCTCCAAAGGGCTCCAAAGTTTTACTGAAATTAATTCAGAATTAGGAACCTGTAGGGAGGATCAACCTAGTGACTGATAATCATAGACACTATTTTGAGAAACTAAAACTGAACATGCAGAGCATAGTGAAAGGATTTTTACCTCTTTTGCTGGAAGCACTGAAGGCTTTTGATGATGCTTTTCAGGGCTTCTCAGGCCTTTCTGGGAAGTAAACTTCAAACAAACAACCAAACAAACCAACCAACTAAAACCCCAGATTGTCTTTACCCATGTTTTTAGGGAATTTAAGTATTTAATTAAATACCTTGGATCTAATTTCTTATGTCTAATGACACAAGTTATATTTATAACTGTAAAAAATGAAGCTAATTTTTACTCTGCTGAATGCGTTTGACCTCGTTATTAAGCATTGTTTCTTGATCTCTTGGTTGAAGTTGGTCAAATAGTGACCACTTTGGTAGTGATCTTTCACTCACCTAGACTAAATGCTGTGTTTCTTGATGAAGAACCCAATCACTTGCAAACAAATACGGCAATTTTTTATATGTTAAAAACCAGTAACCAGAATGCAGTCACACCAGTCTTGCTTACTGCAGACTGCAGTCTGTTGCAGCATTTAATTATAATAGCCCACCTCTAGTACACAGTGGACACATTAATATCTGAAGGTATTTAGGGCTAATTTGTACCAATGTACAAGCCACATTCCAGGTCTAACATTTCATATACCAGAGAGTACTCTTTCACATCCTAGAAGAGATACATATTGGTCTTTTTGCAGTCTTCATATCCCTAAAGCCTTTGTACAGCATTTTCTTTGAACAAAGAGGCCAGAGGAACCTACTAACTAGTAACTAGTACACTACTAACTACTAACTAGTAGACTACTAACTACTAAATATTAACTAGTAGACTAACTAACAGACCTCTCTAACTTTAAGCTTTTCCATATGGCATGAAAAGCATGAGCCTGGAAATCCTTCAGATTCAGAATTTTTGCTAGCTCACCTTTTCTTCAGTGTGGTTGAGTTTAGACTTCTTTTTAAAGAGATTATTACTTTCTGAGAAGTTGTCTGGTAGAAGAACACTAAGGACTGAAGTCCCAGGTTGCTGGTCTCATTGCAGCTGGAGAGGAGTGCAAGTAGCCTTGTTACCTGTTCTGTAGAAAGCAGGAATGTCAGAAACCAGAGCACTAGCCACTGTACTCTCTTGAATCCCTTCCCAGGCATTTCCTTTAAACCCTTGTAAACATTAAATATCCCTTAAGATTGTGAAGAAAGAGGTTATGCTTGATTCATTGCTCGGAGCAGTGCTGATCTTTATCTGATGTGCGTAGGCTTTAAAAAACTTTGTTGTAGCTGAACATGTATTGTTGAAAGATAGCATGGCTTAGTTGTGTCTTGTTCTAGTCCTGAGTTGCTAACACTACTCTAGATGACAGTGGCTCTGCATTTTCTGTGGTCTTCTTCTAGTGCAGCTATCAAAATGCCAGCAAAAGGAATCAAAAGCATTAGGTAAATATGGGCTTAGAGAGAATTTTTGGAGGGCCAAAGTAGAGGACAGGAATTTATTACAAAAATAGACCTGAATATGTGTCTATAACGTGACAACTCTAATCTGATTTTCTGCTTGGGAACTGAAGTCCTCAGATTGAATCACCTGTCTTCTTGATCTGGCTTTTCCTTAAAATTGCCCCTCAATGCTCTAGGAATATTCCATACATATTGAAGAGAGAGGTGTGTGTAATACCTGTTGGCTTTGCTTAAAGCTCGTGCACTCCTCTAGTACCTCAAAATAGGAATCTGTGAGAGTGCGAATGAAATCCACTCAGATTGAAGAATATGAACTACTCAGTCAAACAGAGGGAAAAGTTCTTCCCTGCCCACCTGCTTTATATGGTGGACAAACTCCGTATCTAACTTTTCAGAGTAGAGTGTGCCAATTGTCCAATTTTGTAGCTGTTTGTACTGTCCTGTTTGTGTTTCTGTGCCTATGTCTGCACCTTGTTATCAAATGTAGGTATTGGTTTTCTACTTAAACAACTTTAATTTCAATCAGGTGCATTTAACTTTCCTTTTCTAAAAAGTTTTTTTTTTTTTATTTTATTTCTGTAATATTGTAGGTTAAAAGACACCAGAGGGTGAGAGTTTCAAATACTGTGCTGCAGGTGGCCTACTATTTTCACAAGTACTGATAACTATTCAGAGTGAACAGACAAATTCATCAATGCAAAACATGACTTATCCACCACAGAGAAAAAGGGGAAAAGGAAAAAGAACCCCCCTAGTTCACAACTGTAATGATCCTGAAAACTTTTGAGACTAAGGAAAGCCCATACATGAGAATTAGTTATGAATTGACAAGTGGTTTTTTTAAGTAGCAGAAAAGCCCACGTTTCTTGTTTCCTGAGGATTATTTATGAAATATGCTTAATTTTAATAAATTGTGTATTAAATAACCCCCGAGTCCAAATTCACTCTGAGATTGGAGAGCCAAGCTGCCTTACCTCCTGAAACAGCATTACTGACATTACTAAGTGTGTTCTCGTTGTAAACTGATGCCCTCCTATGGGATAGAAAGATATAATTCAGTGAGACATGTAGCAATTATAGCTACACATCACTAGGGAACAATCCAGGCATTAGCTGTCTTGGCTCTACAGAGTTACTGGGGGAGGCAGGCAATAAATTTTACTTCAAACACAGGGTAAATGGTTGCGATTCCCTAAAACTGGTAGAGAGCTGACTTACTGGGTGTACTGTCACTTTTGTTCTATTTTCATGCTACCATCACAGTTCCCTAACTTTAGCAATTTTGTCTGATCCATCCTGGGGTTTATTTTGTGATGGTTTGGAAGTAAGGGGGTTCTCTGCTTATTTCCATGTATGTCTGGGGGGTATTGAGAGTTCGGATTTGCTGCTGCTGTTGTTTCAGGATGTGGGTTGTTCTTCGGGGTGTTTTTCAGATGAAGCAGATCAAAACAGGCAGCAGCATGTGCCAGCATGGATCAGGAAGGGGACATCCTGAAACAAGAAGCCACAAAGTATGTAAAACAATGTGCTTCACATTATACTTCTCTAAATGCCCTTCATCATGTTGGTGCTGAGTGTTCTAGCTGGCAGCTCATCTTGAGCTGTCTTTGATGTTCAAGTGATGGACATGATCCTTAAATATGGGATAGTTAGGTACACCAGTGACTGACTGATCATAAAACCCAAAGTAAACATATCGTTCACCTTCAATACATTTTTATCAAGCACCATAAACCAGCAAAAGTTATCAACAGAATAGGAGTATAAGTCTGTAATCACCAGATTTCCATCTGTAGAATTTTCTGGGCAGGGACAAATAAGGAGAGCAATAGTTTTTTATTTTTTCTTGGCAAGTTCACTTGGATGGGTTACATATATACAGTGACTTATATCTGTATTTTTAGCGCTGCAGGTGATATCCAGGAAGGTTCTGAAATACTTATTTTTTAACAGTTTTCCAATTTTTCCTTTGTCAAGAGTTAAGGAAAGTTACCATTTACATTATTCAATTCTGTCAAAGATACAGGTCAGTGAGACGATTGTGTACCAGAAATGGTGGAAGAAGAAAGAGATATCTGATGCAATGAATACATTTTGTAAGAATGTACTGTATTACATATTATTATAACTGTGTGATTAAAAAAATGGTAATCGCATCCTGCAAAGATAAAAATACGAGGCCACAGTTTTAGGAACATCCCAGGTGTTCGGCGTATGTACTCTTGTATATAGTTTTAAGGAAAGAGTATACATGATCCCAACTAGTTAAAATAAAATCCAAACAAAATGGCTGTTAAAAGGCAACAGAAAGAGAACATTCATGGAGGGGAAGACCACGATCGTCGTAACAACCAAAAGGCCAGTTTACTGCTCTGCCTGCAGATAAATGCATATATAATATGCGTATAGTTCAGAACATGAAGAAACAAGAGACAGTGTGTCACAGCACCTTTCCCCTCTTTGCTTTTCTGTGGGCATGGGATTGCATTGTGAACTCCTTACAGTTAGGCAAGGGATGCTCCTGTCTCTTAAAAGACTGTACGCATCTCCTGACTCTTCAAACCACAGGCTGCAATACAACTAATAGACAATTTTCCTCTGTTCAGCAGCCTTATTTTAATAAGCCACAATTATAAACACTGTATAATCATAAACTGGTCTTTCCTGCTAAAGATATCTAATGCATCATTTTCATTCCTGTGCCCACCCAGGGTACTCAAGATTCATATTTTAGCATATCCGATTAGTGGATGGAGGTGAACTTTTGGCATATCTTTTGATACTCCATGGTCTGGCCTTTTTTTAAATGAATTCTAATCGATGCACTGGTTATAAGCTTCACTAACAGGTGTTATCTGTCTGAGCCCTGCTGCCTTACTGGTACTGGGGTTCAGTGGTTTCCCTAGTGTGTTTTACAATACATGGAAAGAGAAACCAGCAAAGAGGGGCTGAGCAGAGCTGGAGGAAAGGCTTTGAACAATCTCATGAAACTGGTACTTCTGAGTGGCCCTGCCTGGGCCCGTACATCTGGCAAAGGTGTTTCAAAGCTCTTAGTTGTCGTGTGGCAAGTACGGAATAAAGCCTCCAGAGCTGGAGTGGTTTGGGTTTAGGTTGGATTTTTAAGGAGGTCCGTTGCAAATGAGAGTTACCAGGCGTTTCCTTCCGTGGTAATGAGCGAGGGGAGACTCTGATCAGCAGAGACCCCAAGCTGCCGCCGCCGAGAGGGCTCTATGCAGGCCGGCTTTGATGAGCGTCTGCGCTTGAGAGACAGCACCATCTAGAGGGCACCTGGGCCGGCCGGCGGAGCGGGGACAGGCTCTCTGGGGCTCGGTTTCGGCATATTCCTGCCCGCCCGGTAGCGAGGGGGTTGCAAGCACACAGACACACACCACCCCGCCTGGGGCCGGCGTGGGCCGCTGCCCTCACCGCGCCTCCCGGGGCCGTGCCGGGCCGCCCGCGCCGGGGCGGGGTGGGGGGGCGGGCGCTGTCCTCGGTACTGAACGGAGCGGCGAGGCCCAGGTGCGGAGTGCGGGAGGTGCCCCACCACAGCGGGCATCGCCGTGCCAGAGCGACTCTTCGTTCTATCGTGCCGCTGAAAGCGCCCTGTTCTTCAGTGTCTGGTGTCTTCCCTAGTGGGCCTTCGCTTCTCTGAGTGTAAATGATGTTAAATAATGTCTGTTTACTCGAGACACGCGCGCTTTTGGAAGAGCAGAAGGAAAGGAGTGAGCAGACAGGCTGTGTGCCTGATAGGTGGCTTAGGAGTTCTTCGCGTGATCTTTTGTTGACTCCTTGTGCTGCAACCCTGCCACGATTTCCTATAAATGTTTGTTTCCGTTTATAAAGACCATCAGCTACAGTTATTTCTCATGCTGTGAACTGAGCAAATATTTTGCTGAATTAGTTGAAACCACCTTTAAAACAATAGCCGGGAATAGATGGATAAAGAACATGTCAGCTGGTGCTGTGAATACCTTTAGAGCTGTTTAAAAGCTGGCTTTTGTGCTGCTGTTGTTTTCATTACATGCCCAGTTCCTACACAGGTGTGCTCTGCAAAGCATTTGTCTTGGCTACTTAGTGCTGTCAGTTGGCTGGTCTCCTTTCCAAAAGGGGTTTTTCTTCCTTAGAGTCCTTCAAGAAGGACACATCCCTGCTGCTCATTGCACTGCCCAGCACCCCCAACATGGGATGAAACTCTCCTGCTCCATCAGGTTTTTTCTCCTCCTCCCATCTCACTGCAGATTCCTCCCAGCCCCTTGCATGCCATCTTTGTGAGAAGGGTTTGGTCTAGTCATCTGCGTAGCTACCACAACATGCTGAAATGTAGCATCACTGTTGCCACTTCAATGTTGGCAAAGCATTTCCGGGGAGTGGGATGGAGAAACACAGATCTGGAGTTGTCGGGGGTACAAAACAAAATGTCTTAATGTTTCTCGGTTTCTCGTAGCAAGAGGGTGTCTGGTATAAAATGGTAAGCTAAGGGCCGCACCGAGGGCAGGCCTCGGAAACCCAGGTGTTCCCTGCAGCCGTGCCCGGGCCTATGCCACCCTCTGGCGGACACCGGGGCGAGGGCGCTGCTGTCAGCCGGCGGGGGCGGGGACCGGCGGGGGTGAGCTGTCCGAGAGAACCGGCGGGGTGACCGGCAGGGCACATAGAGCCCTCGGCACCGGGGAGGGGGAGTTGCTAAGCTGCCGTTGTCACGGACCCCTCCTGGCTCATCTGTGGCCCGCACCGTGCTGAGGGGAGCCGCACGGGGCCGCAAGGACGGTCGGGGAGGTGGTTCGGCCCCTCTGCCGGTACGCTGAGGTGCGCGGTGCTCTGCCGCCTGTTAACAGCCGGTGACCCCGGGTCACGCGAATGCTAGAGAGGAAGAGCCCCCAGAGCCGGCCGCACAAGGGACTCGGCGGGGGACTTGCCGGCAGAAGCCCCTGCCCGGGGTGCCCGGGTGGCCTCCCCGCCGCCTCTGGGCAGCCCCACCGTCGCGGAGCGAAGCAGACGGGGTGCGGTGGGTCGTCCCTCCCCGCCCCAGCCGGTCCCCAGCCCTGGTGCGGAGCGGGGCGGAGGGGGTGGCGGCAGCTCTGTGACTCATGCCTGCGTCGCAGCAGATCAACCGGCGATTCACGCTTTTAAAAAAGCAAATCCGAGCACTTCTGGAAAAAAAGGTCATCTCGCATTAAATTCCGCGGCACGATTGGTATTCCGACGTCGTGTCTGGCTGAGTTTATAAGCAGCGGGTCGCTCTCAGGCTGGAGTCATCCTGCCTGCCTGGGCTCCCACAGTACCAGTGTCAGCTCGCGCCCTCGGTAAGTCTCCTCTAAACAGCATCCTGTTTTTTCAGACCTTTGGGAACCTCTTTGAGAATCTGGAGCTTTTTTTCTTTTTCCTAAAATCGGTTTTGGTTGCTGTCATACCTACAGAGGGATAACGGGTATTTTAAGACAGCCAGAGCCTTAGACGTTGTGTTAACCTGTTACTTCACTTCCAGGCATTGTCTAGAGAATCTCTTCTGCTTTGTGGTTTTATTACAAAAGTGAAATACCTCTTTTCAATTGGAATCATTGATCCGTTGAGTTTACACGCGGGCGTAAATCCGCCCAGCAGTGGAAATGAATCCCTAGCTACCGACTTGGAAAAAGCTAACAAAGGAAGCGTTTGTTCGTTACCGCAACCTTCATTTTCTGTACAAGGGGAATAAACCAAATCTCAGGTAGCTGCGAGGACAAAGAGGCGAGCGGGGCGCTGACCCGGCAAATTTCGATCAGTGACCCTGTATTGGTTATTGGAATGCGGTGTCGGCCAGGGAAGATCTGAACATCTGGCTAGGAACGAGGGCTGGTCCAGCACCCTCCTTCCCCAGACAGACATACCTCCTCCTGCCATTTATGCAGCTGAAAGCAACGAGAACGAGCGCTGTTTAGTGCTGAAGCTTGGGCTTGTCCCCGTTTGCTGAAACATGCGTGTGCAAATACACATTTGTGTGATGCCTGCTGTTGGACCTGGGCAAAACACGCATTTGTGGTGGCGGAGGTATATCTGACAGTATTCCCTGAATGTTTAGCCAGGCGTGTGTCTGGGGCTCGGATGGTAACACACAGAAACGGGCTCCGTTTGGGATTGTAGGTCGTTTGGGCAGGTGATTTCGAAGCCCGCTTTGTACATTGGTCTCCGTCTGACGCGAGTCAGATAATTGCTTTGCTCGGCGGCTAGCGATATAATTGCGATAGACTTCATGCTCTGCTAAATCTGTCATTCAGGCTCGGGGTGAGTGGGGGGAGCGCCGCGGCATCCAGAGGAGAGACGGGCTGGCTCTTGAGGCTGTCGAGGCATTTCTCCTTCCCGTCCCACCCCCGCCCGGGACCTGCGCGGCTGAAGCTGGGTTGCAGACCACCGCCCGCCTGCCCCCGGACGGGACTCCGGTGTGGTTCTGCGGGGGACCAGACTTCTAAACCCTCCTTTTCTTCCTTCTAGCAAATCCCATCCCTCGAAGGAATATCCGAGGAAACCTGGGCTCCGGGGACTGGGTCTTTACTGAAGGGATGGCTTCCTCCGCTCCCTCGTCCTCCAACGACGCTCCGGACCCCGCCCCGACTAACTTACGACCCACAAGTAGGTTTAAATATTTTCCTCGTTTAAAGTGTTTTGGAGGTTTCCTCCACCTAGGCTGGGAAAGACCAATTTCGAAACAAAACGATAAATCCGCGAAGCCCCTTTCTGTGCCCTTCAGCAAGGTGCGGAAAGTGTTCTACACAAAGAAACCATCTTCCTGGTGGGAGCGGGAGAGGTTGGTGTGGCGGATAACACGCTGGAAGGAAAAGCCCACCTCAACGGCCAGCTCTGCCTTTATCTTACAGACACATTTGAGAGATCTAAACTCTAAAATGAACCCCCCAGATGGCAAATCAGGATGTTGTAAGGGAGGTTGTGGAGAAAAGAATGAGTTAAAGGGCGAAGTGGCTTAAAGCGGCTGTTCCCCCCCTTATATTTTATAAATGCTAATGCTGCAGCTTCCTTTCAGCCTACGCTGAAGCCTGTAATCAAGCGAAATTTGGATGCTAATTGTAGCTTTTCAAAGCCTTTTGTTCCTAATTGCTTCGAATTCGCCTTGAGTTATTGAGGTGTGAGTGGGAAGCAGAGGCTGCTGCAGGTGGATAGAGAAACGGTTTATAGCCCCGCCAGGCAATTCAGACCGTCGCCTACTGAAAATAAAGAAAAAAGAAGCTCGACGCTATAAAGCCTCAGAGACAAAGAGCGGGCAGCAGTATGAGAGGTTGTCAGGCACAGCGAAGCGGGGAATAGCTTTTACCCTGAAAGGGCTATGAGGCATGAGCATAGGGGCCGTTATGGTCATTATTCTGCAGCTGGAAGGAGCGAAGGAGGGGGCGAAAGGCAGCACAGGTCTTGTTCCGGGCGGGGTGTCGGGCACCGCTGCCGTCGGCTTGAGGTGTCATACGCAGAAATCGAATTAAATGCAACGCGTCTAAACAGGAGATCGCAGCTGGGAGCAGCTCCCCACCCCACCCTGCCCTGCCCTGCCCTACCCTACCTACCCGCCCGGGCTCCCCGCCTCTGGGAGAGCAGCGCCCAGCCGAGAGGGCTCATCCGCCCGGCCCGCCCGCTCCTCCCCCCCACCCCCGCCGGGGACTCGGCAGCCGCCCGCCCCGGCTGGTCGGCCCCTGCCCAGCCGCTCTGTGTCTTCCCCTTTCACGCCCTGGCGCTCCCTCGGCTCCGGGGCCCCGTCAGCGACACCACACACCCGCCCCGGCAGCCCTCTCTGCTCCGCTGCGGCCACTGCCGACCCCGCGGCTGCCCCTGCCGACCCCGCTGCTGCCCCAGGGCTGCAAGCGAGGGCCCGAGGAGGTTTGGTTGTGCCTTGTGCCGTGACCGACGCTCCTCCATCTCATCCCCGACCTTCGCCCCCCACTTCTCCCGGGCTGGGCTGGGGCCGACCGGGACGTGACTGCCACACCGGCGCTGCCCCCTCCCAGGAGCCTCTCGGCGGCTTTTCCACGGCCATGCAGGGCCCACGGGAGAAGGGTTGCTGGCCCCGGGGCAGCCACACCGATGCCCGGGCCGGATCGCGGAGCATAGAGCTCTCCGGAGGAGGGGCCCGGCCGGGAGCATCCCTGGAGCGGCCGTCGACGGCTCGTCAGTCCGTCCGAGGTTTAGTCATGCAAGTCCGATCATGTAGTCAAATACTATTTTTCACCCAATTAATTCTTGAACTCTTTAGTGACCCCATTTCACGCCACTTTATTTTAAGCTGCCACTTCCCTGGAGCCCCGCCAGTAAATTATTAGATGCTCGGGTCCCGGGTGCCTCTCCGTCTCGTCTCGGCGGGCCAGCCTGTCACCTCGCTGTCAGCTGGGGCTCAGCTGCCCCGCGTCCGGCACGCTCCGGCGCCGCCAAGCTTGGAAGCAGCCGCTCCTCACGGAGGGGCCGGGGCGGACGCCCCAGCGGAACGATTCTGTCTTCTCTTCCAGCTTACGACTCATGGTGCGGTGTGGCTCATGGGTGCACCAGGAAGATCGGGCTGAAGATATGCGGTAAGTCCGCCCGTGCCTCGCCGTACGGAACCCACCCCGCCGTGCTTCGCGCAGGGGCCCGCGGTCCTTCCTCCGCGGGTCGGGGCAGCGCCGGGGACCGGGCTCGAGCGCCCCCTGCCGGCCGTACGGAGGCCTTGGCCCCGCCGCTGGCACCGGCCCCCGTTCCCCTCTTTGGATTTGCTTTGGCCGAGGACTTCCTCGTCCGCCGCAGGAGGTTTGGCTGCCGGCCCCGCCACCCCTCCTCTGTGTGTGTATGTGCAGGAGCCAACCCGGGGAGGGGGAAGAGCAGGGCCCGTCGGGGAGGCTGGCGGCGAGGAACAAGCCGGGGGTTTGGCTGCCTCTCGCTGTCTGAAATTTTTCAGCCTTATCTGACTGGAAAATACGGATCTCCTGGGGGAAAAAGATTAACGAGAGCCTTATTAAAGAGCAATTCGTCAGCTTGCTGTGCTGGTAAGATAGCGCTGGCAGCCAGTCAGCGCGCAGACACTGAAATGCAGGAAGGAAAACAAATGCACAATCAGATCGCAACGTTATAGCAAGAGATTCATTTGCAGATAACAAGCTGTCTTCAGATTTCTCAGTAGCGCCTTCACTTTCAGAGACAGTCAAATCTTCAGTTTGTGACGGGCAGAATTGTTCCGCGTAGCCCTTGCCCCTTATGAATAGCAATTATTTCCCATTTTCCTCAGCTCTCTCTTTTGGGGGGTGGGAAATTAGTCCGTGGGAGAAACGGGCCTTTTTTCAAAGCCAAGATATATTTAAACCTCTTGCCCTACTTGCCTGAGTCGAAGCTCATTCGCTAAACATTTTGTTACCTGGAAGTTTGGACTGGAAAAGAACCAGGCTGGGAACGTTTAGCCCTGTGTCTATTAGCGATTTCATTGGTACCCGCAGGCGACATTAACGAGTAGTGGCTAAGTTCTATAAATAGCTCCTGATCCGGGTTTAATGGACCGTTTCACTACCAGCCTAGTCAGTGGCTGTAGCGATGGGCTTTTTCATCATCGTTTTAATTTAGCCCGGCAAGCAGAACTGATAAAGTAACGCGCCGTTAGGCTTGTTCCGTGTTGCTAGACTACCAGGGTTACGGAGGGACAGAGCGGTTTCGCCCGGTGGACTCAAATACACTGCAAATGAAATATCCCACCATTTTGGATCTGAGACAGAGTGCAGTAGAAGCAGTGTGATGGAGTTCAAAACAAGCAGGGCTGCTGTGGGTTTGGCTCTGGTTTCCCTTGCTGGCTGTTGTGGGTTTTTTTCCCCCGCTGTTTTGCGCGAAGAGTACACACATTAGTGATTGTGTATTGAGAATGATCACATTCGGTCGCGACCACTGGATTCGCTCGTCTGAGCCCTCCCACTTGAATCTGTAACACCTTCACAGAGAGGGAAGGTTGCCTTTGGTAAATAGATGAGACAAGCATTAAGGTTGCCAGGAACCCTAATTAAACATGCTAAACCAGTCGACGTTTGACTATTACAGATATCCCCTCGTCCTTACCTTTCATAAGGCATCATTCAGGACCTTAAATATGGCTCAGACACAAAGCTATAGTAAATCAGGCGCCTCGGAATTGTTCTTGCTGTGTGTATCACACAGAAATCGATTCATTTTAAACTAAATAAGGGTTGAGCTCAGCGACAAGGCAGGTCTTGAACAATGAGTCCGTTCTTCCACCTGTGTTGTATATTAGGGGGTTGACGTTTTCGGTAATTACATATCCAAGGTGTAAATTCTTCTCGAACTGACCGATTTGATTAGCTTTTTTACTTTCTGGTTGAAGGCCACTGTCTAGAAAGAACCCAGCCGCTGCCACACCCCCACGCTGCTCGTCTCTGCACATCCGCTTAAAAGGAAACATATTTTAAAGGGGTTTAATGAACTGTCACAGCACGCGAAGTACGGCCAGGTTTCCCCCTGTGCCTGGAGTTGCTCGCTACACCTTTCACTCCCACCCCAACAACTATTGCTGCTCTTTGGACCAATCCTGCTGGCATGTGCTCGGCGCCAGTGGAAATAGTGGAAAACTGCTCAGGTGCGTCTTCAGCTGCTCGGCCCGGGCAGCTGATGGTTCCCGGCTGAAGCGAGCAACGCAGGAAGAGGGATTTCAAAAGCAGCCATGTAGGTTAGAAACTCGGCTCCTCTGCGGAGTCAGTCGGATTTACGACGCTGAGGGCACCGGGGTCTCCTGCAGCTGCCACCGACGTGCACCAGGGCCGGGCGGGCCCATTCCTGCCGCGGAAGCTGGCTCGGCGCCCCCGCAGAGTTGCGAGGCTGAACTGAAGTCACGCCGGATTTGTGGTCACGCTGAAGACCGAGAAACCTCCTCACCAGCCTGTTTCAGTCGGCTTTTAAAAACTCGGCCTCTTAAAGCGGATCGCTAAGAATTCCTCTCTTTGGAGCACCTGCGGGAGATGGCGGCTTCCGGGAAAGGCTGCGCTCCCCGCTGCTACAGGACAAGCAGCGCAGTTGCTGTTTCAGGAGCTGCTACTTGGTAGATCTCTCCTACCCTGACCTTACTTTTCACGTGGGATACGGATGAAGCCGATTGCCGCGGCAGTCAGGGATCCCATCCCAAGAGGGCGGACTGCAGCGCTGCCCCACAGCCGGGCGCGGGTCTGCGCTGGGAAGCGGCCTCTATCTCAGGGGAAAAGCCAGGAACAGGAAGGTCCTCGCCGGGCTCCGCATGTACCGGAGCCTCCAGGTCCCTGAGGTACTGATGTGGCCGAGGGACCTGGGCGAGCACGTATTATCCATGGTCGAGCAAGCCGGTGCCGGACGGCAGCAAGTTCCTCCTTCAGGGCTCTGGAGACGCCCCACTGTCGGGCGCGCGCATCCGCGGTCTGATGGGTCCCGTGTGAAGCCGCTCCGAGCCCCAGCTGATCCCGCCGACGTCTGTACATAATAATGGAGCCGGGAGACCCCGCGGGAAGAACCGCCGCTAAGTCTTTTGAGCGAGGGATGGGCTCAGTGGCCCAGCGTGCTGCCACCGCTGCCTCCTTGGTGTGGCTCTGATTAGGCCAGACCCTTCAGGGAAGCCCCGGCCTTTCTGAGGCCGAACCGGAGGCAGCTGCAGCAGTTCTCTGTTACCGAGGAGCTACACGCTCCTTTTCCACCGAAGCCTCCGAAGGATGCTTGTCTGCGCGCCGAGAAGGGCAGCGGTTGCGCGGCGGGGAGCTCTCCTGTGCTTGTGGTGGTCTCTTCTATAATTCTTCACGCTGAGCATCGCCTGCTGGAGCCTAAAAGAAAGACAAATGGAAAAAGAAAGCCAATTGAAGCCACAGGAGCTGGGGCAAGAGGATCCTGCCGGAATTCAGTCTAGACCGAACCTGCTTCCCTAGCAGCCGGTCCTCCTAGCTGTTGGAGCTAGTGGTCACTGCAAGGGCCGTTAAAGCAGTAACAAACGTAATCGATCCTAGACACCTGCTCAACACGCAAGAAGAGAGTTTTTATTGTAAGTCGTATTCCTAAATGCATCGTAAAAAGAAACTAATCAGTAGATCAATACTTAAATGCAAAATGTGGAACGTTCACTGAAAGATTGGGCTTGACAAACCGGCCTGTGAATTGCCCTCCTGGAGACGCATTTGGACTCCCTTTTGAGTAGGGACATGGGCCCAGCAGCTCAGTGTCCGGCTGCAGAGGTCCGCAGTCCCGGGTCGCTGTCGGGGCTCCGGAAGGTTGGAGCGTTTGGTTGGGAATCAGAGTGTGCTGGAGAGAAGCAGCATCGCGGGAAGAGGGTGAACGGAGTTACGGCGTTGGTTTCCTTCCTCGTAAAGTTCTCTGGCAAATGTCCCCAGCGGCGACGAGCGTTGCTTTCAGTTGCGACTTGTTTTATAAGGAAAAAGAGGCTGGCGCTGCCGTTCCGTCTCCTCCACAGGTTCAGGCACGCTCGCTGCAGCCCGGGAAGTCAAAATCTGATGCCTTCGTTCATAAAGAAAAGCCCGACGCTATGCATTCTTTAATGGGCATGGGTTTAATGGGTCAGATGCTGAAAACGAAATGTTTTCCCTGCCTTGTTAAAGTGGTCTGGTCTCGTTACTCGCCATAAGCCTTGCGTGGCGCCCACCGCCCTATTTCTGGGGGTGAAGGGATTTATTTTTGCCGCTGCACATACAACAGCAGTTGTGATCGCCTCCTGGGCGCCAGGGCTGCGTCTCCGGTGAGAATGGAGCTCCTGGCACCTCGGGCGTGATCGGTCTTTGTACCACAGCATCTTTCCAGGTGGAAAATCCGTGTCTCCTGGGCACGTGCCGGTAGGTACGGATAGCGGGGAAGTGGTGTTGGTGAGCGCCGCTCAGAGCTCTGGCGCTCTCAGGGCGGCTGCTCCGGAATGGCTGTTCCTTCTCCTGCCTTTTGTGCGTGAGAGCACGATGAGAACTGAAAGCGGCCCTGATTTTAATCATACATCATTGCCCCTGTTAGGTCCATAAACTTCGCCTGCAGGCTGAAATAGCATTGACTCATCCTGAACTCTCTTCCAGTGGCTGGTTACTGAAGTGGAATCTGTCTGATCGACTTAATAAGAATTTACCACTGCACTAAATGACGAAAATTTGTTTTTTTGCATGGCTGCGTTTTTGCAGTTGATGGCATTTTGAGCTCTCCCTCCTTGAGGCAAATAATCCCCATAAATACTCTTATTCCTGACCTCGTTAGTCAGATTCAGAGCCAACACCGCTTAGAAACGTTGTCTAGCGAGCTGCTTTGGGTATTTCGGCATGTTAGGAAGTGAGAAAACTCTGACCTGTGCACCTTGCAATAACAATGTAGGGTTCCTGCAAAGGACCAACAGCCTGGAAGACAAGAGCCGGATCGTCAGCTCTCTGAAGGAAAGGCAGTCCTCCAAGAGCCTTCTGGCGTGCGAGAAGGAATCCAGGTTCCGGCGTACCGAGACAGACTTCTCCAATTTGTATGCCAGAGGTAAACACTCATAGTTTCTGCTTGCTCCAGCTCAGGCACGTCCCTTAGCAGTCTGTCCTCACCTCCCTTGGAAGCGTAGCCAGGTGCAGCCCGTGATTTGGCCTGGCTGTTTTTGAATGAGGCTCTGGGTGCCTGTTTGCTGACAGCCGCCCTGGAGATGTGTAAAAGTTTCTTGAAATGCAGTTTCCCGTTATAGGAGCTGATCTCTCGCAGCTCAGCTCCAGCTGTTCCTCTGGGGTCATTCCAGATCTAGCCTCCGGGAGGAGAGTCGTTTAATATTGTGCTTCCTCCTCAGTAAAATAGCAGAGAAGCCGACTGTGATTGCTGGAACTGGACCAGGAGGGTGGGGAAGTGAAACGGATCCCTTCGCGGGTGGCGGGGGGAAGCGGTGCAGGAGAAGGGCAGTTGGGGTTTGGGGTGCTTTTGCCCCCCTCACAGAGGTAGCATTGCAGGGCATACTCTTGCCAGGGTGCTTCGGAGGTGCACCAGCTGTTCCCGTAGGCAACCTGGGCTCACCCTTCCCCACCGCGGACAGGGGCAGCACCCCGGGACAGCGGCGTGTTTCTTTTCGCCGGGGAAGGAGCGGAGCAAAGCGCCCGCCCCGCTACAGCCTGCGTAGGGGCCGCGGCTGCCACCCAGGTCCTGGCAATCCTGCAGGCGGCCGAGGCAGTTTCATCTCCAGCTCTCGCTCCCAAAGCAGGCGCTGACAGCTGGTTTATCCCGTAGATTTGCTGCCCTCCAAGAATGGCGAGGAACAGACCATGCAGTTCCTGCTGGAGGTTGTGGACATCCTCCTCAACTACGTGAGGAAGACATTTGATAGATCCACCAAAGTGCTGGACTTCCACCACCCGCACCAGCTCCTGGAGGGTATGGAGGGCTTCAATTTAGAGCTGTCGGACAACCCGGAGTCCCTGGAGCAGATCCTGGTGGACTGCCGGGACACGCTGAAATACGGAGTGAGGACAGGTAGGTTTTCTCACACTGGACAGTCTCTCCAGGGGCTTTTCTCTGGCCCACAGTAAAGGGAGCCAGCATTCTCTCCATGCCTTCTACTCTGCCTCCTTGGAGGCTCAGGCCCAGGGCTGTCTGCAGGCGCTTGAAAAGGTCTCTGCTCAGAAACTGAAGTTATTGATACTCCATCCATCCCCGGTGTCCAGGGCTCAGTGCTGTTTGCAGAGCCCAGAAACAAGTTTTTAAGATGTAATCTCTTTCACTTGATGAAATGCGAGCTGTCTGTATCTCTGGGGAGCAATATCATTAGGTAAATGAGGGCATAAATGACACTGAATTTGCAGTTATGTTCACGAGACATTTAATGAAAAATAGACTGGAATGTTAGGAATCATCAATAAAAGGAACCCTGTGGATTTCAGCCCATTAGCCAGGAGCCCCCCAAGTCCAGGTGTTTCTGAATCAGATAGAAATGCCCCTTTATAATCTTTCGCTGGGTGAGCCGGGCTCTAGAGCAAAGTCTGTGCTCTTTCAGGTTCTTGGGCCTGAAATGTTTAATCATATATCAGCAAAAAGCTCGGCTGGCAAAAAGCCCTAACCAAACATGTCGGGAATTGGAGCGGTAACGGAGTGGAGGCCGTGCCTGCCCTCCTCAGTCCTGCTCCAGCGTCTGAGGGCTGCTGAGCTCTGCCCGGCGAGCTGCCCTCTTCGGCGCTGCTCGGCTCGGCAAGTGCTGCTTGGGAGCTGTAGCGGTAGGCTTTTGTTTGCCCGCCTCTGGCCAGGCAGTTGTAGCTTATCCCGATATCTGTTCCCTGGAACTTTCTTGGGGCTGGCCGGACCCATCCCCCGGAGCTGAGGTACAGGTGTCCCGTCTCTCATAAGCTCTGTTCAAAGCAGCACCTGGTGCAGCTTTAAAGGAGAGCTGCCCGGGCCGTGTGATGGCCCAGGACACACACCCTGGCTTCCCGGGCTCACGTTCTCTCTCCGGGCTAATCTCCCTCTGAAGCCAGCGGACCCGAGTCTGCTGCCCAGCCTCAAGAGACGGCAGGCTCGTTGACGGCTTTGGGGGGTGTCAGCGAAATGTCAGCTTCCCAAACTGCGTGTCATGGTGAGGGAGGGAAGTGGTATCTGTGGAACCAGCCCTGAACTGCTTGGCTCCCGGGATAAGAGCAGCCTGGCCGCTTCCCCCCGTCCTCCCCATGTCCCACAGTTTCCTTGGCAACATCCCCTTCAGGATGCGCCGGGACGTGGCAGCGCCGGCCGGCTCACGCTTCCAAAAGTCCCCTCTGACATCGCTGGGAGCAGAATTGCATTTATTTCTTTATGTCAAATGATGCTGATGTTCCCCATGATGAGCCAGATGCGACGTGACAGGGTCCCTCCGGGCGTCGAGCGCTGACCCCGCGCTCGGACTGGGCTGTCCCCAGCGTGTCATCTGCATGTCCTTTCCCAAGAGAGCTGAGGCGAGGGCTAAATCATGACAGTTTCCTCCTCCCCTCTAAGGTACCAGCAGGGGACCGGCTCCTCCGCACCCCTCCTGTACCAGGCAGCCTCTGTACCAGCTCTGAGACTTCCCATTTCTCACTATTCAGATGCAAATGATCCCAGCCCCCGCAAACTGTCACTGCCAAATACACCCTCCACTTGTCTCCCTCTGACAGCTCGATTTCTCGGTCGGGACGGGCGGCTCTGGAGTTGGGCTAGCCCTTGCACGGGTTCTGAAGGTGTTCACGGGCTCAGTCGGCTCCTGGGTCCTGTCTTTTAATTTAAACGCTAATGATTCCATACAGGAGCTCCTTCCCAAGTGGCTTTTCAAGTTCTGAACAAGACCGTTAACGGTCTCCCCGTAAGCAGGACTTGCTTTGAAAACCTCTCTACGAGTGTGTCACAGCTGCAAAGCTATGGTTTGTGTCAGAATGGTTGGACGCTTTAACTCTGAAACCTGACATTTACCGGTGGAGTTGCTCTAAGTTGCTCTCAATTCTGTTTGCAGGTCATCCTCGCTTTTTCAATCAGCTCTCCACAGGGCTGGACATCATTGGCCTGGCCGGGGAGTGGCTGACATCGACTGCTAATACGAACATGTAAGCAGTATCTTCTTGTCAGCGTCTTTGAGCTGTGCTCGCTGGGGCTGCCAGCTATCATGGTAGATGTGCATTGTCACAGACCTGTGTGATTTTCTTCTGTAAGTGACAGTTGCTGCTTCTTCAATAAAAGCATCTCCTATTTTTCTTAATGTGGCAGCAATGCAGTGAAAACTGTTCAATAAAGGTGAACGGTTTCACATTTCTGATCAACAGAAATGCAAATATCCCAGAACACATGGTAAGTTAAATATGATGATTCTAATATAATCACATGAAATGACTTTTTCTTCTATTGGACCAATCTTCTTTATTCTTTCCTGATTTCTTGTTAAAGCTTTGTCTCTAGACTGAGTAATTCTGCAGCTTCTGGGTGTCTTCAAAAGGATTTAAAATGTACCATTGAAAATTGATTTGATGATAATGAAGGAACTAGTCTAAGATTTATTAAAATTGTATATAAATAAATAAATGGAAGTATTAAAAAGTTAAATTTTACATCTAGAACATAATGATGAGGCCTAGAACAACCTGGTCTAGTGAAAAGTATCCCTGCTCATGGCAGGGGTGTTTGGAACTAGATGATCTCTAAGAGCCCTTCCAAGCCAAACCATTATATGATTTTATGAGTCTCAGAAACTTTCCCTAATTTTTCTTGACCTCAAAATGAATGAAAGCTAGATATAAATGTAATGTATTATGCTGTTTTTTTTGCAGAGTGTAATTAATGACCCCCCCCCCAAAAAAAAACCCCACACCACCAAACACAAAAAACCTAGCCAGTTTTTATTTATATATTTAATTATATTTGTGCATGCTAAAAAAATATGATCAGAGTCCAAATACTTGGTCAGGTAACAGATTGCTCTGTTTTAGTCCTGTATTGGATGTGTTTTAACTCTAAAGCTGTCTCTGTATTGTTTGTTGCTAATTGGCTGAACACAGGAAAAGTATCTGCAGATGGGGAGGACAATAATATTGTCACTGGCCCATCCATAAGTATAAGGTTCATTAAATATAGTTGATTACTAGCAGCTCTGTGTAGATGATAAGCTGTGCTTGTTTTGTGACAATAGCAATATAAAAAAAATACAGAAGGTCCTCCAGCCAAAACTAGCTTGCTCTTCATAATCCTCTTCTCAGTTAGTTCTCTGGTCACTAAAAATTGGTATGCGATATTCAGATTTAAAAGTTGATTGGGAAGAAACCCCAGCAATATATATTGTAATTGTAAAATAAGTTTTGCAAAGTGCTTTAAAGTGTGAAAACAAATCTGATTATATTTCTAAAAGAAAACTGATTATATATTGTCCCTCCATGACTAAAACATACTTCAGGGCATGTCACTTTTTGCAAGCCCTTTTTTTTTGACTTAGTCATCCTAGCTTAGTTATCCTTTTGTAATCAATTGTACAAATCCATAGTACATAATGGAACTCAGCTACATGGCAGACTGTGGTTGTATTATGAAATATTGACATCATTATTAAGAAAATTGAACTCACTTCTGAAGAGTAACTTCTCTTTTTAAAATGAGGTCACTTTTTCCTGTTTGGTTTAAAAAGTGAACTGATAAATAGCTAGTGTTGTAAAGCTGGTTTCTGATACATTTATGCTTATCTTGCATGTATCTTAAAAATGCTTCTCTAGAGTATGAAAATTAAGTATCTGTTTGCTTGTATGAGGTATAGCCAATGCAATATAATCATAGAATCGTTGACTAGTTAGGGTTGGAAGGAACCTTAAGGTCATCTAGTTCCAACCACCCCTACCATGTGCTGGGACACCTCACACTAGACCTTGCCGCTCAAGCCTCTGTCCAACCTGGCCTTGAACACTGCCAGGGATGGAGCATTTATCACTTCTTTGGGCAACCTCTTCCAGTGCCTCACCACCCTAACAGTAAACAATTTATTCCTTATATCCAATCTAACTTCCCCTGTTTAAGTTTTAACCCGTTACCCCTTGTCCTGTCACTACAGTCCCTTAATGAAAAGACCCTCCCCAGCATCCTTATAGGCCCCCTTCAGATACTGGAAGGCTGCTGAAGTCTCCACGCAGCCTCTTTTACCTCTTAATGCATCCTCTCCTTTTTTTTCAGCAAACCAAGGTCAACACGATATGATTTTAAATAACACAGTAATTGCAAGTAAGACTAAAGCAAGATGTCATAAAATATGATTCGAAGAACTGACAGAGAAGGTTATTAAAAATAGCCAAATCATCTCTGTGAGCTCTGGGAAACATATTATTTGTTTTGACCACTGTTCCAGCACAGAAAAACAAGTTCTGACCTTTACCTAGAAACTGTCGTAACCTTTTTCATTTAACACAAGTAAGTAACATTAACACTGGATTATGGTAGGGAATATTATCCATTTGCCTTTTTTTCTTTCTACCCATAAGCATTACTTAAAACATTAATGAACAATTAAAAATATATGTTTTGAGTACTCAAAACACCTGTACTCTGTTTTTTAATTGCATTAGGGAATGTTACTTAAATGTCACTGTGAAGATAATACATTAAATAAAACATAATAAGCTTCCCCCATTGGCTTGGAAATAATGTATCAATGTGCTATTTATAGCTCAATCACTAATCAGAAGACCTTCAGGGTGGAAATTTCCGAAGTTGCTGTTATTCACCCAGCTCTAGGGATCTGCAGTCCAGGGCATTTGCTCACCATGCAGCAGTCAGCTGAGTTAGAAAGCAATAATATTATGTGGAAGTTCTCTATGCCCACTGTTAGCTGAGCTGACAACATTATGTTGGTGTTTTCAGTATAAAGCATTTGTGCTTATTAAGATGTAACATAAGAAAATGATGTAAAATACTTTATGTTTATTCGCAGAATGCTTTTTGCATACTGACAAACAGGAGAACAGGTAGCTAGTATGATTTGGCCAGGTAAAATTGTTTGGCCTTTACATTAGAGCAGAATTAAGATAGCAGTGCCCACTACCAGAAGATCTGTTCATTTATTCTTTTAGTAAAGAGCTGAAACTCACAACTGTTTTAGTTAACTCATAATAATACCTGAAAAGGTTGTAACAGTACAAAAAATCTAGTCCTCATTTTTTGTCAGAATAGGTTCTAAAGTCAGACAGTTTCTTCCAAGCCAAGCACATTTTCTGTGTTTAACTGATTCTTTCAAAATCATGTAAGTTTAAAGCAAATATGTCAAATTGAACTTTAGCAAGATGTGATTTAAAAAATCATAGTGGCAATCTAATATAGCTGCATTGGCCTTATTTATAATCATCTGCAGTCTTCTTTTGTTTCTTTTTCAGTGTTTGGAGACTCAGAAAATAATTGCATAATAAAACAAATAATGCTATTTCACTTGGTTGTGGGTATATTCAAAATTCCCTGTGAATTCTTCATATTTTATATACAAAAAACTTATTTAATATTACGTATTTTTTTTGTACAAGCCTTGAAGTCTTCTGGGAAGTAAGTAAGGATCAGTATGCAAGGTCTCAGGGCAAAAATCAAAATGTGTTTAAACTGGTGGAAAAAAATCCCCTTGACTTAAATATGTCTTGTATTAGGCTGCAGTGATCCAGACACCACCGAATTCCTGTTGAATTCACCTGGTCATTCTGCCTAAATTAAGACTGGAATCTGTCCCAGTCTTGGGACCATTGTTTGCAGACGCCAACTGGTTTATTGGCAGCCCTAAATTCCAGACCAGTTGTTCAGCTGCCTGTGTCAGACAGTTCTAATGGTAATACAAGTAAATAAGAGGCATTTTGGCTTCTGAAAATAGCAGTTGCAACAATTAAATTACAAATGCAGTTTAAACTTAAAGGAATATTTTAAGAATAGTGGAGGATTTTCTCTGATGGACTAAGGACATGTAAGGGTTGAATTAAAAATTAATATTCTAACTAACCAGTGTAGCTGTAAGTAAAATACAAGCTTTTCAGACACGTTCCCTTCCTCATATCACTTCTTCTTGAAGTTTGTCAGACCTATCTGTAAAATATCATTTTAACATTGGAGAGACAACACGTGTGTTTTGGGCAAAATTGTTCAAGTGGAGGACATCAATCAGATCCAGAGTGTCAGGGTGTCATGTTCTTACAGATTCCTTTGGAAATCACAGGTTGCTTGCTGAGTTTCTCCCTGCTTCCTTTCCTCCCCTCCTTTTTTACTTTTATTTTTCCCTTGGTATACAGAGCAAGCAGAGTTTGTTTACAACAGCAGCAATTTATCCATGTACCTTGATGACCAAAAATGGTTGTATGGTTGTCACTTTCCATCCATGTGTCTCTTTGTGACATCAGGGCATACCAGACTACGCAATGGTTTTGCCCTCATTAAGTGGATACAATAGTTGACTGCTGACTTGTTTTTAGTAATTGGTAATTAGAAAATCATCATTTATAATTACTCTTGACAGTTATCGATCACATGGTATTGTAGAAATAAGTTGTCCTTGAAGATAGTCAACAGAATAAATCCACATAATTAATTGTATTTAGACTTTGAAGCCCTAGTTCAATACTTCTAATTACAGTTGTGTTTAGCTCAGCAAAGTTCACTGTTTTCATAAGAATTTGGCAGCATGTTATTCCACAAGTGTGGAATTGGCACTTTGAGAAACAAATGTTTTACAGTACAATCTTGTACAACAATCAGCAGCGCTATGATGGTGATTGCTATACCAGAACCTCAATTTATAAGAAAACTTTTAGGAATCTGAAGAATTTTCAAAAAGAATCATAGACTAGGAATTTATTGTGTTTTTTAGAATCTCTATTAAATTCTGTTTGGTTGGGTTTTTTTTCTTTATCTGTGCAGGTTCACCTATGAAATTGCCCCTGTTTTTGTCCTCATGGAACAAATAACACTTCGAAAGATGAGAGAGATTATTGGATGGTCAAACAAAGATGGCGATGGAATATTCTCACCTGGTGAGTTTTTGTTCTCTGTTTTGGTCATTCAACTAAAACTTCAGAAGTTAAAATAAGCATAAGCAGTTTCTGAATGCTCATCATATCTGTAACACAAAAGAATGTGTCATATATTTAGATGTAGGAATACTTTGTTTAAACATCCCACAGGAAAGTTGAGGAAAAAACCATCTTTGAGTATGGCTATGTATCATGGCTGGTCAACATTTTAACACTTGACTACAAGCTCTGGTATATAGTTAAGCATTTAAGCACCCTTTATTTTGGACTGATTTTCTGGAGGTGCTGAGCAACCACGATTCCTGCTGGTCAATAGCTCTTGGGAATCATGTGCTGACTTCTTTGGTTAGTGAGGATTTGAGCTTACAGTCAGAAAAATATTGTGATTGCCTGTGACATGGTATCTGGGACATCATCTGACTGAATTCACAAGTGTGATTCTAATATGAAGAACCAAGATAAAGTGTCTTACCATGAAGGTGGTACAAAGGCAGTCAGCAGCAACAGAAAAGCCTGGTAAACCATGTGGAAGTCCTGGGCCCATGTGTAGACAGTGTGGGTGCCCATCACAGCTTCAGGTTTCTGGATATGGTGTAGGAGGGACACCATCCTATTTCAGAGGAAGAAGGACAGTTCCACATCCTTTTGGAACAGCCCACATAAAATCCAGGAATGCACACTTGCTTGGTCTTCAGTCCCATCTGCTAAAAACGTACAGATGTTTCTCAGTGTTTTTGTGGATGAAGAAATATTAGAGGAAGAAGTTATCCTAGACTTTCTGGATGAGATTCATCTTACCAAATCTTGAGGTCTGTATTGTGGAACTGAGCTAATTTTCCTGGGCAATTTTTGGCAGTGAAGCAAATGAAATAGATGCTTTCCCTCAGTTCAGATTCTTCAAAAGTCATTGTCAAATTCAGATTAGCTGAATCATAGCCTGAAAAGCATCAAAGCGTCGCTTTCCCTTAACCAACTGTAAGGAAAGCTTGGCTGTAGAAATACAATTTTGAGGCATCTACTTTATATTTACAGTGAGATAGCATAAATCCATCCAGTATGCAACATTTCTTCATTCTCAGACAATTTGATAAGTTCCTGTTATTCCTGCTAACAAGTTGTCATGCAAAAGCAGCACAACGAAAGCTAAACTTTCTAGGAATGTGTTGCAAAATGTTAGCAGTAAAAAGAGATGATGAATAGGAAATTCTGACTCTCAGTGTGACTTTCTAGAGACATGACCATGCATTTCATAGATTTATTTTTTCATAGTTCACTACCAATTTCACTGCATAATGCAAATGAGACTTGTATGTCTTTGGTCTAATATGCATTTTTTCTCATTATCACTATTTTATTATTCATTCACGTATTTACTCACAGGAGGAGCAATCTCCAACATGTACAGTATAATGGCCGCACGCTACAAGTATTTCCCTGAAGTTAAAACCAAAGGCATGGCTGCAGTCCCTAAACTCGTTCTCTTTACCTCAGAACACGTGAGTTTCATACACTGCTAATTCTTAATTTATTGCTGTGTGTTGTGAAGATACTTCATCATTAAACAACCACTCTATTAAATGTGTGTATGTTTTGCTGCAGAGTCACTACTCAATAAAGAAAGCCGGAGCTGCACTTGGATTTGGAACGGACAATGTGATTTTGATAAAATGCAATGAAAGGTAGGATGAATGCTAAGGTTTTGATACATTAAATGTGTTCATCTGTTAAATTTGTTGTAGTGGGCTTAAGAACTGATTCAGTACAGTATGCCAAGTCGCTAATGGCCTGTTGAGAAAATACTATAAAATTATTTCAACTGCAGCTAGTATTTCTATATGCAGTCTTTAATTCTCTTTATCTTTCTCTTTCTGTAATCATTACAGAGGCAAAATAATACCAGCTGATTTGGAAGCAAAAATTTTGGAAGCAAAACAAAAGGTTTGTGGCTTTAAATGCCTGGCTTAGTAAAAGTACTTCTTCCTTTGAAGGTTCAAGGTTAACATTAAAAGCGAAAATTATAATGATATAAATATTATAGTAATATTTTTAGCTGCTTAATTATACATCACATATTGATTAGGGAACTATCTGTATGTCTTGCTAAGGTTTCCATTTGCTGTGTAAAACCAACATATTTTAAACTCTTGAGCCACATCTGTATTTCTGACTTCTAGAAATAACTTTGTATGGAAACATATAAAAGAAAGTATGAAAACTAACAAAACTAAACATGAAACTAAACCTACTTTTACCCAAACTTTAAAGTTTAGCCAAAATCATGAAAGACTCTATTGAAGTCCTAAAAATGCCCATAGATTTCAAGTATGAGGTTGCAGGGTTAGTAAAATATAGCCAGTAAGTTTATTTTTATTGAGACATTATTGTTAATTCCTTAATTGATGCAATGTAAAATCCTTTAATTTTGTGTAAACCCACCAAAGTTAGAGCAGTCAAGGTTACTATTATTTTATTTCTTAACTTCTTTACATTTGGGCACTCTATGAAATTGCAGTTCACATTTATTTAATCTAATTCAAAATTGTCTCACATCATCAGATAGTTCCGCATTTATTGCTTTTGGTTTGGACTGCTTTGTTTTGATTTGTTCTGTTTATTAGATAAAGGCTAAAGGAATAATTTCAAGCCTTCAAATCACAACTTGCATATCACAATTAATTTTCCTTTTTATGACTGTAAAATCTCAACTTTTCTTGACTATTCCTGGTCTTCTACTGAAATGTTTGAATCTTCTTACTGAAGGAAATTAGACAAAATAATATTCTTTACCTTCTGACTGGTTAATTTTGTGATGTTACAGTACAATAAACCCAGAGATTTTTTCTACCACATATACAACTTGTTAGTTTCTACTGTTGCTTATATTTAACTTTCACATGGGAAGAAAAGCACTTTTAGGCTGGAAAATGGGATACAAGTGTTTCACATTTATTCTTTTTCCTGAAAGAGGCTGAATTTTGTATTTAATGTTTTCATTTTTATTGTAGGGATACGTTCCCCTTTTTGTAAATGCAACTGCAGGCACAACAGTATATGGAGCCTTTGATCCAATACAAGAGATTGCAGATATATGTGAAAAATATAACCTCTGGCTCCACGTAGATGTAAGTAACTAAATGAAGTGCTATTCAGGCAAAAGAGGATTTTTATTTACATATGTTTTGTCCTGAATTAAAGTTTATTTTTATTTATTACTAGATCCTGAGTAAATTAAAATATGGCAGGGGGGTTGGAACTAGATGATTTTAAGGTCCTTTCCAACCCTAACTATTCTGTGATTCTATGATTCTGTGTTAGGCTTTTCCAAAACAATAAGTCTTCTCTTGTTTCTCTCTCTTCCAGGCTGCCTGGGGAGGTGGACTCTTAATGTCCCGAAAGCATCGTCATAAATTAAATGGAATAGAAAGGTACTACATGATGCTTATTTGTAATACTATTATTAAAGTACTTTCATAAGATAAATGTCACCTCACAAATTCACCAAAAGATGAATTTGCTGCATTAAGTTTAAACACCAAATTAGACAAAAGCAAGACAGACGGGGAAGGTTCACACTAGGAAGACTGAAACAATGCTACAGAAGAAAACAGTGATGTACAGAGGAGTGAAAGGTAAGTTTTCAGCAGATTTGAAGGAGGACAAGGATATCGCTTGGCAAAAAGGAAGGGAGGTTGTTCTATGAATAGTTTTGAAAGGGCCATAAGTCTAGGATTACATGAAGGAGAATCTGAGGAAAAAGTGTGAGAGCTAGACAGTGTCTGAAATGTAGGGAAGGTGTTTGAGTGTGAATACATGTGGTAGGAACTCATGACATGGTGGGAATTGGTAGAGATTCTCCCCTGAAAGATGTTTGCAGTTGTTTCCAGAAAATAACATGTATGTTCTGTTTGAAAATGAGTGTCCTGTAAATGAAAGTTTATATATATATATATGCTTGCTTTTGTATTGCTTGTATATATACACACACACAAAATCATACATGTGTGTACAACAAAGAGAGTAACACATGATAGAGGCTGAACTAGCAGCAATTTTTAGGCAAATTACAGTACCTATGAGGCTGGAAAGGACTATGATAGCACCGAACTGGTTCAGCTCTACTGTGCCAGTCAGAGGACTGAGGGAACTTACAGGGAGGCCATGAAGTCACAGATACTCACTGTGTCGCAGGGCACAGGGCCGTATGAATTGGTGCCAGGTAGGGATTCCACAAAACAAGCAGGAAGCTCTTGTAGAGGCCAGAGTGAAATCTGCAGAAAAGAGTGCATGTTTGCCCCCAGGCAAGTAACCCAGGTTACCAAGATGCCCACTGAGACCAGAAGTCAGCCTAAATAATTAATTGAACCAAATTTAAAAAGGCAAAGCATTTGTATTGGAAGTGAAAGCAGAGTGTGAGTGTGACCCTCCTCCCTTGCCCCAGGCCTTACAATTCAGGCTTAGAAGTCCCATGTGTAGTCTTTGGCACAGTTGTTCCCATATCCAATGATGACAAGGCTGTAGACTGTAGAAGTGTTTATAACCCCATGGGTGTGTTTCTCTAGATTTCCTCTGAAACCACTCTATCGTAACAGACTGCCTGTCTGAATAACAATCAGACAAGCCATGAAGAACCAGAAGCATAAGATCTTTCCTATCATTGCAGGTGCCAGCTTCCAGGGAAGCAAAAAAAAAAGATTTGAAACAAGCTCTGCTCATGTACTCTCACAGTGACACCAAACTGTTTCCTCAAGTCAACTGTACTGAACGTGGGCATGTGTAAAGGTGTAAAATGAAAACAGTGAGCATTGCTTTTCCTTAGGGAAAACAAACTTTCCTAGTGATGGTCATCTCATGTAGTAAGTGAAAAACAAGCACAAGGTGAACAATAATGTACACAAGGAATGGTAGGAAAACCATGCAGACCCTTCTGTTGCAGGGGCAGCATTGTGGCAGGCGTACTCTGAATCATACAAACCTCTGCCAGTTCAATTTGTTAGTCACTCGTGTTATGGCAACATGTCTAACATGAGGTCAGCATGGCAACTTCCTTAAGGTACACAGCTTTGATGGCAGCAGTTAGGCACACCTCTTTTGACCTGAGGTCAATTCAGGGGTGCTGATTAAGACCATCATCTTAAGCAAATACAAAAAGCAGCAGGCCATGAAGTGTGGTATTATTTCCTTCCTAGGCAGCTGTATAGATCTTCAAACATGGAAAGGGACCCACCGGTACTGCATAATTGCCTGTCACAGGGCTCAGCTGGGTCTACTGCCTACACTCAGGCCAGACTTGGTCTGCCCAGAGACGCGGGTGTCTGTACAAGCAGACTGCCACGGTGCAGAGCGGGGATGGTCTGTGGTAGATAGCCTCTGGCTGGCTGCGCAGAGCAGAGAGTGACCTTTTCGTGTTAAAATAAACCTAATGCTCCTTGCCAAAACTTGAATTGTCTTTGTTTGGAACCCTGAAAGTGAAATAAATGCACGAAACTGAAAACATAGTGCTCTCAAAAGGAAATGAGCTTTTACATAAATTCCTGTTTCTTCACTACTATATTTGACCTATTAGTTAAGTTTCCAAAACGATAATTGCTTCCTAAGTCTGAGCTATGTACTTGCTGCATTGCCCTGCCTAAGCAGGAGATTTTAGAGGGGTGGTGAACTCACCACGTATAGCACACACTGTGCTGTTCTTTTGGCTGAGGGGTGCTGCAGCCTATCCTAGTGCAGATAGAGGTTGGAATCATAGCTGGAATGTATGGAATTAGTGGTCCTTGAACAGGGGTGGAGGAGTCATTGTGTTGCTCAAAAGAGAGAAACTGTCGTTGTGTCTGTGTCTTCTGAGAGCAGGGTGTAGAAGAGGCAGAAGTACCTTTGAATTTTCTTTCAACCACATTGTAAGAACACATGCATAGTCTATGAAATATGATTATACACTTTCCTTTTCTGGAACACACAGTGAATCAAAAGGGCATTTGGTAATTAATTACTTAGGCCGAAGAAGTCAATGAATGTGCAATGTTGGCACATTTATTTTAGCATCATCATTAAACTGTCTAGGACATTATGTTAAAAATACAGAATCTCATCTGGTTGGTTAGTAAATTAAGTGATCTTATGCATCTACTGTGTTTAGAAAGATTTAAGCTTTACATACCGAATGGTAGGATCGTGATGCAAAGTTTTACAGCCTCTTAACAGACCATGGGCTTGACAAGCTAGTACAGAAAAGGCCTCTTGTGGCTTTAACTGGGAAAGTGAATAGGCATGAGAAGTGTCTTTTCCTTTGCTTTCTACTTTTCCAGCAGCTGTTCAGTAAAGAGCTGTGTTCTCCAAAAATTCATATTATTTCCTTAATTTTCTGACACGACCCTCCCCCACTCAGTACCTTAAATTGATACAACCTGTCAAACTGGTTTTGTTAATTTTATTAGTGCTATTTCTAGAAGTGGAGTCTTCAGGGAATGAAGTCTAATCAGTCTGACACTAATTAACTGGTATTAGTAATAATATAAACTAATCAGAAGTCTGACATTTCAGCAGTAATGCATGAAAAGATCCTTTCCTGGACAGTACAGCTGGGAAGTGAGACACCTGAGACAGTAACAATCTCCTTAGTGAAACCATCATGGTCAAAACTCCATATATTTCCAGCTGAAAGCAGAAAGCAAAGATTGCTTCAGGTTCAGTTTCTGTTTTCCAGACCTATCTGAATGTGAAATTTTTTTGCAGAGCCAACTCAGTTACTTGGAATCCACACAAGATGATGGGAGTGTTGTTACAATGTTCTGCCATTCTTGTCCGGGAGAAGGTCTGCCTTATATTTAATAATTAAGCAGTTAAAAATAAAATTAAAAAGTAAATATCAAGCCCTACTTTTTAAGAGGGTTGTGCAAAATCCATTGAATTTCAAAACTTATTTTGGAAGGAGTAATTGTGTGGATTTGCATTGTTTAGGAATTTTTTTTTTCAGTTTTGATTTGGTGGGTGTTTTTTTTTGGGGGGTGTTTTTTTTTTTAAGCTCTATTAGATCTTTAGTTGTTGATTTATTTTGCATATTCTAATAGCAACACTAGAGCGATGCTACTATACTTCATCTGATCATCTGCTCTGTTGTTTCTATGATATACTGAACATAGACCCTTGGTCTTAGTAATTAGTCACAGTCTAAACTGCTTGAATAAAAACCAATTGTTTTTCTCTTAGTTTTTTGAGAGTTTCTCAATTCAAGTCTTAATTCTTTTAAGCAATATGTATTTTCCTTAGATGATAAAAAAAATCATATCATCTGTAGATAAGACTAATTCTAGTGTCTACTAATTTCTGTCGTGTCAATTGCTACTAGAAGAGGCTAGTCAAAGTGGTCCCTGTGCATAGGGATGAAGCAGTTGTGAGTTCCAGCCCTAGGTCTGCCATTGCTCTTCAGGATGACCCATCTCTAAACTGAAGGCATTTATTTCCCTTTATAAAACACTTTGACATTTATTGGAGATAAACACTAGCCGTTATTTAGTGCCATGCATGCTTATTGTGCTCAATGTTGCAGGATTTTGGCAAAATATTTTATTCTCTGTATGAGAACTTTGATAGGTGTTTTTATATTTATTAAATAAACCAGTGTCTTTGAGCTTCCAAGAATGACTAACAGAGTATAGAGGAGATGCAAACCATTTTAGAACTGTCCCATGTTTAAGACTTCTGTGTAACATACAAGAATTTGTTCCTTTGTGTTTGCTTCAGAGATGTTTACCAATAATCCATAGGTTTCTATTGGTCTGTGGACCATGCTTATTTGTAAGCAAAAAATGTCTGGTTTAGGTCATTTGTATTTATATTTATCACAATTTTGAGTGTCGTAAAGCTGGGCAATATATAAAGTTGAAGCCTTCACTTTCTTTCTTTTTAAAAAATAATTTTCTGTACCTGTCAGCTGCACAAGAGACCATAGCTTTATTCCAGTGTGTAATTTAACTCATCAAAAATTGAAGTCTTAAAAACATAGCCTTACAAAGTGAAGTGGGCAAAGTATCAAAAGCTAAGAATCCGTATTAATCTGAGAATGTTTTTCCAGGTGTGGGTGTGTGGGTATGTAAAACCAGATGACTACTCAGGGACAATTCTTCTGTATATATTCAAAATGCAGTTATCATGTATCATTAATGATTACACTTTCTTATGCACATACGCCATTTGTTTTAAGTACATGTTTTTCATTATAGGGTATACTTCAAGGCTGCAATCAAATGTGTGCAGGCTATCTCTTCCAGCCAGACAAACAGTATGATGTATCCTATGACACTGGAGACAAGGCAATACAGTGTGGTCGACATGTGGACATTTTCAAATTTTGGTTGATGTGGAAGGCAAAGGTAAATAATAAAAGTTTGGTTCAAAAATCTGAAAAGTATTTAATTTATAAGTCTCATGTAACTGAACTCTTTTTTTCTAAGATAAATGCCTTTGTAATTACGATCTCTAAATACACATTTATATGACTAGTAAGTCAGAAAAGAGCCATTTAAATTGTGGAACAATGTTAGCCACCGATAAATTCAGCTGGAAATTAGGAGGAAAGTTTAAGACTCTACATGAGTCCTATAGTAAAACCAGTGAACCAAAATGGTCGTTTGTTGTGATTCTGTACACTCTTATCTGAATTTTCTGACAGATCGCTTGTAGTAGCAGCAGAGTAGACTTGATGATTTACAAGGGTCCTTTGAGCGTCACCTTTCAATGCCTAGATTTTATAAGCAACTTTGAAGACAAAGCTTGTTTCTTAAGCAGCTTCGCCCAACTGATGATTTAAGAGTTGATTCCCTGGTACTACTGTGGTGTGGCTGGATGGCTGAATTTAAGCATGGACTTGTATACAGGTTTATGTGTTCACAAGATGAATGTCCAGGTAGTCAAGAAAACACATTTAATATTTATTTCTTTATCTGCAGTCATCTTACTACTATTACTCTTGCTCCTCTGCTGACAAAATGGGAATTCAGTTGGGTAACCTGCCTGCAGATTAATCTTTTTTTATAAAACTGAGATTAAATGTAATGTCAAAACGCACAATCATAAAATAGTTTTCACTTTGGGTGAGATTTAGACAGCAATAGTAAATAACTTGCGATGATAAAAGATATTTTCATGAGGATTAGTTTACTGTTGAAGAAAGTTACAGAATTTTAGTTACTTCTAAGCAGATTGTAGACATGTCATACTTTATTTTAAAAAGTACTTCAGAAAAAGAAACATAACATGTCTGCACAAAACACTTGTAACAATTATTTTAGTTATCAGCATAGGTTTGATTACCAGGCTAAGTACATTTCAGCTCAGGCTCAGTTCTTCCTCCAAAATAAATAATTTTGGTACCGTAATCCAGTAATGTGAAACTGCTTATGACACACTAGAATCAGACTGTGACTAACAGCTTTGAAGTGTGTTGCTTATTTACCAAGTACTGACTACAGACACATTCAAAGCACGGACTGAATGTTTTTCTGATTCCCAGCTGAACACATTTTGTTAAAACTAACATGCAGAGTCTACCTCTGCTGTTACATTCACCTGTTAAACTGACATCACTAAAAAAGTAGAACACTAAAAAAATAGAACACTTCACAATAAATTAAAAAAAATACAGTGGAAACCATAATGGATATGAGTCATATTTAAAATTCAGAAGTAAGATAGTCATGGATGTGATTATATAAAAATAATATATAGTTGATCTGTATATCTGGAATTTAAATTTATCTGGAAATTAGTTACTTTTGATTCCTGTTTGGTCTTGAGACAAATTAAGATTCCTTGGACCTGAGTTCTCTGATGTATTAGATAAAACCTGTTTCTAGCAGATTGCATGATTATATTAAAAGAATGTTAAGAAAATACAATATTAGAAGCTATGGACATTTTTCCTTCAGCATTAGCCATCGTGAGTGATCTTGTCCTCATAGTAGAAATGTACAGCCTAGGTCCAGAGGTATTCTTGTGACTTTACCTTCTGTCATTTTATTCAGTATAAAGAACTTACCCCACATATGCAGTAATTGAGGAGTGTACTTGTCTTTCTTATTTCTTCATTCATGTACAAAAAAAAACCCAAAACAACAAAACCCACAAGTTATTTTTTGTTTTTTTTTTCCTATTTTATTTATTCTCAACATTCATCTACTTTTCCTAAGATCATGATCTTTCAAAACAAAAACCAAATCAGATATGACAAAAGACCAGTGGGTAGGCAAATGACTTTCAGCAAACATATTGCAGGCTTGTGATTGCTGACTGTTTTAAATGCAAATTTCTTACACTGTTCAAAGGAAATAAATGATTTTCCAACTCTTACCCTTTCAACTGTGTTGCCATTCCATGTTCCTAGTCTTCCAGCAAGAGCTGAATAACTTAATATTCATAATATTTTTTGAAACTGGGGAAACCGAGAGCTTGAAATAATCTATCAAGAATATCAAACCCCCTTGTTATTATCATATTAAATCCTCTTAAAACAAGACCAAAACCAAACAGTGATTACAGTTAGGCCCCATTTAGCCACTTTTGTAGTGTTGATTAACTTTATTTTTTAATTACAAGAAACAATACTGCTAAATATTTTTTTGACAGCAAACACTTTAGAGTGAAGCCTATCTGAAAAGGTAAACGCATTGGAGTAGGAAAAATGATCACATAGGTAATACTTTCTTTTTAAACCAGGGTACTGTAGGATTTGAAAATCAGATCAACAAATGCCTGGAGCTGGCAGAATATCTCTACACTAAAATCAAAAACAGAGAAGAATTTGAGATGGTTTTCGAAGGGGAGGTAAGTTTTCTTTAACCTGTGCATAGGAAACAAATCTATATGGAACTTTGAAACCAGCCTTCACACTTTTCACATTTCTTCAAGCCGATTATACAAAACTGCTTTTATTTTCCGAAGAACTACATGACTATTGACACCTGGGCAGTTTTTTTGCTGAATGCATGTGGGTTTGTACTGTAAATGTCAGATTTATCTCATGCTTTTCTGCAGAAAACATCTCAGTTTAGGCCATGAAGACTACCTTAATACAATCTTCTCACGCTGAGATTCCCTATTATAACATACATAACTGTGAATGAGCTATACTGCTGTATGTTCTGTTGGTAGTGCCACAGCACTTGATTGATAGAATAACAAATATACTTTGTCTCCATTTACTAAGGAAAGGAAAATTGTGTTGCCCTTGCTGTGATCCTGGAAGCCAGTTCCTCATAAAACTGCATGAAGGTAGAAAGCATTTGCGCTTCATTAGTACCCTAAAATATTATAAGTGGAACAATGTATAGGGAATCCAAGACAGCAGATGAAACCAGCATCACTATAATCCATTTGGTTTTGTTTTAACATGCAGAACTGGGAAAGATAATGGTATATTTTGTCTTTCACACTGTGCTAAAGTATGCTACTGACTAACCTTTAGCGCGTGATTGAGGTGCATTATTTTGGTTATTGACGTATGTATTCGGTTCTTTTTGCAGCCAGAGCATACAAATGTGTGTTTTTGGTATATTCCACCGAGTCTCAGGGGCATGCCAGACTGTGATGAGAGAAGAGAAAAATTACACAGGGTATGTGGTTTTTGTTAAATGCAAAAATGTAGCCTATTTCAACCCAGAGTATTCTGCTCATTAAAAATAACGTATCTGTGTGTTGACAACTGTTCCAGATTCTGGGACGTCAGTTTCCCAATTGCTAGTCATGACCTTGATATTCATTCACCTTTGTCTCCTATTTATACTGAGCCTGAAGTCATATTTCTTCTATAGAACTTGATACAGAGCATAGCCAGTTATTCTTAGTTTTATTATCACTTCTGTGCTCCCAAGTGTTACAGATCTTTAAAAAGCAGGCAAAAAGGCATCCCAGCCCTGTTTGAATAGGACAGCATATCAGCAAGAGAAAGGGAAGGGTAATTATTTGAAAATGCTGGGACAGGTAAAGGACATGGAAACCAGTCAGTCTTTCTCAGGTCTTTATTTGTATTATAAATGTGCTTGGTTAGTCACGCATTAATGCATTCCAATGAAAATTAATACCCTTTGGAAAATTTGGGGATAAATTTATTTGCAGTAATGATTAGAGGGAAGTGAAGACATCATAGAGGCAGAACCAGGAAAAATACTTAGGTCTAGAGGGAAGTGAAATACATTAATTTTGTAGTGGCATTTTAGACAGACAAAAATGGAATGAAATGCACTCAGGAGGCAAAAGAATTAATTTGGTTGTTAAAGTGAGTTGCAATTTGTTTTATGTTTGGGAAGGGAGAAGAATAGGTAAACTTAGGAGGTGTTGTAGAGGATTTTATGTCTACATCACAGTGGGGAAAGACCACAGAAGAGTATAAAAAATCCTGGGTCAACCCAATGAAGTGTTAAATAAAGAAATTGCCAAAAAAGAGAGAAAAGAGGAAGATAGGTAAGACTGGTAAGAAGGATGAAATGTTTGACATGACCCTATTCAACATTAGAAGACATTATAAAGCATCCTACAAAACGGTAAAAAAGCCAGACATTTGCCCTTGGCTGACAGAGAGCAGGAGAAAGAAGGTCTGGATGGAAAAACTGGGCTCACTCAATACCAAATTTTAAGACTATTATTCCTTGAAAATTAAAGTGAGAAAGTGAGACTGTGGTAAATGCACAGTACTGCAAAACTGCTGGGAGGTTTCCATATCTTATGCTAACAGAAAATATTCTTTATAACTTCAGATCTTACTGAAAAATTTCCATCTTTGTTGTGTCCCCCTCCTCTAAGAAAATAACTTTGATAACATGTAATATTCTCATGGAAAACATCATTACCCTCACAAAGGAGGTCCTGGAGTAGATTTTCATAAAAAGAACACATTTCTTCATGACAAAATCTTCAGTACAAAGAAATGACATGTACATTTAATATATAAAATTATTACATAGTGAATGCTCTAGGATGTTGTTAGTCTATTAATCAAAAAGATGGATGTTTTCATTGTCAATTTTGCTTTAAATATCCAATCCTACATATTTAGGTTTTCAAGTTTTTTTCTGTTACATATCTTTCTATGGGAACTAGTGTCTTTATGATCGGTCCATGTATTTTTTCCAAACTAAGCAATGATGTGATATAAAAAGAAAGAATATTTTTTTAAAAATTACTCTTCTCTCTCTCTCTTAAATCATAAAGGTGGCACCAAAAATCAAAGCACTGATGATGGAGTCAGGTACTACGATGGTTGGATATCAGCCTCAGGGTGATAAAGTCAACTTCTTCCGAATGGTCATCTCAAACCCAGCAGCAACTAAGTCTGACATTGACTTCCTCATTGAGGAAATAGAGAGATTGGGGCAGGAGCTGTAGTACATTGATTGAATTGTTTATTTCTCTAATTCACTGTTTTCCAGTGCTGGATAATTTTTAAACCCAGTTCTGCAGAACATGTTTTAAGGAAATTCTCTTTCTGTGAGTTCCAATCTCCTAAGGCATCCTTAAATAAAACAACTGTAGGATACTGAAACATATATGTATTGGTAGATCATATTACTGAGGGAAAATGTATTATCTTGAAGTTGAAGTACAATTGACTCTTATGTTGGTCTTGTTTATTGTAGCCAGCAGGAAACTAATGAGTCCTAAAATAGCAAATTAAGAGCTCTGCACAGTATATATGTACAGTATAAATAAATATATATATAATTATATATATATACATACATATATATAAAGTGGGTATAAACTTAGATCTAAGCCACAGCATGTTTTCCACTTTAAGAGAATTAACTTTTCCTTCAACAATTAATGATGTGGATAATGTGCTACAGACTTTTCTGCCGGCTAAAATTAGACATATAGAAATGTTTCAAAAATGTAGATTCTTAGGAGCTAACGAAAATGTATAACAGTATTAAATCTTGTTGTTGGTGCTTCTCTTAAATACGAAACAGCAATCTCTAACAGCACCTTTGAGTATAATAGTTGTATTTCCCCTTTAGTGTCACATCAGGGGATAATAGTAGCAGAGTCATTGTAACAGTTATATTATTGCTGTATTTTTAGAGGTTAATTTGTGTAGATTGTGTATATTATTGTTAAATGACTTTGTGTAAAAGGATTTAAATGTAATAGTTTTGCAACAAGATAACTGTTGAATTGTAGGTATATGAAATATTTGCTTATTTATATGCAGAGATTTACCATGCTGAAGAGTTGTCTTGTATTTTCTTCCATTTGTAATGTATCCTATTTATATATTATTGAAGTTCTAAATAATGTTTATGGTATTTTAGTGTCTTTGTGAGCCAAAGAAAAAAAGACAAAAAATTAGTTGATACTTTAATTTAAATCCTAGTGCCCTTAAAGTAATAACTTATGGATAATTTTTCTGAATATAAGGAATTCTAACACTGTGTATAGACTGTCAAATGATGAAATCCTTTTAATCTATTAGAATTTTCAGTTTTATTTATTGTGATGTCGGACTGTTTGTTCAGTGTTCTGAATGCTTTTCTAGTGAATAATTGTTACTAACCAAGGCCCCTGTTTTTTATTTGAATTTCAGGACTAATCTCTAAAGGCCATTTTAACTAAATTCTGTGGGAGTTTTAAGCAGCGTCATTCTTTTAGTGAAATGGAATTCACTATGTGTTTGGAGCTTATAAAATAAATAAACCCAAAAGTAATCTCGGAATCTTTAAATATAGCTGGCTTGTCACAACAATTTCAACTGGCTAGACTTTTCAAAGTATAGGAACCAGATTCATCTTGCAGCTTATTCAGTTTTAATCATTAGATAATCAATACTACCAAATGGAAAACTCTATACTGGAAACAGAGTAGTGGAACAAAACGAAGATTCAATAATCCGCTGTCTACTGAGTTACTGTCATGGTGATTAATGGAATATGCTAATTTCAGATCTTTTCATACAGGATTCTATGGCTACCTCCTATATAAATCAGTAATAATTTGCTCCCCCTCCACCAAATCAGTAATAACGTTAAATTATTTTTGAAAGAGCCAATGAAATGCAGTAATGCTATGCGGTTTCTACAGCCTCTCTCGCCCCCTTCAGTCCTGTTGAATGGCAGCTAGAGTGAGGAGAGTTTTCCATTCTGCAGGTCCCACTGGTTGTCTTCTGAGGATGCTGTCTCACTTCTTTGGCTGCTTCAGAGCAGGGAGAAGGAAGAAGCTGTCATGGTGACTACCATACCATACAGAACAGCCTTCCCAGTTTTTCACAGGGCGTATTGCTTATCCCTCTTCCATAACTTTCTACTTTTTGAGTACAGAGAGAAGTTTGTGTTAAAGAGGAAGTATGTTACATTCTGATTTACAGGCTTCTGCCTGATTTCTGGTCTCTGTCAGTTTTACTTTACTCAAAGGGCAGCTACAGAAGATTGAAAGATTTCTCTTTCTTCTTTATGAGAAACCATATGAAATAGTATAATCAATGCAAAGATACATAACTGCTGACCTAGCTTCACTAGGGGATTTTACATCCGCCACACAAGCAGCATCATGTTCCTTGTGATTTTTGCAACCAGTTCTTAGGTGGGAATTTCTGACTTCCTCCACATCTATAGTCAAGATATTTCAGCAACTGTATTACTAAAGATTCCAACTTACCCTTAGTCCTCTAACCTGAATATTTTAACATCATGGACCTTGTATCCAGCTCATCATTTCAATATTCTAATAGTATTTTATTGTATTTGAAATATTATATCTCCTTAAAGCATGTATCTCCTTATAAACTAAGTGAAGAGAATAATCCTTATGTAACTGATCTGAACTAGGAAATACCATAATATGGCTTATTAGCATTCATACAGCAATCCTTAGACAGTCCTGAGATGTAGTCAGAAATAGATACAGGTCTCTTCAGCACGTATATGATGTTTTGCTTGCTAAAATTTCCACTTCTTCATTTAATAGAGTATCTTGTGTTTTGGGGGTCAAAAGCATCAGAGGTTCTACCTATTTCCATTGTTGGTTTGCAATTAGATGGGAATAATGGAGCTCCTCCTGCCTGTTTCAGAAGTGAGACAGTTAACACAGAGGTGTTTTCTCTGAAGACAGGGGAGTTAGATTTATTTTCCTGCCCTCTGCATTTTATCTTGCCTTTCTGCAGTGTTGTGTCTTGACACAGATGACACACAAAATTAGATTTTTGCAAAGCTTTTCATTCTAATAACAGGCTCTGGAGTGTTTCCCTATTACAGGTACCATGTTCCACAGGCACAGGGCTCCTATTAATTTCTGACTTGGTTAGCTGATTTTAACAGAGCAGTTATGGTCATCATTGATGATAAAACTCATCTGTGTTTTCTTCTCAGTAGGCAATTTTCATCTGGTATGTAACATCTCACATGTTACAGCTTCTCAGACAAAGCTTACCTGGAATTTGCCTGCTTTCTATTCCATACACTGTGAGAGATCAGTAAGTATGCATGCACAGTGGTGTTGACTAATTCAAAGCATTGTAATTCCAGGTGAGTAACTTTATTTCTGAGGTTTAAAATATACTCTAAGGTAGCAATTTTGCTTTTAAAGTCACATGAACAATCACTGTAATTTTGTGGGGGTGAATTCACATCAAACAAACAGTAGGCAAGATCTTAGGTGAACATGTAGCTGCAGTGCTCAACTGATGTAATTTATTTGGAAAAGACTGACCACTGGACAAAAATCAACAGCAGCTGTTGGTGTTGAATGAGAAAAATTCTGATTGTATAATTAAAAGTACATTTTAGAGAAGAGAGATGATACCATTCACGGCAGATAGACGGAACCAGAGGCCTTGGGAATAACGCAGGATTTTAAATTCATCTTGACTTAGTTCATAAACTGTTTTTTGAATGGTGAAAAATATGAAGAGATTTTTTAAATGGAATCTCTGTTTTGTGGTTTAAGAAATGTTGAAGTTATAAAGATATGCAATGCAGTTTTAATTTTTCAATAAAAGTTGATCTTAAAACTGTCTAATTTGTCTCATATAATTTTTGCTAGCTCTTTTGTTTCCCTAAGAATATGAGACAAAAGCCATACAATGTTATCACTCACATTAAAAACAGTAAGGTGAATACTAAGGCTGTTGGTTAGTTTTAATTGTGAATTGAATGTAAGCTTGTACCAACACAGGCTGAGGAAGAATGACATGCTCTGAACCTTGATTGGTTTGAATAGGGCTGTCCAGACATTAGTACTGTCTAGAAATACTAAAAAATAGAGAATCTAAACATCTTTCTGTGTGGTGTTTTGTGTGGTTTCTGAAATCATCATCGAGTTTTTACAGAGGACCAGAGAAAGTAAACAGGAACTTTGGAGTGGGTAAAAAGTATAAGATCAAGCCCTTGTGGTAAAAGCTCTGCTATCAATTCTCTGGATATATTTATAAAACTTATTTCTTGTAATGCAGGTCTTACTCCCCGGAAGACTTGAATATATGCTCACTTTGCATACTTTTGATCTCAGTGTTTGTTTATTAAGCACATTTAAACCTGCACACAATTAGAACTAGGATATTTTTATGCAAAGAATCTACTTTACTGAAAACCATCTTTTCTGTATGTAAAAAGCTGCTGGACAGAAACAGGCATAAAGGTATATTGAACAGAGTTGTTTCAGCACTTCTGTGACATAGAACTGTCATTTATTTTAACAGCATCTAATAAATTGAATTTTGACTGCGTTTAGGGTAGGATGAGCATCCTTCAAATAGGGTGAGTATCCTTCAAATAGGGTGAGTTTTCTTTGCAAGTAAAAGAATTTTATGCAGCAAACCGAGCATGAGGAAAACACATACTGCAAAGGAACTTACGAAGTCCATTAGTGTAGCATGAAAATGCCATAATGTAAGGCACTAAAAATTACGGGCGATGATTGCATCATGCATGAGCATTAATGAGTGTTCAACTTCATGCAGACTGCTCAATGTTAGGACCACAATGAGACTGTGGTCCTAACAGTCACTGTACAGCTCCCAGTGGTCAACAGAATTAGATGTGCCTGAATTTCTTCTTTAGTGTTCTATAATTTGCAAATTGTAAACGTTATGTTTGGGGTGATGACACATAAATCAGGAATACCACTCACTCAAGAACTGCAACTAAGCTGAAGAGGAAATGAGAAGACACAAGCACTGACTGAAAGTAAAGTTTAAAAGGAAGGATGGCTGCACAGTGTGGAAGGATCACACTTCTGGACAAAGCAGGATAAAATTAGGGGTAGAATAAAAGAGAAGATGCATACAGAACTTTTAAGTTGACCTGATAAAGAAAGAAAAAAGTAAATCTGTTTCTCTGCTTTTTAGGTAATCTGCTCAGCATCTGAATATAATTATTTCAGGTTGGATAAGTATATTTATTGTGTGCATTTGTGAATGTCTTTATATTTCTTGATATAAAACACAAGGACACATGCATGTACATAAATGAAGTCTTGCATCATGTGGACTGTTTTGTGTAGGACTTTTCAGGGCATCTGGAAGATTCTTGAAGTATAACATTATCAAGTATATCGTTAAGGAAACAGTAAATAGGCTTCCCTTTGAAAGTATGTGTGTGTGTTGTGTGTGTACATGAAGGGTTCAATCTCTACCATGAAAACTTCTTAAATTATATACCTTTTAACAGGATACCAGTCTAGTTCATCTGAGAACAGTTAGTTTGAGGCAGGAGTGACTGTGTGAAAACTTTTGGCCTTGTTTTATGTGAAAGGTGTTGTGCCATGACAATAGAAATATGTGAGACCATAGCAGGTGATAGGAAATGGAAAAAACCCTAAGTTTAACATTTCAAGAAACCAAAAAAACTGTCATCACAAGCAAAATCAACAAATGTAAGTACAATTTCTCTAACTTAGATTTACAGAAGCCTATCATCCCTGACCACAATGCAAGCTGATTTGAAGCCATATCTGCTTGGTGCAACATCAGCAAGAGTTTGGATGATGCTGGTGGGGAGAGCAAGCATACTGGCCTTCAAAAAAACCCAAACAAACTTGAATGCTAACTTTAAACTGAACAGGTAAAAATGTCTCTGAAAAGCCAATTGAGAAAGCTATGTTTTTCACTCAGTGTCATGTTGGTCACTGCTTTTTTTGTCTTCTGAAGATTGCATGTATTATAAATTACATTAATGTAATAACGCATGTATTGCCTTATTCATTTAAAACAACACAATATATTGCCTTATTAATTAGGACTTTCCATGGGCTCCAAAAAAGGTCATTAATCTCAATTAAGCTTCTTCCTTTACATTTGGGAAGGATGCCTGCAAGGTAAGACTGACATTTGTGGTTGTGGACATAGGGCCAGACTGGCCACTAGATTGTACAGGATGAACTCTTTATTTACATCACTTTTAACTTCTTATGGTTCCTTGTTGCATTGTCAGTCTCTTTCAGCTAGTTCACTCCGCTGCCACATGCACAGCATCGGCAATTACTAAACAGAGTAGAATGACTTTTGATTATCTCAAGGAGTACAGCTTCCCTGGGCAGTGGGGTGAGATCTCTGTATGCTGGGTTTGACAATGCTGCACCAAAGAACCATAATTGTTTTGATTACAGAAGGCTTTCCTATTTGTGGAAAAAAAAGCCTTTCACTAATTCATTGTAACTATGGCTTCTAATAACTCACGTTTTTAATTTGCTGGTAGGTATGGAGCTGCAGTAATTTGGTACATTCACTTACCTAGGTCACACTTTTTAAAAGCGTATTACTTGTACCTGATTATGTTATGTTTCAGGGTCATTATTTCTTTATACTGTTTTTGCATCGTCGTAGCTCTTCAATTATTCTACATATTTTTCAAGAAGAGTGGTGTTTTTTTCACACTACTGAAGAACCAAGGTTAGTTTCCCTGCTGTAAATACTTCGTATCAGTGAGTAGTTTTTACTGTTTTTACTCAGTCCTTGTGAAACATAATTATTCTGCAGATATAAATTAATGACCAGCTCTTTCTTGCAGTATAATGGAATGCATATTCTCTTGTTTTCCGAAGGATATGAGGCCTATCTTTTTGCAAGATACGAAAAGTCACAGATTACTAATTTGTGACCTGGCTCTCTAGCAGTGAGAATTGTAATTGCCATCAGACAGCTCTCTCTGCTTTCTTAAGTGAGTACATACAGAATGATTGCAGCATTACAGCTAGCATTGCAGTTGAAAGAAAACCCAACTAGATTTCTTCCTATTCAATACACCAACATTACATTAAAAAGAGCTCCTAGGCCAGTAATTGCCACAATTTGCCTTCCCCAAAAGCCTAATTTTAGTTGTGTAAGGCTTTTTTTCTCCTAGAAATTCTGTGACTAATGTAAATAATTATGCTTAGCTATTGTTGAACAACTTCAGAACTCGTGCTGATTTTCTATATATAATGCTGCTATAATTGTACAATTACTGCCATACTGGAAGCAGTCCAGAAGTGGAATGGAGTTTCTCAGGGGACTTTGAAGACTCCTTCATTTACTCTGCAGCTCAGTCCAGAGATGTTTCCATTAAGCTGGCAAAGTGGTGAAAAGAAGAAACTAAAACCACTGGTTTACACTATAGAGACTTGGATACTCAGAAAAAATAATTTATAACAGGGATGCCTGTTCCCTTCTCATCTTTTACCAAAACCAATTAATTAAAAGAGCTTCAACAAATACATGGCGTTTACTTCTCTGCTCAGCTACCAAACCAGTATTTTACATCTGTCTTCGAATGGAAGAGTAGGTTGAGAGATTGTCCTGACACAAGGGAGCAAAACTAATTTAGACAACCTGACTTTGGTGGGGTTCTCAGATACAAATGAAAGGGGGAAGGTATAAAATGGTTGGTCGTGGTACACAGGACTAATTTCAAAACAGTGAAATTGCCCAGCAGGCCAAAGGAAATGTGCAACACTCTTCAGGCTGAATTATTTATCAGAATCATAAAATAGAATCATAGAATCATAGAATCGTTAGGGTTGGAAAGGACCTTAAGATCCTCTAGTTCCAACCCCCTGCCGTGGGCAGGGACACCCTATGCTAAATCATATCAGCCAAGGCCTCATCCAACCTGGCCTTGAACACTGCCAGGGATGGAGCATTCACAACCTCCCTGGGCAACTCATTCCAGTGCCTCACCACCCTAACAGGAAAGAATTTCCTTCTTATATCCAACCTAAACTTCCCCTGTTTAAGTTTTAACCCGTTACCCCTTGTCCTATCACTACAGTCCCTAATGAAGAGTCCCTCTCCAGCATCCCTATAGGCCCCCTTCAGATGCTGGAAGGCTGCTATGAGGTCTCCATGCAGCTTTCTTCTCCAGGCTGAACACCCCCAACTTCCTCAGCCTGTCTTCATACACGAGGTGCTCCAGTCCCCTGATCATCCTCGTGGCCCTTCTCTGGACTTGTTCCAACAGTTCCATGTCCTTTTTATGTTGAGAACACCAGAACTGCACACAATACTCCAAGTGAGGTCTCACGAGAGCAGAGTAAAGGAGCAGGATCACCTCCTTCAACCTGCTGGTCACGCTCCTTTTGATGCAGCCCAGGATACAGTTGGCTTTCTGGGCTGCAAGCGCACACTGAAGCTGGCTCATGTTCATTTTCTCATCGACCAACACCCCCAAGTCCTTCTCCGCAGGGCTGCTCTGAATCTTTTCTCTGCCCAGCCTGTAGCTGTGCCTGGGATTGCTCCGACCCAGGTGTAGGACCTTGCACTTGGCATGGTTAAACTTCATGAGGTTGGCATCAGCCCACCTCACAAGCGTGTCAAGGTCCCTCTGGATGGCATTCCTTCCCTCCAGCGTATCAACTGAACCACACAGCTTGGTGTCATCGGCAAACTTGCTGAGGGTGCACTCAATCCCACTGTCCATGTCAGCGACAAAGATGTTGAACAAGACCGGTCCCAACACCGATCCCTGAGGGACACCACTCGTTACTGGTCTCCAGCCAGACATTGAGCCATTGACCACAACTCTTTGTGTGTGGCCATCCAGCCAGTTCTTTATCCACCGAGTGGTCCATCCATCAAATTGATGTCTTTCCAATTTAGAGACAAGGATGTCGTGTGGGACAATGTCGAACGCTTTACACAAGTCCAGGTAGATGACATCAACTGCTCTACCCCTGTCCATCAGTTCTGTAGCCCCATCATAGAAGGCCACCAAATTGGTCAGGCAGGATTTCCCCTTAGTGAAGCCATGGTGGCTGTCACCAAGCACCTTGTTGTTTTTCATGTGCCTTAGCATGCCTTCCAGGAGAATCTGCTCCAAGATTTTGCCAGGCACAGAGGTGAGACTGACTGGTCTGTAATTCCCTGGGTCATCCATTTTCCCCTTCTTGAAAATGGGGGTTATGTTTCCCTTTTTCCATCATTGGGAACTCCACCTAACTGCCATGATTTCTCAAATATGATGGCCAGTGGCTTAGCAACTTCATTCACCAGCTCCTTCAGGACCTGCGGATGGATCTCATCAGGACCCATGGACTTGTGCACATTCAGATTTTTAAGATGGTATCGAACCAGTTCCTCTCCTACAGTGGGCGCAAGGTCTTCATTCTCACAGTCCCCGCATCTGCCTTCCAAGACTTGGGTGGTGCAGTCAGAGCCTTTGGCTCTGAAGAAACACTTTGATAACAGAATCAACCCTAAGTGGCACTCATTGCATATAGTTTGAAATAGATACCAGCTTACATTATGTTGTTTTGCAGGAATACATAGGACATTGAATTGTATGTGGGTATCTACTTATCCTTTACTGCTTATTTACAGATTTTTAAATGCATGAGATTTTTCCAGCAGTAATATTTTTCGTTACACTAATAGGCACTAGAAGCACTTTTTGCCTTCTACATCACTCAGCAAAGTGTGCAAAGGGGTACTGTGTAGAGAGGTAAAACTTTCTTCTATCCACTTTGTTTACTTACATTAGCTACCTTAAATCAGGTTACTTTTCTAATAGTGTGGATGTCTATCAGGTTATGTGTTGGTTTCTTAAGCTAAATAACACAAGATTCATTACTGAAATAATTTGAAATGGTAAAGGGTAAAGCAAAGCAATTGAAAATACACTGTAGAGAAGAAAACTGTTGCAATGACTTGTAGAAGCAAATAATGTGAGCATTATTTAATAATGTAGCATTATTTATTATAATAGCTAGATTATTCTATCTCTACTTGCTTTAAGTCTGATGTGGTCTCTGAAATGCAGATTCCACAATCTGGGCAGCTTTCCAGTTACAACAAGGAATACCAAGGACTTAGAAAAATGGAAGCCTGTTTCCCTGTTACACTATAAATTCAGCCTTTTATGCCTAATTGTGAATAGGAGGTGGGATCTGGTAGGTTCTTGTCCACCAAAACCAAGTCACACTCACACTTTTACTTTTTTTATTTTCTTTTTTTTTAAATAAATAAATCAATTACTGTTTGAAAAGCTTTTATGTAGCATGCCATGCAGAATCTTGTCATGGAGGACTGTGTTTACATACACATAAAGATCTCTGTGTAAGACCCAATATCTTGATCAGTTATGCTATAAGGAGCAAAGAAAACAATATAAAATAATAGATCCAAACCGTATACATATAAAACCATATAAAATGTTAGATTTTAGCCATCATTTACTTTACATTGTTATACATGACACACTATAAATAACTTTTAAACTACCTTATAAAGTGAAGATCTTTATTATGTAATTCATAGTTATCCATGCTTTATAAGCCACATTGTAATTGCAGCTAGTATGAGTCTGCATTATTTGTAGGTCTCTGGACTCAGTAACATTTTAGAAGATGCAGCTGTTGAATTGCTTTTAGCTGGTTCAGTAATTGTTGCAATTGTTTTGCAGTTGGCTGTAATTCCTGGGATTTAGCGGGATTGGTACTTAAAAAAACCCAACAACAAAACAGGAAACTATCAACAAATTGCATTCCTAACGTATGCAGTTACATTGGAATCTGTTGATGGCTCTCTAACAGATTAGGACCTAACAGTGTAAATAAGGAGGTAGTTTAGAATCTAAAATAAAGACTTCACCCTGATGTAATTCTATTGAATTTTAGTGAAAATACAAAAGGAAAATAAGGGCAAAACTTAATGGACTAAAGCCAGGTATACTGCTCTGGTTCTACAAGGAATGTGGCTATACGAGAAGAAATACACAAGTTTGGAGAAGAATGAGGCCAGGATGACCACAGGAGATACTCTGCATCCCTTCTGTCAGCCTGCACCTAGGTTTCCAACTACGACTTCAGGTTCGTATTTCATGGCTGAACATTCAATCATTTTAACCTGCCAAACTTTGCTGCTGTGGTACAGTTGCACATAATGGTGTAATAATGGTTGGCACTGTGTTTCCTCTGTGAATGAACTGGTTATCTTGTGCAAGCTGCCTACTCAAATGGGGCCTCCCCCCTGCAAAAGCATGTCCAGATTGCTTTTGAATGTCTCCAAGGATGAAGAATGAGAATTAATCTGATCTCTGGTGTCCCTTATTTTTCTTTTGTATAGAGAAGCCTTAGCACATACCTGGAAGTGGGAGTACGTTATTCCACCTGGAGCTGTGAGGGAGACCTGGTTAGTAAAGTTTTAAATAGAAAACTACAAAACAAACCCCAAAACAACAACAAACCCAAACAAGCAGAGATGCAGTAGAAAGGGAGGAGCCAAAATGAGGTATTTCCATCCCCCTACCAGATATTCGAAAAGTCAGATTTCAAGGTTGAGTTCTATTAATGATTTGTATTTATTTGACCTGAACAATATTATTAATATGAAAAACAATATAAAATGTGTTGGAAATATCTCATCAGTGATAAATAATTATATTGTGTATTTTGATGGGTGTTAACCCTTAGAAAACTCCTGCATTGAGTCAGGGGGCTCCCTAAGAACAGAGAAAATATTAAAGAGGTGGGGAGATGGGGTCCTCTGTGGCAGACAGGGAATATTTCATGAATGACTGGTGTTGACTAAGGCACTCGTTTAAATTTGTGCTGCTGTATTCAAAGCTGTTGGGCTTTGATTTGGTTCAATAGTTTTGCTAACGCTTTGCACTAAACACTTTGCAATTCATAACTTTTTAATGGGACTAGAAACTAATTTGTACTTTTTTTAACTGTGGGATTTTTTGAACTGTTACCCCTATTACAGCAATTATTTTAAAAGCTCTCTGACAGCACTGCTTCTCATTATAATGGTTAGGTCCATGAATTGTGTATGAAAATATCCCAACAAACAACTGTAACAAATCAGAACCACTTTTGCAGGGTGTCTGTATAACTTCGCATTCTGGCTGCATTTTGCACTGATCAGATTTTGAAACTGCTGCTTTCAAGTTGTCATTTTCCCAGCTATGCCTCTACATGAGGGACATTTTAAAACCTGAGCACAAGGGAGTAGCCAGTTTTACCAGGGAGGGTGCAAGGAAAAAAACAAGGTAAAACTGAAATGAGATAGAAAACCCCTACAAATCTTACACTGTATATTTTAACAGCCAAAAAAATGGCTTATGTAAAATGGACATTTGTAGTAGAAATAGTCCCACTGCCTTTGATATTTTAATATGAAATAATACAACTCTAAAATTGCTTGCAGCCCCCAGTCAATACATTCTTGTGTTTCCCACTGGGCTTTCTGTAGTCATTGAAGAGAAGCAGTAGTTGGAGAGAAGGCAATTGGAAAGAAGATGAGGGGAATAAAACTGTGACCACAGGCATATGAGGGAGGACAGAGCTCTCATGGAGACCTAGATCTGAGAATTACTCCCAGCTGGGCCTGTGACTCCTTCAGCTCCTGCTGGGTCTGGGCCTTAGCCTGCAATCTGTGACTCTTGCAGCACTCTTTGTACCTTTTGTAAGGAGTTCTGTGGCTTCCATTGAAACCAGTGGGTAAACCGGCTGCAGCAATTTCCTCTGTGATTCTGTTTGTTAGACTTCAATGGTGACTGCATTTTTGACTCTTCATGCTTACATAAGTAGGAAAAATCACAAATAATCACCTGTACTCAATTTTCTTCACCCATTTAACTCTTTCTATCATTGATGTTGCTTTGCACATTTTTCTTAACAGCTTTTCAGCCCAAGTCCTTGTTCTAGCAGTGCCTGGGCAGCATCCAAGTTTGTGATGGGATTTAATGACCGCGTGGAACAACCCATACTTCACTGGGTCTGACACCGTATGAAGCCAAGACATACACTTGGTAGGTGGTGTTTGTCTTCCTGAAAAAGAAGATAAAATATCCTCCAGAAACATTTTTGAAAGTCCTTAATGCTTTGTTTATCAGTTCTCACATATGGCAAAATGCTATCCGTACAAATAGGAAGGAAGAGGCCCTTTAATGGTTAAGATTTGATCATTGTTATGAGTAACCACACACTCTTCACAGTGTGTAGTAACCTAAAAGCTAGTCCCTTCATTCAGAGAGGTACTCTGGTCCTTGCAGGACTCAAGCCCCTCGGCTCTAACAGTGATTTGCACAGAGCAGCAAGGGGAGAGCCAGTGACAGCAGGAATTAAGAGGCAGCTTCAGAAAGTGGCTGGGTCTTTCCAGCTGGTACACTACACTAAATCACCAGTCCTGTTGATTACACTAATACCTGCAAATCTCATCTCAAAATAAATAAAACATATTCCAGCACATCCCAGTGGGATGCACTTGGGTCCACCAGCTCCTATGTTGCAAACTTTGTGCTTGCTGATGAAAGCATTCTGGCAGGTGGCATTAGTGAGGACCAGTGAATCATCTTGTCAGCAGCAAGGAAAAGCATTATTGTTCTGTGTCATTTGGCTTTCAGTGTGGTGATCTCGGATGGCAAACCGCTCATTTGAATCTTAAACTCAATACACGGGTGGCATCCTCTGCTGCTGCCTTCAGGATTCTGCAGAAAGCAGAGAGAGCTCCATCTGCCTGCGCTGAAGTGGAAAACCATGTGAAATAGACGCTTATTCGGGGACGGTGCATCCTGTCATGACCTGTACTTTAATTTAGTTTAACTTATCTAGGTAGCTGTGGAAGTAACCTCTGACGCATCTTCTCTTTCTAAAACTCACTGGTTCTGCTAATTCACCCAGGAAGTCCTTGGCAGCATTTCCTCTTTGGAAGTGGCTCCCAGCGCACTCAGCCAGCCAGCGAAGGAAGGATTAACCTCCACTACAGACTTTAGCTGCTCTCATTAGTACATGTGAAAGGACACAATGTTATTTCTGGGGGAGAAAGGTAGGGTATCTTTACTGCGTTGCGATAACATTGCTTTATGGCCAGGCTCATAGGATCTGACTATATCCCAAGCTTTCTCTCTCTCCTTAACCAAATTTGTTCTCTTCAATGACAGCTCACTAACAGAAAGGTCCTCTGGCGTTAGCAAACCCTACCTACAGCATAATGCTCAAGTAACGTTCCTACTAGGATTTCAAGGTGGTTATTTGAGGATTCTCAGAGTAGAGGGTTGATTGCCATTCCCTGCGCTTAGGTTAGGTTATGTTACATGTTACCAAGTTTTTTTTGAATGCATTCAAAGTTCCAAATCTAATCTCAAAATAAATAAAGCATGTTCACAAGGTCCCAGCAGAGGTATCCTGCTGTCTCAGTGGTGTAATAACAGCAAAAGCTTAGATCCTATTTTTGCTCCTTGTTGTGGAAGATAGACTCCTCCTGCATGAGGCTTGAAGGAAAAGAAGTTATCAGCTATTAAGGCGGAAGAAAATAAATCACAGAAAGATTTCTCAGGGTAAGAAAAGATAAAGAAGGGGGAGTTGAACGTTGATTGGTTTTGGGTTTGGCTTTTGGTTTTGTTTTTGTTCTTTTACCTGAAGGGGAGATTAGAAATAGCTTATGAAATGCACAGTTGTGGAAGCTTTCATAGAACATGTCTGGGTTGAAAACAATTCAAAATATAACAAAGACTAAAAAGATTCTTTCCTGAGGCTAAAGCAGATGATAGCTTTCTCTGAGCTAGCAGTGTACTGTTTCAAGCATGACTGGAAAGAGGCTAATGGTGTTTAGTTTGTAGCTGTCTAGAAGATGGAGGAATGTGCCCTTCTGTAACTAATGAATGCATGTAGGAGAGCTGTCAGAGAGCTGGAGCTCCGTGAGCAAGGAAAAGGAGTGTTGTGAACAACACATATAGCCTATAGGGTTGGATCAGCCCTGTGTCATAGCCTGAGTGTAGTATTTATTCTGTTTATCTCAACTTTTCCATGATAACCTTTGTTTTGTGCCTTCTTTCTGTAAAGAGGAACCTTCCAGGACCTTTGTATTTCTCCTTCTCTTTTCCTATTAACCTGTCACAGGCAAGACAAAGTGGTAGAAGCCCAGTAATAGCACATCCGTAGCATATGGCGTTTTGTAGACTGGCTGGTTTCAGAAGGTCACTGTTCTGTTTAAGGATACAGAAGAAAATGGCAGGGCTTCTGCACGAAGCAACTCTCTGGTACCTGTACCTTGGTACATAAGCAGCTCCTGTTTCTTACGGCTTTTAGAACTGCTCCTGCATTCTGACAGCCAAATCTATGAAGGCCAAAGCTGTAAAATGAAATACTGGTAATGAAACCACTACAGGGATTTCTTTTATCCCTGATACTCAAGAACTGTATTTGGCATTTGTGCCTGGTCAAGTCTGTCAAGCCAAGTGCAATTTATTTTCTTAATATTCAGCACGTTTGCAATAACTCTGTAAGGCCTATAGAAAAGGTCTGGACTTTCTGCCAAGAAGGGCCATTTTTTCAACCTTTGTGGCAGGTAAAATAAATGGAGCACTATTCAGGATGGGACACTAAAGGATTTAATATATGAACCATTTTACAATACAGGTCTTTTTATCATAAGCCTTTATCCAGTACTGCTTTCATCCAGGAGAGCCTTGATCAACAGCCATTCTAAATATCCCTCAGCTGATCCTGGCAGTTTGATAATACAGTCAAGGTGTAAATTTTCCTTTCTGTCTTACTGCTGTTTTATCTTAAAGCTTAAAATCTGTGTTGGAAACTCAGAACTAGGACTTTTTTGTTTTGTTTATGTATACCAATGTCTGTCACTTGTGTTTCATCCTGAACTCTAGATAAAGAGCTCTAGAAAAACTCTAGGTGAAGCAAAGTGTAGCTGACTTCTCAATTTAAGGTAAATGAATTTAAAGCCCTATGTAGGTCAAGTAGTACATATCACTGCACAAGATACTGGACACCCAAGACACACTGTAGATTCTGTGAACAAAAACATTTATCTTATTTAATTTATTAAGAAAACAGGATTTCCCATGTCCTTGATAAATAAAAAGGATTGCAGCAGCAAATCCTTGACCATCACCCAAGTCCCTTACTGTAAGCAATTTTTAGGCTAACCACTCAGGTCAAAAAAGACTGACAATGTATGTAAGTATCAAGTAATGAAGTGGTTGCAAATTACTTAATTTGTTCTCCATTATGAGCTCTTCTTCTGCAGCATCCCTAGCTACAGTATTCCCAAAGCCAGCTGCTATCTACAGCTGAACAGTAGCAGGCCTATTAAGCCTCTTAAATACTTGCATTCTAATTGCTAAATTGGGTGGCCAGAACCTTAGTCTGCGCAATTGCTTCTATAATTAAGATTCTATCAGTGTTCCTATTATGAACCCTGTTTTCAGCCCAAGATAATTTAAAGAGGCTTCTCTTTTTTTTAATCTTTTTTTATGTGAACAGTGAAGCACCCCCCCGGTCTGTGATTTCATGTGCTTTGTGGTTTTTCCTGGTTAATAATCAAGCAAATCTTTGAAACATTTTGACATTTATCATTAACTGTGCCCACTCTGAGCCACTCACCAATGCACCTTTTATTGTGAATACATGTATTTAAAGGTTATTCTTCTCTGTTATGCCTGTTCTTAGTCATACACTATATAAAAATGCTTAACACTGTCCTTCAGGACAGAAAGCAGGGTCTGATGGCTATACAAAATGGGACAAGCCAGAGTAAGGATTGTGAGTTTAAAGTAATAACTTCTGGTGGCAGAGTAGTGAGGACATTGATTTCACTAAGCCTATTGCAGTATTCAGGCACACATTTTCAAAGCTTTGTAGGAGCAGAAGGTGTCTATTTTGGAGTTTTGTCTACAGTCTTAGTGGCTCAGGAGAAACCGCTGTGGCCATAGGAAGCAAGTAAAGATTGTAAAAAAAGCCACTCTTGTCAGAACCCTATGGCTGCAATACCAGTGTCTAACGCAAACAAACACAACTGCTGGGTCTTCAGCAGCTTTAGAAAGACAGGCAGAGTTAACCTGTATTACAACCAAGTCAGTCACTTCTGTGAGTTAAAGTAATGAAAGCTAAAAGTTAATTTCCCGTGTCCTATTAATAGCAGCTCCACAAATTAGTTTTGTGAAGTTTCTGGTTTTTGAAGCAAAAGCCTCGATTCTGGTCTCAACTCACATGGGGAAGACAGCTGTCGATTACCTTCACAATCCCTCTACCTCTGATCTGTTGAAGGCGCCTGCAGTCCTCTGTGCAAATTACAGCAGCCAGAGGAGCTGTTCCTGATAATAACCAGAGCATGACGACACTGACTACATCTCTAATATGTGCCCATGCCAGGAGCTCTGGGGGAAAAGCAGCAAGCAATTCTGCCAGCTATCTGCCATGTGAGCATTCCCCTTACAGAGATGCACTGTGCAAGGTCTGATCCTGCTGATATCATGGCCCTTCCCTCCCACTGACATAAGGAAGCTGCTGCGAGTCGCAACATTATCGAATTAGAGACTTCAGCTGAAGGCTTATTAGCTCCAGCCTTTTCTCTGCTGGATACAAGTCACTCCTCATTATCTCACTGAAACTGCTTCCCCTCCCTTGTGCATTAGTGTAAATAATAGGGTATAATGCAATGAAAATGGGTGGATTTTTATAGTCGCAAAAAATGGCAAGTGGTGAAGACCAAGCTTTCTGACTTTGGCGTGGTCTTTTTGTGCTGTGAGGAGCACAAGAGGAGAACCAGCCCCGCAGCGTTCTTGCTGGGAAGACTATGATTGAGAGCAGCCTGTCCATCTAGTGCCTCCTCCCTTGCATTTCATTCTCTTTTCAGCTGCATAACAATTAATGACCATAAAAACAGCTTTACAAAAGCCCCCCATTACTCCTGTATTTAATTAACTTTTAGAGCATCAGACCGTAGTATTTAATCACGGCCTGCCAAGTTTTGGGGGGTTATTCAGTCTGAGGCTCACTAATGCTTGGCTTCCATTCAAAAGTGTTTCAGCATTAACTTCTCTTTATATTCAGGCTTGGTCTGGTCTTTTCACAGCTGTTACCAGCAGCAGCTCAAGGACAGGCTCAGTCTCACACCTATCACGTTTGCACACATGCTGACAATTGCTACCTTGCTTTTATTTATTAGATAACCTCAGTTTCTAAACACCTACTGCTCCTAAACTGAACCTGTGGGAGTGCGAGTACTGCTGCAGCCTAACAAATGGGTGTAAGGCCTCTCTGTGTCAGAAGGCCTTTACCAGCCCTTGTAAAGCTAAAGGATTTGTCCTTTATGTCTTCTACTAATGTGAAGGTCTAAGTATTGAGGGTGCACAGCCAGGTGGATGCCTTCCAAGTAGCCATAGTTTGTTCCCTGTATGCTTGCAAAGGAGATAAAATCTCCTTGGGCATTGCTAACATATGACTTGTTCTTAGACATACATCAGACTCTTTATGGCTCTTTCCAACCCCAGTCCTGCTCTCCTCGGACAGGAGTCAACAAGTAGCTATTCTGACCTGCAATTCCTCATCTTGGGCAATACATTAAGAGCAGGAATGAACAAGGTCATACATTGATTAGGGGATAAAAGATGTTATGACCAAGAGCTATCTTATGACCCATCCTATTCTCAGTCACTGGACACTGCTGCTCTATTTCTGCCTAAAATTACCTCCTTCAATTTTGCTTACTGGGAAAACCCTTTTATTACTTTATCCACTGGAGATGCAGGCTGTTTCGTAACTCTGGCAACACTCCCTTATTTTATTTTTAAAGATGCCCGTTATTTAAAACAATTCTATTTACTGATCCTTAATAATGCCTCAAAAGCTTTTGTTCTGGCATATTTGTCTATGCTACAGCTCAAGGCCATTTCTGCCATAAATCATCATTTTCTGCCTGTCTTAGCCTCTAAATTATTTGGGCCCAACAGGCTGATTTGTACACTGTGTTTCAGTATCTCCCTTCCTGCTATACATGCCAGAATTTCTCTGTCCACCTTTATTCCTGCTTCCCTAGCACCAACAGTACAGAAGGGTTTAGGAGGGAAAGAGTAATACAAAAAAGCAGCTGCTTTTCTTCAGGCACTGTGTATCCTGCCCTGCGGAGGGATGCTGGCCCCCACTGAAAGCCTTTGCAACGCTGGCTCTGCAAAGGGCAGCGTGGCTGTTTCACCTGTTGCAAGCTGGATTTTAACCAACACCCGCAGCTGACAGTTTCAAGAAGGCCACTTCCACATCCGTCTTACTCAGACAGTTGTATGCAGTCTCCAAACTAATAATTCATCATTTGCACATGTACTTCATTACTTTATTAATATATTAGAAAGGCCCTGATTTATTTATTAAAATCATTATTATTCTTATCAAATGATGACGTGTTGTGATCCAGGAAGATGCATTTGTTACCTCACAACTAATTACGCCAATTAAGTTGTCATGGTTCTACCACAAAGTGCAGCTCATTAGTTACATTTGAAATGCAGCTGCTGAGATGCACACAGAAAGGAACAGGTAGGCTATAGTTGTTAGTTAATTTCTGCAAGAGGAGTTTGTTGCCATTAGGTCTTAAGTGATATTTTCGGGCAATCTTGTTTCTTGTTCCCTATTTCCCAAATAATTTTGTGTCTTTTCCACCTAAGAGGGTTCTAAATGTTGGTTTTGTTTGGTTGGTTTTTTACAGACTACCCATTTGCCATAGGACATTGAACCAAGTTCAAAGATATTTCCTCATATAAATCTGGTGGCTTCGTTCAGCCCTTAATGGGAATCAATGGACATCTGCAGAGAACATATTTCTTCACCGAGGTGGAGCCAGCCCAGAAGGAGTGATAGCATTTTGATGGAAAGCTGAGATGCTGTGGTGAGGCATCTCAGGTCTTGCAGCAATGCGTGTAGTTTATGTCTTCAGAGAGGGGCCAGCTTCATATTTATCTGAAGAGGTTGACTTGAGTGATTAAGAAGAACGAAAAACATCTGCCATTTCCGGGTTCATCATATCCAGGCATGAAAGTTTTACAGATCTCCTGAGGAAGAGAGAAATAGAATTTCTTTGAATAAGACAAACTGACTATCAGTGCAACAGTACTGGCTGGCTCTCAGAGGGTGTAATGTCTGAGCAGATTCATGGAGCTGCAAAATCTCCATCACCTTCTTTCCCCACTAGCACCTTCAGGAAACATCAGGAGCATTCCTCCTTTGATAGGATTTCACTCTTGCAGCTGCACTCAGAGTAGATATAATTTATATTCCCTTTCACGAGCGCACACCTCTCAGTGGTGGCAGGAGCAGAATTCAGCTGCAAAAGTGTTACTGCCAGTGACAGAGGCTTTCTTCACCTTCTGCTTTGTACATGGTGGTTTTGGCTTTGCCACTAACTGGGAGCCAGGTAATTAGAAGTTAAGGTCATAAAATCAGCACTATGGGATTTGGCCAATCCCAGCTTTGATGCTATTTACGTGTTTAGAGGCCAGATGGAAGTGCGTGAGGGATTTTCAAGCACATATATGTCAAAATGGCAACTTTCTGATGGCAAAACTCAGTTGCTGTTTTGGTTCTGGTATTGGTGGACAGAATTATCAAGTTTGGGGTAACATTTTTTATTCCCCCAAAGGAATCACAGTTCAGATCTTTAATGTCCCAGGAAAGGTCATTGCCTTCAATGACCAGTTCAGTTCAATACTATTCTAAGTGCCATTTCACAGTGTGTTTCTCTGTGATGTAGTGCTCACAGTAACCCCTGCTGAGAGATAACGCTTCAAGGATGAGGAATGCAACAGGCCGAAGTGAGGATTTATTGTCTTCAATGGAGCACATGAACAGTTATCACATCTGACCAAACATAAACTCTGACTAGGAAATCCTGGCCATTAATGAAATGTTTATCAGCTCCAGGGTTACTCACCCCTTCATAATCTCTGGGGAAACAGAATCGTCACTGAAATTTACTGTGTGGTCAAAAAAATGCTCTGGGATTTATGGGGCTTTGGCTGGGAAGATAAGCAACCCACTGCAGAGTTGCTTGAATTGTAGTATTTTTTCTTTTCTTAACACAGAAATAGTAATTCATGTGTCTTCCCTTCCACAAGCAAGGTAATGAAACTGAATATACCCTAGAGAAGCCTTCATTGAATGAAGGTTTTCACCTATAGGTTTGTCCTCGACAAAGGAGGGGCTGGCCTCACAGAGCCAGTCAGCCAGGAGGACAACATCTGGCTAGCATCTGCCTCATGGCTGCAGCAAACCTACAAGCAATACATAAAATTGCTAACACCTGCCTAGCAGCATAAGGAGAGGTGTCATACAGGAGCCACTCTCCCAGAAGAGAGTGAAGGTGGGTGGGAGAGACTGTGGGTGGTAGCTTGCCACCAGCTATGGATCCTTTAGGAAGCTTTAGATAAAGGGTGGTAAACCACAGCTGCTGTCCCTGGATCGCACTATATTATACTGCTGCCTCTCATGAACCTCTAATAGCAAGAAAGAAATGAATATGGCTGGGATTTTCTCCCTGAAACTAAATAGCATGTGCATGGAAGCATAAGATTTGCTCAAATTGGTAGAGTTTTTAGCCCTCTTTGTGTGACTTTTTACTTTATCATCTCACTGTAACAAATTTCTTGTACTGCATTAGAAGCACAGAAAATCTCGGAAGATATAGTTTATTCATACAATATTAACTTTGCCTTCTTACTTTGTATTGCTGCCTCTGGGTATCCTAGAGTTTATTTCTTCTTGTAATGATGAAGAGAGATGTAGGGAAGCAAACACGTCTGACCTGGTATGCAGACAATCCAGAAATGGCCATACCTGACAAGAGTGGCTGGAGAAACACCTGGGCACAGAGAGGCAGCCAAGGCTGGGAAGGGGGTTGGTCTTCTCAGTAGGCAGCACTGGGGTATATCCCATGCACAGTGCAATGAGGCTTTTATACTAACCAGTAAAACACTGATGATGAAGTTCCCAATGACTGGGAAAAGGGAAATATAACCCCCATTTTCAAGAAGGGGAAAATGGATGACCTAGGGAATTGCAGACCAGTCAGTCTCACCTCTGTGCCTGGCAAAATCTTGGAGCAGATTCTCCTGGAAGGCATGCTAAGGCACATGAAAAACAACAAGGTGCTTGGTGACAGCCAGCACGGCTTCACTAAGGGGAAATCCTGCCTGACCAATTTGGTGGCCTTCTATGATGGGGCTACAGAACTGATGGACAGGGGTAGAGCAGTTGATGTCATCTACCTGGACTTGTGCAAAGTGTTCGACACTGTCCCACACGACATCCTTGTCTCTAAACTGGAGAGACATCAATTTGATGGATGGACCACTTGGTGGATAAAGAACTGGCTGGATGGCCATACACAAAGAGTTGTGGTCAATGGCTCAATGTCCAGCTGGAGACCAGTAACGAGTGGTGTCCCTCAGGGATCGGTGTTGGGACCGGTCTTGTTCAACATCTTTGTCGCTGACATGGACAGTGGGATTGAGTGCGCCCTCAGCAAGTTTGCCGATGACACCAAGCTGTGTGGTTCGGTTGATACCCTGGAGGGAAGGAATGCCATCCAGAGGGACCTTGACATGCTTGTGAGGTGGGCTGATGCCAGCCTCATGAGGTTTAACCATGCCAAGTGCAAGGTCCTACACCTGGGTCGGAGCAATCCCAGGCACAGCTACAGGTTGGGCAGAGAAGAGATTCAGAGCAGCCCTGCGGAGAAGGACTTGGGGGTGTTGGTCGATGAGCCAGCTTCAGTGTGAGCTCACAGCCCAGAAAGCCAACCGTATCCTGGGCTGCATCAAAAGGAGCGTGACCAGCAGGTCGAAGGAGGTGATCCTGCCCCTCTACTCTGCTCTCGTGGGACCTCACTTGGAGTATTGTGTGCAGTTCTGGTGTCATCAACATAAAAAGGACATGGAACTGTTGGAGCAAGTCCAGAGGAGGGCCACGAGGATGATCAGGGGACTGGAGCACCTCCCGTATGAGGATAGGCTGAGAAAGTTGGGGCTGTTCAGCGTGAAGAAGAGTATCTGAAGGGGGCCTATAAGGATTCTGGGGAGATACTCTTCATTAGGAACTGTAGTGATAGGACAAGGGGTAATGGGTTAAAACTTAAACAGGGGAAGTTTAGATTGGATATAAGGAAGAAGTTCTTTACTGTAAGGGTGGTGAGGCACTGGAATGAGTTGCCCAGGGAAGTTGTGAATGCTCCATCCCTGGCGGTGTTCAAGGCCAGGTTGGACAGAGCCTTGGGTGACATGATTTAGTGTGAGGTGTCCCTGCCCGTGGCAGAGGGGTTGGAACTAGATGATCTTAAGGTCCTTTCCAACCCTAACTATTCTATGATTCTATATGATTCTATAATACAGAGGGAAATGCGTCCAAAAGAAGTGAGGTATGATAATCTGAATTTCTTTTTTCAGTTGAGGACCTTTAATATTGTGCTCCAGCTCACTATCAAACAGTTTCTGCATTACTGAAATGGCGTGTGTCTGCAGCACTCCTTAAAAGAGCTCTCCTCTCCCAGGAGATGTGTGGTACCAGAGGCAAGAGGCACAGTTTTGCATGGGAAGGCTGTGCAAAAACTTCATCTGGAGGCTTCTAGGCACAAGGGACACTTTTGGAGAGAATGTCTAAACCTCAGCTCATAATGCTCCCTGATACATCACCATCCACCTCCTCCAGCTACAAGGTGGCACTAAGTTGGCTTGAGGCTGGATTTTCCCACTGGATGCACGGTGTGTTCCACCAGTCAGCAGTTCTCCCTGTACAGGTGAGCTGAGAGCAGATGTCTGCTGTGTGTCACCGCACACCCTGCATCTGCAGCAAGAACCTATCCCCTTACCTTGATAATGTCTGTGAGCACGCACGTGCCCTCAGACAGGTTAACCCCAAATGCTGCTCCTGGGTGACATTTTTCACCCAGTCTCTTCTCACCAACGCATTATTTTAGATGGGATACTAGGAAAAATTTCTTCACTGAAAGGGTAATCGGACATTGGAGCAGGCTTCCCAGGGAAGTGGTGGAATCACCACTTTTGGAAGTGTTCAGAAACTGTGTAGATGAGACCCTTAGTAACATGGTTTAGTGGTGGTCTTGGCAGTCCTGGGATAATGGTTAGACTTGATGGTCTTAAAGGTCTTAAAGGTTTTCCAATCTAGTTGATTATGTGATCCTATGATTATTAGTCCTTTCACTTCAGCTCCAGCTACCAGACCACTTCAGGTGTGCCTGGGAATCCCTTCAAGGTGCACAGTGTGCTCCAGCCCAGGATGGAGGGGCCTCCAGAGCCCCCAGAATCACAGCTTGCCCTGAACTCTGCAGGGAGCTGCAGGACTAGAGAATGCGCAGGTTTGGTTTGACCCCCACCTTTCCCTCTTTATGTTCTGTGCACCTATTTACTATAATATAATATTAGTATAACACATTATTTACTATAATATTATTATATTACTGTTACATAACTTTATTATTTACTATTAATGTAATTAACGCTAGTACACATCCATTAGCTGCTCCTATCCACCACCGCCGTTTTTTCCCAGCCCGTGCGCGCACAGACGCCTTACCACCCTCAGCCGCGAGGGGGCGCCGCCGCGCCAGAGGCGAGCTGGAGGGCGCTGGTCCACGGCAGCCACCGTACTGCCTCCGCCTCCCCGGCGGGGGCTGTCCTAACCGCCGCACGGCTTCCGCTTCCTCCTAGCAGAGGGGGGTGCTCGGCAGGGGGCGCTGCGGCGCGGCCTCCCGGCATGCTCCGCGCGCGGCCTTCTCCCGCCCCTCCCGAGTCGGGCGGGAGAGGGGAGGGAGCGGGTGCCACGTCTCCGTGCGTGGGGCTTTGTGCGGGGAACAGCGCCGCCGCTGCTCGCCCCGAGCCATGGGCTCCTCGCAGAGCGTCGAGATCCCCGGAGGGGGCACCGAGGGCTACCACGTCCTGCGGGTAAGGGAGGTGGGCAGGCGCTTCGGTGGTCGTTAGGCAGGTGCTGGTCTTTGGGGCCCGGCGGCCTCTCTGCGTGGTTCCGCGCCTGAGCGCCCCGCAGGGCTCCCCAAGCCGGGCGGCCTCGCCGCTCTCTCCCGGCTCGGAGGAGGCGCTCGGGCAGTGGTGGCGGCCGGGCCTCCGCCCCGCTGCCGGCTTCCGTTCCCGGAGCAGCGGGGCTCACGGGCGGCCCGTCGGAACGGCTCGGTCCCGCGCTGCCTCACAGCTGCGTGGAGCTGCCCGCGGCCTGCTCTCGGCCCGCGGCGGCAGCCCCGCGGGCTCCGAGCCATCTCTGCCCGGTCACTGAGGTCTGGGCGGCCCGGAACTGCCGGGGGATGCTCTGCCTGCGCTTCGGGTTGTAACCGGGCCGGGAGGGCCGGTGCGCGGGAGCTGGTGCTGCTTTGGGGCAGCCCTGGGGGGGGCAAGGCAGCCGCTCCAGAGAAAAGGCTGCGAGCACACGGGCTTGACACGTCCGAACGCAGCCCTCCGGTGCCTGGCCCGGCTGACACGTCAGGCTCTAGATCGTTGCATCAGTATCTGAACTGTAGCTGCTTCCCCCTTTCTGGGGGCTTAGATCAAGGTATTTAAGCGACAGGCATGACACTTGCCAGAGCTACCTTCATAGGTATTTTTAACCTATTTTCATAGTTACGTAGGGTTTGCTCGCATTGCGGCCACTAAAGTTCAGGTTTGTGTGCCACAAAATTTTCCGGGCTGTGTTAGAGGTCTCTTGTGTAGGCTTTTGGAAGCCCGTTCTTTAGCGTGGCCTTCGCGGTCAGTGAGGGGAGGGGTACCTGGGTTGTGTCCTTGAATCTGCTGTGCTAGGTGATACAGTAACTTTGCAGGAGTTACTAATAACCTTGCCCACACCGTTGCGCTCTTGACACTGTAGCTGAAGCTTGGAGCACCCTTACTGTGTGCACTGGGCTGGGCCAGGTTTTTGTTGGCATCAGACCTTCTCAGATCCACGCTCTGTTCGGAGCTATCCCCCTGTTTTAGACATGTGCAAGAACACATGGATCTTGCCTAGTGGTGAGCTACAAATATGTGTTAGAGTATCATGGTGAAAAAAGAACAGAGATCATCTTTCAAGTGTTAGAAAATGCTTTTGTCATGCTTTTGAGAACCAAACGTTGGTCGTCTGCTCAAATCCAAACATTCATCTCTTAAAACTTATATATAGTGGTCTTTACTTCTCCCTTTTATTGTTACTAATATTTAGCACTCCAGTGTTACTAATGTGTAACAGTCCTTTTTGTATTTTCCTTTTCCCCACAAAAAAACCACTTGTGGTTTGGTAAAAGTGGCAGACTTTTTTTTTAGTGCTTTCTGTTTTTGAGGGTTCTAAAATCAGTGAGTGCTCTGCAGTGGGAGTATCAGTTATGCTGGATTGGTCGATTTGCACTTTGATTAAAGCACATTAGTAAATTGAGATGCATATCTCCTACGAGGTATAATCTGCTTGGTTTTTTTTCTTGTAATCTTTCTTGAATCTGTCACCTTCTGTTTTCATTTAAGCTCCTTTTGGTTGTAATGTTTTTGTTATGACTCGAAGTGGCAGCGTTTGATTGCCAGTCTTTGTAAATGTAGTTGGTAGGTGCACCTTAAAGAAGTAGATTTCTGAGAGGACAGCTGTATCGACATTAAGTGCAGGAAGAACAGGGACCTGCCTGTTGTCTTAGGCTGATGTCTCTCTTTCCCTGCCTTATCTTGCTGTTCAGATGCCACACAAAGAGCAGTTTTCTTTTTTTTTTTCCTGTGGACAGGCATCTTAAATTGCATCATGATCCCAGTCTAACAGGAATCAGGCCTGTGCTTATATGGAGTTGGGAGCATAGATTCAGAGTAGAGAAAAATTATAAAGCTTCACAGTTGTAATTTGGAATGCTTATATTGAAATGCATGTGGCATACAAGTGACCAGAGTTTTCCTCCCCTTTTTTTTCCAAGTTTAGTTTTCCGGTTGGATTTCTATAGTAAGTTTGTGACAGACTGCTTGCTTGGCTCACATGGTTAGAGGAGCTCTGCACAAATGTTCTGTCTGCGTGGATCAACTTTTGGTAGAACTTGGGGTCAATCAATACCACAATTTTCATCTAATTTCTTCTCAAGCAGACTTTATTTCTGAGCTCATTAAATTATTCAGATAAAGAAGAATGGTGAAGGAAACCATCGGTAGTCTTTCAGTGTGACAGAGCTAATTCAGATAAGGTCAGATTTCTTTGATAATGCCAAACTTCCATAAATAGCATGTAGTGGGTGTTTTAAAGATTTCATTAGTTGTGGAAAACTAGAGAAATGTTAGTTATTGGAAGAGTTTGTTTGGGTAGGACAAATAATTGAAAAATGTGTTAAAAGGCCATGAAGCAAATGAGTTAAAGTTGTTCAGAATGATGGTAGGAGCAGAGTACAAGTTGCCAGAGGGATGTGCACACTGAGACTGTTGCAAATCACAGGTTTCTTACAGTGAGACTTTTAAACTGCACAGGCTGCCTCCCTACAAAACTGGTAGCAAGTCTCTTGCTCTGATCACTTCAAACAGGAGTAGAAATATATGCAGCAAGTTAACAATACCATCAGTAAGTTTTGACATAAGTTTTGCAGTTTACTTAAATCTTTTTGGCTGCTCCTGCTAATATTCGGTGCAATACCGCTTTTGCTGTGGACTTTATTATCAGTGCACTTGTTACAGGAAATAGGAACACTTCAGGACTGAAGTGCTGTTGAAGGAAAATGATTTAATCGTGTGCATGCAGGAAAAGTCACTATGGGTTGTGCTGTTTGGGTTTCTAGACATTGAAATGTAGCCCCATTTTTATTCTTTTTTTAAATAAAAAGAAAGTTACAAACAGCTGTGTTGCCCTGATCTCTTCACAGGAAGAACTAATAATTAGTCATTTATTTGAAACAGTTCTTTCAAATGCATTTTTATTCATCATATCTTGTTTCTTGCTCTTAGGCTTCTGTTTACTGATTCATGTAAAACACTCCTAAGTCTTCCATTTAACTAGTACCTCCCAGGCCAGTAGTATGCAGTGCTACTTACCTCCAGGAATTTTCTCTGTTGTTTGTTTTTTCTCCTCTGTAAGCTTCCTTTAACAGAAGCTGTGTGTCTGATTAGAGCAGCTGTCTGACTCTAGGTGTTGCTCAGTATGCATTTGTTTCTCTCTTCAAAACAGAAAGAAGGAAAAGTTTAGATTAGTTTCCTGTTCGGCAGTGCAAAGCTGCTGCAGTTTGCCCTGGCTATTGTAATGGCTTGACAATTTCTTCAACTAATAGATGATGTCAGAACAACCCCATGCAACCTGCAGGCTTCGGGAAGAGTGGCTGAAAAGCTGACAGGTGGAAAGGGACCCAGGGGTGCTGATTGGCAGCCACTGAACATGAGCCAGCTTGTGCCCAAGTGGACAAGAGGGCCAACAGCATCCTGACCTGTATCAGAAATAGTGTGGCCAGCAGGACCAGGGAAGTGATCATCCCCCTGTACTGAGTGCTGCACCTTGAATACTGTGTTTGGTTCTGCGCCCCTCCCTACAAAAGGTGCTCATATAGGCAATCTATTTTCTTGCAGAAAGCTTATAAAGCTTTTTTTCTTGAAAACTGGATGTTTCATAAGGAAATTCAATACAGTTATGCCATGTAATGTGTTAAAATAGCTGACAGAAATGCAATAGGTGGTTGGACCAAACAGAAATTGCTTATATGTGATACACAATGAAATTTTATTACCAATTACAGTCAGTGAAAGAACTACAGAAAAACTTCTTTCAGCATTTCATTGGTAATTAATTTAATATTAGGAACCATTTCTTGCGTGGGGTGGGGGGAAGCTTTGGAGCTTGAGCTTCTGCTCCTTAAAAGTTGTGTATTGAGTGCTTGCGGCTAAGCTTCTGAAAGTTTAAGTGGACATTTGTATAAGTTATCTGACTCTCAAAAGTGGTAAGAGCCTTCATCTGCCTCTGAAAATCAGTTACTGTGCCTAATTCCATTCATAGTAGCACTGCTTGCTTGGGGCTTAAATTTGTGACCGTTGTGTTGCTGAGCAGCCTTATAATGTGTAATGTACAGTGTATACTGTGTAGGCATAGAGTGATAGTGTTGAGAAAGGTGTTCAGCAAAGAGAAACGTTATGTATTTACTGACAAAGAAGTCTTTTTAGTAGTGCAGTTTAAAATTAGTGTCTTGACTTTGAAACCTTTTCCCCATTTAATTCTTGACAGTGAATTAAAAGTGAAATAATTTGTGTTTAATCTGTGTGCTCAGCAGCCCTGCTGTCATCTTGGGGAGGAACGAGTCCTGCAGCATTGTACAGGGCTGGAAAAGTCATCCAGCCCTTTTCTGCCTTCTGACATTCAGTGTTCCTGATAGAGGTTGTCTTCGCTTGCTCTTAAAAAGCTCCAGTGGTGGCAGTTCCACAGCTTCTCCTCTCCGCCTGTTCCACTATTGTTTCTCTTCTGTTAGAAAGTCATGGCATTTACCCACAGGTGTCTGTAACTTATATGTCTGAAATAACAGCTGGCTTTGGGAGGATTAGGCTTTCCAAACTGCCATGCCTGCAGCGGCATCTGTTGTAAATGGTATTACTTGATTATTTCACAGTCCTTATTCAATTACAAAGGCAAGTTACTGAATACCTGCTTGGGGCATACAGAAAGCTGCACAAAGACAGATTGCTCAGGAGGTCCACAGTGTATGTACATATACATGGAATCTTTATTTCCATCATTAATGAGGTTTTTGTGCACTTTTATTTCCTTAGGTCCCTGATTCTCCTTTATTGCTGTAGTTCCTGGAAGAGAATCGCGGCCCCAGAGCTTTGAGCAGAGCTCCATGTAGTGCTTTTGGCACTGCTGTGGTAATGAAGTTTCTAGGTAGCTGCCTGAAAATAAGGTTGTGTGACATAAAAGCTGTATGGGGCTAGTGGTGATTTTTGTGTGAGGCTGAGTATGTCTGTCCTTTAAGCAGGAGACTTTTCATATGGAACAAATTCAGAACTTCTGTTCTGAATTTCTGGGTCTGCCAGGCATATAAATGCTTTTCCACCAGTGATGCTGGGCCAAAAAAGAGAGGGAAATAGGAAGCTTCTTGTCACTGAACCTGTGCATGGCAGCATGAGGAACTGATCACAGAAGGGATGCAGATGCATGTGTGATGGATACAACTCTAAGAGCTTGATTTCTTTTAGATACAGCTTCCTGGTAGTTTTTACATGGCCGCTTAGAAATGAACCATTCAGAAGTGTTCAGGATTGTGATGGATTTGAGGGAACGAGCTTAACATCTGAAGGTACTTTCTGCAGACTAATTGGAAGGTCTCACAGCCCCTTCATCAGTTTGGGGCAGACTGTAAATAATTTGCTTAGAATACCAAATCTGTACATCCCAGGTGTCAGCTTGGAGGCTGACATCGATGGATGCTGAACATATGTAAGTCTCACTTATCATAGGTGCTCCTTCTCATTTTAAAATTTGGCCTTATTGAAAATGGGTCACAGCATTCAAGGTATAACCTATCAGAGGCCATGAGGGAGGGATATTGCGTAGGGATTTTGTTTGGGTTTTTTTTAAGAAGCTCATTTAGAAATGGAGTAAAATCTCTGGATAAAGTGTGAACCGTGTCAGGACTGCTTTTGCAGCTGTTCTACTGGCTGAGTGAAGTCTGGCTTTTCATAATTTCAGGGCCATGACATACATCCTAAAAATCTGCTCTGTGATCAGAATAAATGTATCAGTTTGCTGGATTTACTGATGTTTTTATTTTTTTTTTTAATGCTGAGGTTTAGACAGACATGTTCTGTCTTTAAAATTCTTATTTTCTCAGTGACTTCTGAAACCATCTGCTGATTTCATTCTGGTATAAAGCCTTTATGGCAGGCTTTTAAAAACACAAAATGTGAGTTCTTGTATGTCACATGCCATAGGCGGTAGAATGAGAGAGAGAGAGGCTATTAAAGTATTTTCACATCACCTCCCTAAACTGAGGGAAGAACAACAAACAGCACAAGCTTGTTCTACATTTGCTACTAGAAAAAACACATCAGAGGAGAGAATGTTTTGTATTACTTAATTACAAGAGAAACTTCAAGCCTGAGCATGCAATTATGGAGCATGTCCACAGGAAAACAGAGTTCTTGAATTCTGCTTTTGTGAAACTGGTTAACTTATCTTTGGCAGGAAGGCCTCGAGTACCCAACTTAGTAAGCAAAATTTGAGAAGTATAATTCATATAGTGTATTTTAGCCTCTCTCTGCCTTTTCTCATGAGCTAAAATTTCTGTCTGTGGAGCTGTTCTGAGATAGCTCTACATTATTTAAGTTAAAAATGGGCTCAAGGGACAGTCCGCTAATGTCAAAGCAACATACACAGCGCGCCTGTGAATTTCTATGCTGCTGGTGTCAGAGGGTCTGCTGCATGGAGCTTTGCTTGTGTTTTTACCCTGTTACCTGGTGCTCATCTTGCAGTCTGATCTCTAGTTATTCTTTGATGAGAGTCATCTTGAACCAACGAATTGAGTAAGTGACATGGAGGCAGTAGTTCGGGTCTAGTTAGCAGGACTGAAAGTTCCTTTGTTGGTTGAGATTGGTGGTTCTGTACAATTAATACTTGGCAGAGAGGGAGAATATCTGTACCCCCAGTGGTAGGATATTATTTCTCCAGACACACTTCAAATTTTAGTCAGAAATGATAAATGTGGAGTTTGGGGATGTTGTTGCTGCCTCAGTGATTTTTTTTTTTTTTTTATTACTTTGTGATAATGCTGGTTTCATACGTTTTTACTGCTTTGCAAATCTTGGACAGCAATCTGTGTGTGATGTGACTCTGGAACTACCGATTCCATTCTTTAATGAATGTGTAGATTATATGACACTAATGTGCCAGCTTCTGTCACCTGTTACAGAAAGCTGCCCACAAGTAATCTGAGTTTCCAAGCTCTGATTTTGTGAATGTGTTGGGCAGAGATAAATAGACTCTAAGAGGATAGTTTTAGTATTAATCAAGTTTGGGATTTTTCCATATTAGAATATTTTGTTCTAGATGAGTCATATTAAAAAACCTCAATACCTGCAAAATCAGACCAGTATTGAACAGACCAGCAGATTTATACCGTCTCTGCCAGGTGGAATAACACATAATGTAAAAAGCACACTGGAAAGGGTGGGGTTTAGATATTTTTGGAAGATGAATGCAGCACATAAAAGATAAAGCCAGTGGGTAAAATGAATCAGCTTACGAATAAAGAAAGATAGCCTTTATTACGGAGGCTGTAGGAAAAATCTAGTAGCCATATTGGAGTTACTTTTGTCAGTCAGCAGCGCCTGAAACAGTGAAAAAACACCACTGGCAAAATGTCTCTCAGTTACTCCATTTGGAATTAAAAGCATACTTTAAGCTTCTGGGAGCAACGTGTATCCAATACTTAGGCCTTGTCCCAGTGGAGTGTTCGAATTATTTGAGCTGCCATAGCTGCACAATTGCGGGAGTCCCTTTTCTTGCAGCTTGTTGATATGTTAATAAATCATTGGTTGTACAGGTGTCCTCTGTGTCTCAAGAATGTTAACAGATGAGGTTTAATCATGAGATAACAACCCCTGCTTACACAGATGTGACTCTCCTTTTCCTCTAGTAAGTAAGGCAAAAAGCAAGGGCCAACACTGGTACTTTTGTGGAAAGCTACAGCTTTTTAACCAACTTTTTTGGAGTTCATGAAGCTTGACCATAACCTCCTTCATTGACATAAATATCTACAGTTTATCTGCTGTAATTGTTAAGCAGTGCTCATGCCAGGGGGTGACTGTTGGTCCTTCCTCAATAATTTATAGGTTACTGGTTCTTTTAAAACGTTTCTCTACTTTTTTTTTTGGTCCAGAAGGTTATATTTGAGCACTTAAAAGTCATACAGACATTACTAGCTTCTAGAGCTACAGTTTGCACAAGTAGAAATAGAATTCTGATCTGTGATTGATGCTGTGCACCAGCATTGGTGCACTTCTGCTAAATTCTTGTTCAACTTTGTTAGGTACAAGAAAACTCTCCGGGCCATAGAGCTGGATTGGAGCCATTCTTTGATTTTATCGTGTCCATTAATGGTTCAAGATTGGTAAGTGTGTTGCGATTTTATAACTCTGAATATAAACAATGTGCTGTGAATCTTAGCTTGACAGGTAAGTCAATGCATTTGTTCTATTTAAGTGTATACAGAATATGTACAATTCTATAAAAAAATTAGCTCAAGAATAATGATGCAGAGAGGACAGACATGCTTTCTGCAGACAACTGCTACTGACTCACCACTCACTGCTTGTGTTAGTGCTTTCCTAGTTCTGTTGGCAAAACTGCTTATGTGAGAACTTTTAAACTCACTCCAGTCAAAGCAGGTTGGTTGAAAGAGCTGTTGTCAAAGCTGTTAGCTGGGCAGCAATCACAGGAGGAGGTTTTCAAGCAGAGCTGTAGTGAGATGGCAAACCATGATCACAGCAGTGGAAAAGGACAGCTGTGGGTAAGCTCTTCCACCTGGATTCAAGAAAGCCTCTGAAGAGCTGCAAGGTACATTGTATCACAGATTGAATTGAAGTGCTTTCATGTTTGGAAGGCATAACCTGTTTCTGTGAAATCCCAGGCTTTTGCTGGAGTTATATTCTAGAATTATGAAGGGACTGGAAGCTTGTTATAAAATAGCTGTAGATACTTATCCTGATAATGCACAGCATTTATAGTACATTTGAAATACGAAAGTGGTGCTATAGAACTGGATGGTTGCTGGATAAACACTAACCTAAGTTCTTGTTTGAACATTCACAGAATAAAGACAATGATACTCTCAAGGACCTCTTGAAAGCAAATGTTGAAAAGCCTGTAAAAATGCTGGTGTACAGTAGCAAAACACTGGAGCTGAGGGAAACATCAGTGACCCCCAGCAACATGTGGGGTGGACAGGGCCTGTTGGGCGTGAGCATTCGTTTCTGCAGCTTTGACGGGGCCAATGAAAACGTATGGCATGTTTTGGTACGTACAGACTTCCACATGTTCTCCTCACTGTTGCTTACTGTTAAACTTTTTATCTCTTTACTGAAAAGTAACTTGCAAAGGGGTACACAAGATCAAATTGGTCTGTTTTCTTTTTGCTGATTTAGAAAGTTTGGAAAAATTTTGAAGGGCTTGGAAAGACTTTCCAAGTAGGACTGTTTGTTGAGCATATTATCAAATCTTGTGTTTAAATCAGTGGGTTTGTACAATACTCGGAGCTTCTTATAACAGTATCAGAAGAGACTGCCATCAAGCCACTGCTTCATTAATTCAGTGACTAATAATAATGTTGAAAACCTGACCAGTTTGTATGTCTGACTCAAAACTTCAGTGAAGTGTCTAACTGTTCTGTTACACCCTGACAGTTACATAGTGTTTTGTAACTTTCCATCTTGAAACTAGGAAGTGGAACCTAATTCTCCTGCTGCATTAGCTGGACTTAGACCTCATAGTGACTATATCATTGGAGCAGATACAGTCATGAATGAGGTAAGCATATAAAAATAAGGTGGTGTGTATTTGTTTTTAACTAAGAAAAATGTAAGGTAATAATTGCACCAGGGTAGTTTGAAACATCCCCAGTTCTGTCTCTGTTCAGTGCTAATGGATGTAAGTTAATGCAAAGAGGAAGGAGCGCTGGCATGGTGCCTCTTCGTGCTTAAATGCAATTCTGGAAATAAAAACTGCTCTCAGGTGTCTTCATGAAGTCAGATAGAAACTTTTTTGTACTCTAATATTAATATTTCAAATAGCAGATTTGAAGTCTGGGTTGTGCCACATCTTCTGAAGTGCTCTAGGAAAGCACATTTTAAAGTTGCCCTTGGGATTAAACAACAGCACTACAATTGCAGCATGTAGCAGTTACCACAGAAAGATAGGTCTAGTAGGGTGATCATTCTAATGTCAAAAGATAAAATAAAGACAAGAAAGCCCTTATTCATTTTTATCCTTTCACAGTCTGAAGATCTCTTTTCCCTTATTGAAACACATGAAGCAAAGCCATTAAAACTTTACGTGTACAACACAGACACTGATAATTGTCGGGAGGTGGTGATTACTCCAAATTCTTCCTGGGGTGGAGAAGGCAGGTAAGGAGACAATATGTTACAGGGGAGCGGGGTGACTTTCTTACAGCGCTAGCCTAAAAGCTGCTTGCTTATGTTTTCTCCAAAGACAGGAAAAGAGTGTTGTTATATCAAAGGTGTTTCTGCTATAATCAATTATATTTATTTGAAATTCAGATTTAGTTACCAATGGGGGGTGTAAATTAGTGCAATGGTTGCTTTCTGCATTAGGCTTTAAATAGTCATTAAGCTGTAGTATATTATTAAAGTATTGCACAGTAGCCAGAACAGAGGACTGCAAATATCAACTGTGAGTTGAATTCCAGGTTGTGTATCTGATGTAGTTGCTTGGTTTAAATAACAATTTATTTTCTGCTAAATGTTTATTGCTAAAAGCTACAGAATTTCCTTTCCATTGTCTTGTATTGATTATTTCTCGGGGGGGGGGGGGGGGGGGGGGAGACAACATGGGGGGGGAAAGAGGAAAGTTGTACAGAACTTATCTTGAAACTTGACGTCTTGAGTCAGCTTCGTTGCTTGCTATGAAGTCTGTAGTTGTAAAGTCACTTTACTGACTTATCAATGTTCACATTTTAAAAGCCTAGGCTGTGGCATTGGTTATGGATATTTACATAGGATACCTACACGCCCATTTGAAGAGGGAAAGAAAATTTCTCTCCCAGGACAGTTGCCCAGTGCATCTCTCAGTCCTCTCAAAGATGGCTTCACAGAGGTAAATTGTAGTCAGTTCTTTGCCTTGGTAAAAACAGCTTGATGTTATATTGTTTTTCTGCCTCTTGATTCTTGTGGAAGCAAACTCTAATGGAACTTCCCTTTTTTCCTTCCAATAAGGTTCAGCTGTCATCAGTTAATCCCACAGCCACATTACCCCCTGGGTCAGCAGGACTTGAACAGAGTCTTTCAGGACTTTCTATTAGTTCACCCTCAACTACTGTCAGTAACGTTCTCAGTACAGGTTAGTATGGAAGTAACTGACTTCTGAAATATGTGAGGTTTCTGCCTTTTTTTTGCATTCACAGATGTTTCTACCAATTTAATAGAAGGCAGAAGAGAATAAAATATTCTTTTCCCCAAACTTGTTAAGAAATGCTGGAGTACTGTAATTGTGCCCTACTTGCTCATGAAACAACTGCAAACAAATTCTATCAGAAATATGATGTGTATTATTTAGAATACTATTTTTCTTCATCACCATTTTATGGTTAAGGCAAATAGCAGTTCTTCTGTAAGCAATTAGTTATTTGTACTCCTCAAGGAAGGGAGCTGAGGTGTTGTATGCTTAAAATTAATGTTGTTTTCCTGTGTATGCCACCAGGTGTTCCAACAGTTCCATTATTACCACCACAAGTCAGTCAGTCCCTCACCTCTGTGCCACCAGTTAACCCAGCAACAACATTACCAGGTGAGTAGGGAAAAGTTCTTAAAACATTTTTGAAACAAAATTCTTAAGGAAGCAAGTAGAAATAGCTGTTTTTTTCCGCTGCCTTTGGGTGGCAAGAGGGTGTAACTTCATACAACTTGCACATTTCATGTTAAAGATCTCTATACCACCTCTACAGTGTTAGGATTTGGGTTTTGTTTGTTTGCTTTGTTAGGGTATGTGCCAGCTTGTCTGTAGCACAGAGGACTGAGATGGCAACAAAGTTTACAATCGTTTCCCCTTTAGGGTCCCCTGCACAATAGATGCGGTTCAGAATTTCTCAGGAAGGTATTAGCCTTGCTCTTTGCAGTGTTTCTGGAGTCGATACATTGTTACTTTCCACGGTTCATAAATTGTCTGTTGCAAAACACTTTTGCAAATAACTTCACAGTTTCCCGTTTGTCTTTTGCCCTGGTACATCATGAGGGAAGAAAGATCTGAGAAGGCAAGTCTTGCCTTTCTGCATTCTTTTCACCCATAACGCCTCCAGCTTAGGAAATTCCTTTTTAATACTTAGCTTGGTCATTCTTCTTAGTATAAATAGAGGTCTAACAAAAAAGATCTGTGTGTTGCAGCTACTGTTTCTAAATTACTTAGTAATTTAAACTGGTATATGAAAGTAATTCACAGTGGGAAACATGAGGTTTGTGTACGATTTTGCTGTGTAATTGGTGCACTGGTACAGGACTCAGTTGTGCACTCCAGACACTGAAGCACTTGTGTGTTATGCTTTGTATGCTATAAGACATGTACATAAAGATGGGTCGGAGAGTTTTAAGTCATGCGTGGAGGAATGCTCTCTAACATAGAAGAAAATGTGTAGTAGAGCGAAGGGCATGCAAAAGGGCAAGCAACTTTAATCTTGTACTGTTTAGAGAAAATAGATAACAACTTAAGAAGTTCAGCTCCTGTTAACGTCCCCTTCTTCCCCAGCCCCTTACCCATCCTTTCCCCAAAATCTGCCAATACAAATTTTCCTTTCACCTTGTTCTGTGAACACTATCCTTGCTTTTTTGAGAGCTATCAATATTTATTTGCAGTTTGCATGACTATATAGTGAAATTCTAAATATTAAATGTACAGGTTAAAATTTGAATGTATTTGTATGAAGTTCATCTGTTTTCAGATTTAAAAAAAAAAAGTTCAAACCAAAGTCCCTTGTAGCTGAGCTGAAAGCTCTTTGAGTCAGATTATGTCAGCCTTTGTGCCTAATGAATTCACAGGTAGGTAAAGATGGCTGGGTTTTAATCAAAATCTCTCTACTGTGGCCTTGCTTTAAGACTTTTCTCTGTCTTATTACAGTAGTATCAACAGTTTATTTTAGAAATAGCCTTCTCCGAGTTAAACATAAAGTAAGAATAGCACCCTTGTTTCAGAAATGCAGCTTTTGTAAGACAGGAGATTCAAGAGCGGAAAGATGTTCCACAGCGAACACAATGATGGAAGACCATGTGTCGTGCTCATTGTGTTTCTCTTCTCAGCTCATCCTGACTTTCAAAGTTACTTTGTCTTACCTTTTCTAGATATTTTTGTGGTTTTAATTCTAGTTATGAACCAAGTAGAAAAGAAATAGTAATCAGTATTAAGAGACCAATAGTACTATGTATTTCATCCTATGATTATTATTTGCTGTGCAATACAGGAATGGAGGGCTTCTGTACGGTGCTGTGGTGAAATAGCCACCTTTATTAAAGCTGAATTTGGAATACAAACCTACTAATTCCTTAATATAAGATTCTACTTTGCTCAGAAAAATCTGAAAAGTTGGGATTATGTATTTGCTAGTATGGACTTTCTGCTATAAGTTGCACAGTGAAGACAGATACCTAAAAGTTGAAACTTGAGTGAACTTGCATTCATCAAGATGTAAAGCGAAGTAAATTTTCAGTAAGATCTCGGAAACAGTTAGGAAAAAAATGATTGTAATTTCTCAGCTGTAACTTTTCCACTCTTCTCTTAGGTCTGATGCCATTACCAGCAGGACTTCCCAACCTGACTGATCTGTCCAAACTTAATTTACCTGCACCACACATTGTCCCAGAAATCGTGCAGCCCGGTATGTCCTTCTGCAAACTGAAACACTGTAATAGCAGGTCTGTCCTTGATGATCCTTGATGCTGTCAGTTAGAGCCAGTCATCCGGTTGAGTCCTGAAGAAGATGAATTGAAGATGAGAGTTGACGGTAGTGCCCCATTAGGTAGACAAGGAATATGTCTTTAGATAAACTAATTAGAAACCTGTGTCTGTACTTAGTTGTTTCACCTTATATTACCTGATTTATGATCTCCAAAGGGATTGTGCCAAGAATGAAAGTGTATAGTTTTATGGGTAGAGGAAATTGTGAGATGTATCCTTGTTTGCCAGATGAGGCGTTCGAAGCACCATGACTGAATGCCAGCAGTGTGAACTAATAATAGATTTATGGTTTTGAGTTAAACAAAACTGCTGAAGATGTACATGAAGCAAACAAAAGGAAATTGGAAGCTCATATAGAATAAAAGGTTCTCGTTAACTTCTTGTTTCTGGCAGTTTCATTGAATGGCAGAAAAATCTAGTCATCAGTATTAATGCAATAAATACCCAGTCCTCAGGGGAGGTAGAAGCAAACTTGAGTTTATTCTGATCCTCAATTCTGAAATTTGAAAAGTATCAGGCTTGAAACTAGCTTGCTGAGTCAGTGCTGCACATATGTCATGCTCACACTAAGTTCAAAAAGCTTCCCCCTCTCCAGGAGTAAACAGGAGATTAGATATGATAAAAAAGTTAAGCAGGTGGAGAATCTCTCCAGCTCTGTCTGTGGTATGCAGCTGCTCATGCTGCCTTTTTATTTTTCCTTTTTCCCCCTGTTTTCTCCTTAGGTTTGCCATCCCTTCCTTCCTTGTTGCCGCTGAATCTAATGGGAATAACACCTCTATCAGTGCCACCCAAATGTGTTCCTCTGCTTCCTTTGGTCACAGAGGCATCTACAGTGCCTACAGATTTGCTTCCCTCCATTACTCAAGCCGGAAGCGTTCCGATCAACCCTGCCACTACTGTAAATGTAGAACAGACCTCGACGCTCACCTTGGATAGTACTACCCCAACTTCTAAGGCAACTGTTGTTGACAGATCAAGTGAATCCTCCACAGTTAATGAGAAAACCTCTGGAGTCACAGATACACAAGCTTCTGAATCATAACTCCAGGTCACTCTGTTGGATTGGCTTGGTATTTATGTAGCCATTGGATACATATTTGAAGAGCAACCTATCATTAATTTCATACTAGTTTGTACTTAATCTTAGGAGTCCTGTAAATAATATGGAGGTATAATAAAAATAAAAGGGGGTTTATAAAGTGTGTGTGGTGGGAGGGGAAGAAGAGTACTTGTATGTAACCAAAAAACAAGTCAAGGTGGTACATAGATTTCCACTGCCAAACTCGGAGGTATATGTTTTTAATATAGGCTGATGGCTTTAGCCTGCTAGGCCTGTCCTTGCTTATAATTAGCAGTTTTTGCTTCGGATAGAAATGAAGCGGTTCTTGCGTGTGACATTTACATACCATACTTCTTGATCTTTGCAAGTATCTTGTTACTACAGTGGGGATGAGAATGTTTAGTCCGAGTTGTATATTTTAACATGGCAAAACTTCCACCTAAAGATATTTCTATTAAAGTTGCTGAGTGACCTATTAACTGACATCTCGTTATTCAGCTTTTACACAAATCTTTGTTTTTAAGCTCTTGAGAGATGCTCAAGCCATGTTTTGTGACTGCTGCTGTGTTGTTTCATATGCCCGCTGTAAAATGGCATTTGGAAGGGAACACAGGAAATGCTTAATATGGCACACAATTTAGCACTTCATGACTACTGTAAGACAAGTTAATGGATTAAGCATACATACAGCAATAAATTCCTGGTATTTTATCCTTCATGTGACAAAATAGCACATTTATTTGGTTAATGCTTGAATTCTCATTTAAGTGTTTTTATCTCAGCTCTCTAGCACAGATCGTGAAAGGGCTCCCCTCCAGAGGAGTGGATCCAAGAGGGAATGCCAGACTTCTTAATGGCAGGCAGGATCAGCACTAGCAGTTAGATCAGTTGCAGCAATGAGTCATGAAATCTGTCTGCATATGATTCATACTTGGCTTTTAAAATTGATGTTCAGGATGATAATTGCAGATTAACTGTAGGTTATACACGCAAAACTACTGCCTGTGCTATATTCCAGGTGATAGCCTTCACTCCTGGTATCAGGTACAGTCAATGCAGAAAACAATTCTGTACTACTCCAGTCTTTCTATACAACTGATGTTTCATTTCTATGTGTTTGCTTCCAGCATATGCAAACTTTAGCCATATCAGCAGCAGGCTGAAGCCAAAGTCTGTTTCAACAGCTATGTAATCGCTTTTGGCAATAGTGTGTCTGATCACTGTTTGGAATAGGACTTGCATCTAACTGCTCATCATAATGTCTCAAAGAATTGATTCAAGTGGAAGCCTTATCTAGGACCTGTTGCCCTGTCTCATCTTTTTCACTTAAGTATTTGCCTTTCCTCTGTCCCACTATTTCTGTGCCCCCCCCATCATCATCTGTTGTATCAAAAGTCTATGTTGAAGACAGACCACCAAATACTTCACACTGTGAGCTGTTTCTTCTTGGAGTGTGAAATTCCTCTGCCTTGTTAAGTAGAGGGCTCACTGTTTCTCAGACTGTATTTTTGATTTACCTTTGTAAATCCAGTGTCACATACCTCGGAATTAAACCTTGGCATGAGAAGAAGGATGTTCCCTCTTTGCTTTGCTGTATATTGAGGAAGTGTTGAGCTTCATAAAGCCTCACAAGTGTATCAGTCTTTTCTGTATCTTCCTTACACACCTAAAGTCATCATTATTTTTCCTTATCTAACCCAAGAACAGTAGAAACAGAAGTTTTGTCGCATACCAAATTTAGAGCGATTGATGCCTGTAGTCAGATGCCTTGAACTAGAGTCCTTGGGTAGAGAGCAGTGGAAGTAAGGCAGCGTTTGAGTGTAACCATGAGCAATTGCTGCCTGTAGTCAGATGCCTTGAACTAGAGTCCTTAGGTAGAGAGCAGTGGAAGTAAGGCAGCGTTTGAGTGTAACCATCAGCAGTTCTGCTAAAGATAACATGACTTCAGAGAGGATTCAGTGGTGCAGATTCTAAGCTGTAATCTCCCAGCTAAAAAGCGATAAACACTGAGGAGTCAAAAACTTACCACTTAAACTAGAAACGAAGATCTTGAAGTCATACTAATGCACTCTTTTCCTGTTCTTTAATTCCCTCAACTAGATTTAATCAAATCATACCCTAATAATTTCTGGCAAGGGTGTCTTAATGACTTTTTCCCCAGAAAAGAAAGTAAGGAGGGATAAGGACTTAAGTGACTGACAGCCGATGTGGCCTTGTTTCCATTAGTTATGTTCAGCTGTTAATGAACAGTTACTAATAGGCATATTAGCTTTATTTGAAACGTTGACACATGGAGTTCTTTAACAGGTACTGACAGCAGATAAGAAGATAGATGTACCATGAACATCCCTAGCCTTGCATATAATTAAGAATTATTGACGTCTGTGACATACTATAAACTGAATAAGGTAATTTCCTGCTCCACCAAAGGCTGCTGTGGGGGCAGTGGTGTTCAGAGTACTTGTGGTTGCTGTGAGTGTGGGGCTGGCTCTACGGCGCTGTTCCGAGAAACTGAGCTGAAGAGGTGCATTTTGCAGCTTGAGGCTCCACGAAACAGCTGCTCAGGCTGCAAGGTCAAGGCAGGAATGTGGGCGAAGTGTTCGTGGTGAACGTTTCATGGCTCTGGTGAGGTCACAGAGTGGGCTGTTTCTGAGCCCGACAGCCATCTTTTAAATCAATCCTGCCCAACATTAAACCTCCCTGTCGCAGTTGGAGCTCTGTTTGTTTCCAGGAAGTAGCTGTGCAGGACCACGAGATGGCGTGCAATAGTTTCCTTTTGCTGAACTCAGGATTAGGCTCAGCAATGAGGGTGGTTGTTGGTTACCGCCTCCAGCAGCAACAGTAGTCAAATGGATGCCAGCTGGATGCTGAATGATGGTGCTTTCAGGAATCACAGATAACTGTAGAACCCACTGATTTGAAGGCAGAAATGGGCTAAGCTGAAGCTATTTCTAAATTCCAGTATTTTTCTGGCAATTTGCTGTCTTAAGCCAAGCTAACCATAGGGCAGGGTGAAAGATTGTTTCAAAGGAGGCAGATCCTTACAGGAAGGGACTTGTTTGAGATACCTTAATGCTGAAGGAGAGGCCCCAGTAACATTTCCAGCCTCTCAGTGATGCAAGTGCTGATTATGGAATTAAGTTGAAGGGGGCAGGATAAGGATCGGTGATGTTCAATCATGGCGCCCTGTCTTCCTCAATTACAGGCTTTGTCTGTACTAGTCAACAGTGTTCACAATCACTCCCTACTGTTGAGGCCCCACTGGCACCAAGCTCAGATTCTTTGGTTCATTGCTTGGACTTAGATGCCTAGAATCTGTCTCATTTTAGATTTGAATCTTGTAATGGTATTGGACTGCAAAAGTGTTTCTTCATTTGTAAGTGTCCATAGTTGACAACTAACTCATATTTTGTAGTCCTGATCCTTATTTGTGCAGCTCAGCAGTGTGCTGCATGTTTTAGTAGTAACTTTAGCAGAGAAAGCAAAAATCTTCAAACTGTTTTGCCTGTAACATCTGTGGCAAAAAGGTTTGGGGTTTTTAAGCTGTGATATAACGGGGAGCCAACACCTACCATAGCAGTTTTAAAGTGAAAAGAACTAATCTCAAAGAAAACCCCCAAACAAACCTAAACCAAACCCAAACAAGCCAAGCCACCACCCTAATCAAACAGAAAACTTCATTTAGCTCAGATAAATCTCCATCAGTTCTGCCCTGCAGGCCTGGTGAATGATCTCAAGCATAGTAATCTGCCATTTTACAGCATATCTAAGAGATTTGCAGATGTTGGCTAGAGAGCTTATAAACTGAGCAAGGAACAAATACATCCTTTTCCAGAAACCTCAATTCATGTTTATCCTTAGGCGAATATATTACGTTGCCAGGGTGCAGCTAGCAAATCAGAATTTCACTTGGGTGGATGACTGGTGTTTCTTAGGAACAGCCTTTGCACATATTTCAGTTGCAAGTTAGCACTGAAATGCAGGTTTTTTTGCTATGACATGCTTGTCATGCAAAACTGCATCAAGACTTAGAGTTCAAAGGAGAAAGACCTGGCATGTGAAGACCTGCTCTGGCTGAGAAAGGCTAGGTGGTGTGCATGGTTTTGTTACCTTACTCATTCAGAGCAGGAAAGCGCAGTCCCATCTCCGTCAGCCACGTGCTTGCCTCTCTGCTGCCCTTCCTTGCACATAGAAAGGCAGAATTTTGCCCTAAGAGGAGACTGACAAGCTGACTACGGCCCTATCAAATAATCACATTCTCAGCCTTGGAAATTTTATGCTATGGGATCAAAAGGTACGTTTCATCCGTAGTTGTGCAATGTAGTATTTTTACTCCCTCTGAACAGTTTCCTGTGTTAGGTTCACAGTTAATCCATCTTAAAAGCTGCATTCCAGCATCGCTCAGTTCACCCACAAAAGAGAGCTTCAGAGACCACAGAGGTCAGGCTCACCTTGGGCAACCCAAGGCAACAGTGAAAGCCACTTCTGCCAACAAAACAACCCATTTTAATAGCAGTCCTCTTGCCTGAGAGCTGTTTACTCTGCCTGCAAGTGGTTGCGTATTCATGTACTTTGTTCATGGCCCTTGCAGCCTTGCGTGAGCTATGAAACCTCAAAAGAAGCTAAAAAAAAGGAAACACGAGTGATGAACTCAAGCCCCAAAGACTATAGTCAACATAGGCTTGGTAGATACGTAAGAAAATCCTGCAGTGGAAGATTATATTAGCAAAAGCAATGCAGAGCCATGACATTTACATTTGACAAGGGGCACTGGACGCAATGGATGTCACTGAGAGTCAGCCCATCTGGACTTTCTGAGGTGCAGAAAGGACATTATAGCACTGCCCAGATCCTGCTCCTTGGAGACATCACTTCCCAGCCTTCGCATGTATCAGCCAACGTCTTCTGCTAGCAGCTTTCATGAATAAACAGCTCTTTGCGCTGTTCTTGCTCCTAGGTGAACAGTAGTCACAAATAACAAATCTTCACCCAACAACACTTCATTCTCACCTGCTGTAAGAGAAATAGCTTTCAGTTCTTGCCACTGGAGAGAGTGAGAAAACATAGCTAAAACTTAGCAGTGACCTTGCTACCATCTCACCCTTATCTTTCAACTTGATTTCCCCTGAAATTCTGGGGTTTGAGTCTTCAAAATAGTCTTCTTTAAAAACAAACTGAAGTTTTCTCCTATCCTGGTATTTCTAAGTGCCTGTTGTATGGGCTTGAAGCTGTGCACATACCATGTGCTTGGATTGGCACATGCCATCAGGCACTGCTTAAACAATTTAAAGAAAGAATCCGGGCATTGAAGCTTGCCCAGAGAAATAGTGCAATTTCTTTAAGAAACATTAGACCTTGGAAACGAAATTTGACATTTTTATAAACAGCAGCTCAATATTAACAGTTACTAGGCATTAGGTCGAGTTTTGTCAACTATGATACTAAAAGCTAGAACTGTAAGAAAAAAGATATAAGAAGCTATTTCACAACACTGTTTATGCCCTCAGGTGAGTTTGTGTTCACATGAAACAGGGAACAGAACAAGCATGCTCCTAGGCAGTAACACTACTAAGGCTCAGAAGTCTGACAATAGAAGATGCTTTTGTACATGTATACAGTACTTGGGTAAAATCCTTTTAGAGAGCAACTGCAACTGCTAAGAAAATAGAAACCAACTGGAAGTCTGTGTATTGCCAAGTAACATGCTGGGCACTGGAAATGGCTGATTTTGTAAAACAATTACCTTTTGTTTCAAGGTTACATTTTTATTTGAACCAGATTTCTTGCCCATCTTGCCAGTATCACCTATTTGGAGAGAAGAAAAAAAAAAACCCAAAACAACCCCAAAATTCACACTTGCTCTCTGGGCACTGCTTAATAATGAAAAGGAACTTAATGCTCCTAACCCGCTCTTGACTGGGTTTATTCCTAACTACAAAAAGAGTAACAAAAATAATGTTCTTCTGATTGCACTGTGCTTCTGAATATTTTTAGCCTAAAAGTACACATCATAAAGGAGTAGGAAGACTTTGAGGTGAAATATCGAGGACTTTGGGGAACTGAGTGAAATATTTTTAAATGCCCCTTGGAAATTTCCACACATCACTCATATGGAGGCATCCTCATACATCCGTACCGAAAGATTCACACTGCTGGAGTTCAGCGTAAGCGCAGTCTGCTCCAGAGTCTCTCACCAGCTTGCAGAATTACTTGCTTCAGCCTGGAATCCTGTCCTCTCAATGCTTGTCTGTTAGCCCACAGATTTCTTTTGGTATGTTACTAGCCCCTTCTCTAAAGCACTTGCTGCTTGGTGACTGCTGCCATATCTCGCACTACAAACACAGTATTTTAGGATAAAGCCTGAAAGCATCTTGGATTCTTGTCTACTACATCACTGAATTTCTCCCCCTTTCCTCTTTTTGCCTTACTCCCCATGTCGTTTCTAGATGGGGCTGTGTAGTATCATTCAGAAAGGCTAGAAAGGGTTACTAAAAACACAGGGAGATTTCTTGTGGTATATAGGAAGAGAGATACTGAAAGAGAGCTGTTAAAGGATAGAAGACAGATGGCTTTCTCTTTTCTAATCACTGCATTTGGCACTCTGCTTGGCTACTTCACAGAGCAGAGGGGTCCTACTGTCACCTCTTGCCTAGGACTCCTCATTTGCCATCTTTTCATGGGGAGTGCCATGCTTTTTGAACTACTTCTTGGACTCTCCAAGAAACGAGTAGGAGTCAGCACACACATCCACTGCCTGGTGTGCTCTGCACACCCTGCCCACCCCCTTCAGCCACGGCCTGTGCTCCACCTCAGTACTCTGCGGCTTCAGTGGAAGACAGGGGCTGGCCTGAGGGAGGATCATGAGTCAGCCGGTGGGAGAGAACACCCCCGGACATTTCCCTGTGCCTGAGACACCACATCCTGTCACTATGAAGGCACAGCAGCAGTTTTTAAGAGGCTGTTTGAAAATAGCAGCTCACTGACACCTTTTGACTGCAGGAGGAGAGGCACCATGCTCTCTTCAAGAACTCTTCAAAAGGATTCACAGTAATAGAAAAATGTTGTCATTGCGCATGGGCTGAACTTGAACAACCTCTATGACTGATTATGATGCTGAGAACAGCTGATGAGCACAGTGCAATTTCAAGTGCAAGGTCTTTGCTTGTGCTGTGTGTATGCTGTGCAGGGGGAATATTGGCTGTTTAAACAGTAGGTGCACTTCACTAGAGCAGGGTGTTTGATGACTCCTGTACGTATCTCTTCATAAAGACTAGAAATATGCTTTCTGAAAGAAAGATAGTATTTAAATTGATTAGGCAAATAATAAATACTGCCCTCAGCTTCCCATCTGCAGCAGTCTCTGAGCGCTGGGCATATGGCACCCTTCCAGACCACATGGCAGCCAATGAAGGAAAGCTGGTGGCTATTATTTCACCCACCTTTGGCAGGAAATAAAACATCTGTTTAATCCTGTCAGTGGGACTCCCCAGCAGTTAGGCTGAGGTGGTTAAGAAGGAATATGATTGAAAATTATGTTTAAGGCAGCAGAAGGCAGTGATATTCTTTTCAAATTTGATAAGACTTCAGCTGCTGATAGTTTGAGGGTTGTGGCCAGTCAGGACCTCTGTTTCACAGCTGAGCCGTAGAGAAATCTTCCTTTTGAAAAAGGGCTTCTTTCAGCTGGGCTCAAGGGACAAGTGGTTGTGGATTGGGACTGCTCACAAGTAGAGCAGCTGTACTGGCTGCTGCTCTCAGTTCTTTTGGTTACCAATGGTATTTTGCATTGCTGTTCAACCACAAGGCAGTGTTAAATGCTTCAACACTTGGACTATTAATGTGAAAAAGCAGCATGGGCAAACATGACATTCTGTGAAATATATAAGCAGATGAAGATATTTTGGGGGTGAAGAGCAACTTCTAAAATGATCTTTTCCCCTGGAATGTTAAAACCTGTACTATTGACTGTGAATGATAAGCCAGTGGGCTGACCGAATAGCTTGGCTAAGCAGTGATGAAGAGGAAGCTGGAAGTCCCACCTCCTACAACAGCAGCAGAGCCCTAAGAGGTCAAAAGAGGCAGCCTCAAAAAGAGGGAGGGGATTTACTATAGATGATACGGTCAGAATGGTCCACTGAAACTGAGCAAAAGGAACTTTAGACCAGGCGCTCAGATTAATCTACATAACAGTCTCTAGCAGGGAAGGGTTCAAATCCCTTTCCAGAAAAGGACAAAACAAAGTCTTGGGTTCAGCAACCAAAAGAATAAGCCTGTGCTGAATTACTGGAGCAAGATGAAAAACATTTGCTGTTTTGTGGGATTCATCTTGCTCTACCCTCTTCATATCCAGCAGAGCCTGCTCACAGACACTGTGGTGCTCCTTTTTGAACTGGTTTGGCTCAGTGGGTAGATGGGCATTTAGTTAGCGGTGGTCACTTTGGAGGGAGGAGGGTTTGGAGAATCATCTTTTTCTACAGGCAGTCACTGAGAACAGATTCCAGCTGGCTGCAAGCACTCCCACTAGGATGTGAAGCACAGCAAGGTCTAAAGTCTAAAGATGCTTCTGAGTACCCTCGTCAGCTGGTAGGCACAAGCACCCTGGCATGCAGGGCAGCACTGAAATGCACAGTCATAGCCATTACTGTGCCACCATTTAGAAACAGTTGATTTTGATGCAGTTTGAAGCAACAGAGGTGGACTAAACCCTCTAAAAAATTGTACCCACTTGAGGCAGTAGCACATAATTAAGAGGATCCCAAGTCCAACCAAAGACACCAACCAAAGCTGGAAAGCAAAATGGGACTTTGGTAAACTTGACTTTGCCACATTGAACCCGCTTCTCTACTGGCTATGACAAAGTCAGAAGAAAAAGGTCCAGTCCCTGCTGCTGCAAGTTCCTGTTGTCCTTTGCTTATCAAAAAAAATCAGCTGTTGCAGCAACAGGCTGCTGCTCTGCTTATGGGCTCAGACTTACTAAGGCTGGGCAAGATCATTACCATCTTCCACCCTGACCTCTTGCAGTATGACCACCACAAAATGGCACCAAGAGTTCCTGTGCAAGCTTCACATGCCTGAATGAATTGGAGCATATTTTGAGAAGGAAATTAAACCTCAGTTGATAGTGGTGGATTATATATTTACAACTACTAAAACTCTTACCATGTTTTGTTTCCCTCACTGTAAATAAGGGGTGAGCTTTTCTTCTACCTTACGGTGTTTGTAATACTCTGTGAAATGGCATTTTTTCAAGTCTACACTGCAGAAAGAGTGCCTTGCTTGACTGTTGGCTACACAGTCACAGGTGTCTTTGCTCTCACTTATTGATGCTATCAAGAAAGCTGCATCCCTTAAAAGGCTTCCAGCTGAATTTAAGCTCCAGGCCAGATACTTTCTCTCTGCAGGGTAACTTTTACCATCAACTCTCACTGGAACAAGGCAGCTTTAAAACTAGGAAAAAATGAACGAGGAAATCAGTGACACCAATTATATGCCAAATGAAGATAAGTCCCTCTGTCTCATTAGCACTGTTTAATTATGCTTGGATTTACATTCTAAATGTAGTTCATAAGAATTCACAAGGGCAAGTGTTCACTTCCACTGTTGTAATCTGCTCCATAGCTAATACGTCTCTCTCCTATAAGATCAACAGTTTTAAGGACCTGTCTGCTTGATTCATAAATAAAGAAGATGCTGACATTTCACCCCTTAGAAGTGAAAAATGGTGGTTAACCAATGGCTTATATTTGCATTGCTGTGAGAGTCCAGAGGTCTCATCTGACTTCTCAGCTTCCAGTGCTGGGTCTATATGACCACACAGAGAGTCAGGGCTACAGGGTCCTATAACTGCAACTAGATGCAGAGGTAGCATATTTTCAATATGCATGCGTGTATGTATTAAGGTGTTTATATGTCTGTCTCTCTCTCTTCTGTCTATCTCTTTAAATGCAGAACATCAAAGTTTGCAGGAATTTGAGTCTTATCTCCCCAGTCTCAGTCAAGCACTTGACGCAAGGCATCTCTCTTTGGGATTGATTTTAAGCTCTTTAACAGTGTATCACTACAAACCCGGTAACAAATGTTCTAACTACTTGACTCAATCTAGTTACAAGTAGATTGCAGCAGGATTCTAAAAAGCTGCCCTAAATCTGGGTCTTCTATCAAGGGGTTCAGCTGAGAAAGAAAGGAGACACACTCCCTCATGCCCTGGAGAAAATGCCCCCAGATCCAGGTCCTTGCTGACCAAGAGGAAGACTTCTCTTGGACCATGTGCAATGTAGCTGTCCAAAACATTAACGAAGGAATATCTCCAGTTTGAGAAAGGTGAGGTTTAAACAAGCATTTCCATACCAGCCAACTCCAAAAGGAGGGAATGGAGCCGTTCATAGGGGAGGAGAGAAGCAAACACTCTCTTTCCCTACCAAGTCTGGTTAGGAATTCAGTGTTAAGAAGATCCATCTAAGAAGACAAAGGTTTCCAGAACATCATCAGCATTTCTAGAAGAACAGTGAGTGCAAACATGCTGCCTAACATGGCACCAGTCTTTGCTAATCCTTTCTAAGTGGTTTTGTTTGATTCAGAAATACTATTAATTAATCTAACCACATATAAACACTATTGATTGAGAATTTTACTGTTCTCAAACTATTGTTTATTATCTTAGGAAAACATTTTACATTTGCATCCTGGATTAGTACATATCTGCCAAGAACAGATGTCATTGCTTAGTCACAGTGCACAAAGGCATCTGATGCTCGGTGTAGGTTAAGCGTTTGGTGTCCAAAGGGTAATGAACATAGATGCAGTATTAGATATGAGCTTCAGATGCTTGAATTCATGAAGGACCTACAGGAATAAACACTTGCGTGCCCATGGGATATGGAATAATTGGAACAACAGGTTCTTCCTACATGAGCTTAGTCAGGGAATGCTTAAAAACGACGGGGGGGGGGTGTGTGTGTGTAATTTCTGCTCTCTAGAGATAATTATGCAGAAGCTGAGTGCTTAAATGCTGGTAGCACCCAGATCACTGTGGTGGCTGCTGTGATGGTGGTTGTTTCTAGGAAGCTTTGGTTCTTTGTTATATGTTGCAGAGGACAGCATAGGCCAGCATGAGCGGTGTGTTAGGACTCTGTCATATGCCAGAAAAAGCACTGGCTTGGCCAAGTATTTGTATTTGTATTTGTGTGGTGGCATAAAAGAAACACTAAACTAAACGGCCGCCTGAGGGCCCCATGGGAAATGGTATTGACTATCAGGGGATGTTTCCTGTATCTCCTGCTGGTGGCTTTCCTGCTGCAGCGCACCTCTGCTGTTTGCTGTTTGTCAGGTGAGAGATAATCTCTAATCGCATTCTTGCCCTCCTCTTAACAAACTGATTTTGGTCAGTGAATAAAGCTAGTATTTCACCCACAAGGGCAGGATTAATAGCTGCTGTGTGGAGGAACACTCTCTGTTCCAAGACCTGGCTGAAAAGTTTCCTCCCTGTCAAACCAAACAGTGATCCACAGACACTGGAAGCAGACTCTAATCTCTGGCAGTTTAGAGGGGTGTAATGCAAACATGAAAGAACATAACTGCTGGATACAACTTGTTGCTTTAATGAGAACATGCCCTTGGAGTTTACGACAAACAAATTCCAGTTGCTTTATTGTATTGTGTCTGAATTTCCCCCTGTCGTTTCAGCTGGATACAGCACACTGCTGGATCGTGCCTGGAGAAGGAAATTATTTGTACAACTGTGGAGGGAAGGAGAAAATCTTTGACAAGATGTCCACAAAATGAAAAATTGAGAATACTGGTAGGGCAGCCAGGCAATTGCCCCTGTTAAGAAAGCTGTTGCCCCTCTTAAGAAAGCTGTTCCTCCTGCTGGAAAGCCAGTACACCAAAGCCCAGCTGTGAGAGTAAGCCTGCCTCTGGGGAAGCCTCTTTTCCTCCAATGGGCTCTGGAGTGAGCACAGCCAGGCAGTGGGGCAGCCTGAGCTGGAAGTGAAGACCTGTCCTGCACCATGCTAAGCCGCTGCCATTTCCCGATGTGTCTCTCCATCTTTGCCAGCTGCTGCTCACACACACTTCCCAGTGCTCGTGCTGCTCAGGCCTTGGCTCAACTCAGTCCTGGCTGAGAAATAACCCAGCCAAAAAGAGAAAACTGCGTTTTCACCCAGGCCCACAAGCTGCGTGGTTGTTGGTCTGGAGGCAAGGGAGGCTGTGTGTGCAAAGGCCTCGGGGGTGAGTCCTGGGTTGGCTTACACTGACAGCAAAAATCACATCTCCAGCTAGGAATGTGAAACTGAGAGGTATTAAACCCTGGACCAAGACCAAAACCATCATAACTCTTACACCCTTCGTGACTTTAGTTGCTATAAGACAGCATTTTCCCCTCCAAATGAGCAAACAAGTGCAAAACAATGGTTTTAATTATTAAGAAACTTCTAACATACAACCACACCTTAAAGGAATCAACTTCTGTGAAGCACTTAGATAATTTTCGTATTAAATATTTGTCTTGTGTAAAAAATACAAAATCTTTAATGGTAAGAGGGTATTTATTTGCCCTAAACCACAACAGCCATGCTATGAGGTTTACTAACTGCTGCATTATATCTTTAACTGAAAAACTCTGTTGCAGATTGTATATTGTAGGAGCTACCAGTATTTCTTTCACCATTTGAAATTAGTTTAGAACTACCTATCATTAATTCGCCTTTGTCAGCACAATGTCCTGTGAATAACATGTTAGAAATCATAAGCAGTGACCATCACAAGGAAATGTGTGTCTTGAAAATTATAAAATGGTATTTTAAAAGGTTTCTGAGTTGTAATTGTGTCATTTCAAATTACAAGAATGGCAGTAATAGGAACGAAATCCAGAGCAGAGAGCAAAAGAGCTGAATTACAATACTTCCAGCCATTTTTAATTATAAATATATTCTGTGAATCCTGCTTCAAACTATTTAGGTATCAATTAATGCATTTTACAGATTCATCATTGTAGTACTTGAGCACCTAAAGCTAAGGCTTAACACAAAAATTGAGGAGACAAAATTCAGAATGGTTAGAGTTAAGTACAATTACAGATCCTATTTCCAGACACTACAACTTAATACTGCTGTGAACTCCAAACAGAAGTCAAGTTTCACTCTGGAAGCTCTGATTCTTATTTTAAGACTCTTGCTTCAAGTCAGGTGGAACGTATGAATTGGTGAGTTTTCCTTCACCCTTTGTTACAAGCTATTTCTCCCTGCTTTACATAAGCTATAAGAGAAACCATTTTCTCTTAGTATTTGTTGAATTGATAGCTAGCCAAGTACAGCCAAATCCAAGCAAATACCGCTACCACATGCCAATTTCTAGGAAAATTAGTGTCATTAATATTTAAATCCTCTGCCTGCAGGAGGCAAAGAAGCTCTGGTCCAATATCGCAGAGGGACGAGCAGTCCTGACCACTAAGTCACAGCATCTGCTGCTCTGATATCATCACGCCCGAGCTCTGTGTCACACCAGTGGGATATGCAGTCAGGTACTTTAGCAGTACTTTGTCTGAATACATCACCTTGTTTTGCCATCTAGTGGGCGCTGAGAAACCGAATGGCTGCTGGCAAGTTCGTATGATTCACATCTCCAGTGGCAAGCCAAATTTTGATGTACCTCCTTGGTTTTGGGTTGACTTTCGAGCAGCAAAGTGCTGCTTATAAAGTAGTGATGGTTCAGGCACCACTACTTGTCCCCTTGTGCCCATGTCTTGCCTTCTGTACCACAGAATCATAAAATCAGAATCACAGAATGGTTTGGGTTGGAAGGGACCTTAAAGATCATCTAGTTCCAACCCCATACCTTCCACTAGACCAGGTTGCTCCAAGCCCCATCCAACCTGGCCTTGAACATTTCCAGGGATGGGGCAGCCACAGCTTCTCTGGGCAAGTTTTTCCAGTGCCTCACCACTCTCACAGTAAAGAATTTCTTCCTAGTATCTAATCTAAATCTACCTTCTTTCAGTTTGAAGCCATTCCTCCTTGTCCTGTCACTACACACCATTGTAAAAAGTTCCTCTCCTGCATTCTTGTAAGCCCCCTTCAGGTACTGGAAGGCTGCTATAAGGAAGTGTATGTTCTGTATATCTGAGTATGAAACAATGTAAAACTTTGCCACTAGCTATTATAGCAATCTACCTTATATCCACCCAGTTGCATAGCGGCTGAGTCTGAAAATGTTCTGGACATAGAGCAAGTTATCTAAGTGAGCACAGCTGAAGTGTCACTTCAGTCACACCATCCGTCTGGAGCCTTGCCCAGCTGACTCCTACTTGCTTTTCCTCAATTTCGAATACGAATGGCCCATATTGGCTTTTCTTCATGATCTCTGTGCCCCATCTGTGTTGCTCCTTAGCACAAAACTAGCAAAATCCTTTGCAACCTAAGTAATCTTTTGCAAAACCTAAAAAGAGAAAAACATGACCTGACTCACTAAATAAAAAAGAGACCTTCACATTGCTGCCTGATGTTAACAGAGCACATCAAAGCATGCCCCAAAGTAGAAAAGCTATCTCAACGTAATTCAGCTGATTTCCTCGTAGTTGTCTCTGGGATAAGGATAAAAAAAATCCTGATCTTTACAGTTTTCACCATTTGAACCATGTTTTGTTTAACATGCTACCTATTCATTAAAGTTTTGATTTTACCAATACACTAAGGTATTAATACAAGTGGAAGAGGCTGAGGTTCATTAAAAACACAAGAATTCTGTCAGATGATGAAGGATGAGAGTAATTCTATTTTATCTGTATGGGTTTTGTTAATTGGGTGATAGGACGATAATTTATGATATGCTAATTTGTTAGATTGGAATGTGTTTGAGCTCAGTAATAAAACTGTCCTGATATGTGATAGCTCTGAGAAGACAATTTACGAGATCAGGCTCAGCATCTGATATATCCTTATGTAACCCTGCAAGCAACATGGGAATTTTGTGGTATCACATGAATGTACACGAGTTGACATTTAACAAATGGAATAATAAGGGCAAATTCACTATAGGCAAGTGCTCATGTGCAGTTTTCCAACTTATACACTACTTACCTGGCTTTGCAATAGAAGGGCATGCAAGGAAGGTATTCCAGTTCTCTAATCAGTGATGAAAGCTCTGCCAGCTGCCAACGAGCCACAGCTGCAAGCCTGAAAAGAGCCATTTGTGTACTAGTTAGGGTGATTATTTTTGTCATGAAGAAAGTTTCCCAGTATGCAAATGTAGAAAGCTTTGCAAGAACTCTTCATGTGCCTTTTTAGAAGGGCAAACCTAGGTGAATGACAGGATCTGCACCTTCTCGCTAAGTCAGCCCCGTGTAGGTGACCACTGTCAGGTCTTGTTGTCATGCAGATGAGGAAGAATGTAGAAACCTGGGAGCACGGGGGAACATGTTTTACTTCTTCCAATCCTCTAAATCCTTGCTAATCCCAACAGTTTCAGTAGAAACTGCTGCTTTACCAATGAAGGTAAGTGAAGATCTACTGGATCTGTTCACACATGCACAAAGCAGGGCAGGTCTTAGTGCTCTGTCGTGCAAAGCTCTCACCAATGCTAATGGCAAGTCAGCTCTCTTTTACATCTTTCCTTCCAGGCCTGCTTAAAGTCACAAGTGTGTCCCAGCAGGTTAAGACACCAGAAACCATCTCTCCCGGCTTTAGCTTGCATTTAGACCACTGAGAACTCTTTTCTGGAAGCAGTAGTGGAATATGAATAGGAAAGAGCTTGTGCTTCAAAATACATATCTGTGTATTCAAATGATATTTCTCCAGGCCTTGCACATGTCACTGTACCATTATACTGGTTCTTACAGGAATCTTTGTTACCCATCCAGCTGCTTACCATTGCACATTTCAGGAATGTATCATGGACTATGGCTGCATGGTGACATATTGGAGCTGGCGGACATACTGGCGACTCTTGGACAAAGCACCAGCCCAGCTTTCCTGGAAGCTGCAAGACCAATGCCTTAGGGCTAGTAGATACATATTTAAGCATCACAGGGTTTCCTTCTTTACAAGTCCCAGTTCCACTTACTCCATTACAGTGAAAGGTATGCAGATAATATGTAAAATTAGGTTAAAAGGCATTTGGGCAATAGGAGATACATATTGCCAGATCCTACCCAGGAGTACTATTCTGAAATACCATCTTTGCATACATTTTATACAAGCCACAGACTTGTAGATGCACGTGGCACTTTTATCCCTGCAATTCGAATCATCAAAGAAATAGAAGCTATGCTTGTATTAAATACAGCATTAACATAATATATACAGTACTTATCATAATATAGTTATATACAGTATTTATCATAACATACTTTCTTTCATAAAGCCACATACAATTGATTTTTTCAGCAATCACAGTTTTATATTAGTGGCCAGTATTTAGAAGAAGCTGGTTTAAAAGTGCATAAAGATTCCTTTCCTTCTGTCCTGAGCTATAAATATTTCAGAATTTCAGCATCAAAAATAAACTATGGTATTGATTCAGTTAAGGTACTGACAGGCACTTCTAAGCGCTGAAGCACTGAATCATGCTTATGCCTCTTTGAGCCACAGCTGCTCCCAGGCCTTACTGAAGTCAATGACTCTGCTAAGGAGCATCCTTCCAGTTGAGGTGAAGGGAGCAATTGCACAACCCCTGTGTGTATCAATAAGAAAAATAATCTGAAGCCACAACCCCAGGCCACCTGCAAAACTAATTCAAACCCTCTGTATGGGTAAACAGGTTTCCCGAGAGTAACAGCAAACACAAGGGTGATGTCCAGTGACTGCTTATAGTCTTTTGCACTGAAAGCACAACTGCCAAAGTAAGAAACAGTACTGAGCTTGGGGCTGAGGCCATGGCATTCTCCTACCAGGAAAAATTTGTTTCAGTGAGCTGCAAAGCTGTGCTTTGCTGAATACCACAGCACAGCTTCCACACAGGAGCAAGAAATTCCTTACGTTAGTAGCTGACCTGCTGGTCTGATGGTAGCACACCTCTGAGGATATAGCAAATGTGGTTCTGATCTCCATCTGCTTTCAAACAGAAAGTCCCTGTATGTGTTTTAGTGATGCACAGAAGATACCCACAGATTTGCACCAGGGGATTCTGAAATTCAAACATCATGTAATTTCTTAATGGCACCTGATTAGCTCTAGAGTCACTAGGTACAAAATGAGAATTTGAGGGAAAACATTTTCCCTTGATTTAAGCACAGAATTTTCCTGGTTTAGGAAACATAGCACAATGAAAACATCTCAAGGTGACTCAATTACTTAGAGCAAAACAGATAAAAGTAATTTCTTCAACAGTAAGTCTCCCTAACATTGTGTTAGGAGTTGAATATCTGAAATAGATAATGTGAAGGTCTCACTTGTTCAGAGGATAATAATCTTAACTCTGAAGGATACTCAATAAACATGCATGAAGTTCAAAATTAAATATATGGAGGGGGCACAGTAAGCCATAATGCATAGGACTGGAAGTAACAGGCTTAGTAAGCAGCAAGAAAGGATGCTACGAAAAACTGGAGCAGATTGCATGGATAAGTAATGTAGCCTCCACTGATGGGCATCTTTAAGAATAAGGTGGAAAAATTATCAGGATAAAAGTAAACTGGAGCCAAACTTGGGTACTGGAATGCCCCAGACAACTTTTCAGGGACCCTTGCATTGTAAGCATTCAGGACCAAGTAAAACCTGCTTGGTTTGTGGAAAGAGCACCTGGAAACACATTGGGCTCAGGTGGCAGGTACATAACACCAGGCCCCCAGGCTGGTGACGCAGGGGGAGCTCCGTTTATCTTATTAGTCTCCTTTCATCAGCCAGTGGTCACAGGCATATGAAATTGTTGGGTTATTCATGATCTCTTTGAAAGCATTTGCAGTCTTACCTCTCCATGAAACGCAACACAGTTCTTCACTCTACCATCCATGGCTGCTGGGTACGCACCAGTCCTCAGGAGAGGTATTTACACCTCAAAGCCCACGGCAGGAGTGGGCTGGGACTGCAGAAATGACAGTGCCTGGCCTGGGTGATGTGACAGCAGACATGGTGGGTTGGCCTGCACACAGAGTGCAAGTCCATGATGGTGAAACACCATTAGTCGGTGCTGCCAGGAACCCCTTCCCTGCGAAACCAGGGTCTTCCCTCCGACAGCAGCTGTTATGTATTTGTAACATACAAAGCCAACAGCAACTGAGAGTCTGAACTGGTTTAGACACTTAAGTTGGGAGACTCTTACTGCTCTGCCTCTGAATTTAGAGGCTGCCCCAACCCCCTGCCCAGGCCCCACACTGGGCCAGGCTTCCCAGTCCCCCTTCCCAACACAATGCCCCACTTCTGGAGAAGACCAGCAAGTCCTGGGGCTCTCTGAAGACAAAGAAGTGTCTCAGAGACACCTCCCACCCTTCCTGGTGGCCCCTTCACCCAGCGTCCCTCACTATTCCAGCCCTCTGCACAAAATACGGTGGCGGGTAAGGAGGGAGTGGCTGCCACCACCTGCCCAGCAGGGCCCTCAGCTGCCGCAGCTCCTCTGGGCTGTGAGAGGAGCAGCCTCAGCCCCAGCGGAACTGCAATCCAGAGCAGGACTGGAGCAGCAGCGTGGCTGGGCACTTGCACCTGCTCCCAGAACCGGAGCTGATGGGTTGGGGAAGACAGGGCTGGTGGCCCCGCCTCAGACCTGTGGTTTCCTCAACAGAAAGATGTTGAAGCTGGAGCAGGAGCACCCAGGATGCTTCAGACCCAGGGCATGCTTTCCTTTTAAACACAACTTAGCTAGTCACCTGCTCAGGCCACCATTAGCAGCCCCTGACCTCTGTGCAGGGTCCAGCAGCAGCTTGGCACCTCGCACGCCCGTGACTTGCATACTGAGAGGGCTCCCAGCTTTGTGGGCTTTTGAAAGCCTCTCTAATGCAGCGGTTTGCTCATAGCAAAGTGTGTGCAGTCAATAGCCCTTGGGCAGCTAGCCAGCAAGGAGATGCCCTTCCAGTCCTCTTGTGTTAAAAGCACTCTTTAGAAAACTAAAACAGTAACTGGCCTCCCTGAAAACGGTACCTACCAACCAGCACAGACCCAGCTAAGGGAGAAGAATGTTCACTGAAATCTGAACAACTGCAGTGCAAACATAAGTAACAGTGCAACAAAACACAGCTGTTTTCCAGAAACAAGCCGAACATTGCTCGCTCTTGCTGCAATGACCTGTAGTGCTACAATCATAGTTAAAAGGGCAGAACTTACCCTACAGTCACCTGTTTCATATGTAGTTTGGGCTTTTATTATACAGCAGTGTAGTATTTTAGCACCTTCCATGAAATGCAGAAAATTGGAAGTATTTATGAGTTTCAAGTACAGGAAGCCCATTGTTTCCAAGGTTCATTAAAACCTGCCTGATGAGGTTCAACTTTATTCCTTTTGTCTAGCTGCTGCTAAATCAAGAGAGCTTAGGACATCTAGTGATGGATGATACATGATTAAGTTAGTAAAACATGCACGAAATACAGACTGAACCACCAATGCATCAATTACCTGGGTGTGGATCAGCATTGCTCCACAAGCAGCAGTAATTTGGGCATCTGGACTCAGTCTCTAGGGTACTTCTATCCCAAGCACAACTTGCTGAATACCAGGCACCAAACACACTAACTCAGATGTCTTCTTGTGATCACAGAATGAGTCCATGCGGGGATATGGAATTTCTATTAACAATACTGTAAGATGCTAACACAAACATCACTGTGTGTATTGGAGGTTTTTACCTCCAACTATGATTCAAAACATGAAATGGTGACTCTCCTTTTCTTTCGCATATTTCTACAAGAAACTTTGTTTAAAGTGATGGTTTAGGTTTCAGAAATGTGTACCTGTAAAGCTGGAGTAAGTGCCATGCACTTGGCCACAACAGCCTATTCCCAGATGCTAACAACAGGAAAAACAAGTCTGCATGTAATTAGTGCAATGCATAAAGCCCCTTAGTTTTTAGGTAGCTGTAAGATTTCTAGTTACTTTAGTTCTCTAATACATTGCCAAACTTCCGTTTACTAGGGGTAACCATAACAGATTCTTCAATTTAACTTCCAATACTGACACGCAGAGAAACAATGAATGAAATCTAATGAGAACCTACAGCTATGGCACATTCTCCTCCCTTGAACCATGGACCTGGTCTCACACTGTGGAAGATGGAAGGGATGCAGTCCCAGTACTCTGATGAATATAAGGCAGAAAGAGTATTTGAGTCTAATTTTATTCTATGAGCTAATCTTATTCCGCAGTTAAATAACTCTAGAAGGACCTGCTGAAATACTTTAAGTTGTTTCTGTGAGGTCTATTCAGTGAAAAGATGCTTTGGTTACTCCATTATGACATGTGTCATGACAGATTCAAGTTTCATGGAATCCTTCACTTACACCTCCAATGTAACTTTAATTATTATTGCTTTTTGTTTGTAATTGAAGAGCATTTGCTTTAAATAGCTAAGTGTAGCTCAGCGATGTGGTGAGCTGATTCACCCTGGTTGAAATGCAAAGGCACACAATGAAAACCTTGAAATTTCAACTGTCATTGTTTATTACTGTTTTGGCTACATTCTCTACAATTTCAGCAGCATCTTAAAGAGACAGTTAATGTTTCTTTATATACAATGAAAACAAAATGGCTTGCAACATCAGAAACAAGAGCAACAGTTTAACTGTACAATACTAAATGAAAACCGGTGGTAATACAGCCTCCTTTTTCTGCAACATGGACAAAATTACATATAGGTATTCAGCATCAAGAATGGGATAGTAAAAAGAATAGTGAATGAGAGATACACTGTTCTGAAAAGTAAGTTTCTACCATACAAGGCAGTTAGAAAATGTTTCACATTTTAAAATATCTGTACAAGAAACATTTCCTTGTTGATAGGAACTTCCAGAAAGAGAGAATAACCATGAGCAACTTCTACATCTAGTATCGATGCGCCCTGCATGTCGAGAACGCAATAAACCGGCTTAGAGAACTGTACTGTATATTGCCAACACAGATCTGTTTTACATGCCTTGATTGTTAATGAATTACTTACTCTTAATCTCTCAATAACGTTCAGTTGACTTGCACCTTAAGGAGGTCATTTGATTCTTTCGCAAAAGTAAAAGCAACGTCATTTAGCAGCAATTAAAAGCGCCTTGAGGGAGACTTAAAAAAAATACAATATCCAATTAGAAAAAGCCATACTTTAAACATTTGTACAGGAATAAGTTGCTGGAACTTAACTGAAAATGTGACATCTGTACAACAATTTACAATAGAGCTAGAAGGGAATTTATCATTATTCCTGCATAGAACGTTATACATGACCTGTTTGCATTTGGTTTCATACTGCTGCTTGCCTGTATCAGAAGTCTGGAAAGATTCACAAGTTTCAATACCACAGCAAGTATAGTTTTTTTAGAAAATTGAGCAGATTTCAAAATTAGCAATCTACTTGAGAAGTAAGTACCAGGAATTCCATATCACCCTTCCAATCTAAATTCAGTGAAACACCACCACATTTTTGGAGGTACAAGCCTGAGTTGCCAAATAAAATACTACAATTTTATCTGCGGAATCTGACACAGAACATATCTTCAACTGTCTCACACTCCTTACTTTGGTTTCAAAAGATCAATGTCTTGGAAAGATGGCAGTTTATTTAGTTTATAATCAGGCACGGAATTTTTCCTGTTTTCAAATTGGTTCACTACCCTTTTTTATTTAAATAATGAAAAACTACCCTTCATGTTAGAACTTTCCAGTATCAACCAAATGTACTTTTAAGTATTAAAAAAATTATTTACAATGTTCCCCAGAAAAAAAACTAAAATCCTTTTCTTCAGTCTTCAACACAATATACCTGTTAGTGTGTAACAGGCAGTGTCATCCTTCAATGTTTAAAAGTATTTCTCAGAAGGGTACATCTATTCACAGTCCATGATCCATTCCAATCATACAAATGACACTATGTAGGAGGACTTCAGTCTGAAAACACAGTTATCAAACTTGTCCTATGTAAAAACACTCAAATGCTTTCAAGCTCAAGTCTGCATCTGGAAACTACACAAAGGTATAATGCCATTTCTTGGTTGGAGGAATTTCAGTACGAAATAATGCTTGAAGTAGGTGGTGTAGGGGATGCTGCTAGCCCAGTCATATGCAAGTTTCCTGAAGAGTTTGATCTCCTCATATGAGGGAGGAGATAAGGATCATTAGCCAGCTGGTGGACATCAAATCTATCCTCTTTTCGGTATGCTAAACAGCGTCTGATAAAGGCCTAGGAAAGAAATACAAAAAATTACAGTTCCATTCCAAATAATTACATCTGCTTACAAGCAAATATGCATGTCCTCCTGTACAAACTCTTGTTCCTATCTAATTCAATTCAAATGACAGTGTAACATTTTGCTACTGAGACCATGAAAAAATGTAACATCACTGAAGAAACAAACAAACAAACACACAAAATCCAGCAAATTAATTGGCTTCATATAATTACACTTAAAACAGTTATTTCCATATTTAGGAACTGCATTTACAAGTGAAATATTAGCATATCACACAGTTAGAATTCTGCATGTGTTATCCCTGAACAGCTTAGTGAAAACCAGAAGCAAATGTCAAGAGGACTGAAAAAGTAGAAAGGAGCTCCACGGAGCTTCTAACACCATTCAGCTGTGCAGCAGATGAAGAGTACACAGAAGATACAGGGACAGAATTTTAATGCTTTAGCTGACCTCTGAAACCAAGCATTACCACATGTACCACGATGGAATAAAGCAAAATGTGAAATTTCACAATGGTGGTTGCCATTTTCAATTGGCATTAAATAACTAATAGACTATTAAGAAGCACTACCTAGCTGGAACTCCTTTCCCAGAAAAAACTCAATCCCATCAACTGACAAATTCTGTAGCTAGCTTCAGAACTGTTTTTGAGACACTACGTTATCCTGCATTTAGGTCCATACAATGTATGCCAATCAGTTTATGCTGAAAGTTTCTGTCAAGTCTTGTCTAGCATAAACAGAACATTAGGTCTCCTGAGAGCTTGGCCTTCAACATTTAATGATAGAAAATCCTTATTATTACTACAGAACTGACAAGCACGTCATTACTTAATTTAGGACTTAATTTAAAAGAATTGCAAATCTTTTCTTTGATAAATCTGTTCAGCTGTTTGTTCTTTGCTCCAATTAAAAGCAGGAGATTAAAGGAAAAAAATCTGTCATGCAAGCCTCCAAAGAATCCTGCTAGAATTTACTTCTATCATTTATATATCCAGCATGAGCAAGGCATAAAATAAAAATATGCACATCTTTCAATATATATTCAGATGTTCACGGACATTATGGATTTTAACCAAATTCTTCTCAATAAATCCTTCACAACAAATGAATTGTTAAGAGCTGTTTGCAAGATCCTCAGAGTAAGTTTGTGTCTAAAATGTTTGTAAAAGACTTCATGCTTCTGTGACACTGTAGACACATTACTGCAATGAGAAGGAGAACACTGCACAAAAAAGGAAAAAGGGGGATCAAAGGACAGTTACAGTCTGGAAACAAACTAACAATGTCATTTCAGGTTCATATTTATTTCATCTCCATGTTTTCCAAATCAGAATCTCAGTTTACAAGCTGTTCTTTTCCAAGCGCCAGGCCTATAAATCTGAAAGACAATTTGGATTCTACAGAGTCATCATAAATGGTCTGAATTTACAAGTTAGTCTGAAATTGTTTTATAGCATTTCCACTAGAGAATAATTTCCCTCTCTTACAGCTATCGTGACAATGTTAGTAAGAGTGAAGAATACTGAAAGTTTATTTTAGTCTTTCAAACAAACAAGAGAGAACGTAAAATAAAAGTTGCCAGTCCTCCACTGTCTACTCTTGTCTACTCTTTCCCAATATTAAAGAAAAAGTCCTAATGACAAAGAAACACAAAGTTAAAAGACAGGGTTATAAACTGTTAACATGCAATGTTATGAAGTTATATGATGTGTATCTGTCAAATGCATTCAAAGAAGACAATTCTTCCAAACAGGGGTGAAATCCCAAGAAAAAGCAACCAGAAAATTCTACCAAAAGAAGTACAATTCTTCACCAAATATTCATAACCTTATGCAACTCACTAACATTACTTCTAGAAATTATAACTGATGGAAAAGTACTACAAATTCTAACAGTGGGTTTATGTATCCAAAAAACTTATTTTCTTGGGAGGTTCCAGCCTCTAGAAACAGGTTGCCTTTCCTTTAAATCTTCAGAAGCTAGGTCTTAACATTCCTAGCATTTTTTCAGCATGTGTCCCAAATCTAAGTATGTTCAATTAGTTGCTGAAATTTGAACAGGAGTTCTATCATCTTAGCATTTTTTTCAATGAGCGCATCTCTTCTGCATCTGGCCATGAATACATTTTTCAAAAACTGGGACGCTTTTACAAACAAGTAACATATATAATGTTTTTGTCCTTATTCAGAGAACTGGATTTGTGTTACGGATGCTCTCAGCAACAATCATTTGGGAAACCACCTTAATTTGTTTCAACTAGTCTACAGAGATGAGAGAGATGAGCTTGATACTGCAGATGTTTCAAAATAACATTTTTCAGGAAACGGCCATCCACACCTTTATGCCATCAACGTATTTTATAAGATTCCTAACCTTAAAAATTTACATTTCTAATCTCAGCTTTCAGTTAACACACACATACTACAACCTTTCAAGGGGAAGAGTGTTAGCAGCCATGTACTCTAGGTATTTGGCAGTCAAATAGTTCTTCAAGCCAGTAAAGCTGAAGAGAATAACATTCACTATTTTCAGAGAGCTTGTTGCTGTTAGCATCAGTATTTCACAAGAATTTGTAGTGAGACAGCTTGAGTGAGACACCAGGATCCTCTGGGTAAAAGCAAAGCAGACAATTTTTGAGGCGGCCTACTTTAAAACCACTTGCAAATTTCTGGAATATATATAGGCTCACTTTGAAGTACATGATTTTGAGAAGTCCCAGAATAAGTTTTCTTAAATAAAAACATAAAAATACTAGTTCTCAATTATGTTTTCCTACATGTTTAGTTACTATGTCCCATAGCATTCGTAACAGTGATTTTACAGCAGAATCCTCTATGATGAATGTTTTAACTGTTACTCAGAGATCATATGAAAAGTTACCTTAGCTTCATTGCTTACAACAGGTTTAACAGGGAACTGAACTTCTGTGGCTTTTAATATTGTATTTTCTTGTAAGATATCTTGCTGCGATTGATTGTGGCCAAATGGCTGAAAAATAAGCACATTATTTGCTTCATGAGAGATATCCAACTACTTTGATTACATAAATATTTATGCTGCAGTAAGTTGCTGAAGTGTTAATACAAACTGCTAGCCATTCTGTAAATAAGAAGTTTCAGTCAAGATCTTCTACATTTCTTGCAGTATCAATGCACAACACCAAAAAGTAACACAAGTAATTTTCCATGTAGATTCACATCTTTGTAAGTATAATTCACATTCTACTGGTAACAGGCATTTACACTAAACCTCCAATTTTCAAAGAAAGATTTCCTTACCTTTCTACCATAAAGGCATTGAAAAAAGATTACTCCAACTGACCATACGTCAACCTTATTAGAAATCTTTGGCGGCTCTTTGCCAACTACAAAACACTCTGGAGGCAGGTACCTGGAAAACAAAATATGCATCTCAATGTCTGCAAGTAGATGTATGGCATCACTAGAACTTCCTCAAATACCAAATTATGCAAACACTTCACATACACATCTCTGATCTTTTGACAACTGTACAGCTGCCTTATGATCCACATTCCAACACTTTGCACAGCCATCAAAACTGACATGACAGCTTTTTGTATAGTCAGTCAAATAGAGGGTCTATTTCACAGAAGCACAAATACCAATATTCTCTGCCTAAATCACTCATTATCACCTTTCTTTGTTTTGTTTTAATTGGAATCCTAGGTTAAATATGAACTGTCTCCATCTATCAGAGCAAGAAAAGATGAAAGCCATATAGAGCATTTTAGTGCAAGGCCTGGTTAGGAATCAAAGATAATATAGATACGACTTAAAGACCCTTTTATCTAAGTTTTTAGTAAGAATAGTGACATTAACGAGAGGTGTATATAGTAGACAAAGGTGATTGGTATTTCCATTCGTATAATCTGCAGGAAGCCATACTTAAAGAGCTGAAAGTTGTGGGAGTTCCTGTGGCACTCCTGAATTACAAAAGAACTGGTGAAATGGAACATCCTTAAAAACAAACAAACAAATAAAACCTCCCAAGCATATCAATGTGGGGGCAGTCATGTATTATCGACTGTAACATCTAAAATCAAGAAAGGCATAAAAGCGATTAGAGTTATCTACAGACCAGACATTCTTTCATCAACAGCATATAAGGCTTTTAAAGAAATTTTGAAGAAATATTTGTAGAAATGGGAGTAAGGAGAAAAATGAGATAAGAATGCAACATAAATATGAATTTCACACAGTATCACAAAACTCATCCGGAATACTCGTGTACAATTCTGATTGCAACAATCAAGAGAAATGAGCTTAAAGAGATGCAAGTGCAAAGAAAGCTACTAAAATGATCTGAAGAATAGAGAAATTCAAGGAAAAATATTGAAGGCTAGAAAAGCATCAAGAGGAAAGTACGAGGAAAGGAAACAGCCTACTTCAGGAAGGACAGTGTTGGCACAGGAACAAACAAGTATAAACTGGCCACAAATAAACACAGTCCGTAAATGAGAGGATTAGGTTTCTAATGATCAGAGAACTGCGGTTACAGAACACACTTCAAATCAGATTACTGGGGACAAAACATTAACTAAATTTAATACAAACGTCTTTAAGTTTACAAAAGAGATTATGTGACTTGACTATCTGGAAAGGCAGGTACCGGATCCAGTGACTGAGGAAATCCCTTCCAGGACTATGGTGCTGGCAGTTTGTGCAATATGCTCTGAAGAGACTCGTCCCCACCTCAATCTCATTCAAAATACTGCCTTTTTTAAAGAAGATTTTGGGCTCACAGGAATTATGATTTAGTAATGCAGAGATTCATCATGAACCCATAATGGTCACAGACTGTTTTTGATGTCTTAGTTTACAGCAACACTAATGCCTGTGGCATTTTAAATGAAATCCAAAGCCTGAAACTTTTTTACATACACTGGTACAATAAACTGGTCTTTATATAGGTAAAGTATTAAAAAGAGTAACAAAACCCTAACACTTCTAAAATGGTTCAACTTGAACAATCATCTTCTCACAGCATGTGCACATTGCACTTGTGCAAGAGTATGTGTGTTTGCTGTTCTAAAAAATCCAAAGAAAAAGGAAAAAGCTTTATTATGTGCAACTTCCGAATATAGGAAAAGTTGCAGAGCACATGGGAACAACACTGGCTTCTCTGTTTAGTTAGGTTTCAGCTCCTGACTCTGACCTTGCTACAGGCAGAATGAGGAGAGTAAGAACGAGGAGAGTAAGAACAAATGAACTCACAAATAGTAACCTGGCCAATATAAGCTGGCATAACTACCACGGCAGCTGAAAGAGCTGCTGTGCCATGAAGGATCTGCATCTTTAGAAAGCAAATTCTAGAAATAGTTTTTCTGTAAGCTTATTGTCATTCCTGTTCCCTAGACAGCTCTAAAACTTCAGGTTTTTGGACAAGCAAGCAAGTGCACACAGAAAACAAATCACAGCTACTGAGCTGTCATTAACCTTTAGGATGGAAGAGTGGATACTCTTTTGTCCTAAGGACATTACCTGCTGGTAATCCCTGCTCTAAAATCCCCAAGGACTAAGCACCCACACTTAATCATCATAGCTCTGTCAAACATCTTCAACCACCTGCAGCTGAAGATTAAACACCTGCTTCTTGAGGGAAACCATGTTGCTAAATCATAGTGATCTTCTCCATATATTTTTATATATATAAAAAAATAAACAACACACCCTCACACTCTCTTACCTTACTTGTTATGTTACCATTCTAACATTTGTGAGTATCAACATTCACAGTACTTCACAAAAGTCTTGATTGCCATCCATTTTAATGGATTTTAATGCTAGCCTTCTCTCCAAATTGGCTTGGTAAGAAAGCATTTATGAAACATGAACAGCAAAATCGAACCAGGTATTACCAGTAAGTTCCTGCTCCCTGTGAAGTTAAATCCATTCCATCCACACCGTAGCTATCATCATCCATTATTTTCGAGAGGCCAAAATCAGTAATTTTTATTTCTCCACATGCTGTTCCATCTACAAGAAGGATATTACCTATCCAGGAAGGGGGGAAAATAAATAATTACCTCAAAAAAGCTAACAGAATGCTTTATTTTCACAACCACATTCAATTTTCAGGAATATCTAACTTCATGAGGGTAAGGGACAACTTTACATCATCTTTATATCCTCGAGTCTAGAGTAACTTGACTATGACACATTTCAGTGCAGTCTCAGGAACTCCCTAGGTTATCATCATCTGAACTGGCGCCCTCAGCTGGGGGCTGGCTGGACAGTGAAACACCAAAATGTAGTGAGGAAACACAAAAAGACACATAGCAGGATACCAGTTACAATGAAGTTTTGATATTTTTCTACCCAGAACAAATCCTACACTACAGGTTTCAGGGCTTGCGCGTGCCATAAAACTGTGCCAAGAAATTGATTAGCTGTGGTAAAGTAAAATTTCTTGATATAAAAGTTATCTGATGAAGTTAGTCTAAGAACAAAAAGATTTACAAGATTAAGAATACATTCTGTACAATTAAATAATGTTAGAGAAATCTGCATGAATCTTATTTATTACATAGCAGGAAGCAAACAGGCCAGCATTAAGAGTTACATTACAAATACCACTCTTGGAAGTGTAGCAGATTAAAGTACATGAAGAACACAAGCATCTTTCATGTAAGGTGGTAAATCAAAGACCATGGAATGAAAACAGAATACATCACTTATGACAATGCTTGTTATTCATTGTAAAGAAAACTTCCGTAAAGTCCTGCTTTGAAGTGCTTACATTGAGATGCTGAAAGTGACTGAATACCTATTTAAATCCTTTACAAACTATGAAACACATAAAGGAAAAATTATTTACACATCAGCATTCCACAATGATCAGAGAGGAGAGCCAACTAACGATATTATCTGGTTATATTACTAAATACCAATGTATGCATCTATATGCTGCTGTATGATTTTTTTCCTATAAATTTGAATCAAAATAATACAAAGTAGAAAAGTTACAGCAAATATTTTTTTTCAAAGAAAAGACATTATTTTGGCAATAAAGCTAGAAAGAAAGGCTGTTTACAGTAAGGCTGACACACAGAAGATAATTTTGGTATGTTCAGACATGAATTACAAACAAAAGGACTAAAAAAAATAATTACATTTTCAATTGTAACATTCCTCATTTACCTGGTTTAAGATCATAGTGTATAATAGGGGGCTTGATCTCATTGAGATACCGTAGTGCATTTACTATTTGCATTACAATGGACCTAGCTTCCTTCTCTGACATCAGTTTATGTTGCTTGAGATAGAAATCCAAGTCATTGCCTTCACAGTATTCTAACACCGTGCAAAACCTAGGGCAGAATTCAGAGACAAAATTAAATAACGTATCAAACTGCACAATCAGAAACAGAGACAACCTAGTTTGATACTGTGAAGTTTAAGAATGGCTGCCTGAATATTAAACTATATGAATGAAATTGTTAGTAGAACACATGGTGTAACTACTGCTTTATGAAAATTAACATCAGTCAGAACATTCATACTCACCAAAAGATAAAATGTACCCATACTGATGAGAGGTTAAGTTAATAAAACCTCACCTTATGCAGGCATGTTTCTCAATAGAAAAATGAATTCACTCCCTTAAGATGCAACACAATGTCATGCAAAGAGATGCAGCCCAGTGACCATACTACTAGCTTAGGCTAGTAACACTCCTGATGCCATTTACTCTTGGAAACTTTAAGATGCAGCAGCCCTTGCCCTGCCCCAAAACATTACAGCACTGCATACCCCCTTCACCCTCAGGACGTGTTGCAAAACAGTGTATTCATCACTTTATAGAAGGCCTGCAATAGTCAGCTGAGACTAGTGTCTACAACTAGTGTGGGGTTTTTCTAAAGTCCCCTTAAGGACTAAACACTTTGGCTGAAAGCAAGAACATGCTACTTTTGTTCAAATGCTCTTCATTTCTGTTTATCTAATATACAGTACTAAAATCCTTGCCAACTTCTGGAAAATGTATGATTTTATGTACTTACGTATCTGTATCCAGGGAGAAGTAGTCATATAGTTTAACTATCCGGGGGTGATCCAGTTCTTTGTGTATTCTATACTCTCTGCAGGCATGTCTAAAAGAAAATGGATACATTAACCTTCCACAATCAATAAAACGCTATTCAGTTTAACATACGAAGCGTAAATCATTAATATTTACTTGTGGTAGTTTTCTTTCTTTTCATCCCTCCAGCTTTTGTTAAGCTGGTGAATCTTCACAGCAGCATATCTTTGTTCATAAAGATCAAAAGCCTAAAAAAGAAATCCACGAATATAGGAAAATTACAACCAAAGATGATAAAAATAACACCAAATAGAGGAAAAAAAGTGGCATGTAACTGACAGGTCTACTGACAAGTCTATTGTAATGCTCCCTCCCTCCACGGGTTAATCAGATTTTGCTCAACCGGTGCTTAAAGAGTATACCACAGTACAATCATTCTGCCTATTTGGATCCTTTAACTCTCCCAGAAACTAAGTGTACAAATGTATCTGGTTCAAACATTAGGTTTAGCAGACCCAACACACTCTACCTTGTATACTTCACTGAAGCCACCTCGGCCAAGTAAGTGGAGTAACAAATACCGTTCATTCAACGTGGGGTGATCTTTAAACCTCGAAAGAAAAAAAAAAAATAAATAATTCTATGTAAGGTATACAAATAGAGTTTAAAATGTAAACCTCTTGGTATTACTCCTCAGATAGAGCTTTCTTTTTACTAGCAATATACGTATATTATATATAATACGCTGAACACTGTGTAACCTTATGGCACAACTGTACAACTAGCCAATTTCAGTGACTTTTGGCTATTTAGTGTACAAATAATATCACAATACCATCATCCAACCAGTCGATTCTGCCATACTTTTTTGTTATTTTTCTCCATTTCTATGAAGGTAAGGAAAAAACCCTTAAATTCAAATATCTGATAGAAGGGTTCTCTCTTTATTGTACCAAAGTTTAGAGAACCCTTAGACTTCAGCCTTTTGGAACAGACAAGGAGGAATGTGACTGACCTGTTGTATAAGCCTGCCCCTTTTTAACAAAATGGATTCCATGTAACACAAAGTAGTTAACAGCAAGATGGGGGAAACACACCAAAGGACTGAATATCTGCTCATACTCAAATCAAAAGCATCCTTGACCAGTAGCTCAATTCTTTTAAAACCACACTCAAATTCAGATTCACATTTTTTTAGTCCTTCTACTAAACGTATGCCTCTAGTGAGGCCATTTTTGTGAACCTCATCACCTTCCCTCTCCATTGCTGCTTTTGTTACTCTGTGGCTCTCCATGGCTCAGAACCTACATCTTGCAGGTAGTGCCAGCATCACATGGGTCCTAAACCCAGACAGGGAAGCCCTAACCTGCACTCTCACTTTTCCTGTTATTGTAGTGCAATTGTAAAAACACATGCAGACATAAAAGGTTACCCATCTCTGAACTGGGCAATACTTCATACTCTTCATTGTAAAGGCTGGAACCCCAAAGAACCAAGTTTGCAGCCTGCTTTATATTTGGGACACTTGGGGAAGTCACCCGTGGGTAGAGGGACATAGAGGGGAACATTGCTAGAACAGGAAAGAGGGCTCAGCTTTGCACCACAGCTGGAAGCTGAAAACCTAAGAGGATCCGAGTTACGACGGAACAGCTGCTTCACTTCAGAACCCTGTGTCCCTTATCAAATGGCCAGTTGCCAAGACATATTAGGAAAGACAGCAGGGGCTATAGACCTAAATTACTTCTCCATTGGGTCTGTCTTCTGTATTACGAATGTAAGCTGCAGCTTAGCCACTTGGTAAATACACAAGTTTAAACTCCTACAAAAACATGTTTAAAGCATTTAGTTCTGCACCATAAAATGTGTCAACATTGACTGCAGAAAATGAGCAGTGAAGCTGTAGTATTCTGCTTGCCCAGGTCCTGTAATTCTGTTTTCAACTGGGAGTGTAATCTGGACATTCTTTGCCCCACATACACACTATTTACAGTCAAAACCTGTCATTTTTCTGCACCATTTATTCCTTCATGCTCAAGTATTCCTTTAAAAAAACAAAACAAAACAAAACTTTTCTAATGAAAACACTGAGAATTAAAAGAGTTATCTTTTAACCTGCAAAGAGCTGCTTGTTTATTTGCTGCAGGCAATTTATTTTAAAAAGAAAATATTCTGCCACTGAATTCTAAGAATCAAGCCATTATTATTTGTACCAAAAACACACCACCAGTTTAGCTGCCAATTACCACTGTGGCCACAAAGGAACAAAACTTCTCTGTATTCCTGCATAGTAGGTATGGAAACCATTAAAACAGTTAAGCACAATTTCACATCTTGTTGCTTTCATGTTTAAAAGTCTTGGTGTAGGTGTACTTCTAATGTGTCTAAAAAGTAAAAATTAAATACAATCCTATAGTCTTAAGGCTTCTGTTTCATAAACATTTACTATTGCAGAAAGAAAGAAACCCAGTCCCATCATCTCCTTCCCCCAGCTTCTCATACCACCCTTGCACTCCCCTCTCTCCTCATGCAACATAAGCATTTTTGCAACTGGGGCAAAGAACTGGACCTGGAAATTGATCTGGAGTTAAAATTAATCCAGGAAAAGAAACCATAGGAGATGGTTTCAACTTGGATCAATTTCCAGCATCTGCTCAGTAAAGAAATGCCATTGCAGGCATGTGAAAGGAAACAGGGCAAGGGCATAAGCAGTCAGGGATAAGCAGAACCAGTTCCCTTCAGTCTGAAGTGCTGGTATTAGTGCTTGTATTTGCCATTACAGAAAACAGACAATTTTTATTTAGGTTATGTAATTATTACTTTCAAATCTACATAGTAATCGCTAATGTTAAACAATTTAACTTTATGGTATATTGCTATGCAAGCTGAAGTACAGAGTAATGTTTAATATGTCCTTTATATGTACAAGTACCTTGTAGAAATGAAATCACATTGCAGTAAAACCAAATGTGATTTTAACTGCATCACAAAGTCACTACTGGTGCAAACTTCCCCCGTCATTCTCTTGCATCATTGTCAGCTAAACTAACTGCATTAAGTTCAATTACAAGTATTCTTTTTAGCTTAGCAATATGGTCCAGGAAGTTTTAGCTCTCCTGCACTGTAAGCTGTGTATATATAACTTTGTGCGTATTTGTTAAAACCATTAATAAGTTTACCAAACTATAAGTAATTCTTTATTTTTAAAAGTCAAAACCTAAAAGAGAACCAAAGTAAAAAATCATGAAAAACCCTACCCTCTGTAGGTAAAATGTGATTCTGGAGCATTATTTTAAAAATAGACATTCAAAATTAAGACAGCAAGTCTCTTACTGTGAATTATCTTCATTATTTATTCTTTTCAGCTCTCTTATGTGAAGATTCCTAACTCTTTCCAAACGTTCAAGTTCTGCTTGTATTTCAGCTTCCTCCTGCAAATGAAAAGAATGAAATATAAAAGCTCATTTACTCCCCATTTGAAAACGATATTTTTACCCCTGCATCTATACTAGTGGTGATGGAGGAACATTACATTACAAAACCCTGCTGAACTAGAAGAAAGCACTGCTTTTCTCTTAAAGCCAGAAAAATTCAGAAAGGTAAGGCAAAAGCCTGTTTCACGGAATCTTTCTGTCCATGAACCCACAGGTAATGGGATGTTCACCATTTTGTTATGCACGGTAGGGATGCTATTTGAAATGAGAGGAAGCTGGGTTTTGTATTTCAGCCAAGGAGAGAAATTATCTGGGAAGCGGTCTAAAATTGATGTACAAAGAAAAAACTGAGATATGCGCAGTTACAGATCTTGTACAAATTGATGAATTAAGAAAAGACATGAAATATTTTGAGGCTGAAGTGCAAATAAAGAAACAAGGGATGAAAGTGTAAGTCATTACAGCAGAAACATTCTTAAGATGTTGATACAACACACCAAAACCAAGCTAATTTACGATTTTTCCATTCATATCTTATTAAAATTACAAATTCAGAATGTGTACTGCCTAAGATTTTGAGTGCAATTTCATAAGCAGCATGTCAGGTACGAGCACATTCCCTACTAATTTCAGCACTTAAAATTATCTCATGTTTATGTTACATATTAGAGAACATTCAAACAGTTGTTTATTCAGATTCTCTAAGAAAGTAAAGAATTCATGATGCTTAATTTATGGAAACCTATGTATCTATATTCGAAGTGGAATATCTACATTCATCGAAAAACACTGAAGAAAGGGTTCTACTGATTTCAGTTAGTACTTCTAGCACTTGAAAGTTTGCATAAAGTGGAGACAAAAGTAGCCCATATCAAACAGCTCGTATTTATGGAATTATTCTAGCTGAAAAGGGAAAAATAATGTTTGGCACCTGATACGTATTTTTTAGTAGCAGTGCCAGCAGAAGGAGTGCCCCACATCATCTCTTGTTATTTTGGCACAGCCTCTTGTACAGCTAAATCGTGAGCCAAACTGGAAAACTAATCCTTTTTTTTTTGTTTTTTAAAGCCTCAAAAAAAGATACATATTTAGTTTTTGAAAGAAGGTAGACTAGTTCCCCAATTTATACTGTGACTGCACAACCTGGTGGTACTGATAAAAGCAACAGGTCAGCAAGTCATAGCATAAAGGGCTGGAGGCAGAAGTCATCAGAGGGGAGAGAAAATGCTATAAAGCTGGTATTTTCAAACACTGTATATCATAAAACTACATCCTGAAACAACTATATTTATAAAATCTAAACCACAGATTAAATAACCAGATTTCCAACGAGTTGAGAAGTCCAGACCAGATCATTTCAGTGGATATCCTGAATCCCTCCCCATAAGCTAAGGAAAAAAACCCACTATCCCAAACCAAGACATCAGATGAATCTCTATTCAAAAAATGAAAAATAAATTCCTAGTAATTTAAACCTGGATTAAGTAACACTAATCTGCCAGTAGAGCTGTGTGGACCATTTGTTTTTCCTAACATATAATGTCAAGCTTCTCCCCTCCCAGTTCATAGAATGTTAAACTCTTCTTTTTATTTAAATTTATCCTCTTAAGAGTTCCCTGTTAAATACCCTGAAATGATATGCAGTTCCTCATAACCCAATAGTTTCTTTCTAAAGACCCCAAGCCCTTCTCCCCCCGCAAAAGGCCACACACTTATACACACAAAATTGTCTATGTTCTTCCCAAAGGCTGACAAAAAAATCCATCAGTTATGCCTCTTTCAGGCTTTTTTGTTCATATATTATGCAATTCAGTGGTTCTCAAAATGTGGCTCATAGGCCAATGTTAGTCCAAAGAGAACTGGCTGGTTGCATTGTTTCCAGCTGTTATTTAGGACACTCAGGCTGTGAATACCTTTAAGCAAGAATGAACCAGCTTAGCTGCCTCAGGTCACTGCTATATAAAAGGAAGTGAGAAAACAAGAGCCTCTCTCCAGGACCAAAGTGGCTAGCTGGAAAAGAATTTCCTGGGGAGCAGAAGGAAAAGAAAACTGGTGATGGCAGCATGTACAGGGCACCAAAAATAAGAGCACCAGGAAAGCATCTGGAAAGTGAAAAGGAAGAGGAGCAGACAGCAAAACAGCATATGCAGAGGGAAAGAAGAAAAATAATGTAACCAGCAAAAAAAGCACTAGGGAAGAAATATAGCCATGTAAAAAGAAGATCACAAAATTGTTTTTCTTAGTTAATGACAAAATCTGTATTGCACATACGAATTAAAATGAAAATATCTTAATTATTATTTTCAGATATATTCAAGCATGATTTGCTAAGAAATAACATTTGTTTCCGCTCTGCATTTAGTCAAGTTCCATCTATAGAGAGTACCCCAGCACTGATGCTCAAAGTGAAAAGAAAATTCAACAACTTTGTAACAGCTTCCTTCATATGTCACTTGAAATTTCCATTAGACTTCCAAAAAGTTAAAGTGTGGAAGAAAACCCACAGAACTTCCTGTGGAGCTGGTGCTATTTCTAAAGCATTAGCCATGAAGAACCATGTGGGCAGTCTACTTCACTAGTGCCAAAAACTTTATATGCAGACTCCCTACCACAAATTCATGTACTTTCTTGTCGTATTTTTCAAAACCAGCAGTGTTCCAAAGGGACCCAGTTCAGTTTATTATAGTAGGATTTATAACAGGTGACTTATACAGGCCTGAACAGACTCTTGCAATATTTCAAGGGGAAAAACACTATGACCTTTTTTGACTGAACACCTCAAGAACTACTGCTCAACAGGTAAAGGTACTTTTCTTTCACACTTGAGATATTTCTACCTGCTTCAACTGTCATTCGTTTTCACTCAAAGCTTTCCTTGAAGTTTCTTAATATCATAATTACCTCATTACAAACATTTATTAGAATGATGGGCTTCAAGAAAAAAATATTGGTTTGTTGTTTGCTTTTTTTTTTCCAAAAGTAAAAAACTGAGTAAAATACCTGACTGCAAAAATAACCTAAGATACAGAGAAAAGATTTTCCATAAAAGTAGGAAAATTGTATCTCTGATAAAACTGAAGTGAATGCTGTAGATGACTAAAATTTGATATTCATTCAGAAATGCAATGGTTTGTAAACTGGAGCTTTCTAAAGGTCAAAAACTAACATAAAAAGCCCATATATCAACTTGGCTAACTCTACTTCCTCTGTTCTGAAACAAGAACAGTATTGGTGGCATCGTCACTACTCCCACTGTTAGAAGGATTCAAGGAATCAGTACAGTGTTGCACTGGATGGACTCACAACTACTCCCCTGCACTCCCAGTGCTTATGGCAAGTTGCATAAAAAAACCCCTCCAAACAAATGAAAAAGGAAGTAAAGCCATTATTAGGCATAAAATTGTACAGCGCTTTTAGTGTTATGTTTTCTAATAAGTCAGCTCTCAACAAGCCCTCTCCCGACAGTACTAGTATTTATGGTTTGGAGCATGGGAGACCATATACATACCTTTTTGAGATGTCCTAATCGAAGCTTGAAAATTTCTTCCTGTTCATGATACTCTGCTAGAGTCAAACTAAATAAACAAACCAAACAATCATTTTATATGATGACAAACAAAACAACAGCATTCTTAATTACTACTACAGTAAAAACAGTATCTTATGTTAATTATTTACTACCACGATACTAGGAATACATTTTTGAATCATCTGAACATCCTGGTTTGTAATTTCAGGATCAAAAAATACTTGGAGAATGCCTCTGTCTTTGGTATTCTGGAATATTAACTGCCTCTCCCACTGCACCATTTCTGTTCTCTCAGATTATCTGGATGCATACTGAATCATATCACCATCCCAGTATTTTAGCTGATGCTACTCCACTGCTTGGTTCTCAAATCTTAATGAACCAAAGGATGGAGATCCAGAAACCAACTAGACAAGACTGATAACACTGGATTTTTGATCCATGATTTAAAGAACACACTGCAAACCCACACATTCCAAGTTCATTAACACCGCATTTTGCATGAGACCACAAATTCAGTTTGGAATCAGAATGCGACTCTTCTTGGTCTCTTTCTGTCTTCCTTTGAAAAAAGATTCCTGGCTACAATTAATTCAGCAGTGTCTGTAGACTTGCTAGGACACAAAGTCAGTTATCATCCAGAAGATTTAGACCGTTCATATGGATTTGCAGCTAAGAAACCCGTGAACTGTATGCAGTGTCCATCTGGCAAATAAACAAAATAGACACGGGAGACAAACTACCAAAGAAAAGAAACCAAAGAGACTTCAAGTTCCAGAAAAGAAACCATATGCGTAGGATGAAGGGGAGCAAGGGATGGGGAAGGAGAAAGAGGTATGGCCTCACAGAAAGGATTCATACAAATCCTTACTAACAAACATTTTGTCGTTTTGCCTAGATCCATTATTTCTTGCATGATGCCAAATTAAAACTAATAGCATAATACATTTTCACAATGTTCATTTAGGGAGTTAAATTATCAACTGGAAGGTAAGTTACACAAAGTGTTTAGAGGGCTATACATACTTTTTATATTGCAAGTCTAAAGAATGAGAGTGCCTTGAGAATCATCATTAGTTTCCCCAACGGTGAGGGATACCGATTCAAACTCCTCTCACAGCAAACGCCAACTTTGGCAAAATTTGCAGAATTCTAATTAACTGCAAGACTTCTTTCTCCCTCTTAAATCTGGATGAAGTTCACCATAGTTTCTGGAATTCTAAACCCTGTATTAATTTGGTGTCAAAAGTTGTTAGTAAAAGGAGTGACTCTTTTGAGGATAAAACCTGCTTGTTCTGAAGCTTTCACAGAGTCCTTTCCTACTCCTGATTTCATAAATACTGAATTTTGCTGCCCCTTCCCTGACTTGGCCAGGACAGAAGATTTCATTGATCAGATATTCTCCATTAATATTAGTGAAATTGCTGGATTCTTTTTTACTACAGCATCTAAATTTCCAAGAAACAGCTTCACAAGACTGATAAGTTCATTAACCTTCTGGTCTATAATGTACAGAAGCCTTTCAGATCAGGTGACAAAAGCACCCATCACCACACCCTGTCAGTATCTGGGAAGGAAGCAATCACTTCTTTCAAAAAGCATCCTGCAAAGTTACCCTGCATCTTTTTTTCCTGTGGGAATGAAAAGCAGCCTTGTAGTCCAGTCAGCAAACATCCCCAAACACTCTGAAGGTGTCACAGTGAGAAAATTTGCCTCTCCAAGAAAGGCAAAAGGTCCCTTAGTACCAGATTTTGGAACCAAATGTTTATACTCTCTTCCTGGGTTTAGACAGTTTACGCCACGTCTTAAAAGAAGAGGCATTAAAGCAAATATGAAATGGGGTGTCTCAATACCTAGGAAAGCTGGCAATGCATTCCCTGTACAGTGTGAACAACAGCAAGAAACCCAAGAAAGCAATGTTGTAATTCCTGCTCTAATACATCTGCTAGACGTACCGAAGAGAATATCAAGATCACGTGAAGCAACACACAGCAGCATCCCTGTCACTTTTTCAATACTTCTACTCAAACAGTGAGCTACTCTAACATGGATTAAGTTCTCAATCAAAAGGCAAAGGATCAATGCCAATGTATATGAGTTTGAATATTATTCTTTCCAGATTCCTGTCTGCAGTATAAATTACACGCTTCTGAATTTCCAGAAATGCAGATAGTAACATTTGTCTTTCTTAGGAAGAAAAGACATTGAATACAAAGTTTATGATATGACCTTCTAGAATTTTCAATGAATACTGAGAGCCCTAAAACCAAGGCTCCCTTGGAAAACTAACATAATAAAGAAAATGTGGTCCTTTTAATAAAACCTCAGTTATCTACACAGAATCATGACAAAGTGCCTAGACAGCTTTAGCAATCCCTGCCTTCCAAAAAGTTCTTAAATAGCCCCCTTGAGCATACAGCACAACAGAGAGGTCATATTGAAAACATTAAGATGCAAAGTCACTCTTTCCATGTTTCCATGCTATATCCCAATAAATGACTGTTTTCCATTTTCTATTTCCTTACAAATCTAACTCTATTAGAGGCACAGCATGATTCACAGCAATTTGAAACTGTTGTTACTGACCACCACACTTTGGAGAAGGCATATAAAATGCTGAACTGCAGACACAGTTTTTGGATTTTGTTTGTTTACTTACGAAAAACAAAACTTTATTCCCTCATATTCATAAACATTTACTCTTTTTAGGAGTTTTCTGCTTTTTATCTATAAATATACTGGACTTCATATGCCTATTATTAAAATAGCACACAACAACCAGCAGTAAAAGAGCAACACTGTGCATGCTGTCTGCTTTCTGGCCAAGGGCCACCACCCCACTGCACAGGATGAACACAACCAGCCTAGAGACTGCTTACCATCAGCACATTGCTTCCCACCTGCACGTTCCTACACCTTTTGCAGAACAGTGGCAAGCTGGAGGCACCTTCTGAGAACACAAGTCACCTACCAGACCATCCTTTCTCACAGAAGGGGTTGTTCCTCTATCACCTGAGACACACAGGTGTTGGATGTAGAGGAAGAATGGTTGAGGAGCACAGGTGCGGGACACTGGACAGAAACAGGCTGCTGCCAATGAACCTAGTGAACTTTAGCTGGATAGCCAGGCTTGAGGCTAACCTGAGGAGCACCAGGAAAGAAAGGCAGCTGCGAGCAGGTTGCACGAATTAATCTGGTAACAATCTGGTCCTGACCGTGATCTTTTCTGCTCAAAATTACAGTGCAATAAATGCTGTATTTTAACTGTCTACAGCCAAACAAGCTATCATACATATGCAATGGATTCCTAAAATTCACCAAAAAGCACTGGACATACTTGTGCATGTAGTGTAATTTTCCAGTGACATGTAGGGCCACAGTGTGCCACCTCCACTTGTCATTGAAAGGCCAGCTTTCCTGGCCTGAAACACTTTTTTTTTTAATTAGCAAAAATAGGCTTTTCAGTTGTTTAACAGTGTTAAAGCCAAATTGCAAAGGCCTTGACATATTATGCATGGGTAGACATAACCAGTCTTCTCTGCACTTCTTCCTTACATGTTCAGACAAAACCTTCTCTTCATCAGAGACTGTAGCAACAGGAAAAGGCAGAAGGGGTTTAAACAGAGGAAGTTCAGGCTAGATATAAGGAAGAAGTTCTTCACTGTGAAGGTGATGAGGCACTGGAACAGGTTGCCCAAAGAACTGATAAATGCTCCATCCCTGGCAGTGCTCAAAGGCCAGGCTGGACAGAGCCTTGGGCAACACAGTCTAGTGTGAGGTGTCCCTACCCATGGCAGGGGGCTAGAACTAGATGATCTTAAGGTCCTTTCCAACCCAAACCATGCTATGATCAAAACACTGTTATTACAGGGCACAGACAAAACAAACAACCCAACAAAACAGCCTTCAGCTCCTTGGTTTTCATGACAATCAAGCCTGGCACATTTACAACCATCTCTACTCCCTCCTTTTTCCAGTTGAAAAATCATCATGGATACACAAGTGCAGCCATGCCCCAAACAACCATACACACATCCAGTATAAGTTTTTTGCTACAATCTCTGAAGTGCCCCTTTTGTGGCCTCTTGGTCCAGCCTTATTCTCACGCAAGTTCCTTGAATTTCTGCAAGGACAGGCTGACACTGACCAAGACAAAGCCTTCCATGAGGTCTTTTCACCCATTGTTTCTATGTTAGCCTTAGAAAGAGACTGCCTCAGGAAAGGAGGAATTTGCTTGTCCTGTAAAGCCCAGACACATTGTTGGCACTTCAGCCTGAAAAAGTTTCTGAAAATATTTTTATTTGTTCCATACAGAACAGAATGCTCCCTCTAAATGATGCATTTTTTCAGCTACAGTAACAAACTGCCAGCTCCCTCTGCTCCCCTATTCCAAATTGCATGCAGGGACAAGGAAAGGACGCATGCAGACTCCAACAGAGGAACTGGGAAGTAGAGGTGACTGTGAAGTAAATACGAGTGACATGGCTGAAGCTGCACAGAAAGGACTAAACCCACCTAAACTAAATAAAACATTACTCCTAGAAATAATTGTCTAGTGAGATAAGAGCTGCTTCCAAAAAGCAAGGACTAGCATTTTAATCTCTCAAGTCTCAAAAAAATTTGGAATAGAGTTCCCAAACAGATTTTTCCAGGGCTAAGGCAGTAACCCCTACTTCAAATAAATGTGTAGGTCTGGGTTTTTTGTTTTATTTTGTGGGGGTTTTGTTTGTTTTTTTTTTGGGGGGGAGGGGGGTTTGTTGTTTGTTTGGGTATTTTTCTTTAAATATATTTCAATTTATTTCTTTCATGTAAGACTAATAAAATTACTCTGCTCAGTAGAACAGAGATCTCTCAAAACCAAAACTAGTTTTTAGTTTTGGTTTGGGCCACAAAAATGGAAAGAATGATGGAAAACCAGGACAATGTTTAGACTCATCTGTTGCATGTTATTTAAACACCAAACCCACCATTCACTCATAGAACACTGGCAGATGGCCACTTTTACACTAGCAACTTCAGTGCAAATATTTTGCTTTTAAATTCCTACCAGAGACCATAATATATTCAGCAAAACGACAACAATGCTCTTACTAAGAATGCCTCAGGCAACACCTTCAATCCATTTCACCTGTTTTCAGAAAGGGCTTCAATAATACTGCTTGTTACAAAGCTACAGATCATTTTGTCTTGTCAATACCTGCAGCTGGAAACATTTTCTAAGACAAACAACTCAGTAGCAGAGACACTTCTTGCTAACAACTGCTAGCAAGCTGTTTATTTCAAAAAGATCTGCCTAATCACTTGCATATACATTGTACTAATTTACTGCTGGTTTACTTCATCAATCTCAAGCAGCTCTGCATTTCCCCATGCCTTATATAAAAAAACCCCTTTCCTTTTGGCTCTACTAATTAAGATGACGACTTTCAAAGTAACACAGAACAGTGATAAGCACAATGTAATAGGAGGGATGAAAAATTTACTCTAAAATGGAAGTGCACAATTATTGTTTTATGAAAATACACGAGTCATCACATACTACTATACAAAATTGTAATGAACCCTAAATACAAACATTTAAAAAACCCTTCCAAGTAAAGGCCTAAGAGCATGATGCAGCTAAACAATTCTGTGATCTTGGCCACATCAGAGACCTTCTCAAAGATCTCAAACAGAACTTATAAGCTTATCACTTAGGCAAGCAACCTCTATCTAGATTATATAATGTTCAAATTAGGAAGCTTAAAGGCATACCAGCTTTGATTCAGTAACAGCTTACATTTATGCTAGCATTAGATACAAAAGGGCAATTCTGATAGTTCTCACAGCAGCTCCATGAGCAGCAAGCATTTTCATGTGCCCCTTAACATGGAACTGGTTAAGCCGAATTTTTTAGTCATTTGGAAATTATTTAAAACTGCCCAACACCAGAAAATATTCAGAGGTCTATTATCAGGAATTAATCTTGTCCTACTTAACAATTAGAACATGTCTTCTGTATTTTTTTCCCAAATGCATATTTTGTCATCTCCTAAAGCAGCAATGAGATTATAGAAAATTTAACATGAATGAAGACATGGCCAAAGGCTGTCAAATTAAAAGTTCTGTTTCAGATCTTTCCACTACTTACATGTTACCGTTAATAAGAGGTATTGCATTCAAACAAAAAGGTATTTTTAACATGACAGTAATCTTTACCATACTATTCAGAAGTACTAATGTAGGCACTAATTACTACTAAAGAAACAATCTGAGTGATAACTCTTCACCTCTCTACCAAAACACACACGTAACACTAATCCGGATTTGTTTACATTTCCAGCCTTACTACAGTATTTTAATGATATTTTTGTCACAGCCAATTTCACAATGAGAACTTTAAGAATGATGCATTATGCAAAATATATGCAGCTGTCCTCAAACTGACTGTTCAAATGTATTTATTTTTCAGATCTAACCAGAGTAATTTATTTACCCGCCATCCCCAGAGGTATAAATTACTACCTCCACAAGTAAAAGGTGACAGATGACTGTGTTCAACACATGTACCCTACTTCTGCAAAGTAACACAGATTAATTTGTCAGTTTTTTAACCCTAGTTATTTCCTTTTTATTTAAGCTGACTAGGAACAGACACGCTATCAGCTGCAGCTTCTTAGCATCACGGACAATAACTAGTATCTCCAAGCAGCAACTTCTTAAAATACTAAAATTAGATGTCAAGAACACATCTGTCTGTGCCTTGAATTATGCCATTTCTGTCTGCACAAAAAAAAAAAAATCACTTGAAAAAATGGAGAATTTTTTGATAGCTCTCAATTTTTATTTTTAAATGGAAAAAACCCCACATTGTCAATATGTGAGGTGGGATCAGTACCTTCTGACAGTTGCTCTCAAGATCTAGCATTCAGAAGGGGAAAAGAACGTTCTTTTCCATTTGTTTGTAGACACATGTCTTCAAACACTGAAGGCTGAAAAAAGCTTTTGTTGTCAGCTAAAGTCTCTTATATGAAAAATGAAATGATCTCTAACTAAAGAAGAGGCTCCTAAACCAATGTGGATCAAAGAAAGTTCAATAGGTATCAATGACACTGCAAGAGTAGGAAACCATATAATAAGGACTCTTCTAGATCAGGAAAACAGAAGAAACATTGCATAAACACAGAATGGGCCTTTCTCTGATGACTTTACCAAAAATAAATTGGGTGATTGTGCGACATCTTCATAGGCAGTGGTGCAAATTTCCCTAACATCAGCAAGTCCTCAGTGAGAATATAGCTGCTGAATATACCGAGTGTCTTTTTATGCTGTTATTTGAATAGAACTCACACAGACAATATCTGAGAATTTATGTAAAAGACTGATTGAAATGTTAAACTTACAGCTGTGGTAAATTGGGTCTAACAAAGGGATCGTTTTCTGCCCCATTCACAGCTTTATTTTTCCTCTGCTTGGGTTCAGAATTGGCAGATGGTGCCTGAGAATTATTTGTAGTTGGAGGCTTTCGCTTGGCCAGGAGCTTTCTTTGCCTTTCAATGTCTTCCCTTTGTTGATTCACCCATTCTTGCTGCCTGTAAACCCCAAAAAAAACTTTATTAAAGGTTCAGCATTTTGCACCTTTTAAAGAACTACCTTTGCAACTGATAAACCATAAAGAAATTTATAGAACATTTACTGCACATATGAAAATATTTCCAAGGAAAACAAACATCAATGCTCTTCATGAGGTGGAAAAATTTTGCTAGTTTTGGCACAATTTAATTTTGAAATGTGTTGTTGGGTTTTTTGTTGTTGTTGGGGGTTATTTTGTTTTTAAGTGTTACACATGATTTCTGTATTAGAAAAAAACAAAAGTATCTGAGCTGGTAGATACCTCCTTTTATGCCACCAAAAGAAATGTAATAGAGCGTACTTGATTTTTAGGCCAAATACTTCATTTTATCTGATCAATCCCAAATAAATCATCATCTTGGTTGTATGGTAAAAAAATCACAGGTCTTATGCAAAACAGGTATACAGATAGTTTTTAAGACTCTTAAAAAAAACAACAAAAAACAATGCCCTAGGCAATCATATAATGTTAAGACTATGCAATGCCCTTTGAAAACGAAAATCTTGCTGTCTTACTTTTATATTTTTATATATATCTATATATACACATACATCTATATACATCTCCAAAGACTGAATCAGACTTGTTACTGAAGAACACCTTTTTAGGCCTTGATAAATTATTTCACCATAATCCCAATGTTCTCCTAGAGCCCTTTTCCTTGGCTCCATCTCTGCTGAAATGCCTGTTGCAGCAGCTCTTTTCCAGGTGGCTGCTCTTCCCCATCCACTTGCACTAGACCACACCTGAGGCTGCCAGATTTGTCACTCCTTCTTCATGGCACTGAGGAGCAGGATGCCTGAAAAAGCTGCTAGTGATGGATGCACAGGCAACACCTATGTGACTAGTGAGAACTTCACAGACCTCATATGCCCCAATGATCACCAGTGATACACAGTTAGCCACCTGAAAAACCACCAATTTAGTTTTATAGCTCTTTCTACCAGCTCAGCGGAATAATCATGTGCTGCGCATTTAGTACACTCATGCTTTTCTAAGGATAGTTAAAAATCGAGTGAAACAAAGCTGTCTTTCAAGGGAACCCAGCTTAGTACTCCGTAGTTCTGCACTGTATTCTCAGTCTGCAAAAGGCAAAGCAAAATACAACATATGAAAAGCTGCTCCAATCCTAGAACCTTAGTAATAAAAAAAAATCCACTAGAGGGAACTAACAATTAGTGAGAATCTTAAGAACATAGCATGGACTAACTTCACAAGATTTTGAAATGCAAAGCCATCTGTCCACTGTTCAGTAAACGAAGCACCATGACGAACTGTTGTAAAATGCCCCAGGCGTAATCTGTCTTGCATGCTCTTCTCTCTGCTTGCCAGCTTTTCCTGTGTGCTCTAAGAAAACAACAAAAAGAAAATTCATATGTGGCAATATAAAGTGTTCAAAAAGCCAGTAAAACACTTCTTCCCCTCAAGCAAGTTTCTAAGGGTGGGATAAAAGGAGAGTAGATAAAAATACCTTTTATTACTTTATTTAATTTATTCTTATTTCTGTAGAAGGTCTAAAGTTGGCAATTGTCAGAACTGGTACCAATGGCGATTTGTGCCAACAAAAAGAATAACCTGAGTTTGACTCAGTTTTTCTATGAAGTTCGCTGTTCTTTATAATTAACAAAATATTTTACTTGCAAGTACAGCAAAACAGCTAGAGCATCAGCACTGTACATTAAAAGTATGTCTGTACATGTCTATCATACTAATTGAGCCTGATCAGGTAACACAAAGACTGCACTTACTACACTTAACCTGGAAAGTCCCTTGACAGAGCATCTATGTTATCACCTGTACCAAATCGAGTGAGTTCAGGAGCCTCTATGTAGAAATGCACTGCAGGTAGACTTAACCTGCAGTAACAGAAGCAGATGCCCTTTTCAGAACCAGTCACTACTACCACAAGCATCCTTGGGATGTAATAGATAACTCAGTCTGCCTAGTCTGCTTCAGCACAAGAAGAGGGAGCACTAAGAGCACTGCTGATGGACAGAAGCTCCTTTAATTGTTACAAACACTTGCTTCCTCATAAATGTCTATGGCCCAAAATTACACACGCACTCACACAAAAAGAAAGGAAAAAATGAGAAGAAATTGAAGTGAGTGAGGATCTTTGTGCAAACAGATTTCTAGACTGAAAAGGGCACCTGTATGACCTTTCATGAAATATGGCCTATTTCAATACCTCAGTTAAAAGCTGCTCACCTACCATCATGCTGATCAGATCTGATGCTTCTTTTCCCTGCATTCCCCTCATACTGGAACTTAAAAAGGACTGCAATAATTTATTTATGGCCTGCTAGTGAGGAAATTCCCCCTGTTCCTCCAGCAGACCAGTTTGTGGCCTTGTATCTGACAGCAGTATCTGTTAGTGTTAGGGAAGAGACCTGGCTGCTTACATTAAACTTTTTTGTATCCTGATTTTAATAAACTGATTTTTCTTTCACTTTTTGTTATTTTTTTATTTTATTTTGAAGAACAGGGAGTTAAACAAACATCCTTACCTTCTAAGAAATCGGTGCTGGCTTAAATGTAACTGGCATTAGACTTGGAATAAACATTTATTTCACAGGAGTATGAATGTAAATGGTCACCTTCATTTCCTTGCTTCCATTAATTCAGAGCTAACATAGCATTTAATCATTGTACGTGAAAAATTATCTCAGCCACTTAAGTGTCTCTCAAAGAGATTTTATCTGTCTCCTCTCTACAACAAATTACATTCAGAATTATTTTCATCCACTGTAATCTTATTCTGACAGGTTGTCCAGATAATTTGCCACATGCTAAATTCTTATCATTTTTGCTTTCTTAGATCGGAATTACTTGGGGAAAACCCTCCTTCAATTAAAAGAGGCACATTTTCCACAACCTGAAAAGAAAGGCTCAATATTTTATTCTGCCTATTTAGGCTTATAAAAACACTTATTGCCAGATAGAGACCATGCACACAAAGTTTCAGAATCAGAGACTAATGTGAAGAAGAGAAAATGAAGGAATTATAATGGAGTGCTTCAGTTTTTAATCAAAGATTTTAAAAGCAGTAAACTTACCTTTTCAATAAGAAGCTTCTTGCTCATTGAAATACATTTGTTTAATCTTTCTTTATATTTTTCAAGTAGTTTTTGTTGTTCATCTATTTGTCTTCTAAGATCACAGTTAGCCTAACACATACATACAAAATACAAAAAGATATATGGAAAAACTGTTTTTTTTAAAATCAGCTGTCATAGAAAATAAACATTTATCTTCACATGACTGAAGGAACATGCATAAACATAATACATATATATAAAATCAATATATATGCAAAAACCTCATTTAACAGATCTATCCCAACTTGTAGAAGGATGCCTTGCTTCCTTTTTTATTTCCTTTACACTGAGCTGCAGTCTCTATCACAGATCACTCAACATATAGATAATACGCAAAAGCATTGTACTGATCACATTTCTAGTCCTCCACTGTTAAACTGAAAGTTTAATTTTAGCTCTGGATCCTTTACACCTGACTGCTGAAGTCATGTGAAATCCTAACTTTTAAAAAGGAAACAAGAAGTTCACAATGATGAAAGTTTCAATTATCTGAGTAGGAAGTTAAATAAGTTCCCTACGTTCCAATTATATTTAAATTGTTACCTTAAAAAGCACAGCAATATTATTTTGTTTAAAACTACTGATTTTTTTTTTTTTTTAAGGTTAGGCTTGTCTATTCCATACTGTTGAACATGTGCTAGAAAAACCTACATGAACAGGTTAATACGTGTATACTTGTTTACTCGTTAGCACTAAATAGGCTATAAGTTGTGAATAGTGTTTTTTATTTCATATTTCTGTGTATTGCCTAACACTTCTTTCAAGAGCATAAGCATTCATTTTTTTTTCTGTCCCACTGATAACTGCTATTCACAATTAGGACAACAAAACCACTGCCTGTTTTGTGAAACTGTATTATGAACTTAAGGAATTAATCAACTGCCTGCAATACAGCAGCAGTTTTCTTTGTACCTTCAGAAAGTCTGCAAAAATATTTAATCATTAACAAGCTGTAGCACAGAAGCATTAAAAAAACAAAACCAAACCAAACCCTTATGCATTTCATTTGACAGACTTCTTGGATTTTCGGGGAAAAAAAAACCCAAACAAACCCAAACTCCAATACAAAATTAAAAACTCATTTCACCTTTTAATTTAGGTAAGTCAAGGGTAATTTTTAAATCCAAGGTTATTCAAACACTTAAAACATTTGCCTCAGATTGACTGTCTGTTGTTCTGAATAAATATCTTTACCCCATGTCTAACACTTACCCTGAGTAAGTCATCTATACGACCTTCTTTCTTTTCCAAGTCTTGACTTTTATTACTTTCTAGTGCAGCTAATTTCAGCATTGTGAGATCAGTCTAAAAAGAACATTTTGAAATATTTATCCTTTCCTTTAACAATTACAGCATTATTTTTCTCATGCTTGTTATGCAGAGAAATAAACTGCTTTAAAACATTTAACAAGACCAGCACATCTTATTTTCATGTGTTTTGAAAGTGACATAGACGGCTCTTAATCAAAACTGCTTTCCCTCTTCATGAGTATGACTGTGAACTGTCACGACAAACCACCAACAGTGTTAAAAGATTTCACCACTAATGGAAAAGTTATTGTTCACAAAAAAGCATATAAAACAGGGCACAAATGTAAGTGTCAGCTAATTGCTTTAAATTCTCTCTATCTGGTCAACATGTGAAGTAGACTTTTCTGACTAACTTGTGAAAGATAGACTAGATCATGTCATAAATGACAGAGAGGATAAAACAGTTGCTTTTGGCTTTTAAAACTCATGACAGAACTATATCTTGATCATTCTGATCAGCAACTCATTTTTCTTCTTCAATGTCATATTTTAAATGCAATATGACAACAGCAGCTGTCACTTCAAATACTGCCTGAAAGAGCAGTCTCTACTGAGATCACACAATGCTTGAGTAAAAGCCTTCCAATGACATGGTCATCTAACTACTCATGGAGTGCAACACTGGCAGCAGAGCAAGTGCAGAATACAAAACTAATCAGAGATTTAAATTATGAACTGCTGAACTTAACAGAGAAATGCTTTGGTGGACTGTAAAAAGCAAAGCTTTTGAAAGCCTTTAAGAGTTCAGAAGAAGCTGACAAAGAAATGTATCAGGTTTTTTCCACAGTCTGAAGTGATACAGGACAGCTCTACTCAAAAATAGTTACCTGAGTAATTTTAAAAGATAACTGCTTTGGTTGTGTGACAGGGTGGTCCCCAAAAGCTAATGAAGTAGGAGAAGGACTATTCTGTCGAACCTGGAATATATGAGAACAAAGTATTTTAGATAGAATTGTAATAATTATGAACACAGCCTTGTTTACAACTCATGGCAAGAAAATCAGATAGAATAAAGAAATAAGGTATCCTTATTAAAGAAAATACTACTTGGAGTACTGCACTGAGAGCTATCACTACGCTGTAATACATCACTTGTAGTTGAGAAAGGATGCAATATATTCTCTGAGAAAACTAAAGATTGTCACTTTTGGGAAACAGACTGAAAGATTTAAAACAATACAAGACTAACATAAGGTGATGTTAGACTTACACAGACTTATTTTTCTGATTCTAAGCTTTCACAACCCAAAAATAATGTGAGTTATTTTTGGAGTGGTTATTTTCCATGGGAGAACCACAAAGGGGAAGCTAGTGTTGATCATGACACAAATCCTGTTAATAAAACTTTCCAAAATCCACCAGTTTGTGTGAACAAGACCGTCTTCAAGCCAAATTCTACATTCTGTATTACACTCCATACTGCTAGCAAGAATAAGATGATGCTTTAAGTTGAAAGTATGTGACACAAAAGCTGAGGTCTACCAGCAGAGAAAACAAATCCCTTTTGTAACTGGCAGAATCTGTTTGGCAATCTAGAATCACATGTGGATATGCATAACACTGCAATTGTGCATATGAGGAAGAAAACAATTAATTAGCATAAAAAGCGAAGAGAAGTTTAAAAGGATACAGGCAAATCAGGTGCCAGTTACTAAAAAACTTACAATTTATCAAAAACTGAGCTTTTAAAGTCCCAAGTTAGTGGTCTAGTTTCTTCATAAGTAACAAAAATCGTCCCCTTTGTATGAAGTTTCTAAATAGGTGTCATTAGAGCATTTTAACATTTATTCAACATTTTACATAATTACTTTGAATTTAAAAATGATGTTTTAGAAAAAAAGTCTTAGCATTAACAGAAAATTTAAGTTTTAATATTTAATTTGATCTTTTTTTTTCCCATTGAAGTAATGAACATCTTCCCATGATTCCTTACTTTCAAAACTCTTCCGCTGAATATAATTATTTTCAATTATGCTACTTTTAGACTATCGAAGTTTCTCCAGCAGTTAAGAAATTCACAGACTTACAGAAGAAGGAGCGGAATGTGAATTCTGAGGAGATCGGATTGCAGGAGGTACGCCTCGCACTGGACTAGAGCCGTTTCCACCTTGGTACTGCAGAGAAGACGGAGCACTCCAATTAGTCAATCTTATTATCAAAATACGTTAAACATCTACTGAATGATACAGCTCATGTGTACACAAGACTTGTAAATCAGATTGTACTACTTTTAGTAGTGCGGTATCTGGCAATTTAAAAAAAGCATGAAAGAAAATGTTTTTTGTTTTTTAGCTCAGGTTGCAACAAGAGACAGTGCATCTCTACTTTAATGTTTAATACTTGCAAACATACATAAAGAAAAGAAACCATTCTCTCAAGAGGCTTCTCCATTACAAACAAAAATCCTTTTAACATAAAAAAGTGCTAAAAGTACATTTTAAAGCTCAAGAAAGTTTTACAAACACACAAAAGCCTTACCTCAAAATAGTCGCTAATCTTGTGACCACGTCCCCCAATATTCTTTCCTGAAAAAAATATATCAATGCATGTTAGAATTAAATACTTATAGATGTGTCTTACATTTTTACCTATAATGTAATTATAGCAAGTCTTACCACTTGTTAATTGGTTTTCTTTGATGTGCTACTATTTGATCTCCTTATGTAGATAATTAAGGCATTTGCCACAACAAAGATATTTGCATATTCCATTCATTGAGAAATCAGAAATTAAGTCACACTTCAATTCCTAAACCAGATTAACACAGATTCAGCAGTAAGCTTAGACCTCTTCTAGATAAAAGGAAACTCATCTCTCATCCTACAGATCAAACCTTTAGCTTCAAGTCCTTCCCCTTTTTAAGCACTATCTCAAAGTTCCTTAACTTCCAAAATACCAAATTATCCGAGTTTACTAACATTATATGATCCAGGTGAGTCCCTGTGCCCAAATGTCCAGCCCAAGTGCCAGTTAACAGTGAGGGCATGGAGGATGACAAGTACTTACATTCCCCCCAACCTGATCATGAATTGATTAACTCTCAGGGTTAACTTGGGAGATAAAAGAGCTGAATGAGAGAGTAGAATTTCTTTTATCTTAATCAGTATTGAGACTTGAGGAGCATCAATGTGAATGAATCTTTTTTCAATTACCTATATGTGGCATTCCAGAGATTGCACCAATGCTTTTACCCAGTGTCATAAATGCTTTCATCTATTTGGCCCTAAGATGACTGATAAATCTTAAGGCTGTCTCTTGTATAGGTGAGACTACTTGTTAGGATATACAGACTATTGTTCAAAGCTTTTTCCTTTATAGAAAAAAAAAATGTTTTGATGAATTAAATCATCAGACATAGGTCCAAAAAAGTAATTTTGGACTATTTAGTAAAGATTTCAAAACACTTCTGTAGTTTCAGCTCTAAAGAATTCTTTCTAGTCCAGTATGCTGGCACTGCTGCTAACTTTGTGTCACTAAGAAATATCACAAAGAAACAGAAGTATTTGGCAGCCCATTTTGTGTCAAGACTTTTAACAGAAATATTTAGGTAAACAATTACACACACACAGTATCACAGTATGCTAGAGATTGGAAGGGACCTCGAAAGATCATCTAGTCCAATCCCCCTGCCGGAGCAGGAACACCTGGATAATTCAAGCACTTAGAACAGCACACACATGACTCCTCCAGTAGTTGCCCTGTTAGTGTTCATATTGCTGCTACTGTCCTTCAGCCAGTTCTTTACCTACTCTGTAATTCTGCATTTCTGTCTTCATGCTTAATTCTCATATATCACTTTATCAAATTAAAATTTGCTTTCACACAGATAAATGAAGACAAGACTGCATTCCCTTTTAGTATAGAAAAATCTATTCTGTATCATGTTACAGAACTCCACACTGAAGAAATATATAAAAATATTTTGGCACAGCCAATTACGAATAGATTTACACTGATTTTATCCCACTTCCAATTACGGCTGTGCTGTAAATGATACCTTGCGTCAACAGTTATGGCTTATTTTGCATATCACAAAGTCAAAATCCTAGGTATGCAATATAAAAGAGAGAGAACTCTTGAAAATAAGAACAACAGTGGTATTTGCTGTACTTCCACTGTCCTGTATGTACCGCTCCAATATGCTGCAGTTTCCTAGGCTAGCTCCTTGAGAATACTGCTATGCAGACTATTCCATTTCACTGCGGTTGACGGTAAAATAGCAATTATAAGACACTATTATAATGTTGTCTATGACAAAAAGTTCCTAAAATTTCTATAATCTCTAATTTCAACTTTCATTGGTAGCAGGAAGGATAAGCTTCTAGAACAATGGAAGTAGGAAATTTCATTCAAGTTCTTCAAATAAAGCAGGTCTCTGAAGCAACACTTACAAAGAAATTAATTTTAGTTGAACTACATAATTCTTCTACTAATAGCATGTTGCATCATGAAGACTTCCAGATATGAAAAGTGATGGAACACCTTATCCTTGGTGCCATCTTAAGGCATATCAAGGATAAGAGAGTTATGAGGGGCAGTCAACATGGCTTCACCAAGGGGAAGTCATGCTTGACCAATCTCATAGCCTTTTATGAGGAAATAACACGGTGGATGGATGATGGCAGAGCGGTGGATGTGGTCTACCTTGACTTCAGCAAAGCATTTGACACAGTCTCCCACAGCATCCTCACAGCTAAATTGAGGAAGTGTCATCTGGATGATCAGGTAGTGAGGTGGACTGTGAACTGGCTGAAGGAGAGAAGCCAGAGAGTTGCAGTCTATGGGGGGGAGTCTAGTTGGAGGCCTGTATCTAGTGGAGTGCCTCAAGGGTCAGTACTGGGACCAGTATTATTTAATATATTCATCAACGATTTAGATGAGGGAATTGAGTGTACCATCAGCAAGTTTGCTGATGACACTAAACTGGGAGGAGTGGCTGACACGCCAGAAGGCTGTGCTGCCATCCAGCGAGACCTGGACAGGCTGGAGAGTTGGGCAGGGAATAACTTGATGAAACATAACAAGGGAAAGTGTAGAGTCCTGCATCTGGGCAGGAACCAGGTTCCAGTGTAGGTTGGGGAATGACTTGTTACAGCAGTGTAGGGGAGCCCACACTGTGCCCTTGTGGCCAAGAAGGCCAATGGCATCCTGGCGTGTATTAGAAGGGGGATGGTTAGTAGGTCGAGAGAGGTCCTCCTTCCCCTCTACTCTGCCCTGGTGAGACCCCATCTGGAATATTGTGTCCAGTTCTGAGCCCCTCAGTTCAAGAAGGACAGGGACCTGCTGGAGAGAGTCCAGCGCAGGGCAACGAAGATGATTAAGGGAGTGGAGCATCTCCCTTATGAGGAAAGACTGAGGGAGCTGGGTCTCTATAGTTTGGAGGAGACTGAGGGGTGACCTTATTAGTATATATAAATCTATAAAGGGGGAGTGTCATGAGGATGGAGCCAGGCTCTACTCAGTGGCAAACAATGATAGGACAAGGAGTAATGGGTACAAACTGGAACACAAGAGGTTCCACTTAAAACTTGAGAAGAAACTTCTTCTCAGTGAGGGTGACGGAACACTGGAACAGGATGCCCAGGGAGGTTGTGGAGTCTCCTTCCCTGGAGACATTCAAAACTCACCTGGACACATTCCTGTGTAACCTTATCTAGGTGTTCCTGCTCTGGCAGGGGGATTGGACTAGATGATCTTTTGAGGTCCCTTCCAATCTCTAGCATACTGTGATACTGTGATATCTGAAGTGACATTTCCTAGCTCAGTTAGAAACCAAAAAAAGCTAATACAGATGTTATCAAAACTATTTCCTCTCCTCTTTTGATGAATTTTTTATTTTGAAGTTAAATTTACACCATTCCTTACCCAAAAGTTGTATCAAAGAGAGGACTGATAAAAACTGTGCTTTGTAAATACAAAATCAGAAATCAATCTCATCCTGATTTCCCCAACCCTTTAGACAACTACCTTATCCATAGAAAAGAAAGAATAAGATTAGATTTTTAAATATACTTGAAAAACAAGCAATCAGTTATTATAATCCACAATTCTCTTTCCCCCTTACCCCCTTACCCCCTTACCTCACCTACTGAAAAGAAATACAAACCACAAAGGTAACTCAAAGATGAGAAGAGCTTCTACAGTTCTTAAAAGGTGTACTGAGTTGTATCATAGCTGCAGGCTGCACACATATTAGTGCACAATTCCTACAGGTAATCATCAGCCCAGTTCAGGTTTTACTTGCCCATGCCTTCCAGTGACAAATGAGGGCAGAGGGGAGAGGATATGTAATTTAACTTCCAAAACGCAACACCTTTCTTATGCAAGCAAAAATACAGATCTTTTAAGGCTAAGAGTGAAAACTCTGTGCATTATAATTTGACTAAATACATGTAGTAACTATTTAATTAATTTAGATTTTAGTTTACCTTGGCTGCTTTCACTCTGAGTGTCTGCTTTTCTTTTTCTTCCTCTGGAAGGTTCTGACTGTTTCTTCTCTGGAGTCTACAAGCAACAAAAAGAACATGATTCAATAGCAGCTCTATTTATTTATTTTATTGCTATATTATTGTGAAGTAAATGTAAATCCTCATTCACAAAACATGATTTCACAATTCAGCAGGGATGTAATTTCAGATTATAGTTGAAGCAGATAATAATGATCCTTGGTCAATCAGATAAATATAAGCTAGAAAAGATATTTAAGAAAGTGAGAAATAATTCTTAATTAATTTCCCAGAGGCAATTCTACATATTAATTGTTAAGCAATTATACCTTTTCATCCATTGTGGGGTTTATGAACACCCAATTTGGTTTCACCATGGCTACATTTTACCAATATCTTTGTATCTTTGTTTCTGGGTGTTTTAAAGCTCCGTACTTAGGGAAATAATCTGATTTACAATAGTGGTGTTTTCTAAGCTTTGTCATGCTGTAAAAACAAAGTCCTAGTGCTTCGATAAGAAGCCAATAATGTTATGCATTTTCAGAAGTGCAGGAGTCATGTCCAAACTAAAATAAACTGCAGATTTCTAGAATCTGTTTAGGATTAAAAAAAAAAAAAAAAAGAGCAATTTCTCAAAATTTGAGTATCCGCTTGGAAAGTATCGCCATCTCCACCCCCTTATATTTGTATCTCAAGAAGGTAAAAAAAAAAAGCATCAGTGGTAAGTGAAAAAATCCAGACCTGTTAAATTTTTAATCCAGAAATATTATATATAATTGCCTAGAAACTACAGTCAGCATGTATAACACAGATAACAAGAAAGGGCTGTGATCAGAAGCATCTCTAAATTATATTTGCTCTCCCTTGATCTGAGGATTCAAACCACTTAGTCTCCCCAGTGTAAGTTAAATTCTACAAGCTGCTTTAGTTCAAGGAAAAGATACTGCAGCTGTGTGTGTATTCAGCCTCTAAGCAGCCTCATAACAGAAACTCGTGAAAGCACAGAAGCCATTACACGTGCTCTGTGCTACAATCAAGAAATCAATGATCCCCAATACTTCTGACTAAATTTGAAATCAGTGATAAGATGCTTAACTTTTTTTATGATATCATTTTATTATTCCACTGTATTTGTCACTTTGTACTCCAAGTGCCCTTTCTCAACACAGCAAATGATACCAAAATTCAAATTTCAGTTTCTAAATCTAGTTATGTTTCAGTTTCTAAATCTTCACATGGATACTTTCAAATATAATTTTACTACTAATACACTAAAATATTTATTTTGGCAAAGAACTACTTTAAGTTACCAGTGATCCGTAGAAAATTATCAGTCTATAAAAGAACAGTCAGGACAGAAAGGTCTTTCTTATTTACATAATGTATTTTTTTTTAGAAGTTTTATCTCTGTGGACAGCTTCATAAAAATACATTTGGAAGTTTCACAATTGTAGCTGTTGCACTTCGGGCTACAACTGAAATTAAAATTAAATACATTTTATCTTAAATAAACTCTTCCAACCAAAATCTGCATCTTTTATAGTTTGTCTTTTACATTCGCAAACTGTACAACACAGACTTCTGGAAATGACCTTATCCTCAGACTGCGTAATTCTAAAAGCAGAAAGCATAGCTTAGGAATATTACTGTAATTACTTGCAATTACTGCCAGGTAAACAGGTGACATTAAGCTATCTTTCCACAAAAATAAATTGAAACTATTTAATCTAACATTTTCATGGTATTTTGTTTTCCAGCTTACAATTCTGCAGTTATCATTCTAATGTAGTCAGTTTTGCCTACTATATCAAGCAAAAAAAAACCTGTTTAAAAGCCAATTAATGACTAAATATTTAAGATTTCCCTCACCAAAAATAGTTTTGAGCTGCAGTGACTGAAGTCTTGTATTTTAAAAAAGATATTTAAAAAGGTTAACAGTTTTAAAACTGAAGCTCAAGTAACTCATGTCTATTTCCTTAAGCTCTTCTGATTTCTCTCAGTGTTTAATTTAACCTTCCAAACTAAAAAGTATTGGCACACTAATCAGGTTAGTAATGAGGTTATCCAACAAGGTCACGTTCACCTTTTCCAATTACAAAACTCACATGGTAATGTACAGCTTACATCACTAGAATACGTTCTCCAAAATCTCTTCTAATGAACGAAATCATATGAATTACAAGAAATTGAAGACTAATGGGGCTGAAGAGTATCCTGAAAAATGAAGACTGAAGCTGCTTTCAGTTACTTCAGAAGGATTTACATATAGTCAAGATTTAGATTAAAACAGCACTACTTCACAAGCAAGACAACTAGTTTTGAAGTTACCCAAAATTAGATTGCAAAGCTATGTTACTTACACCTTGGCCCACTACCACAGCCTCATAGATCCTAGTTTACCTTTCAATTTTAATGTGCTTCCCCTGAGTCCTGTCTTCACCTTTACAGTTTTAAATCTTGGCTTTCCACATTCTCTTTTATAAAATAAAAATTTCTAAGAACCAATTCTCAGATAGTTAATCCTCTTAAAAAAAAACCCACCTAAGATAACTATTTTTATGTATTTTATGTATAGTTACATATTTTCCACCATTATTGTAGAACTGGTAACAACATAAGTCAGGAATTTAATTTTGTGGACGAAAAAAGAAATTAACGTGTAATAAAATACATTGTTTTTCCTCTTAGAAGTTAAAGTCTCCAGTATGATTGTTATTATTTTGTTGTTAGTATTTTTTGTATGCATAATGAATGAGTTGACAGTTTTCCACAATTATTTTGTTATAAATCCTACCCCCCACCCCAAGCTTCACAACTACAGCAAATAAATACAGCAGCACTGTTTTCCTCTGCAATGCATTATAAATTCCAATTAGATCAAACCTTTAGTTACTTCTGAAATGACACTTATGAGTGTTCTATATTACTGGGAATCACAGCAACTGAACAGCAACTACTAGAGAGCGGAGTGAAACATTTATATAACTAATCAAACTGGATAAACCAAGCCACAGACAAAGCTGTCCTCCTTTACATAATTTATTATCTATGGAGAACAGAAAATACTAGTTATAAATAAAATAGTGCATTTGTAACCAAAGGAGGGAAGAGTAATCTACTTAATGAGGGACGGTGGGGAGGGCCAAAATATCAGAAGACTACTAGAAACACTTGTTCACAACCTAAGGAAGCCAATTTAGGATTTATCTTAACTACAGATAGCTAATATACATTCAAATTAAGACCTATGTACCACATCAATAAAGCATTTAATAAAATAAAGATAAGGTATACATTTAAAAAGAAGCTGAAATACAGGTCTGGATATTAATATCAAACATCCAGCTAATGTTTACTGCTTACAATGCTGAACTGAATTCAGAAAATAAAGCCTGGTTCAAGATGTTTTGCAGATCAAAGTTTATCTCTGGGAAGTATCTCAATTAAAACTATTACTCAGAGAAGATGCCCCTCTTCATACATCCATCAGACAGACCAACAAGAGATGTATTTTCTGCAATCCCATGTGCAAAAAGTAAAAAAAGGAAAAATTAACACCAGAAACAAAAAGGGTGTTTATGTTGTGTGTGTGAAGCCTGCCTTGTTTTGAAAACTGTGAGACTTTTTCTTTTAATGTGTTGCTCAGTGATGAAAGCGCAGAATGGTGACATGGATGTACCATTACAATTTGATCAGAAACTGACGTTCTTGCTAGAAATTAATTTCAATTATTCTGAGATGAGCATTTCTACTTTTTTTCCGACCAAAATCTACTGTGATAAAACAGTTCTCTGCTTCCCATATGAATAAGTCTTTGTATTTCTACACTACCATCCACAAGAGAAACTTGCTATTATGATGAAACCTTCATTGTCACATCATTCAAAAAAACAACCAACAACAAAAAAACCCAACACCTCGACCACCACCACCCCCCTCAAAAAAATCCCACAAATAGTTTGCAATATTGAGAAGTGTGTTTCTATAGGATTACAGTATATAAGTAACCAGATGTTACTGTAAGAACAAAACTGTAAAAACTTATTAACATGTTTGGTATTACAATTGCAATTTAAGTGACAACTGACTACGTCTGAACATGGGTGAAGAAATCATATTTCATTGTTCAATGTCATTAACAGTAAATGAAAAAAAACGTCTTTCAGAAAACAGAAGACATCTGAAGCACAGAGCAATGGAGCGCTGGAAATCTATGTGTGCAGGGACTTTTCTAAGAAAAAGTCTACTTCTATTTTAGAATCCAAATTTTAGAACATTTTAAAATAAAATAAACCCATCTATCCCTACCAGAAGCACTGCTTGAGGTTAAAAAACCAAAGATAGGCATTGAACTGTCAAACTTACATGCCTTGGAAAAACCTTGCCTCCGTATCTCATTTATACAACTGTAAAATAATATTTTTATACACCAAAAAGTTATTACAGATAAAGTCAGTGTTCTGAGATCACTTGACTATTCACAGACACGCTATTCTGTCAAGTAATTGCAATAATGCACTGTAACCTTCAGGCTACTGCTGCACATTTCCATTACCACCCTACACCAGAACTGCCTCACTGCAACACTAGGGGAAGTATTTCTAGGAAAAGCCACGAAGAAAAGCAACAGGCAGACTCTTTTGCTTAAGAAAATAGTCTACATACAATTGAAAGGAAAATCCAGCTGGGAAAGACAAAGGGGAAAAAAAAACATAGTAGAGCCTTTTTCAAAGAGAAAAACATGAAATCACACAATTCTTTATAAGATATTGGTATTAGGAATAAACTAAATTCACTTGCTAGTCAGTCCAGTGAAAAAACAAATATCAGACAGTGTTTCATAGTGACTAAGTGAATGAACAATTAGGCCCCCAAGTAAAGCTTTAACATGTGAAAATAATGTTGAAAGCACATTCCAAACAACATGCCCTCTGGCACGACACACGCTCAAACACAGGTCTAGCCTTGGCTAGAAATGCGGTCCTGCTTACAATGGGTATAATCTGATTGATGCAATCTGTGACGTGCACAGGCAAAATTGTCAAGGACTCGCTGACTCCAAAACAGGTGAATTTTAAGAGCTGCCATCAGAGTACCTATATTAATGCTGGTCATTAAGAGGCAAATCTTCTACTCCAGGGAAATCTGCACTCTGCACATTAAAGCCGAATAACAGTATGAATCCTTTTTTGGATTCTGAAGGGGTACTAGGTAAGAGAACGCACAGTGACAACTGCAGCTTTTACAAATGCAGATGATAGCTACTGGCTGCACTCAGAGTAAATCTGTATTTTTGAAGAGAACACAGCAAACTAGTTTCTAGAGTATTTTCAAAGATGCAGCAAATGCCTAGGTGAACTTTATCTGTGCTGATAAAAATCTTGTTACTTATTAAACAAAAGACAGCAAACTGGTTTTAAGTATTTTCAGCTCCAAAAGCTGTACGTATCATCACAACATGACTACGTAGATAATAAAGAGACAGAAGCACCTAGTTTCATGACCAAAAATCGAAAGAAAAGGAAGTAATTTCTCCTCCTCTGAGAGATGGTATCTTTCAGTAATGTATGCTTTTCCTTATCTAGCTGCATATTTTGTATTTTACTTTAAAAGCTTCTATATAAAATAAGGTAAACTGGAATATAAAAATATTACTTGCAGCACTAAATTTCTTAAGTAATAAAAAATGTCCCCCATGTACTTACCTCCGATTCTTTATCACTTAAAGATCCCAAGCTTCCAAAGCTGTGGTTTGAACTTTCGTTATTTGTTGAAGCCTACCAAGACAAATAAAATACGAAATATTTTATGCAAATTTATACGGCAGCTAATCCACTAATATTATTCACAGTTATAACAAGTAACAGTAATAAACTGTCATGCTTGCAAGAGAAAAAAAAAAATAAACCTATTAACTATAGAGCATTTGTGACTTGCAAGGAAGATGAAGAGTTTTACAGGTGGACGTTTTGACAGGGCACAGCAAATTCTGTATTTCAATTGCTTTTAAGCCAAGTAAAACCCCAGAAACAGTCAAAACCACTTCAGTCTTATTTGGGAATAGCAAAACATCCAACAAAAAATCCTACCAAACGATTCCACAAAACAAGCTTAAAAAGCCAATACTGCTGAAGGTGCTGGAGACTATGAAAAAAACCTCATTTTTTTCATCATTTTTCAAAGAAAAAGAGGGTTTCATTTCCTCCAAGACAGATAGTAGGCTGCTGCAAAGATTTAAGTTTTTTAAAATCCATTCAGTAACAAACAACTTTTGACAATATTCTTCTACATTCTTTAAACAAATAATTTCCCCTAAAGTAATAAATTTAGACCGGAGGAAAGGGGAGAAGAAACTGTGAAATAGTCTCAAGTCACAATACTTCTAATTAGAAATTTTCTAATGCTGAGATCTTTTGAACACAGAATGGCAACAAGGACATTTTACTTAAGGAGTCTGCTCCACGTTCATATAACAAAAATGCCAACATCAGCTGAGCTTCTTTTTATTAAAAGAAAACCAAAAATCTTATGTCACTGGATTATTCTCCTCCATATAAGAAGGCAGAGCAAATACTTTGAAGTGAAACAACTACTTCCAAGGCAAATACTCATCTTGCTTCAAAGCACTGCATTCTAACTCTGCATCAGTTTGCAAGACAATACTGACGTGTGACACCTTCTGAACAACTAGACCATCTCTGAATCGAAATTTCTGGAGAAATGTTAACTAAACCCACAAAATTTCCGCATGTGCTTTTCCCCACAGGCAGTTGCTATTATGGAAAAGCCTATATGTAGTTCTTCCTTGCAATGTCCGAGTATGTGGTGATCTGAATCAGATAAATCAATCTCAGTAACCCATACACGCTATTTCCACTCTTGCTTACTGCAAAAGCTTGAAGATTATGTTCTTCCCGCCCCCGCCCCAACTATTCGAAAACTCTTCAGCAAAACAGTAGATACAGGTAGGTTTTCAAAATAGTAGCCCAAATAAATAAAAATACGTCTCAATTTAATTACCAGAAAAATAATGACCTAGAATGCTTCAAAAAATAATCAGTAAGTGCAGCTGCAATCTCTGTATTGTGTTGCTGTGCTAGGAAAATGAGAATTTGGTATGTGTGGATTTGGATAGGTATGTGCAGAGGATTTTTTCTGATTTTTACCTTAAAATTGAAAGCAGACAAATGGAGATCATATTTACACATCACATTTTCCCAGTTACCTTTGTACATCAGATCAAAAAGGTTTTATCAGGTTAATAAAAATCAGACAAGCCTCTATCAACAGTTCCCACCAAGACTAGAGACTGTATTAAGGAGGAAAAAAAAAAAAATAAGCGGGAGGGGAGGGAGGGAAAGGCATATTCCAAACACAGCCCAGACCTTCTACTACAGTTAGTATTATCTGCTTGGATATCCTGAACGGGCAGAAATAAGAGAGATACAAATCTGATATTGCCATTTTACTGATGGTGGGATAAATAAAAGGACTAGATACTGGTATTCCCCTCTGACTCCCTGCCTCCCAAAACTACAAAAAAAAAAAAAAAAGCAGCAAAAGAAGAGATGTTGCACTGAAGATAATTTGTGGAATCTTTCTGGCCAAAAGTGAGAACAATGTCTTAGGTAAGTATCTGCATCAACCAGAAGAGAGTGGTAGTAGCATCTTCTGCAAACAATTATCAAACCTTTTGGCAATATTAAAAAAAAAACCAAACACTTTATCATTCTATCCATTTGGAAACCAACTGGAAGAGAAAATTATCTGTTCAAACAGACCTTGGAACATGTCAGGGACAAGAAATTCATATTTTACATGGTAGAGTCAAAAAGGGAAATCAGTTGGTTTAATTTTTTTATGGCTAATTTGGATGAACAAATCGAAAATCTGGGAGTGGAATGAACTCTTTCTGAAAGTGAAATTAGCTGAACAACAGACAGTAACACAACAAAAAAAAACCCCAAACTTGAACAGATTTATGGAAATGGTAAGCAGCGACTTAGAGGGGATAAAACTTGATGATTACTTGTAGGGAAAATGTATTACACACATAGCAGCAGACAGATTCTGAGGAGGAAAGACTGGCATTCAGGCAAGGAAACAACACAAGTGGATCAAAAACTAATGGAAGTATTTACAAATACACTGGTTAAATGAAGTTAAATGAAGTTAAAAGAAGGTACAGAGCTAGTAATGAAAAAGGACAAGTGGTCAGCATTTACCTGAACAATTATGAGCTGAAAAATGAGGGGAGTAAGTAGTACTAGAGAATCCAAAATTTGCCTGTATCTAATTTTAATCACAAGATATGGCTAGTATACATTTTTGCAGTCATAATTAGAAGGCAATTAACAAGAGAAAAAAACAGTGCCTCAACTACATTGTGTCAATCCAACCTGATTCCTCCCCCTGAACAACTACCTCACTTCTTGGTTAAAATGGTAGTAACAGAAGTGATCTGTCACCCATTTTACAGCTTTGTGACAATTAACTTGCTGTCACTCCCAAAAACAAACTAAGAAGATGCAAGATTACTATGCACCAATTTCAACCCTTTACAGTTTGTTAATAGTCATCAATACATCACACGTCCCCAGAAATTTAGACTTCTGCTATCAGGCAGTATTTTGTTCTCTGGTCTACGCTGCTAATTAAAATGCAGAATAAGAAGTGAAAAATACTAACCAAGTTTAAGTAAAATACTTAAAATTTTTATGAGGACACTGCAGACACATTGGAAATGGAATTTAAAAGTACTTTGGTCACAGAATCATAGAAAAGTTAGGGTTGGAAAGGACCTAAAGATCATCTAGTTCCAACCCTTTGTTAATCTAGATATACTAGTTTTCAAACAAATTTAATCTTAAAAAACAGGTCACATCACACCCCCTGTGTCTATTTCAAACTGAACTGTAAACAGCTGGCCATCTGCAGAAGGGACAACTCCACTTAAGTACCAGGAAAAATTTCCATCTCTGATCACATGTGCACTACAGTAAAACCACAAAAGAGCCTGCATAAGCCTATTCTTTGGTTGTTTTCAGAACAATTCAATCTCCATGACATAGACAGGTTTAGGATAAATAATCCTATCTCAAAATAACATAACCAACAAGGATTTTCCTGAGACTCCCTTCCAACTCAATACTTTTGCAAGTAAATCACATGTGCAATATGCAACTGAGACAGTGTGAGATAAATTCATACGTCAAAGATGGTAGATCTGGAAGACTTCTCTTAGAACTTACTTTAGCTCCAACACTGCAACTTCCAGTACTCCCAGTGCTGCCACTTACTACTCCTGTAAATCTTGCCTCTAACAATTCTTGTCTTCTTGGGTCCAGGCTATGAAGCTCATCCATTGCTCCTAAAAAGAGATAAATAAATTCATTATATTCCCTAGTATTTGCAGTGGAATATCTTGCAAACAAGCCAAACATACCACCAGCCTACGTAAAGAAAGGATTTATACTCTCAATGTGACAAGGATTCACCATCTGTTACCTAATAACGAATGCACTCAATGAATTCCAGAAATTTAGGGGGAAGTTCCGTGTATCAGAATAGCCTTGTCAATGTTGGTGAAAACTAGAATGTGTTAGAGGCGTGTAAGAGACATGGAGTCTGCGGTGTGTGATACGCCAACCAGCAAATTATTTATAGATTAAAAACTAGCTGACAGGAGCAAAACAGTTTCCAGCATAAACCCTCCCAATTCTGCAATCCCCTTGTTTTCCATACTATTAAAATTGTTTAAGACATTGATAACCAAGACAAACAAGAATCATGGGGAAAAAAAAAAAAAAATCAGAAGGTAGACCACAGTCCCCAACACATGCAAGGGAATGCACGATTATATGGAGGTTTGAAGGGCAGACAAGCAAGGAGCAGGATCAGCAATACGAGAGGAGCCATGAGTAACAGAGATCCTTGCACAGGTGGTGCCTCTGACAGAGCCCTGCTAAACAGGGTAATGCAGGGCTGCTGGCTCTGGTAGGGAAATGAAGATGGAAGGAAATGGAGGAACAAAAGGAGTTTCTGATGAGCTCAGCCTACATGGGTAGGCTGCAACATGATGTGCAGCTTTCTAATTTGTATTTAAATCACTTACGGCTGTTTAATGAGTCTGAAAGATGATCTAGACAAATAGTCTTCCATATTTACACAAACTGCATTCTTTGTTTTTATCTTTTCAACTACTTGAACATTCAGTTTATCTCCAATTGGAAACATTCCAGTTGCTTTATTTTAAGTAAGATATTTAATGCCAAAGTCGTTATGCACTATTTCATAGCATATCCCTCAAGTACCATATAAAGTGATATAGCCTTTTCTTTTTCAACTAAGACACAACTTAGCAAGTTTGTGCTTCTGAGTCCCAGAGGACAGCACAGCAGTTAAGAAAGGGCATTATAGTAATAACTATGTATATTCAAAGTGCCATGAAAAAAGATTTTTGGAATTTCATTTTCATGAAAACTTTTCATGAACTTCTACCTATCAGCTAAGCATCCTGACACCCAAGGCACCAGCACAGCCAATAACATTATCACCAATGACAAAGATGAGACACATTTTTATGTAACTCTCCAGTATCTCACTAAACGTAGCATTCAAAAACTAGACCTTTCTGTATCACACATTTTGGCCACTCCTTGCCATGCAGCTAATCCTCCTGGTAAGAAAAGCACGGGCTCTACTATTTGGCTAATTCAAGTTGCCTCTGTTCCTGGGGGTCAGCAGATGATGGCAAGTGGGGTGTCAGTGCTGCTTCAGCGCAGAGCCTGGTACCCAGACCTCCTCCAATGGAAGAAAACCACACCAAGAGAAAAATGGTTCAGAAGGAGACATTCAAGAACTGTCTGGCTGGCAGAGCCTTCTTTTGAAAAAATCAAACCGCAAGTGGTGGTTTAAGGATCCCACATTTTGTTTCTGGAGGTAGGGAAGTTTACTCAAATGCAGCCACATACAGAGCTGGAGGTCTCTTTTCCAGCAATGCAGGCGAAATTTACCCACTTTGAAACTGCAGCTGGTGTATTATCAGCAGTTGTTAACACTGGTTCTGAACTTGCCTAGTGAAAATTCCTCCAATTTCTACATATTTTAAATCGTAAGCTCTCTAGGGTAAAAACTGTTTTACTATGTGTATGCACAATGCAGAACAATCAGGAATCCTCTTTAAACACTTGCTTCCTAAAATATGCTTGTGTACTGCTTCCAAGAGTTTCAAAACCAAATTGTACATTTCTCATATGCACAGAATATACTTCTTACATTTATACATTGTGCACAGATGTGTACAGCACACCCTTCCTACGATGTATGTAATCTGTAACAGGGAAGTATTCCTCTGAAAAAGCTTAACAAACTAATCACACAAGTTTAAATTATTATTGTTCTGCTTCATAACAGTGGAAGTGTTTAAGTGTATACCACTCTGAAACAACCTATTCTAGTTTAATAAAGTGGTATTTTGCTTTACTAGCCTACTTGATAGTCACTGCCCACAAAAGCTTAGAGCTTACTTAAAATTACTGACATTCTAGCAATTACAAAACACGCATATATTATAGAAACAGATACTATCATATCCTATTTGTTTATTTTATGAAACACAGGAAAGCAATAGCCACTGTGGACAGCTAAGGCACATTTGAAGTGCTTCAGGGTAAAATTACTACAGCAGGTCCCACATACTGTATCTAAACACTAATGTACTGAATAGATGGCACCCCAGGTTACCTTACAAGTCATAATTGTAATTTAGCAGGTAGAGGGGTATTCCACAGCACAGATGAAAATTTTTCTTTCTGCTCAGATTTTAGAGCCCACACATGCTAATGAATACACTGTATTCTCTTCATTATTTCTGCTGGAGTGGTTTTCAGCATTACGGTTGGGGGGGGGGGGGTGTTTTGGTTTGGTTTTGGTTATTGGTATTAAGTATACAGAACCAAAAATCAACACGCACTCCTCCGTTCTGGTTATCTAAAGGACAAGACAGAAAAGCTGGATTCAAACTTTCTTTCAACACAGAGTAAATCCTATGAACATCTATTAAATTGCCTTCCTCATTCATGCTGTAATTTAATTCACCATTCACTCCCAGACACACAGCTGTTTTTGCAAGAACACACAGCTCTGTGCAATTCTGCAGTTCTCAGCACAAGTTACCTGCTTTTAAAGGTACCATGAGCTTTAAGCCACTTCATGTAAGGGACAAAAAAAAAATCAGCTTTTTTAAATACCAAAAATTATCAATTCTCCTGCTGCCCACAACATCGACATAACTTACAGTTCTGAACATGTACCCAGCCTTACGTGAACTAAGCTCATTCTTACCCCTGGAAGCCAACTCAGTAACTCAAAGGACACACAATCACATACTGCAGGTACCTTCAGTGTATTTACAATGATGCTAAATGAAGGACCGGCACTGCTACAATCCACTGCCATTCAACCTTCTACTACCACCTGAAACTCACAAAAAAGCCCTAAAACATGCCACTACTTTACTTCTTGTAACTGCTTTTGGAATGCTTATTCTAGTATTATTTTTAAAAGTTACCAACACTACCTAGCTCTTGTGTTTTTTTGGACTGGTGGTATCTTCCATATCAATTTATCTTTCAGAATCACACAGACTCTCCTCTAAAAACTAATATAAAATACACAGATTTCTTGTCCTGGAGAGTATACTTTTTGCGAGAATTCTACAGAGAAGAACTCCAAACTCCTCTGAGAATATGTTGAGCAATGGGTTATGTCAGAAGTCGAAGTTGTAATTCAGACAAGCAATTTATAAGCTTTCTTATGGCATTCAGTATAAAATCAATTATACTGTACTTTAGCTTAGGAAAACAGAGATACAACGAATCAGAGGATTCTTCATGGCAGTTTGAATTTTCCAGAACTGGTGACCAGAAAATAATGAAGTGCAACTACACCTGTACCCCAGGTCTTGACACCTCCAAATATACAAATACTTGCACAAGATCTAGTTATTTAACCAAATACTTGCTTGTATCTGAGTGAAACTGACATTTTAGAGAAAAAGTTTAGCAGTGAGTTGCAACTGCAAGACTTCACCTCCTAAAACTGTATCTTTGGGATATACATTTACTACAGTCTCTATCTCAAAACACTGCTAGACTACCGAGCAGCATCACAGACCCAAACACAAAGGCCTGACAGTTGAGACATATTTCTCTTTTCCACTAAATATGGAATCAAGCTCTAAGACTCAATCTTTATCTCTGACCCTCTTATTACCCTGAATGGACTCTTGTCTGGCAATCAGTTACAGCCTGGAGATGAAGGAAGCTCAACAGCTTCACACACTGTCAGCTTTCTACAATGAAGATAAAGTTCATTATGGAGAAACCAGATTTGTCTTTGAGCAACCCTCCAGATTTGACAGAGGCCCCCCCACCCCCTGAATGCAAGGCCAGCACAAACCACCTATCACTTAAGTGAAAGGCATACTGGTTTGGTCTGATTTCTTTAACAGAGTTATTTGCATATAGCTTTTAATGCCAAAGTAAAATACTTCAACATGGAGATGTATCTATTGAATAGAAGAAGACACTTCAACAATAGTCCAAATGTAAAAAGAATTTCCTGATGTGCTCATAGAGGGCACTTAGCTTTTTTGGTAACACGCACAGTTATGAGAATTATGTCCAACATACTAACAGCAGAGAAAACCAAAGCTTTAAAATATCAAAAGCAAAACAGACTACAGAAAATTACTAAAAACACAGATTCTAAAATCTTTACTCAGTCTCCTAAAAAAAAAAGTCCACAACTATTTTTCTTTTCTTTCACCAACACGAAGATGCACCTTGTGTCTGCATCCACATGTATTTCCTTTTAAGTGACCTAGTGTCTTGTCTCATCGGGAAAAAGAAAAACAAACCAACCAAACCAGGCACTCCACTCTTCTTTCTCACCTTTCTGGAAGTCTGAACTCTCCTTATTGCAGAACCAATGAGAAAGGACTTTTTCAGTCCCCAGGAAAATAGGGGACTGAGCAAACATTTCTGCTTCCAAAAAAACCCAAACTATTTAATAACAAAATATTTTGTAGTCAGGTAAATTCCAGCAAGCCACTGTCATGCTGATCAAGGTTTCTTTCTATTAATAGTAAAACTTCCTATTTATTAGAGCTTGCGCTTTATATTTGCTTCAGTACCTTACAAAGCCAATTGGGAATAAAGCAACACAGAACAATTTGTCAGTGAAGGAACATATAGAGCTCTAAAATACAAGTCTAATCAAGTGAAAAAGTATGACAAATCAAAATACAGTAAGACAACAAACTCTATAGAGTGGATCCAAACTTCTTCATTTTTAAGTTGGAAAAAATGACACCTGTTCCACTTAAACTAGAACATCTGGGCTGTGAGATTGTGAGATTCAGCCAAGGAAATACAAACCAAAACCAAACCAAACCAAACCAAACAACCAAAACAAAACAACACAAAAAAAACCCAAAACTAACCTGTGTTGCTAAACCATGTCTTGAATAGTCTTTCCTCCACAGCGTGTTTTGGGGAATCACAGAAAATAATTGGAAAAAGGCCTGAAAACTACTAATGTGCTAAGAAAACAAGCTGAGATGCTCATACAATGGCATAAACTCAAGCATCAGAAATATGAAAAGACTTAAATTCCAAGGTAACAGTAAAAACGCAACCTGTCCTTAGCAGAAGGCTTTGAAGGGCATCACCATCCAATGTGAGCCACAATCCCAAGGCCCCAGTGATTCTGTACTGCAGACCCAGAAGTCGAGAAGGTCCCACTCAACCTAAACTAGCAGTCAATAGGGCAGACAGCAAGATACAATCACTGAGACTTAAAGTAAAACAAATAAAAAAAAACCCTGAACTATATTTATCTCCTAACAATAGCTACATAATCAAAGCTTAAAGGACACCAGGGCTCCATCTCTTCCAAAATACCTAACAGAATAACAACAAACTGCAGATTACCCATGACAAAGTTTAACCTGAACATTTAGAAATGTTTAAAATCACTGGTTTTCCAATGAAGAGAATTAATGACAATGACTTTCACAGATGACTATGTAGCTACTATAACCTCCAAGCAACAGGTAACAAGAAAAAGGTCAGGGTACTACATTCGAGTTGAAAACCAGTCAACTGTTAGCTGGTCAAACAGCAGCAGTAAATGCAACAGCAAAGGGGAAAAATACATCCAGATATTCAAGCAAAACTAGCTGTTTGAAAAGATCTTAAGTGATAAGAAATTCCTAATGAGATATGTATCTAAGCGCAGAGTCAGGAAAACACAGAATCAATTTAATTAATCAAGAGTAGTTTTACATGCACAGTGAAAATGCAGCATTTCTCAGCACTTGAGCCACTGACACTGAGCACACAACACAGAAACCAAGTATAAAAATAGTATTTCTCATTGAAGTTCTATTCTCTATTTAGGTACCCCATTTCCTAACGAACACCAGCACTACGACTACTGCTAAGGTGCCCAGGTGAACTCGAAATGCTTTTCTTAATAATCTAAAGAGAGTTTTTATTCCACAAATTAACCCTCTTAAAATGAGAAAGACTGTGTCCAAAAGAATGGGCAGAGGGATGCAAAAAGCTAAAGGTTACTACTGCTTATGGGAAGCTGGGGGGTGGGTGTGTGTGTGGGTGTGTGTGTGTGTGTGTGTGTAAGGAAAGAAAGGAAAAAATTGGATAATTAGCAAATCTAACAAATTCTAAGAAAAAACCCACCAACTTCCATATAAACTTCAGAAGACAGTTTTGACAAATAAAACTTCTGCGCCTGCTGATTACAGTTGTATGATTGTTGGATGCAAACTTGTTAAAATACAAAATAGAGAAAACACCCCAAACACAACAATTCTCACCGACTTCCTGTGAACAGAAGAGCTGACAAGAAGTGCATTTCAGACAGGTTGCTGGGTTACCAGGACTTTACCACTCAACATTAATTCTCCTAGTGCTCAAAGAACAGGAAGATGTTTCCTGTGTCCCTTCTCTCTCCAAGATGCAGTCTATTTCCTTTTGGAAGTTTACATTTTGGAGGGCTTTTTTAGGACCGCAGCTCACTTTTTAAAAGTGCCATTTGAACATTGTTTATTTCACTTTTTCCAACAGTTCAACGGTCCAGAAACTTGATCTAAAACAAAAATCCAACTTTGGCTGCTGGAAAGATAAGTAATTCTCTGCAAATCATTCCACAACAGAAATCAATTCTTTAACGCTAATAAAATGGTAATGATCATTAGACTTCATCTCTGTGCTGCCAGCTTTTGGATTTCAATTGTCTGGCCAACAACCTGGAAAGGAAAAGTGAATTACAGGGAAATACGTTCCCGAGGGAACATCTGCTAACACCCTGCAGAAAGACTTATGAATGAACTACTTGAGCCAACTCTAGATTAGCTAGCAGACATTTCTGTGTAACAATTTAAGAATGTTTAACTCTCCCCACCTTTCAGCTAGGCACCCTCTTCTAAGGATCCCTTGGCCATCATGTGTCTCCTCAGACGGCTGTAGGCAGCAGCAGAAGAGCTGAATTTCCAAGTTGCCTCCCAATGTCTTTATCTGGCCACAGACAACATATACTCATGCGTGTGGGTTTATGCCACAAAGATGGCAACTCAGAATGGCTCATTCAGAGCTCAGGGAGTGATTCATACAACAGAGAGAACAATAGCTCCCCAAGGGTCTGTTCTATTGTAATGGGGGCAGAACCAGGCATGCAACTATGACCAAGGCAAGCTGGTGATGCCTTGTTTCTGACAAGTCCCTCTGCTAATCCAGCCCCTCTACAACTGAACTGCCTTGAAGCCACACACAGCTCAAGAGCAATGCACAGGCCTCTTGAAGCAAAAAAAAGAGCTCTTACTTCTGAATGACAGCATTTTAAATACATACTGCATACAAAAAACTGCACTTTCCTTCAACACCACAGACAACAAACCCATTGCATGGGTGTAGACACAACCTGCTTGAGGTGCAGCACAGTACCTAAGATAAGTACTAATGTAGGAAATGGAAAGACCTGAAAACAAAAAAAAAAAACCAACTGATTAAGTACCTTTAAAAATTACATCCCAAACCTGAAAAAGACAACACGCATGTCTATGACAGTTTTCAAGACTCAGGTCTGTCTAACAATTAATGGTGCTGATGGGTCTGAAGCTTTTTGCAATATTCACTGAAACAGGCATGCTGTGTCTCATTCGAATCCTGTTTGTTATTCAGAAAACAAGTAAAAATTTAGTTTGGCATGTGAGTCCTTACATTGGTTGGGTTTTAGCCAGACTTTTCTTTATGCTAGTTCTTCCTGAAGGAATTCTTCCCAGACCACATTTTCCCCCATCTTGACCCAAAAATTATTATGCCATTATTTTCTGCGGTCTCTTTTTCCATTAGGAATGTTAGGAGTCGGCAAGTACAGAATAATTAATAAAGGGGAAATAAGATACAGTGTAGAACATTCAACATGGCATCCACTTGTCCATTTCCCAGACTTCTAATGTAACTCCCATGTGCACCATGTACAGGAAGCATTAGCATGGCAAATACTGCTATGAGCAACAGAACCATGACAAGGTCCCTCCTGAGTCTGTTGAATAATATTCAACGTGATGAATGAAGGAGGAAAGGACAACTGATAGATGATGCAGTACATTACCAGCATCTTGAAAGCTGTTTATCTTGGAATTTCCACCCCTCAACAGCAGTAAGGAGGCTGGTATCACTGCATTTTCTGTTTTCTTCACACACCTTAACTAGACAAAAACTGAATTCAACAGATCAGTTCATGTACAGAGTAACAGAAACATCTGCTGTGCCCTCAGAAAAAGAATTCCCCACATTCAAAATCCCTCTCCTTGTCCAGTAATTCCTTCTAGGCTCGTAATACCAATACTGACCTAAGCAAGATCAGAGTGTACTTCCTACATTGAAATCCCAAACTGCAAGAACTTTCTCTACCATGAAAGCCCTCTTGCATCAATCAAAGAAAAAAGATGCTACAAAAAATACTCTGCAGAAAAGCAGCATCAGTGAATAATATCATAGAATCATAGAATGGTTTGTTTGGGTTAGAAGGAACCTTACTGATAATCTCGTTCCAACCCCCCTGCTATTAGATGAGATTGCTCAAAGCCCCATCCAACCCATCCAAATCCCTGAACATTTCCAGCTGAACTCATACAACTAAGAGCTTAAATAATAAAAAAACTGCTAAAAACAGATTTCCAGAGTTGTTGGCTACAGTACCATATGCAGAATGAGCCGGACAAAGAAGTCAATGCTTTGAGCATATACAAACCAGATAGCTGATATCCTGAATGTGTTCATTACAGCAAATGGTATCTATTCCTTTGAAACCTGTAGCTATATAATCCCAAGTGTTGTATTTTCCTGATTTTTTAGAAACCTGGATTACTCACTCGCGATTGTCCTCTATATTATTCTGAACTGCCAAGAGCAATCAAAGAGTGGGTTCTGATCTGACAGAAGGATTTTGATGCTTGTATTAACGCCACCAACTTCTACTACTTAATACGGAACTGGCAGAGCCAGAGCGTTTCAAAGAAACAAGTAGATTTGTTAACTTAGTCTTCACTGATTGTTTTGCACTCTTTACAGATAAAGATGGTGATACCCATGAGCAAGTTTATTCACTAGTTGACTTTTGCTGTCTGATGTGCTTCTCTAAGCCTTTAGCTCATTTTGAACAAGTGTACAGGTACTGAAAACAAATGCATCTTCAGTAAAACTTTTTGTAATGACAGCATCTGATTTGAACATCTGCTACAGTGATGGAATAATGAGAGATACAAAGCAATCATATGAAGCACTTTTAATAAAGTTTAAGACAACTGTCAGTTATGGCAGCAACTGGGTAGCCTACTAATAGATCCTTCCTGATGTTTCTTGTCATCTCTGACCATTATAGTCTGTGCCTGCATAAACTGGATACTAAGGTCTCTGAAGTCTCACCTAAAGCCTTAAACAACCACATCAAGGTTCCATGAAGCTTTCTCCTGGAAAGGGAAGCCTCATTACACAGTGGTAAGGTCAACAGCAGTTTTGTTTCTTCAGAGTTAAGAACAACAGTATGGTTAAAGAAAAACTACACTAAATGCATAGTTAAATGTTTGTATACTACCACGTTAGAAGAAAGATGAGAAGAAAATATGACGGTACCCCTGTGTATGCTTTAGTCTACTGGAGATCCTTGGTCAATCAAAAGTAAAAAAAGTCCTTGTTAGTGCCCTATACAGCAGTATCAGTGCTGCTTTACTGCACTGCTCTACTACTACTGTGATAGATAAACAAATATACAGTATAAGGATGGTAAGTTTATGCTTACAATCACCCTATAACATAAGAGAAGCCTATTTATATTTTACAAAAAGCACTTAACATCTTGGTCAAAATTACACAAGACATCTGTAGCAGAAACACTAAAGCACTGTCTTCCTAGGTAGCAAACATCTGCCTTGAACGTAACTTTATGTCAAGAGAGATAAAAACTAGCACAGCCTGGGCTGCACATATGCAGGTGACACGATGCCTGCCTAACTCTACCAGTCCCCTTTTCATCTCTATGTAGAGGAATCTGCAGCAATTACTATTGCTTCCAGACAGCTCTGTAAAAAGTAACCAAACAGAAATGGAGAAGCAAAATTTGCCCATTTCAGCTTCATTTGCCACAAAGCCAGACGCTCCCTGCCCCCTTGGGGAGAAGCACACTGCAAGTTCATGGGTCACTTGTTGGCAATGCAGACTAACAGGTCACAAGGTAACACCAGTTTTGTGATACTTTCAAAAAGCGCATCACGTTCTGAACAAAAGCTCTCTACATTCCATCTATTTCTATGCTGAAAAGGACTAAAAGCCTGGAGCAGTCCTGAAGAATAAAAACATCTACCTAGAGAAATACCAGAAAGTACAGCAAATTTCATTTGCTGCATTCATTTATTAGGAAACAAACCGGGAGCTCTAAACACTCTAGTCCACGAAATGGCTGTACTGCAAGGATTAAAATGGCACAGACCTTTTGCACGTATCAAAAATAAACAGTGGTTTCTGCTATCTAACGAAGAAGTGAAAAGGAAGTTAAAAGCAGAGGTCACCTACGGAGCAGGAAGAGAGCGAGCAATGCACCTTCCCATAGGGTTTTTGGTTCTCAGCCTCACTCTTTAGAAAAAGTAAACCATGAAGGAACAAATTGTGCACCTTTTCCCCAAATAAATCTGTCTGGAAGTTAACTATAGGATAGAAAGGCAGTCCAAAATCCCCTAACAATGTCACAGAATAAATGTATCTTATTTTTTTAATACCAGTCATTTGGTATTTGAAAGCTGTATTTGCATCAAAAGAAGTGTGTTTCAGTTGTTAATTCCCTGTATTTCCTAATCTCCTTACTTCTGTAACTCCTACTGCCATTTCTGCCCTCATGATCTCCAAAATTTTCCCAGCACAGTCCACTGACTGTAGAGGCAGAGGCAAGTGTTCTGCTCCCTAAAATACACAGGACATAACAAAATGCTGATCACAGTATGTAACTCTCAACCAATGTTGTTTTCACCATGACATTGCAAGCAAATGCTACAAATAAGAAATCAAGCAAAAAACCCTAAGTCTTTCCAAATACATTCATCTATTTCACTTATAGCATTATGATCGACTAGAACTTCAACCCCCATATACTTACATAAGCAACCACAGTTTAACATCAAACATGTAGAAAAGCTTATTGCACCCCTAAGATTAAACTGGGACAGTAAACTCACCTGTAACTGTAAGCACAAGACTTATGAACTATTTTGGCTTCTGAACTATACCATCTTTAGAAAAAAAGGCACTAACCTCAAACAACACGGCCAATTTCCTCTTCTCAAAATATCTGTGTGGTGGACACAGCATAGAAAATAGTGATAATTAAAACAAATAAAACAAATTTACATTAAGAGATTTAGGCTGCTGAATTACGGCTTTGTGAGAAACCATCACACCAGTGGGCAGCTCATACAACAGGGACCCTCTCCCCAGTGCTGAGAGAGCCATGCTACCTACAAGATGGCTTATGATTTTTTCTCTTGTAGGCAGCCTGTCTATAGGTGGTGCTCACAGAAGGCGCTTCTTAGGTTTTTGTGGTGCTCCTTTGGTGGTGCTCCTTAGGGGTTTGCGGCTTTTTAATTTACTACTCAACCAGCAGCTTCTGAACTGACAGGACAATCCAAACTTCACTGAATAGGGGAAGAAAATAATTTCCGTAAAGTCCCTTGTAGGGAGGGGCCTCTCAGAATATGGCTCTAAATAGAGAAATTACACACATGTAAAGCTGACATGGTTATGACTACGCTTATATTTTCCTAGGACTTTGCAGTACTGCTCCCATTCTGAACAGGGAAAAAATGACTTGTATGAAATCACACATGAATCAGCTAAAAATCAAGTTTAAAAGTAAGGGGAAAAAATATTTTCAACGTTGCACTCGTCTTTCTTACAGCACAGCTACAAAGCCTATTGATACCAACAGTGTACAATAAATTCAGTTGCAACTTCGTGTACTGAACATTTTCAAAAATTCAGCACCCACCCAGTGCACAGACAAAGAAACATCCTATGTAATCATCTGTCAAAAATTCAGTTTTAGTGTTGCTCAGCATTACCGTTAAAGAAATCTGCTTTACAGCCATTTCTCCAATCCAGCGCTCAACGCCTAATTTTAAACCAGCTTTCTTTTCTGCTATACTATCACTTTCATTCATGTTTTAGAAGAAAGGGATTCTCATTCCTTTAAACATAGCCCCTTCCTGAGAACTGCCCATCTTGCAGGCAAAGCAAACAGGTTTCAGCGAACTGACTTCATGGAAGAAAATCTGTGATCATGTGAATAAAATTTCATAACATAAATCATACAATAGTTACGGTTGGAAAGGAATGTAAGATCATCTAGTTCTAACCCCACTGCCACAGGCAGGGACACCAGTTAAAGCCCTGAAAAAGGACAGATTTTTAGGCTTTGATAGTGGAAAAAAGCCCCAGACAAATGGATTTAGGTATTTACTTCAAACATACTTCAAGACACCAGTAAAAATACTTATGTGCAATTAACATCATCCAGCATGTAGAAGCACTCAAACACTCAGCTCATAGTACTTGTTCCTCTACAAAACTAACCACAGCTCTTCTTCGTTAAAGGATAAGGATGCTATACCAGCTTCTGTGGACTACTGTGGCTGTAATTTAAGCAAAAACAAGTGTGATCCAAGTTCTCTTCCCAGCTGACAGGAGGTAATGCACGGCTTTTCCTGAAAATAGCTAATACCAGACACAGAGGAGGACGATGGAATTCTTGGATGGTTGAAGCAGGCCTCCTGGAACCTATCTCCTACGGCCAATTTGACAGAGGCGCCAGTGCTACCAGGAGGTTACCAAAACCTAAGAAGTGAGGGTGCCTTTCACTTGGCATACACTTAACATGCATGCTCCCACACTCCTGAATTTGGGGGTGACTAAACCAAGCTAACTACATGGGAGATTTTTTAAAACTGAGTAAATCTATCAACAAATCTACGTCAGACTTCGAGAGGATCCAGAGCTGAGCCAGGCTTACCTCCACCAGTTAGAAAAGGCAGAGTCCAAATGAGACAGTTAGATAAGGCTAAAGCCCTGATGAGCCTCCCCTGCTTTGGTGTGGCAAAAAGACAACTGAAGTTTAAGAACAGGTAAAAGCAACGGTACAAAACCACATCAGTGAGGAGGAAGCTTCACCGGCAGCAGTTCCCAGGGAGAAAAGCCGGTGGCGCCGGAGGCCGGCCCCCTTGCCTTGCCGTGCCGTGCCGTGCCGTGCCCGCTCCGGCAGGGCCAACGGACAGGACGCGCCCCCCTCAGGTGGCAGCCGGCAGTTACAACCACCACGCGGCGGCGGTGAGCACGCTCACGTGACACGGCCGCGTGACTTTAAAGAGACAGGAGAGCTTTTAAATAGCAGGTGGTAAACGCAAACGGAACTGAGCGAGTGCACCCGCAGGGGCTGGTAGGAGGCGGTCGGACAAATACCAGCCGAGTCTCCAACGAAGCCCTTCTACATCCCTAACAGCTAGCCGCACCACCTGGTTCGGTAGCTACCTCCATCACTAATTCGAACAATATCTTCATTTACTGCTTTTATGTAACAAAATGTTGCTCTGCAAGTAATACATCCTAATGCAATTATTTCTCCTAATGAGAGAAGTCAGAAATTACTCGGTATCTTTGGCTTATTCATGCAACAAACCCAACAGATTCAATGACTCGATGGATGTAACAAAAAGCAATTGTGATGACCAGTCTTGAATTAAACCCAAAAGAAAATGAGGCATTTCTATTATTACAGACTTAAAGCATACTAAAAATATGTTATTTCCCCAAAATCCCTCATTTGGTCCTTTATCCACAACAATCTGAAAATGGATTTCACCTTTTCTCAAGAGGAAGCTGTTGGCCAAGCAGGATTTTGACACCCAAGGTAAACCAACGTTCCTCTCCAGTCTTTCTAGACACGGGCACCCATGAACTCTTTACTGCACAAAGCACTTGCGACTGCTGCCAGCACTACAGTCCAGTGCTCCCACGTGGTAACGCACCAGTGGACACGAGAGGAGACATTCCCGGCTACATCCGTGCATAACCATGCCACCAAGTGCACTTCCAGCTGAGCATGGACGGTCAATGCTTGAATGTCCGGAAGGTTCTGGCTTCTACCACATCGACTGCTCCCTTTGTCAAAATCTACCTTTCCTCCAGCAAAATCAACACCATGCACAAATGGAAACTGAGCAGAGGGACCACAATCTGGGGAGGAAAGTGACAGTTCAGAGAAGCCCAGGGGAAGCAGAGGAGCAGGACAAGACTGGAGGTCACTCTTGTGGCCCAACACTGGTCAGGAAAGGAAAGGGGCAGTGGGAAGAGGCAGGCTCAGGGACCTGGTCTAGGGGAGAGCACACACAACCCCCCCAGATAGTGGCGCACTGCCAGATTCTGCAGCTCCTGACAGTCACTAGTACTGCTGCCTCATCATTGCTTCCCTTAGAAAAATGGGATTTCAAAGCCACAAGAAGAAGAAAAAGAAGTAAAAATAGCAGGTTCTCTCTCTCTCTCTCTCGTATGGACAAACTTAAAGAAAAAGATTTAAGGAAAACAGCAGGAAAGTGGTGTCAGACACTGGCAGAGGTCGGTGCCTGTTGTTTGCACTTCTCTAGAAGAGAAAAACAAGTGAAAGGATCGGAGAGAACAGCACGTTGCGATTTAGCCAGGAGAACAAATCAGGTCAACTTTCAATCACACGACACAGAGAAGGGGAAAAAAAAAAAAAAAAAATCACTATTAAGGTCATTTACTGGAAATTATTTTGTTGTCATAGCTTCAACATTTCATTCCCAAATTACGATATATGTTGCAAGTACAACAGGGAGAAAAAATACAAGAAATACAACATTAATGTATAATCTAATATACAACCAGACTCTGCTTTTTTGTGAACTCTACATGTTTCTATTCTCCTCTATGATTTTGTTTAGAAGCAAACACCCATATAAAAAGCTAAAAATCAAGATACAGCAAAATTATCATGATCAATCTAGGAGCCAAATTTTGTATCGTCTGCAGTATTCATCAGCAGGTTTAACAAAATCACATCTTTGGAAAAATAAATCAGGTTTTTAAGAAGTATCTAATAATAGACAACAGGAATTTAGAACATTTTTATTAAAAGGCAGCTGAAGTTTTTGTGTAAGCTGAGCTTGTTTATGAGACTACTATGGGGGGTGGGGGGTCCTAACAACATTAGTATTCCTGATGACTAAACAGACTGCTCATCAAGACTTCACACACACATTTTGTGTATATATAAAAGTGTGTACATGCATGATATAAGAAATTGCCTCTTCCTTAATACTAACTACTTGGATGTTCTGGATGTGACAGCATGTATCAAACAAGAGACTGAAAAAAGAAAATTATCTATGAATGCAGAATACAAAATACCATCTAAAAAGGAAGCAAAGACCATGATTTTTGCCTTTCATAGTACGAATACTGGCGTTACCCCTCTTAGGCATTACTAGTATCACCATCATTTAATGATACAATTTAGTTAGAAAGAGGTAATACATAATCTGATTATGTAAGTAGAGGTAAATTAAATAGGCAATGAACTTCACAGAAAGCAATAGCATACTGAAGCAATAATGTGCACAGCAAAAAGTGCTTTTTGTATCTCATTTTAAAATTCTAAACCTGCATCTTCAGGAATTCCTCTCATCTCACTTTAAAATACAAAAATCCCACTCATAATGGCTCTTCATGACAGTAAATACAAAGGTACTATAACAAGAATTAGTCTACTGAAAGTTGAAGCTTGCAGAAAACTTGCTACATAGCCTTCTATCATAGTTCTGAACTGTGAACAAAACTACTGAAACTAAAACGCAACACTAGCAAAAAGTTTCTAGACCATGTATCAAAGACACAGCAACCACTCCCAACCAACAGCCAGCTCAAGGAATACCTGACTTGCAAGAGAAACAAAAAAACCAAACCCCATAGTGACCCATACCAAAAAACCTATTCTTAATAATCTATAATCAGCACTACCACAACTAAAATTACTTCATGAAGATAATCAGACTACCATCACTCTTCACACCACCATGTAAATTCTCATCTAGCAGTGGAAGGGGACACACAGGGGGAAAAGAGCTGCTGCAAGGGCAGCAAGACTCTCGTGGATATACCTTACCATGACTTAGCACTAACAAAGGACTTTTCAAAGTTTCAAAACTTCTGATACATCTTTTCATAAAACTTTTAAAAGAACTGTTAAAAGCAGATTATTCCCTATCGAGACTAAGAGAATTTGCCACTAAATTAAGACCTCCAGCATAATACCTGCAAAATGTTTTCCTGCATAAATATGGTATTTGTAAAAGATAAAATAACAAAGCTATTTCAAAGTTACTATATTTTTCACTACACAAACATATTTATTGAAAGACCTGGTTTCATTATGATCTTATATGTGCAAATATGGTTGGTCTTTACAGCGATATCACTTACAAAAATATAAACCTTGTTGTAAGTCACCAGTGTCCATCAAAACTAGAAGTTGTCCTGTAAACAAACATGTTTTAAATTATAATTCTGTATATTTAATTTAAAACTGCACATTTCTACTGATCTTAAAATGAATACTATTAATTGTGTATGTTTTCAATTGCTTCATAATGAAAATAACAACTTACTAAAGGACACGACTCTCATTGCCATTTCTTAGCTTATTCCTAGTAAAACCAAAGACAGCAACCTCCCCATGGTCCAAAATAGCTAGAAAGAGGGTATTACGCTACAAAAAAAAAACAAACAACAAAATCACTGGCAGAAGTACAGCTGCAAAATGTAGGACAAAACTGGGGAACCTGTGAGAATGCAGCATTAACTAGAAAACACAACACTTAACAAATACAGCTATGCAGTGCATAGGCCTGATTAGCCTAAGCCACAAGAATGAAGGAAAGAAGTATTAGAAATCCTACTGGTAGCCTCATCTGAGGTTTTCTCCATAGAACCAAGGAGTCCAAGAGTTCAGTGGTGGAGAAATGAGAAAGACCTCTGTGATGCCAAGGGCAGACACTCACCAAGCGAAGACCAGATCTAAATCAAATTCTGTCAGACTTAAAGGAGTTAAGAAAAGCAACTTAAATATTTGCGTATTTAATGTTACTTTCCAATTTGCTGCCCTTAGGTAGCAGTTCAGAGGTTCTACTACTTACAAAAAAAATAAGAATTTGCAACCCACCGGAAAGCTGCAGGACAGGGTGCTTGAAGCTATTATGTGCCTTGAGCTCCAGGTACAGTCATAAAATTAAATATCTAAAAGGTTGGGTGTATGTGACATCATACAATGGATTTTTCTAAAAGCATCAAGATTACCTGTTATTCTTAACATAAAAAAAAGGAAAAAAAAGGTATTTTTCTTCCTTTTCTCTTATACGTACAGCTGTATTAGAAGTCCAAAGAAAGGGAATCCAGCAGTTGCCAATCTCCAAGTAATTCCGGTTAGGCTTCATTTCCTGTAAAAGGCACTCTGGAGTTTCTTGCCACCATCCTCATCTCTTAAAGGAGTACAAAGTGCTTTGGTCTTAAGGACATTATAAAGAAAGCACTGCAGCCTTTAAGTTTCCACCCACTTAGAACTGTGCAGATATGATGAGGCAAGATACATTGCTTAATGCTCCTGCTGCCACCTCTCAGCATGCAGAGGCAGTCCCAGGGCATACAACCTCTCTGTGGCATTCCGTTTCACGTAAAAGCTCCAGTAATCTCCAAAGCAACCAGATTCCCATCACAGTTGTGTAACTATCCAACAATCTCTAGCTTTATCTCTGACTCCTTGGAGGACATTCATCTGTCCCAGGACCTCTCCAGCTAAAGCTACAATGGCCTTTTGAGCACTGAGTTGGTAATTTTTCCTAGTTGTTTATTTTAAAAATACACTCCAGCATTAAACGCTTAAGCTAAACTTGACGCATTAACAATCCTTGGTGAGGTTTAAACTTTACGATCCATTAAATTCATACAAGGTAAAAATACATTCAAACAATATAAACTTTTATGCTCTGCTGGCAGCCAAACCATCACATCGCTGGAAGCTGCCAGCAAGATGCCAAATCGGAGCTCTGAGCAGTTGCTGGCTTTTACCAGCAACTGCTTCTGCCATTTTCACCCGTTCAACCACTTCAACAGTTGTTTCACTTGGAACTGCTGAAGAGCAATGGAGACCTAGGAACATAAGAAAGCCTGGCTTTCTTTTCCAAATCATGAACAAGAAGGAACTGTGACTGGATTTGATCTATTAACTCCAAATCTCACAGGGTGCGATGACAGGAAATAACGGACTCATATCACAAACTACAGACAAGTCTACTTAATCTGGTTTAAATGCAAAACACATTTGGATATATTTGTTTCTTCTTATGTATCTAGCACAATTAGGATTCATTTTAGTTAGCTAATAAAGTTAGCTAAAAGCTATCTACAGCATGGGGAATTATGTTTCTTAAACATTAAGGAACTAAGCTGCATAACTTAGATGCATATAGATGCATACCCTCCTGCCTGGCAAAAGGCATGATCAAATTAGACCAATTAGAATCAACTTTTCTTTAGAAAAAATAATTAAGCACAAATGCAAAATAAAATTAAAAACAATTATTTAATCAGGATTTCCTGCTTGCTGATTTATGTCATGATTAAAATTAGTAATATAATCACTCTGATTTCAGTCAAGCCCTCTAGCACAGACCCACCCCCAAAGGCTCGCACAGCCCCAGCCTTCCCCCGTTAAAACTTCAGCCCATACAGCCTCACTTTAAGTCCTTCTTCTCCATGCTTTGGCGACTAAGTTTGACAAAGGTCAATTAAAGCTTACACACATTCATATTCCCGCCACCTACTGCATCCTCCCCAGGGAAATGCTGGTTTGCCAGGATTCTTCTGTTGGCGTATTCCAGTGCTCGGCTCAGGAATTAAAGAAGGGAGTAAGACCTCCAGAGAGGTGCCTGGGAAGGAAGCACAGCCTTAGGTTCTACCTTAACAAAGCATCTCAATAAGGACGGAGTCAAGATGAAGGGAAATGTAGGATTCAAAATACCTTCTGATGCTTACTAATTCTTCTCTACTCCTACCAAACTTCAACCCTTGAGTACTGAACATAAAATGCAGTGCTTTTCCCTTGTTATCTTCAGCAGCCATTAGAAGTTGTCTACTTGGAAGCCCACCTGAGAAACTGGACTATATTATGGTGGCCAGTTTCTGTTTAACTGCTCTCCAACAATGACAAGTGGAGCACTGGCATTCTCAACAGCAAACCTGACCACTCTTCTTCCTCTAACCACTTTCACCTCCACTCAGAGCAATTTGGCAAACCAAATTTCCCTTTTGCTCTTTTGCAGCAGACACACCAAGCCGAACAGGAAGAAGTTCATAAAGCTCTTCTTCCCCCCTCCTTGTGTGCTTTTACATTTCAGGGGAGCTACAGTTCGGAAAATGCTTCACTGCATAAACACAGTTTTCCAACTTCAGTGGTCTCACGTGTAAAAAAAAAACAACACCTCAGCATAGGGGCAACAAATTGAGTATGGGAGTAATCTGGATTGGGAGCAAGTACTACTTCAAAACACAGCCTTGTATCCAGAACACAGAAAGCATAAAGGATTATTTAAACCTGTTATATTTGCATAACCTCCATTCTTCAGGTAGCAAAATTCTGTAGACCTAACTTTGACCATGATGCACATATATACAGTACTCTTTCCCAGGACTCCCAACAGTATTTTGCAATCATTTAGAAATACCCAGCCTTAAGAAAATCCAAAGAAATGACAAGACTAATTGCTTGTTAATAACAACTCTGGTCTGCAAGTTTATTACAGCTTACTGAAGAAAAAAATTTACTTGCTGAAAGAAATAGCAAACAAGAAAAAATCATAGGGGAAAAAACAAATAACAAACTTTTTCTTTGAATTGAGATAATAAATAAATAAATAAATACAGCCCGTCCTTAAACATATTGATTCTCTCTCCCTTTAAAACAGAATAGGTTAATGGGAAATTCCATTCTACCAAGTTAGAATTAAAATAAAACAATCACCCAAGCACTAATTTGCTCTATTCTCTGCAGCACTTGCCTTTCAGAAAACCAGATTCAAACAAGGACCTATATTAAAAAAGGTCACCTTTTCTCATGTGGGCATGCTACAAAATCTCACCAGAATTTGGCATTAGCATCAGCTCACTATGAGAAACACATCTTCAACAAAACCAGCAACAATAATGCAAGCTAGAATCTCTGCATACCAATGGAACAACATGAAGTCTTCCACAACACCTGCTCATGCTACAGCCAGCCCAAATAATCTTTCATGATTGCTGTGCTCATCCTAAGTAAAAACATACCACCATCTTTAAATGTCAAGTGTTCTCATTTTATTCTGTCCTCACGTGAACTGGCCAAATCCATCAAATTCTCAATCTACAGTTGAATGACAAAACCCAACAAACTTACTGAGAACTTACTGGTTAAGCAAATAAAGCAGCTGAGCTTTTACACTATAAGAAAACAACAGAGAAAAAAAAAAAAACAGGAAGATTTAGTAAGATCAGGTATCTTTCATGTTCATGGACTAATACACTATATGTAGCATATGCGATACAACCTGGCATCTAGAAACGTTTTCTAGACTGCAAACTTGAGGAAAAGCTGTACCTTTATAACAGACAACTACCATTACATTTTAGGTAACAATAAATAAAAATAATATACATTTATCCAATTTAAAAGAAAAAAATTACCAACAAAATTTATTACTCCTACCGCATTAGTTCTCCAAAGTGTTTCAGATACATGTGCTGAGTTTATTTACCATTTTGTCATCATACGTTAATTTGGCCTCAAATTTGAAAACTGAAATGTACATTCCTGTCATGGTAATTCAAAGTTGTATTTGGCATTGTTTTACTTTTAGTAAAGTGTCAAAAGCCATGAGCACAAACAAAAAATAACTTGCATCATGCTTGACTACCAGACACTGTGGCACTGCTTCCCACCTCAAAAGAGAAGCTATTCCAAAACACCCATATGTATCTCTCAAATCTTCGAGGCGTTGGTTGAGGAAGAAGCTCAACATGATCTGACAATGGGCACTTGCAGCCCAGAAAGCTGCATGGAAAGCACTGTGACCAGCAGGTTGAGGGAGGTGATTCTCCCCCTCTACTCTGCTCTGGTGAGACCCTATCTGGAGTACTGTGTTCAGCTCTGGGGCTTCCAACATAAGAAGGATGTGGACCTGCTGGAGTGAGTCCAGAAGAGGCCACGAAGATGCTCAGTGGGCTGGAGCACCTCTCCTATGAAGGCAGGCTGAGAGAGCTGGGCTTGTTCAGCCTGGAGAAGAGAAAGCTCTGAGGAAACCTGACAGCAGCCATCCAGTACCTAAAGGGGGCCTACAAGAAAGCTGCAGAGGGACTTTTTACAGGGTCATGTAGTGATAGGACAAGGGAGAATTTAGATTAGATATAAGGAAGAAATTCTTTACTGTGAGGGTGGCAAGACACTGGCATACGTTGCCCAGAGAAGCTGTGGATGTTCCATCCCTGGAAGTGTCCCAGGACAGGTTAGCTTTGAGCAACCTGGTCTAGTGGAAGGTGCCCCTGCCCATGGCAGTGGGCTGGAACCAGACAATCTTTAAGGTCCCTTCAAACCATTGCATGATTCAGGAAATTTCTTCTGCCTCTCTGCCTTGTCAGCAGTGGCCTGAACATCCCCCATTTACAAAACAGCATTCTCTAACTATGTGCTCTTGTCTTTTTAGTTGCACGCATAAAGCAGTCAAAAGTTAAGAAACTTCAAACATGAAGTTGCACGACTGCAGTTATGTGAGCTGTGGCATAGGATTTAGTCCCATGATCACATACCTTATGTAAAATAATACACATAACAGTCCTCCTAAATTCTCAATAGCATCTATTGCATGGCTATTGAATAACTGACCACATATCCCACACATCAATTATCGGCATATAAAATAATTGACATAACTACAGATAGTTACAATCTATACTGAAATGCAAACAAGAGACAGTTCTGGTACAATGAAAGTATATAGATGCAACTGCATTTATGTTCATCCCAGTCCTTACATTTTAAAACTTTAGAAGATAAGGTCAAAGCTTTTCTTTTTGCTTTCTCCGTATTACAGCTTCAGAGAATATTTTTAGGACTTTCTAAATCAGGGTGCTGGAGGTTTCTGTTCTAAATAAATCAGAACCCTTGAAAACCCATAGAGAGATGTGGGCTGTTGCCAAGCTTTCATAGTGAATCACAGGTAAGGTCAGATAAACCACATCACACGTGGTTCATGCAGTGAAGGCCTGTGCATCCAAAGGCAACATGAGCATAACTGTCACAGAGGTTTGAATCCTCAAAGGCGAAGGCCAGGCTGGGCCACAAACTCAACCCAAGAACTGAATGCACCGTAACCTGGAAATATCATCCACCCAGAACCAGCAGAGGCATTAGCACAGCAACGCAGCTCTGATCCAGTATGGGCCAGCAGCCTCATGCGCTGCTCCAAAGCTCATAACCTCTGTAACATCACAAAGTATCACAAGTTCAGAATCGATGAGAGCACAAGCTCCTATAAATACACTGCACTGAAAATACTGCACGTTTATTAGTTTGATCTGACATCATTCTTTCACATATATAAGCCAATGTCTATGGCATATTGACATATTTATATTTCAGGGCCTATTGCTTTCAGGCAAGATACTTCACTGTAGAATGTACATACATGAAGTAAGGTGTGCTGATAACATTCCAAGAGCATGAATGCAAAATATAAACCAAGCATGGCTGGTAGCTGATGCCTGTCTTCAAACAGAACTACCTAGTGAGGACACACAATTATCCCGACCCAGAAACACCATGCAAATACAGTACCATATAGCAACGAAGCAAACACCAGGGTTTTGATTACTCTTTAACTCCTGAATCTATATTAGAAGACGTAAATTACAGTACCCAGAAAAATCCAACAGCATGAGTCATAAGAAAGAAAAAAGTAAAAAGAATCATTATGTCAGAAATTAATTTCACAAAAATGTTCTTCCTTGCCTAAATAGAGGTAGTCAAGGAACACCCTTTTTCTTTAAAATAGATAAGATACGCAAGTTGTGCTGCAATAATCTTCTCAAGCCTGTATGCTGGCTATCTGAATCCAACAAAAAATATCTCAATGTATACATGCTATGTGGATATTATGTGCAGCATATTTGTAACAAGTTGCAACATTGAAGAAACCTACTCTCTGTAAACTTAAACTACACATTTGGCCGGTGGTTGTTGCTCTGCTGAAAGCTTCCGTTTCCCAGAGCAGCCGAGCACAAAATGCCTGCCACTTTACTCAGCATCTTTAACATATACCATAATTCCTCTCCAGGTATTTTCTAGAGCATTTCATGTCAATCTACCTGCAGGAGCGTGTGCAAAAGTGGCACAGAGTGATACAAGTCTGACAACTACTGGTGTGGAAAATGGAGAAACACGGGCTGCGTTGCATGTTTCCAGGATGTCAGATCCCTGTTACCAAGTCCTTACATTGCTTATCAACAAAAAAAAAAAAAAAAAAAAAAAAAAAGGCAAGCAAGCAGCTACAGGAAGACCTGAAAAACAAAGACTTCCCATTTTCACTATTATTTCTATTTTAACTTAGCAAGTTTCCTGCTTGGGCAATGACATTCTGCGGACGCCACAAGAAATGCTACATGGTATTCATTAAACCGGGGCAAATGGAGTAAAATTATACAACTGCTCGGTATGCAAGTATCTCTGTATAAAAGTTCTCTTCCACCACTAACCGGCGTTCAGCAAGTAGTTATTTTAGCTAAAAGCACCGAGCGATCCACTAGCTGTATAACTGCTACATCTTGTGGCAATACATTTCAACACAAGGAGGAAAACCAGACAATACCCGAAAGGGAATAGCGAAGGGACTTGTTTGCTCATAACCTTCATACAGATATTCCCTGCAAACACCCACAACACCCTGCTGTCGGTGTAACACAAGAGGGGAGGAGCAGGGGAGGGAGGAGAAAAATATTATCATCTAAGGCGTGATGGAGGACAGGGGAAAGTTGCAGTCATTCCGCGGTGGCCGTAAGGCGCCCTGTCACTTCTGGCCGCAAAACCAGCCACCCCGAGGGAGCCTTCCCCACGGGGACGAACACGCCGGTGTCGGCCCCTCTCTCCTCCCCACCTCCATGATGCCAAAAGTGCCCGACTCCCTTCATCTAGCAACAACGGCCGCATCCTCCGGCGCAGCACTTTTACTTTGCCGCTGGCGGAGGGGAACCGATTTCGAGCGGCCGCCCGAGGAGAGCCGCGGCGGGAGGAGACTCGAGCGGCTCTTGCGGGCGGGAGGGCGCTCGGCCCCGGAGCGGAGGGAGCGCGGCCGATCCCCCTCCGCGGCCCGGAGGCGCGGGGGGAAACAAGGCGCCGCCGCGCTGACGAGCGGCGGCGAGAGGCGCGTGCGGGGGCCCCGCTCACCCAGCGCCCGAGGCTCCTCTCGCCGCCACCGGGCCCAACGCTGACCCCGCACCACCACCACCACCACCGCTCCCCGCCAGCCCGGGACCGGCCTCCGGCGGCCGTTGCCGGGCCCCTCCCCGAGGGCCGGGCCCCCCGCGCAGCCCCGCGGCGCGCTGATTACCTTCCTTGGGCGGCTTGCCGGGCGGCGCGCCGTGGAGCTGGGAGGCCGCCGCCGCGGAGCAGCCCTGCAGGCTCGGTGGGGACGTGGAGAGCCGGGACCAAGATGGCGGCCCCTCCAAACTTCCACTGCTACTTTGGACACTCATCAAGCTACTTTCCTGGAGCCCGGCAGCCGCCGGGGGCGGCGGGGGAGGCGGCGCGGCGGGGGGACACCCAGCACCGCGCTCATGGCCGGGGGGCCGGCCCGACACCGGCGCGGGGAGGCCGCCGGCGGGGAGCGGGCTCCGGAGGCAGGCGGGGCGCAGGAGAGACGGGGCGCGGGGCCAGCGCAACCTGCCCGCACCTCTGCACTGCGTCGCCGCGGCCGCCGCCGAGCAGCCGCCTGTGTCTGAGACTAACCTTCCCCGCTGCCGCCGGGGAGGGGAGGGCGCAGGCGGGGAGGGGTCATGCGCAAACACTATCGTGAGCCGAGCGAGCGCCGCGCTCCGCCGGCGCCCAGCCGAGCCCCGCCGTGCTGTAGCCGCCCAGGGGCGGCGGGCGGGTAAGCGACGCCCGCCGCGCACGCACCTGCCCCGTGGCCTCAGAACGCCGGCCGACCCCTACCCGCTCTCTGACCAAGCCCACTGACCCCTGTCCCGCGGCCGGCACTTCCCTTCCCGGCCCAGCTCGCACCTTCCGCGCCGCGGCAGCGCTCCGCCGGCTGCGGCGGCGGGGCCGGGGGTGGCTCCCCTGAGGCCGCGGTGCTTCCCTTCGTGCGAGTCTCCTGGGCGGCCCGGTCAGCACGCGCCGGAGCCCTCGGGCCGGCCTCCTCGCCTTGCCCTGCCACCCGCTAGGGAAGGCGCGGCGGCCGGCCCGAGGGCAGGAGCGAGGCGGTGTGCGGTGCGGCTGAGGCCGCGCAGGAGACCCGGCACCACCTGGCGTGGGACCACAGGGGGCGAGCCCAGCCCGGTGCTGCGGTGAGTACGGGCGGTAACGGCGGGGCTGAGCGGAGCGCTCCCCAACGCGGTGCGGGTGCGCGTTGTGTTTGCTGCATTTCTTCCTCGGCTGTGCCGGGTTTCAAGTGTTTTTCTTTTCCCGAGCAGGGAGGTGTGGCGATGGAGACGGCGGGACCCGAAAGAAGCTGTTGCCCTGAGGGAAAAGGTGTTGCTCGCCAGCCGTAACCTGCCTCGCTGCAAAGCAGCAGCTCCCGCTAGATGAGCTGCAGCTCAGCAGGAGCCATGTGCCAGGCGCCACCAGCGCTCACCTGCCTCACCCAACAGGCTGGGGCTCTCCGCTGAGCACCAACACTGACCTGTGCGTCTTTCAGAACGTACGTCTCCTTGAATGAGACTAAAGTGCAGACATAGCGTAATTTAAACCCAGTTTTCAGTTTTCCCATCCTTAAAACCTAACATAGTCTTCACTGAGAATGTGAGATACATGGCAAAGTCAGTTCTGGAACAAAGCCTTTTAATGAATGGGTGCAACTTAGGTATGACAGTGAGTTAGATTACTTGAAATAAGAAAGTCATGGTTTGTAGATATATTGCATTCTGCATATAGAAAGAAGCATATTCATCAGCCAGGCATGGCTCTTATTTTGTGGTTGCTGTGTGGAGACATCCTGGCCATCTATTAACCTACTTTCCCCTCTTTGAGAAAGGCAGGAATAGACTACTAATGTTGGGTGGCAGATCTGGCAGATATTACCAATTCTGTCTCTTCCTTTTAAAGTGACATCTGTCAAATTATCCAAGTTCTTCACCTCCCACAAGTATACAGCATAGCTGCAAGTTTCTTAGCAATTTGGTATTAACTTGAAGTAAAAATTAGTATATTTACTTGCTAAATAAGTTTGTTCCAGACATATATTTAATAACAGTTATACATGGGGGGAGAGGGATCTTTACTTTAACTGATACTTACTTAGTTTTAAGGTCTTGATCCTAGAGAAGACTTCTCAGGCTTTACCTAAGGAAATTATATCAGGAAATTGCTAGTACTTAGGCATGAAGTAAACCAGTGCTAGTTCACTGAATACAATATTAATATTTAGCAGCTGGTATAGAAACTTCTTGCAAGGTTAAAAACAAAACATACTTACAGTCCCACAATCCAGACAATAGCCTAAGTGAATGTGCACCTCATTTCCTGATGAGTTTACCCTGCTGCAGTATGCTGCTCTTAAAATCTTGTCAAGTAAGAAGCAGTAAGTTACAGAAATTGAGTCTTTGTTTATACTCATTTGCATCCACTTAATGCAAACCCCTGCTACCCTTACCAAAACATACATAAACAAGCATTCTTTCTGCTGCTTTTGCTTACAAACTGTTGCCTACAAGTCATTTCACTGATAGTTGGGACTTTGTGTTTAAATAAAGCATCAGTCGCTTTGACTAGGGGAACAGGCTATGAAGAGGAAGATCCCATTCATTCATTACTTCTTCCAGCAGACATGCAGTTTAAATATTACAAAAATGCCATGATGTCTTTAAAATTGTCATAAATTGACACTGTGAAAAAAAACCAGATACTTGCAATATCTCAGTATGTGTTAGAAGAATGTCACTGAGGGACCAGGGGTGAAGGGGCATATATTGCAGGACTCATCACCAGAACAGTCCTTAAACACAGCATCTCCTACATGGCAGAATGGGGTACCTGCTGCAAATACAGGTCAGGGTCTACTTTCTGTAACGCAGAAGAGCTATATCTCATGGTTTTGTGAGCTGTTGATGTAAACTGAAAGCAGAATGTGAATTACATAGATCATCTCCAGATAAAACAATCCACATAACTTTAGAAGTGCATAGAGCTGGTATATTTTCCCTCTGTAGTTTCCAGAAAACTTTTCTTAATGTGTTAGTGCTGACACTGATTTTAAGGTATCCCTTCATCTGTAAAGCTGCATTGCTTCAGTGTTACCAGTTTAATAGTATCATAGCAGGAAAGAACATCTTCATTAATACCTTTTGGAAATTTCCAAACATATTCTAAAAGATTTGCTTTATTGCATAGCATCGTTAGTGTGCATAATGCTTTCCCTTGAAAGCCCTGCCTTCATTTTGCAATAAAACTTTAAGGTCCTCCGGCCAGATGGATAACCTCTGTCTTACAGTGGTGAGCTGTGAGCTCAGTGTCATGCACCCAAAATGTTAAAAACTAAACCCAATTCAAATAGTACCGAGTAACTACTATGTCAAGGTGCAACTATGACTTACTCCTTAAAAATAATAATATGTATATAAAATAAATACTAGATCTTTGTCTTCTGGTTTTCAGGAGCAAAACAGTCTGCTATCAAAGTGTCCTATGTAAACATTGCATATCATCAATATCAGGCATAACTTCAGGTAATAGATATGGGGAAATCCCCTTGCGATGGAATTGCACTGGATAATAATGCAGAAGGTGCCATATACCTACCTACAAGGGAAAGCTTGACTCTAGGCAAAGCCCAAGAGAGCTCATTTAGTTTTGCTAACTGGTAAGGAAGAGTATCTCAAAATTCAGATCAGAACAGGGAGGAGTGAAATACCTATGTGCTATTTTTCTCATGTCAAATGGAAGTTAGCAAGGTTTATCACAGTAGTAACCCTCAAATCAAGGACACTTGAAAAACAGAAAAGCATAAAGACATTTCATTATCCCAAAGATAAAAAAGCCAAGCAATAATAATACTGAAAAACATTGAAATCGTGAGAGCTTTCAACTTTGCCACTGGAATTATTTGTGCAAGAAACTTTTCTCACAGTAAGTCCACAATCTACCCCATAATCTTTAGAAACATAAGAGAAGTTAACTGGCTGATAGTGAAGGAAATGGCTTGAAGAACAGAACTGATGGGACTGCATAGTGAAAATAACATTACAGCAGGAGCAGGTTTCTGGAGACATCTGCATCGCATCTATAAAGAAAATGGTGCACTCAGGTCAAACGTAAATTTCAACATTTTTACATACACCCTTTACAGAACAAAGAAAAATCATTATTGTCAAACGTTATTGTCATAAAATCCAGAGTTTATCCCAGGTGTTCTTGAGGAAGAATATGCTATGACTGTAGGACCAGTTAGAGATTAGTTTCCTCCCTATTCTGAGATGCTCAGCTTCACTGTTCACGGGCACCGAATACATTTTGATGTCCTAATAAAAAATATGTACTCTGTTAACAACAAATAATACATGTTCTTAATACCCAGGTATGTCTTACCTCTTTTTCCTGGAAAAAAACAATCTGAAATTCACTGGCTTAAGTTTCCTGTAAGCAGCAGATACTGAAACACCTGGGAGTAGTGACTGCTCATGTCAGGTAACCAATTATATAAATAACATATGTTTAAATATAGGTTCCAAATAAGGCCATTTTGAAATTATGTCAATTATTAGAAGGAAGGCCTCAGATTCACGGAACAATAAGAAGAAGGAGAGGTAGGAGAGGAATGTGACTTAGCAAGCTCATACTTCTAGGAATGAAAGTCGAGTGTTTTCAGAACTACGACAAATGACACTGTTCCTGGAAAGGTATTAAATTGTACACTTCCAAACTTAAATCAGTCTCTGTAAGACAGAGATGATTAAAATGTCAGGAATCAGAGATTACTAGTGTTTTTACTATAGATGCATTTTGTATCCATTTCCTTTACCTGCTTCTTTTGATTAAGAGTTCTAAAACAGGTCAAACAAGGATATAACATCTCTTTGTTATTACCTTTTCATATATTCAATCAGAAATATTTAATATGTAGCTTTCTTCCATCTTCTTGGAGTTGGAGCAAGTTAGCTCCTTCGACAAACAATAGAGCTACCTACTCTTGTTTCTGTTCTTTTCTCAAACAAGCAATTTTCATCTGTAAGCAATATTCATGTCCTTTGATTCAGCCCATCAATTAATTGCAATGCCAGTGAAACTGAGGTTTTGTTTGTTAAGAAGGCTTAAAATTCTTAGCTAGTTCCCTGTCATCCTATCACTTTGGATAATAGACCTGCAGTGGTATTTTCTTAAAGCATAAGCTATTACAGTATGCCACACTGTATTTGCTATTATATTTGCCAATAGATATATGAATTCTGTACATAGGTATATGTATACACAACTGCACATGCACTCACCTACCCCATCCATACATAGGAGGACATACACACATCCTATATCTATGCCAACACCAGCAGTCAATCTGATTTAACTATCAGAGTGTAAAATACTCTTGTAGCTAAATAGACATACCAGTACAGCAGCTAAAGTAGAAAATGCCTAAATTATTTCATCATCAAAGTTATGTATTTATGACATTTCTAGGTTAGATGGAATGTAGTATGCTGGGAAAACAGGTCTGGAGAAGAAAATGCTGTTTTCTGTCTCAGGGAATGCTGGAAGTTTGTAGCTCAAAACCACTGTCCTTTTGACACAGCTGAGCCCACATATGGACTCTCCCTGTATCAGACTAATGCGCTCCTAGCTAGTATGAGCTGGAATGATGACTAGAATCTTCCAGTCTATGTCCTGTAGGCTCAGAAGATTGAAAATGCAGTTTTGGCACAAATACAAGCTAAAAATGCCAAGTAACTGTGACAGCAAGTGCATTGCTGTGATAGAACACCACCTCAGATTGTAACAGCTTCTGCACCTGGTTCTCACATAGCATTTCTATTTATGAGCAAACAGGAATGTTGCAATTGTACTAACATTCATTTTTGAGCTTAGGTAAAGTTTTCTAAAACTGATTTAGAGCAATAATATTTTTATAGGAAAAAGTTATTTAGAGCTTGATTCCATCAATTTTGAGGCTCACTGCATTAGAGCTCTCTCCCTGAGCCATATACTGCACTACATGCTTTATAATTTTTTTAATATAGCATTTCCTAGCAACTCTGAGTTACAAGGTAACAAAAACATACATAAATAATATACTAGCAAAAATATCTTCCCTAAATATACCAGCATATCAAAATGCAGAGAAGCCAAAATGAAAGAAAATGGTATCACATTAAACCTACATTTGAGAAACAGACACAAACACCATGTAAGCACAGATACATTTTTATCATTGATGTAATTGTCAAACTGCATTTATCCTACCTTTGCTATCATCAACATCAGTCAGATCCAGTGATCCACCTCTGCTGTGGTTATTTGTACTCCAAATCTCTAAGAAGCCTAAAAACAGCTTCCCTTCAAACCAAACACAGAAATTAAACAGTGTTTTTTTTTTTACCATAGAAATGTTCCCCTGAACTCCGGTCTCCCTGCTCTAGCTACTAAGATTATTAGCTACATTCCAGTCAGAATCAAGGACAGTTTTATAATCCCTTCTTGTGTTTGTCATTTTAATAAAAAGTAATTTGGTTTTAAATGTTCCCTGGTGAAGAAAAGAAAAACCCATCCTGATGGATGCTACATTCACTTTCTTTTTCCCCACCTGTCTGTTTTCATTTCATTCTATTGCTTTTCTTCCCATGTTCTTTGCAATCTACTTGTCTGCTGTTCCCTGCAATTTTTTTCATACACTCAGACTATTCCTTTTATAATGCTGCTGTCAGGTAAACAGGCCCCTCTTATCTTTCAGGCTTCCTCTGTTTTTTAAGCTCATGCTTTTCCACACATCTTTCGTACTTCTGTCTCACTCTATACACCCTATATCTTCTGTCCTGAAGTATCTGCCTAGCCTGGAGCTTATTTTGTTGCCTTTGATTTTAAGCCATTAGAGACAGACAGTGTTTGCAGAGAGCCATGTCTGTGTGTGGTTTCTAATAGTAATGGGGCATGTCTTGATGCTTTTTTCAGGCAAAAGTCATACCAGTTTACAGTTGTTGGGTTTGGTTTTTTTTTTTTTCTAATTGTTGAATAGTGACTTCAATTTTTGGCCTGATCATCAACAAAAAGCCAGACTGATGGTGCAATACTAGATATTAAAATATCAGTAATACAATTTACAGATTCCGCACCTCCGTTCCCTTCCAGCTGCAGGTGAGCTGCTCTGCTGCCTCGCTCTGCAATGCTCCTGTGCTGGGAAGAGGGGAGCTGCTTTGCTCCATCTGATCTGACACCCACTTAGACTAGTGACCTATCCCTGGTTTTGTCCAGAGTTGTCATATTCCTCCAAGAAAAAGATAACAACCCCACAGTCAGCAGATCTGGGACACCCTTTCCTTCTCCCCTACCACCCCTCCACATACAACACACTTGCAGTCCTGGAAAATTGCTGTACAAGAGAGGAGCTGCCCAGCACATTCCTGAAGGGTACTGAGAACAACTATTTGTGGTTGCAGAGACTTGAGGAGGTAAGAGAGGAAAGGCTGTTTTGAATATTATTTACCTTATCAGTTAATATTTCCTGATTAAGACAAAGGTGGAAGGTACATGTATAAAACTGATCACAAAACAATAAAATCAATGATGCCAAAGAAAGCATGGAGTGGCAGAAAGAGAATGGGCTTCCAAAAGCAGATTTTAGTTGGCTTAGGGAATGAATGGGTGGGTAGATCTTTTGGAAGAAATTCAGAAGGAAATGGGAGCATAGTAGAGCCAACAGTTACTGAAAGAAGTGTATTAAAGGCACAACAGCAGAAGACCCTGATGCAAAGAAAGCACTGAAAGAGAGCAGCGAGGCTTCAACAGGAGCTATTCGATTAACTAAAAAAACAAGAAGGGATCACACAAAAAAGTGGAAACAAAAACAGATGATTGAAAATGAGTTTAAAGGAATAGCATGCTCAGACGGGGAACAAATCGGGAAGACTAAAGGCAAAATGACTTAAATTAGGAAAGGACCTAAAAGCCAATAAGAGGTTACACACACACATAGGGTAAGGGAGATAAAGGAAGGTTCAAATCCAGTATCTAAAATGAAAGATAGCAAATAATGTGACACAGAGAAGACTAAAATATTCAATGCTCTTTTTTGCCTAATGTATCTACGAAGATCTTAGCATCAGATATGCAAAGCAATTGATTTTAACAAAGGTCCAAGAAGCACAAATCAGAAAAGGGAATGAATGGGTTAAATGGTATTAAGACGTTAGTTTCCAATCTTGCTGACTTAAATGTGTAGTTCAGAATGCAGTGGATAAAGACTGCCTCCCTATAGCCTTGTGTCTCCTGTTTGGATTAGCCCAGAGCAAAAGCTCAGACTGACATTTATGGCTGGAATATTCATAATGTTCTTCTGTGAGTATTCCAGTGCCTTATATCATGGTTTCATTTACACTGAATTTCTTGTTGCCATGGAGGAGACTCTATTTACCTGCTCATTTTCACAAAACCTACAGAAATGTGGTAGCTTTGAGACCACAACTACTCAGTCCAGTTCAGTTGGAAAGTGAGCAACAAGTTCAAAAGGCACGGTGTGGTCTGAGTGGTCATTCAGTGTGATCATATAAACTTGTCTCCATAAGAGAATGTGCTAAAAATGACCCTGGAGCACTTTAAAAGATACTATAATCTCTGCATGATGATTCCGGGTGGGAGTGATTTCTTTTGGTTTCGGGGTTTTTTTTTTGAGAACTTGTGGAGTACAAGGGAGGCCCTAGAAGAAGAGAAAGGATGAAAATACTGCCTGCCTTAGGTATTAGAGTTCAACTGGCCTAACTTCCATAAATACTTCATCCATCTCTGAGGGATAATATCATAGGTTATTAGGCAGTTAGTGTATAGGCATGTAGATAACAATACGATAGAAAACAATTAAGCCATAAGACATTAAAATGTAATTTTAGGATTATTATTGTGTCAAACCGCTCTAATTTCCTTCTTAGAAAGGGCAACAGGCCTACTGAACAAGAAGGAAGCAGAAATGTGATATCCGTGCTTTAACAAAGCTTTTAGTTGGGTCCTCTCTAATTTTTCCTGCAGTATGAAAAAAGGTGTAGATGAAATCAAGGAACACTTGATACACATCTAGTTAAATATTTCTCCCAAACAGTATTTATTAACAGTTTACTGACAAAGCAGGATGGCACTGCAGTAACATCCTTCAGGGATTTCTCATCCATCCTATTCTATTCAATTTTTTATTGAACAGCTTGGATAATAGAATAGGGAGTAAGTAAGCTTGTAAGATTTGCAAAAAATGTGGGAGGGGGCTGCAAATATATAGGAAAACAGATCAGAATTCAAAATATCTAGATAGTGTGGGAAACAGTATAACTGCAACAAGCTCATATTATGTACAGAGAAACAAGTACTACCCATGACAAAAATAAAACAGAGTATATCAGTGTAATATGATGACACTTTCACAAGGCGACAGGATTGCAGAGAAGGATAGAAAGGTTCAAGTGGATTTCAAACTAAATATGAGTCAACAGCATGAGGATGCTGCAGAAAGGCATTTTACATTCCAGGATGTATTAGGAAGTGTGCAGTATGTGAGATGCAGGACCTAATTATTTTGCAATCTTCAGTGCCGCTGAGGCCTCAGCTGGAGCATTCTGTGCAATTCTGGGCAATGCACTCCCAAGAACAATTTCAATAATTTGGATGGAGTTGAAATGAAATAAACAGGAATGATAAGTTATTTTGAAAATATGACTTACAAGGAAAGGTTGAAGGAATGAAGCTTGGCTTCCTCAGAAAAAGAAGAATGGGGGAAAAAGCGTATTTTTAAAGGCAGCATAGAGAAAGCCACAATCAACAGTTGCCACCTGAACTATAACAAGTAATTGCTTAATCTGCAGCAAAGAAGATGATGAAAAAATGAAGCAACAAAAAATCCCTCAATTTAAAGTCTAGATTAGATGGAATAGGTTTATGGAGGTTGTGGAATCCCCTTCATTTGTGGTTTTTAACAGCAGCCTACACAAACATCTATCAGAGATGAGCCAGTTACCCGTTTCCTGCCTCAGAACAGGGATGGACTGGGATGACCTTTCAAGGTCTTTTTCCGCCAATCTCCTTTTTTTCCCTCCTAATGCTTTCACTACTAAAGAACCTACTCCCTCTTAACTTGGCTGCTATAGGTTAGACGGTACAGGTGTTGTAGGCAGCAAAAGACTTAGAATATAAAACAAACTGCCATGTAAAATAAGAAATAATTCAGAAAATGGAAAAGTAAAGAATACAAGCTTTTGCAATTTTTAAACATAAATGTGTCAAAAAAATCCCACCAAACAAACCAAATCAGATAAACAGCCCCCAGATTTTTATAATGGCATATTCTATTAACATTTTTTTAGCCAGCTTGCACAAATATATCTTTGCAAAAGCTTTATTCAATACTCACTATATTCTGTTAATAATGATGGTAGAGTTGGCTGTCATATTGAGTGATACAATCAATGACATGGCAAAAATCATAGTACTGTGTTAAATTTAACAAAAATAATATTATTCTTGATTAATTACATTATTTCTTAAAATACAGTTCTGTTGTCCAGAACATCCATTTTATAACTATTAAGATGTTAAATGGAGATTTTTGAACTCTTTTAAAATAACTAAAGGTGGCATATTTTTAATCTGGCTTTATTTAAAGAGCAAAAATATCTATGATTCCAACAAAAGTGGTAACATGAAATATAGAAAAACAACTCACAGAAAAACTGTGAATGAAGCTCTGTCAGTACCTCAGGGTTATGATGGTATCATAAACCACATGACAGCTTTTCTCCTGTGCTTAAGATGCTGTCATCAGAAACCTTCTGTGTTTACCCAAGGTAGCCTTAGGTATCACTGTTACTGGTACTTAGATAATATCAAGCTATGCACATGAACAGAGGCATGAAGTGTCAAGCTATAGTTACAGTTGATCTGATGACACTTTCATCCTGAGAGCTAATGCCATCCCTTTTAAAGAAACAAAACCACAATTTGTGTTGAAGTCTTCAGGGTTACTATTGAACTTTTAGGTGATTTCTAAGAGTGAATTTTAAAAAATACATATTTCTTTTTTTCCATTTTTCATAACTACCAAGAAGGCCTCTTCCAATCATCTAAACATGAAAAAAAATCTGTTGCGGAATAACATTTTAAAATATTTATTTAAGATTACTTTCCTAGAACTCTAAAATGGTTCTGTTTTCAGGCCAAGCTTGTAGTTTACAAAACACACATAGATGGTTTTCATGTGTTCCAACCAATCAATCAAGAAAATCCAATTCCTACTACTGGCCTGCAGTGAGATAAAAGGGAACAAGCTGGTGAATCACAAACATCTGGTTCAAAATGTGGGATGTGTGGCCAAGCATGTTCTACATTACCAAGATCCCCATCAAAAACTCTATCAACCTTTCTGAAACAGTGTGAATTATCAAAACTACACTAAATGGTAAGTTATCCAAAATCAACGTAATTCTTGTGTTTGGCTCTCCCACTTGTGTAGATGAGTGTGCTTAATTCTGTGTGTGTTTCCCAGACACTGCTAGGTGAAAAGGACAGAGAAGGAATTCACTGAACTAGCAAGACAAGAAAGCAAAATGGCCATTGTTTCAGTTGGTGTACGACATTCATAAGGCAACTGAGGAGATTAGCTTTAATTTCCATTCTTGACACACAATTGCATGCTGGATTTTTACAATGCAGAAATATGAGTGGGAGGATATTGCAGGAACACCGACACATACCAATGACTCTCTTTTCATTTTCTGGATTGGGTTTTTGATTGTTCTGCATGCCAAAAGGTAGGCCTTTCACCCCTTTCCCAACCTTGTTTAAAGCACACAGAAGAGATATGAACTATACAATGTAAGAATTAGTGTAACCGTTTGGGAAGTACTGAGAAGAAAGTACAATGGTTGTGCCTGTAAAACTAAGTTCTTTACATGCAAAAAACCAAATGTATACACCTAGCTATGCACTTTCTACCTACAAAGTGAAAGTTTGTGCATATAAATACATGCTTTTGTGGGTGCAATGTATGTAGAATTGCTTCTTTTTACACCAGCTCAAATTAAAATTGGATTTTAGGCCTTCCCGTCTTTCCACCCCTCTGGTATAATACTGCATATAGAATGAGTATCATCATAAGGGAATTTGTTTGTATCACATCTTTTTTTTTCACCAAATTGTATTCTCAGGCTGTTCCCAGCAGCTGTTCATCTAATTCACCAGCAAGAACCATAGAATGTATTCAACAAGATTATACTGCTTTCATTTGTCCCCTCTGGAGAAGCAGAGGGACAGTAGAGAAATAGGAGAGGTAAGATTGTAATACATGAGCATATAGGAAACAACAAAATTCTCACAGTCCTGCAACTCAGTTAGAACTTAGCTATAGGCAAAACCCCACAAACTGCCCTTTGATGTGTTAATTGAAATCTGTCTTTCCATGTGGTCCCATTTTCTTCTCAACACAAGGGAGACTAGGCGCTCTTGAGAAAGAAAATCTAAATGTCTGTCATACAGTTTTTCCTTGCCTACTTCAAGAACAAAGGGTTAAGGCAGGCATTGAAAAAGCATCCAAGAGATTAGATAAATAAAAATGCTTATGTATGTGTATATGTGCATATGATAAGACAATTCTTAGACATCTTTCCCTCCTTTCCTTGCTGCAACACAAAAGATGGTGTCAAGCTATTTAGGCCTCCTCCCTTTCTCTTCTACTGCAGCTTTCAGTAGGCACAATGCTTATTAGTACCACAACAAACAAGGATTTTGTAGTTCAAGTGAATCACATTTTATGGGGTGTAATCAAGGCTAAATCAAAAAAAGAAAAAGTTCATAAGTTAAGGACTCAAGCTGCAAGCCAACCCAGAAAGTAGCAGCAGATACTAAACCATGCCATAGTATGCAGAGATTACATTGACTCTTACTGGCACCTAATCAAAGCAGCTTGAAGATCAAACTAGACACATTCATCTCTTGCTTCTAATTTGCTCTATGGCAGTCCAGCAGTGTTTCACAGAAGTATTAACGATCACAAAAGCTACAAATGGAAAAGAGATCTGCATGCTCTTCGTCCATGCAGGATATTTTATTCTGTGGTTTTCATTCCTTGGTTCAGTATCAAGCACTGGTGTTTTTTATTGGTGGATTTGCCACCCAGTAGCTCTCAGTACACTGGTGTATTCTGCATGGCAATGTCAGATTTGCTGATTTTTCTAGAAGGCAGAAAAAGGTTTTTTGCTGCACTCTCTCTTTAACTTCCCAATTCTCCAATAAATATTAAGAGGGTTGGATTCATCATTCTTGCCAGTTTTAGTAGGAAGCATTTACTGTCCACTAATATTTATATTTGCAGAGTTGTTTTCTGTGTTATGTTGACCCATAGCTGTTCTTTCAGCAAACAATCCATATTTGTTGCATATTTGTGAAAGTCAGTATCAGTATGCAGATACTGAGGAATATTCTGAGGATGTCTTTTGCTGTCTGCAAAAAAGTGCAATTTAAGTCCTCCATTATGACCTCATTTTGTGATATCCTCTATTTCCCATCTATATTATATTTCAATCCCCCTTTTTTAGATTGTCTCCAATTTGTTGGCCCCGTTCTGGTAATGAAGTGTCTTTAACTGAATGCTTTCAGTCTGGTCTGACAGATGTATGCCAGGATGAATCCAGTATCATAGTTCATATATTAGAGAAAAAGATCAAAACTGCATTGATTAAGGGACAGCTTGAATCCATAAGGCATTTCAGGGCATACTGCTAAAGATATTGCCTATAAGAATAGGGAAATAGAATCTATTGCATGTCATATAAAAGGCTAAATATTGGAAACACTCAGCACATAGCCTGAAACATAGTAGCATGAAATGAGGCAGTGAAGTGGTCTTACTGTGCCAAGCTGAATATCTCAGGATGGTGACATATGATACCACAATGCAGAAATTTGCCCAGTCTTGGGTAAAGCTTCCAGAACCTTCAGACTCTACAAGGACTCCGTCACCTCATACTACTGGTTCACTTCCTTCTGGTTCGATATACTTTTTTTTTCCACTTCATTTTTGGAAATTATTCAATAAAATCCTTTTCTTCTGAAGTTCTCTCTACCACATGCACAAACTCCTTCAGAGTTTTCCTATTTGCAGTCAAGAAAATTCAAGTTTCTCAGGGAGGATCACGGCAGAGAGATTCTGGGGACAGCTTTAGTCTTGTTTTACCATTTACAGTAACAAAAGAATTCCTTAACACAGACAACAGCCACTGCTGAGCATTAAGCTACAAGGCAGCACTTGATCTGAGAGTCAGCTGATTCTAAGGGGCAATCAAATACAGGCAGGGAAAAACTGACTGATGTGTCAGAGCCTCCTTAATTTGGAATAAGATACTACACAGTGCACATTATGGCTGCTATTGCTGCATATATGTATAAGCTCAGCATAAGATGATCTCCACTGCTCTGGCAGGAGGCACCCAGACACTATTCAGAGAAAGAACAAGTACTTCCATGTCATTAATGGAGCTGAGAGAAGCAATCAGAAGTACAAAGTAGAGATCCAATTTCATAGGGAGAGGCTGAATTAAATTTCAGACTACTCTTAACAGGTATCTGGGGAGCTGCAGGAAACTATTACACAATATAGTTTTATCTACAGGATTCATTCTCATGCAAACACATCAGAGTTATTTTCTTAGCCAACATCTAAACAGCCCTATCAAAAAGAGTATGTTAGTCTTACCTGGAAGATACGGAGTCTTCAATCCATGACCTGTAGGCAACATACTGGCCAAAGACCCTGTGTAATGTTGCTAATGTCCACAGGCAAGACCTGAGGAAGGAACCTAGTACAGAACTAGATAGAACCAAAAAAAGAGAGTTGAAAAATTAAACAGTGCCTTGAAGGGCTTTAAAAACTTACTTAGTTATAAATGTTGTGCTCTATTAACAAAAAGCAAAGAAGCTTTACCACATCTGACATTCATTGACCAGTTAAAAAAAATAAAAATACAAACCCCAAAGTTCCACAAGGAATCCCAACTCATCCTGAGTCTACCTCATTCAGGTATGAAGAAAATAATCTCAACATAAATCCAGAAAGCTGGTGACTAACATTGACACAGCGCTCAACAGGATACTCACGGCAGCTATTATTGGCTATGGATGTCATTCCATGTTATCATCTTTCTATGCTATCACATTGATGATGTGCTGGCAAAAGCTATATTTTATACATTAGCTTTCCTAGGAAAGCACAAGTACACCTTAGGGGTAAAATTGTGATCCTACTGAAGTCAAGTAGCAAAGCTCTCATTGTTATAAATAGGGCTAGAATTTCACAGTAGGAGTTATTGTATGGAGAGATGTACTAATGCTTTATTTCTCATCTGTCTCTCTAGGGAAAACTTACTCTCACTTTTGCAAAATCTTATATAAGAGTCAATGCTAACACGTAAGAAAAGCATATCTATCAGACCTGACCACTAAAAGACAATGCATCTCATTTTCTGCCTTCCAAAGATAGATTCACCATTCACATTCAACTGTCATAGAAACAACAGCAACGCCTGTCTCAGATCATGTGATTCAGTCAAGGTTTAAGGATCCTAGGGAAGCAAAGGGAACATAGTTTGCTCTCAGATTATTTGTTACTAGTGTACTTAATAAAGCTTGCTCAGGAACAGTCAAAATACTTGCTTCATTGCCAACAACTTAAGCTTAAAGCGCTAAAATCAGTCATAAGACTCATACAAGCAACTCTGTATACGAGTTGCATTTTTTCACAGAAAGTCCTACCCAATCTTCCTATCAGGCAATTCCACTTTAGGTAGTAAGGGAAGTGCCTAATAACACAGAGGGCTCCTTTAGCTGCTTGCATGCTAACAACTAATATAATTGTGCCTAGCTTTTTATTTTAAATGGAGACTACCTGCTTCCCATAATAATGGTCCTTCATTAGAAGACCTATTCCATCATGACTTGTGTGATACCTACCCAAGTTCCCAATGGGAGTTGTACTCTGGATAATAAATGTGACTTCTTTGTTCCATACAGATTTTGTGCCAGTTCTGTCTCTTTTTCACTTACTCTAGTCATTATTTTGATCTTCTTTTTGATCATAGTACCACATCACACTCAAAATCTTGTATGCCAAATTATTAAAAAGTTAAAAAAATATAAAAAATACAAAGAAGGAAAGAAATATCACATAAAACTTGTTCCAAATCAAGTTTTCAGATGCTCATGGGCAAAGGATAATCCATGGTCAATTGCACATAATCATTTATTTATAACATTATTTAGAAGCAAACAAACCCAAGACATTTCTGCACATTAATTTCTATTTTTTCATTCTATTTTTTTATGTATTTCTCTATTGTTTCCTGACCACATCTCAGGCATGTGTAAAGCAATATGCTATCTATGCAGTTCTGAGATTTTGTCTGCATGGAGCTGGGAAGTCAGCTTGCTTTGTTTTGGAATTTTTATGTTGTTTTACATACATGTGCACACAAATATGGGTACTTATGTTTGAGCAGGCATTAAAGATAAGTTCCTTTCCTATAGCTTCTGAGACAGAGCTGAACCATTTCCAAAACAATTCTGTCCTCACACAGTCAAGTTTTGCCATTGCTGCAGAAAGATCTGTTGTTCTAGGTGACCTATGTTTTCTTTCTGAGCTTTAGTACATTCCTTAAATACTCAAAATCTCATTCTTGGAGTGTCTAGAGAATATAGAGCAGGATATTAATGCTGATTATTTATTCTTTGAACAGGCAGATCAAGGAGCAGAAGACAAATGGGGAGTATCCTCCATCTCTGAGAATACACAGCATTGTTCTACTCTAGTTGTGAGGCTCAAGTACCAAAGTTACTGCTATGCATGTTATCACATCACCTTCCCTCTAACCCAACCATGAGATAACAATGAGTTGATAAAAGAGTGAGATTAAATGATTATTCATCAGGATGGGACAATTTCTTACACAGCTTCATAGCCAATTACAGTTAAGCAGCTGTATTGAACTCCAGGATTGCAGCCATGCCCTTTTTGCTGATGTGACATATAAAATATCCGGATTGTTTGAGAATCCTCTGTAAATATATGGCTTTAGCAGCCCTTTAACAGGGTGCCAATAACTGAGGGTAGCACACATTCAGAATAACTCAGGAGATCCCAGACTCTGGCTCAAAAGAGCAACTGCAATGTTATTGCAAAGTTCCCGTAAAGAAAGTGTGAGTGCAGAGTTCACAAAGCCATTAGCTTTTTCCTGCTTTTCAGGATCACGACCAAACTATCAGCCTGCCTTAATACAAGGAAGGAGTTATTGCTATGAATAAACTCAGAAATGCTACTTAGGATCTGATATGTCTAATGCTGGCTATATTAAATAGAATATTAAATCCCTGTTACCTGTTAGTGATTATGGGTATTTTTCCACAAAGCACTTCCCGAATGTAATTCACAAACTACATTCATGTCTGATTTCAATATGATTTTGCTTTTGCATAAAAATCACAAACAAATCCCATAAAAATCACAAATCCCAAAACATTACAGGTCTTGTTAAATACCACCTTACGCATAAAGACTAACCTGAGAGATCTACACAAAATGGTGAAACAGAACAGGACTAGAATAGGTGTTTCATACAGAGGTCCCACATACACAGCAAGATTTCTTTTACACTTCTGATACAGTTTTTTGTCTGACCCCCAGGGCAAAACTTCTCATGACCACTATCTGCAGGAAGAATTTATTGTCAACTTATACTGTACACAAGAGGAAAAAAATGAGCTCAGTCCATATTCATACCAACCCCATAGCTCCTTAAGACACTCATTGTCAAAATACTACTATTCAGTAAAATGAGCTTTGTTTCAGGTTTCTTTATGACAGGTCAGTAGTATCCATGTGAAGGCAGGCTTGCTAACCATTCAAACCACTTCCCTTCTTTTTAATTTCTCCCAGGAATGAAAACTATATTCAGCTTTTACTCCTTTGGCACCACACTCTGCCCTCATAGAAGATTACTGAAACATGAATTTGAGAAGGCTGTTTCAAGCAGATGCATGTTCCCATGTATAGGAACAATGTTAATTCCTGTCACTGAGCATCCAAGCGAGATTGTTGTTAAAGCTGCTTCTAAAGGACCAAGGGAATTTGTGCCACTCAGTTCAATGACTTTCATCACCTCTATCAGACTAAACATAAATGTAATATAACCAAGCCAGATTCCAAAGGTTAGTCTTTCATTTAGGCAAAATACTGGAGATGCAAAAGCTGTGCAGCATTTACAGGAATCTAACACGGATTCAATAAACCGCTTGAACACGAAAGGAACATCCTTTCTAAATGTAAATTATTAAGGTGTGATTTGAGTTCCTTAAAGATTACTCTTCAGTTCCCACTCCCTGTCTAATAAATGAGAACACAGAACAGCTTAGTGTCCTTTTTCAAAATTCTTCTTACTAAGTCATCCTGCTGCTTCTATTACAGGCCTCTTCTATAAGGAGCAGATACAGACTCTGGACTGCTTCTGTCCTGTGACTGCTGAACACCAACATTAATCTCTTACTAAAGCAGTTCTAAGAAGAACTGAAAAACTAATTTTAAAAAGTGAGTTTGACAATGCAGCAATGCACAGATACACTCAAGCTGCAGGATTTTCTCTTTCCTTTTCATTTTGAAATAGGTATTACATTTTCCTGTCTGGAAGAGTAAGATCACAAATATCAAGAAGGTAAAAAGAAAATGTAGCCCAAGAACACTTGATATTAAACTGATCAAAGTGTCAACAGATCTACCTGTGCAGGTATGTACAATAGCTACAGATCTGACTGAAATTTCTTTATGCTATCTTGTCTTGAGTGAAGTCAGTGGCAAAACTTGGTTCCTACGGGTCAGAACAATATTTGGGTCTTAGGAATCATGAGATTCCTATCATACTGTGTTATGTTATATTGTCATATTAGAGATGCTTTGAGGGACTATATTCGTGCATAAATTAAACACTGCATAATAGTAGCTGCTGACTAGGAAGCTGCTATGGGCCCTTTGTGGTGCTGGCACATCCATCAGAGAAATCCGTAAGTATAGTTTATACACAAAATTTGCATTTTCTATGGAAATTTAATTTCATCACAACTCTCACAACTCATACAGCAGCATCTCAAAATTAACAGGGATGACTGAAACTTCATGGACTTCAGACAAAGAGAAAGAAATGGCATTGAATTCCACAAGAAGAGAAAACCCAAATGGTAGTACTGGGAATTACTGCTACCTAACTGTGTGTATCTGCCTGTTAAAGATACAGGGGAATCATTTCCACTGGAGAAAAGAAGTACTAGCATTTCTGTGCATACAGAAAATATTTTGTACTTTCCATGTTTCTTTTCATACAAGGTTCAAATGAAACATAGTAATTGGTCAAACAATGTTAAGAGTTTAAGCTGGAATTATTGCTACATGTCAGATAACCTCCAAGTCAGATTTCCTATCTCTGTCCCATCTCAGGTGCATTCTGTATTTTTTTTAATTGTACCAAGGTCTCATCCATTATATATTAATGGTAGCACACATGAAATAACTAGTGTTTTGAATGTTGTAGGTATAAAATAGACAAACAACAGTAAGAAGATCAATTAAAAAGTAAATAAACAACAGAACAGATACATTCTGTTGTTCATCCTGTGCAAAGACAGCACCCAAAATAAAGAGAGTTATAGTAAGGACTAGCAATCAAGTCCTAAATCAAAACCTTCAACATATTGTACCTAATTAAAAACAGGATTCAGCCCGCTCCAAAGAAGATGTCATAAAGACCCAATAAAAAAGGCTGGGTATTTTTTATTTACTAATTTGTCCCCTAGTGAAATAAAATGGGACTTTCTTGGGGTTTTTTTTTTGTATTTATAACAGGCAACAGACATGCACTTGTAGGTCACATATTAGGTACTTATCTTCTGGAGCCGAGATCTTGACTCCATCTACGTGATGCTGAGAAGCTCCACAAGTTCAGCAGGTGTTACAGAGCAACAGACAAGAAGCCTGTGGCTAGGGGCAGACTAGTAAGTACCTTTTTTGAGAAGTGTCAGTGTAGTCTTCCACCCTAGTTTAATCCGAAAGAGATTCTTCTCATCATCCTGCTGTAATATTGTCAAGAAATCCCCTTTTGTTCTAAAACCATCTGTCATTGTCTTACACCAGTTGGAAGGAAACTGATAAAGTTGATTTTGAGCTAGAAGCAAATAAAAAACACTCATTTCAAATTTTAACCGAAGTTGCTAGCCTGTTGTGGTTTTGTAACTCACACATGGCTGACTAGCTTTTAAAACCTCAAACTTTGCATGTTTTAAGTTCTCACAGAAAATGAGGGCACAGTCTCGTTTTGAAGCTCACATCTTTTAGCAAGGTAATGACTTTTTTATTAACTAACCAATCAGCTGCACATGAACTACCACTGTACAAAAGCCCTGCACGCTGGATGCAATGGCTAAGCACTGTTGCACCCTGTTAAGAAGTTCTGTTCCCAGCCATTTCACCTACAAAAAATAGCTCTTGAAACACACTCTGGGTACTCAGGATGAGAGTTTGGTACAAAGTTTACAGAAAAACCCCTATTTTCCCTCAAAACAGTCTTTCCTTTGTGCTATCCACTTGCTAGATATCCTTCTCTTAATTCAAAAATCACCAAGAATTTTGCCCACCTGGACTGTAATCAATCTGAGTAATGAAGCTTCACTTAAACTAGAACCAGGTACTGGTGCACCCCTGGGCTGTACCTGGCCTGCCAGAACAATTACCCATCAGACCTCATAAGTGCATTCAAGGACTCGCTTTCCTGCAAGATGTTGGTAGCTGGGTGGGGAGAAGGCCCCTGTGCTGCAAATGCAGATCTATGCAGAGAGAACCAGGAGCGAGTCTTGGCACCTCAGTGGCACCCCGTGCACTCAGTCGCCAAGGCCTGCCCTCTCAGAGAGGTGTGACACATTTGGCCAAACTGATGTAATTGTTGACTAGACAGGATTTCTCCTTCCCTGCCCCACATTTTCAGGTGGTGAAGCACCCAGAAAGCATTTCCTCAGCTCAGATCTACACAGACAGCACAGCATGCTCTCAAAATAAAACACTGAATCACCAATGCAAACCCTCGCCTTTTTAAGAAGGACCTCCTACTATATAGTACTGGATTATATAAATTTATCTACAGTGAAAGTGAAAGCACCTTTTTGCAATTCTGATTCTCTGCCATGGCATTTTGAATGTCAAAGGACCTATTTCAGCAAAGTTCCCAAACAATCGAAGTGCGCTGAAATTCATCAGAAATTAAAAGAACCCACCAACCCATGTACTGAAAGCGGATAAAACATACCAACTGCAAAGGTAAAGTTAGTACAGAAGTTCCCTGATAACATTTATTCAGAGAACTGACAATTTCCAGGCATACTCCCAAAATGTCACACTCCTTACCTCCTGAACACAATAGCTAAAACCCAACTGAAGACTTAAAATTCACCTCTTCTAAGGCTTAACCTGAGCTTCCTTCCTTAAATCGGGTTACTCTTCTGTTCCCTCCCCCAAGGTCTACTTGTTCCACCTCCTCTGTATAAACTGAGAGGACATGAGCTATCTTGAGAGAGTCTGATGCTCAGCAGAGACTGAAACTTGCTACTCCATTTCTTTTAATGATTTTTAAATTATTATTTTTTTGGTCATAGGAGCTAGTTTGTCAGGACTGTGTGTACAGCTTTGGTTCTGATAAGAGCACTGCAAAGAATTAAATCATTCAGGTCACCAGAGCTGCATACGAGTGTCCACTGTTCCCAGATTAGGGCTTTAAATGTTCACCTCTATATTTAGAAACCTAAAACCAAATGGCCAACTTTCCTGATGACTCAGCACCCATACTGACTGCAGAAGAATGTGGATCCCCAGCAGGCCCCTTGTATGAAAGTGCTTAGAAAGTCCAAACTTGAAAGTTACAGCTTATACAGTTTTCCAGACTAAAAACTAAAAGTCCATTGATAACTTTTCTTTTACTTCTGATCCCATACTATCATTGGTTTTAGGAAGAATTTCTAAGCATATAGACTTTCTCTTTTACCTTATATCAAATGCCTCTATAAAGAATTTCTTTTTTCTCATGCCTGGACTTTTCTTTAATTGGATGCCAGCCAATTTCCTCTACCTCCCAGCCTGCTGATGTTCTCGATGCTCTCCGTTTTATACACACACATGCACATATATGTATGCATATATGTATATAATCTAAGCCCTTTCGGCTTCTCTTTGGCAATAACTGTTCTGTTGCGTTTAGAACAAAACCAAATCAAAACACAAACAAAAAATCAGGAAGCACTGAAGTACTTGGCAGCACTCTTAGAGAAATAAAAAAGGTCTCTCTAGGTTCCTGTGGGGAAAGTTTGCACATTCCTCGCTGATTTTGCCCTACTAAGCTGGGGATGAAAATAAAGAGGCCTGAAGCTATCACTGTGCATGTAGTTACACGTGGGGATTTATGTTAAACTTTGTATTTATTCACTTTACGAATACAAATAGTAATACTTAGATAATGTAAGTAATATGTAAGTAATACTTACATTCCACTTGGGAATATCCAAAAGCTTTATTAATGTAAATCAGAAGGTAAAGTAACTGGAAACAAACACGTGAAAATTATATGAAGTATCACAAACATACACATAAAATGCTGGTAGCATAGCAGATAAAACTGTCCTATTTTTGAGCTCATAGACAGCAAGAAAATCCACTTGAAACAACACTCAATTACTATTTGCCTGCATTATCATCAACAATTTGTGGCTTTCACAGAGTACTATTAAGTTTGGTTTCTTTTTTAATCCGATGGACTGATTTAGGAAAAGGAGAATAAACAATTGTGAAAAAGACAGGAAGCCCAAAGCCTAGTGTAAGTTTAAATTACACTGCTTTACTGATATTTCCTTAGAAACACATACCAATATGCAAAGCCTTTTGGTAATGGAATAACACAATTTCTATGATATCTAAAAAGGCAGGGAAATATAAATATGAATTTTCACTTCCTGATAATGTGTTAAAAAAAGCCATTTTTTTCTTTCCTGTTTTTTTTCAAAGTCCAAATTTTGTTATTTTGGACTTCAAAGGACTATTAAGTTTAAGAATAGGCATTCTTTCTCACAGGTACTTTCACAAAAGAAGGAGAAGAGAGAAACATAGGAAAAATGGGTATTAAGCATATTATTGTAAATCACTTATCTTAATTCCTAATACTACCTGTTAGTGAATGTCATAGGATAAAAAATGTAGAATATCTTACACTAAAGTACAAACACAGATATGTGAGCATCTTAAACCCAAACAATATTTCAGCCCTTAAAGAAAGTAAAGAGCATTGGACAGAGCTATTGTCTCTGTGCAACTGATTTTGACTTCAGTATTTAAATGGTTAACATAGATGTTCTTACTGACAGAATATTTTTGTACTTCTAGGTTTGCATTTTTACTTGTACAAGGAATATTAGGGACCAGTTAATCTGGATTCTAATTGCAAACAATTAGATACCTTGAAGCAACTCCATGTCTTCTGGACTTATATTGACATAAATGACATGGAGAATCTGAGACGAAGATACAAAATTTTATTCTTTCAGATTTAACCCTGAGGCCTTTTATCAGCATTAATTGTTTAAAAGTAAAATAAACATTTACTGTTTCTATTACTCTGCCTCAAGTCAATCGATGCAAGAAGAAGAGTGTGGTTTAGCAGTTTGTTAACTATTTTAATACTTACATGCTTTGCAGATTGTGCCACGCAGTTTCTTTTTTCATCTGCATTCATTTGTTATTAAAATAAGTACATGCAAAATAAGAAGAAACTAAAATCAAGGTTGTTGATGACATTGATTCCTTGGGAACTTCAGTAAAAAGAAACATAGACTTCTTGCCCCTACGATTTTGTTGTCTCTTTGTATAGGATAGATCAGGCTGTTTCCAATTTTAAAAACAGACTTGATTTCAGAGTTTGGTAACTATCACTGTGTATTTATTCAACTCACTAATATTCACACCTGAATAACAAGATGAAATATTTATCTAAAATAAGATTATGAGTGTTTGCTGCAATTTTTATCTCAAAGCAAGTCATGCTCAGTGACAATCACGGCTTTGTCACGCCATCTTTTATTAACAAAAACATCTTTGGTTGCTAGATCACAAAAATTGGAAAAGGATTAAATAATTGATTTTGAACAGCACTGTGTATCATCGTTGGGTTTAGCTCAGCCCCTGTGTAAACAGACAGTGTTGTCATTGAGAATTACACCCATTTTTGCCATGGATTAACATGCCAGGGTCTCTGTGAAATCACAGCTCCATTCTAAAGATGCAGCTTTTTGCTACTGTTATTTTCTCTTTAAGTAAAAGCACATTTGACTACAGGCTGCACTTGCAGGGATGGAGATTAAACCTGAGTACAGAAGGTTCAACTCTGCTCCACTTCAGAGTAAAAACTGTTTCTCAGAGGGATTGTCACCCACATGTAAGTGATGGAATGCAAACCTCCTCCTTGAAATGCCTCACACTGCCTTTTCACTTCTCCACCCACCACTCTTTCTCATCCTCTCACTGTTGAGTGTAATCAATGTCATTGGAAACTAAGCTGCCCGATTCCTCAGAATGACATCTGACTACTGTGCACTTAATAGGGTATGTAGCAAACAGAAGCCTTAAAATGGCAAAGCTTTTTCTAGTGTAGAATAAAAGACTAGTGGTAGGTTCAGATTCTCTACGCCCATCTACTAAATCCTACGCTGCACAACAACCCTTTATTCAAGTTCAAAGATGCAGCTCCTCCATTTAAAGAGCACTTGTTATTTGGGAAAAAATGGAAGCTAGAGTGTGCCTAACACTAAATAAAGAAAAAAGTCCTGTTGGCTCTGCAATCAAACCCTCTGATACAGCCAGTCTGAACCAAGCATAATCAATAAATTGTATGCTCTTTTAGCAAAATAATTCTTTTTATTCTTTGGGTTTTGGCTTGTCCACATGCCAGTTTACAGTGATATTGTTGTAAGTGACAGGAAAGTGTGGCAAGACTGACGTCTCCCTCTCAGGCACTGCACTGAATTTGTCATTCTATATAAAATACTAACTGCTGTATGATTGCTACAGGACTACATGTTGTCATGCCAATTAGTATGTTACCTTTTTTTTTTTACTTCGCCACCACTCCCCTCTTTTCTTAATTCAGTAAACTGTGCCTACTAGACCATGTTCAGGTTTCTTCTCCAGCTCTACTGCTGTGCAATGTTAGGTAATGAGAAAGGTTGTAGGATTGTTGAGGTTTTGGGTTAGTTTTACTGGAGGCATTTTAAAATTGTAAACAGTAAATATGCAGATTTTCTCATTCACATATATAAAATAAAAATGGAAAAATATAACCCAATTTTGGTAACTTACCAATCTTTTAGCCTTGTGAACAATGTGACTCCTTGTGTTTTTATAGGGCATACTGTATCAATGTAGGTTTGCTGCCTGCCAACGTGACTAGTTCACCTTTTTGTGTTGTGTAAAGGGATAAACTAGATGTTCTAAATAGTATAACATAGGGTTATATGCCATCCTCACATTGTCTAGTATCCATTTCCCTAACCTGCCTTCATATAAAGTTTTTTCATGTCTCCAGGAATTTTCATCACCTATTCGTACTGCATCTTTTTCTAGCTGAACAGGACACACTACCGAGAAGGCTATATGCTGGATTTATGCAGTAGCTATAGAGAATTCTATTTTAAAATCACATTTATAACTATCTAGCATTCTATTTTTACATCATATTTCTAAATTTTAACATTTTGGTTGTTGTTATAACTAGCAGCATACATCAAGTCTATGTTTTTTATGAATTTATAAGCTCATTTAGTATCGATACACATGAACGCTCAGATTATTCTTTGAACATTTATTAAATTGTATATATCATTAGTGTGTTTTAGCCATCATTAAACTAAGTCACTTGCTTTCCTAATCTTTCATGTCCTTTTCAACATTGTCTCATTTTCAGAGGATATTTTATTGATCAGGTTACTACAATCTTGTTGCCAACTAGTTTTTCATGATAACAGTTGACAAGGTATCTTTGGGCAAGTTAAATAAACAAAGCTTCATAACAGATATTAGGTTTAGTATTCTTGATGATGTACACTATACCTCAAATAACCTAAATTTTCAGCCTCTTGGATGAGTGCTCCTCTGCAGCTGTGAGTGGGTTTTAAAATAATAAACATATTCCTTCTCTAAACTGTTATAATCCCAGAAAGCCTTCAGATTATTCTCCTATTTTCCTTTTAAATTGTATTTCCAGTTCATATAAATTCATTTAAGATCTATGGAACAAATGCAAGTATAACAGAGACTGAGATTGGGAGGCACTTCAAGGTGATAATCTGCAGATTTGGTCTTCATTGAAAGGGGGCGACATCAGAATATATGGAGTAAATTTAATTGTTCCACCTTGACTGAACACAATCAGGATGCAGACACTTCTGTTATTCTTTTGTATTTGCTTCCCAGGAGGTTAGGATTGTGGCTTCTGTCACTATAGAAAAAAGGTAAAAACATTGTTCTCTAAGGAAAAAAGCAAAAGCAGGTGTATCATAAACCTGCCTCACTGTTGCAAACATGTACATAGCCTATACAAACTACAACAAATGAAACATTCCATCTTTGTAATAAATTGAAATACACTGTGCACATATGGATGAAAGACAAAACCTATAATCCACCAAGATGTGAAAATATAGTACCACTTGGAAGAAAAAGACTTTGAAGATAGGTCTTCCCACCTCCAATTCTTACCCCAAGTCCTTTGTTTACGCAGGTTACACCCTATTTCCTATCTTGTTCTTCTTGGCTCCTCAATTTTATTTCACTGATTTTTCTTGGCTAGTATCCTTACCCCACCACATTGTCTCCTGATACATCTTCTCCCTATATGGTGCCCATGGTGTTCTGTTTCTCAGTTCTTCAACTCATTTCATCTTCATGTCCAAGCTTCCTTCTTACTCCTGTTCCCAGAGGAAACACTCAATCCTCTTGTCTGCCTTTGTGCTGCATCATCATCTTCCTCTGCCCATATGGCTCTTGCTTTCCAATTAGGCAAGCTGTTCTTCTAGTTGCTTAGGGCTAGCAAAGGGTAAAGGACAGTTGCTGGACAGAGAAGTTCCCTTCTCAGCTCAAAGGCCAGTCTAGGCATGACCTATATGCTGGACCACCAGGTACAACAAAGAATCTGCCAAGATGCCCACGGCAACCCATGTTGTTCTTACTGACTGTACACTTACTGTAACTGCATTTAGCAGATTTAGATTTATCCAATTTTTGGCCAATTCTCAAAAGGATGGCAACTGACACATAACTGGTGTAGAAAACCCCTCCAATATCCAATCTTTGTTCCAAACATGGAAAAAAGTCTACAGATACTGAAACGCAAAGTGACCTGTACTGTGAGCAATAGTGGCGATTAATATTTTAATTATATATATGATTTTTTTCCAAGGCTGTTCAATCACCCATTACGAAGACACTCTATGAAGAAAGACAGTATGAGCTGTCTGCTATTATCACTGCCATTACAAACAGCATACCCTAAGTTATATTTAGCTTAAAAGAATTTAAAAATACAGGAAATACTGCTATATTAATTTATCATCTATACAATTCATTGCATTCACACAAAAATAAAAAGCAATCTGGCCGGTACAGAAGGAAACAAAACTCTTTTGCTTTAATACTAGAAACAGCCCAGACAGCAAACTTTACTGCAAATGTTTGTATATATAGCTCCTGTGGAAACTGCTTGTCTACTATGCACAGGAATAAAGGGAAACAAGGCATATGTCAAAGATGAAAGAACACTGCAGAACAGTGAATAAAGATGACACCACAAATCAAAATGAAGTAGCAAAATTTATGTGATTTCCACTGGTGTTTAATACAAATTTCAGGATGGTTTGTTACAATTTCTTAGTCATTATTAAACAGCAGAACCTGCAGATTTCCTTGTCTTTCACTTGCAACTCAGCTAAAGACAGAACAGAAATAACAGTCTCCAATACAAGAAACTTTTCCCTACTGTCACTAGAATTCCTGCTGTCTCCCAGTTTGCCCTGCATTTTGGTTGTCCTCTTCAGATTCAGTGGTTTTATAGACAAGGCACAAGCATCTGTCTTGGTTTTGCTGTAAAAAAAAAAAAACAACAACAACAAAAACCCAAATAAACATTTTTTTATATGATTTGTTGTTGACTAGATACTTCAGAATTAGTGTAGGAAAAAAGGTTCGTTGCTTTCTTTACACCTCTCTTGTAGTTGCTTAAAAGTACAAGTTCTAAACCAGTAAGTACCATTCTCATGTACCCCTGTATGTAAATGTACTGCAGTACCAATGGAGATGGGCAAAAAGTATACACTATTGATAAAGCAAGCCAAAGCCAATGGGGCCAAAACTCAATTCTAACAAGATTATCTTCCTCTAACTGCCATTTACATTCACAAGTCTGTTTTACCAGCACAGGGAGTCATGCTGAACCAAACCCAGAGCAATTAACAATTAAAATGTTTGGTATTTATTTAGAGATTTCAGGTACATATCTGACAAGAGAAATAACTTCAGATTTCAAAAAGTGAAACTTACAGCCTTTTTCTATACTGGTATTGCAAATGCTACACTATTGCACACTTTGTTTGCAATGCCTTAATTTCCTACCCCCCCAAAATTAATTAACAATAAGTTATTTTAAACTGCATTTCCTATATAGTTGTCTGCATCTCCCTTCTTTCTTTTACTTCAGTAGTTCTACTCGCCTTTCTTTTGGCAGTATTGTAATACTAATTTTCACAAATAATACAGATAATATGAAGTACTTTAAAAAACATGTCTTCGCTTAAGCTTTTTGAAAATTGCAATGTCACAAAGCCAAAACACAGAAAGTTCTACTCAGATTCAAAAGTTCTTATTGGGAATGATGGCTCTGTCCATTTCCTCTTCTATCAGTCTTACAACTGTTCAGAGTAGTTACAGTTCACTTTAGAGTGGATATTCTACACTTATAAATAGTAGCCAATCTTATTACTTACTTCTAAACCAGGCACCACTATTCTAAAAGAGGCAGCCAATACTTGCACTCCAAGGTGTGGAAGAGAAGCAGCCAATTTCGCCCAAGGCCAAAAGAGATTTCAGGGTTTGGTTTCTTCTGATGTCACATTTTTGTTAAGCTAACAACACAGCATATTAAAATCTTGCCAGAATCAACACAGCAGTGTGAGAGCCAAAGCAAACGTTTCATTAGCTTCTACACATGGAAAATCTACATCACACACATGAATAAGATTGTGTGATGCTCAAGAGCTTATCATCACCATCACCACCCTGGAAAATTCTACAACTGAAAATGCTTTGCACTAGACTAAGAGCTATGCATACTCAGAAGTCACAGTTAATAGCACATGGTAGCAACCTAATTAAAACAGATACTTATTTATATTTCCCACAGAGATGCTACAGTCTCCTAGGGCTCAAAAAAACCCAGCTTACATTTTAACTTCTGATTTATATCAGAAGAGTTTCACTGCAGGCTACAATAATGCCATTGCTAACCAAACTTCCTGAGCCACTTAATTCATAAAACAGTATCTTACTCTAATGGTAGTGCAGAAACACCAGAAATGCAGCATCAAATTCTACCTTCAAAGACTCCTTATTACACCTCATTCTGGGAACAGATCTGGGTTTACAAAATTAAGCAGGTCTCTCATCTTGTCAGAGGGAATGAAGATACTGAGCATCTAAATTTAGATCATTAATTTTTTTTCTAGAAGACAGTCAGTTCTACTTAGCTTACCAGATAACTATTTGCACAAAAATGGGTTGCCAGCTGTGACATGCTTACCCTTCAGACTAAAACAAAAGCAAGAAAAGAGACTTCGAGAGTGTCACTGTATTAATGGCACTCAAAGCTGCACGCATTTTATAGATCACACGCATTCTATATCCTTGTTGAAGCAAGAGATTTATTTTATTTATTCACCTGGTTCTTGTACTCTCCTCTTTGTAGCTGAGTGATTGTAAATTTACATTGAAATAGCAGAAATGGCATCTTTAAATGCCAGCTCAACAGCCTCAGCATCACGGTCTGCACCTGAAAACAGTGTGTGAATTTTGTTTTTCTTCTTAAAAGCACTTGACATACTAGTGTAGTCCTATCCTCCTAGGGTCAATGCAAAAGTATTTGTCTTTTTTCTAAGACTCAAGCCCTAAGAAAGAAACCTCTCTCTGTAAACAACAAAAATATCCCAGCTGCCATTTTAGTGTGATTACATTCTGCATAAAAGTATTAACAAAATGTACTCTGGAGTACTCTTGCCCCTCCCTCTAGCATATCTGACATATCATAAAAATCATGCTTGTATTTATCCAGGCAAATTTTAACTATTTGTTTTCAGCACTGTTCTGGCATTTTGGTAATTCTTTTCTACATGATGTTCAGTTTACAATCTATGGCACTTCAAAGTTATTTATCACTACGCTGTTACAGACACTTGAGTTTGGCATGTTTCTGATGACCATAGAGATGAAAAGTGGACACTTCAGAGGGATAAATCAATCAATGGAGGATGCCAGTCACTGACTGATCTGAAACCTATGCATACCACATGCAGTTAGTATGAAAGGATAACTTACATGCAAACCAAAAGGAGATTTTGTCTTCATTATTTATGCACCATGATATTTCCCCCCAAACAGGAAATACAGTTGCAAGACACACAGTAGTTAAAAGACACATGACCCAGAAATTAACACAATAGTAAGAACAGATACTCCGTTTCTCTAAATCTCTGAAACAGTTATGTTTCTTCTAAAATTTTTACATATTGTGAATTTCAACAGGAATGAGTTACATGCTTCTACTTACTGACTACTCATATTCATGGAAATAAAATAGTACCTGGCCACATGAATAAATAAATGCATATCCCTTTACTGCATATAAAGCAGAAGTAAGAAATGCCTTCCCTTCCCCCTGCCCCAATCATTTTCACATACATAAATTTACAAGAAGAAAATCAGGAGAAAGTTCTCAGTTCCATGTTTGCCCTTTTCAACTGATAAACACAAGATTTATGGGAAACATACATACCCAAATTTGCCTCAGTTTCTGGAGCTTGTGGTACAATTAAGGGCACCTTTTGATGTTTTCTGCAGAATCATTTGGAGATAGCAGCAATGGTTTTTGGAACTTGCTTTGAATCCAAACTCGCTGCATTTTCACTTGTTTCTTCCTGTTTACTTGTAATCGCCGATCGACTAAGTTCTGTACTTCAGTTAATCCAGCCAAGGTGAACATGTTCCATACCTCATCTATTTTCTCATATGAAGATTATTATAATTAAAAAAATATATTTGTAGAATGTTGTAATTAACAACCTGCAGTTCAACCAAAGATGGAACTAAATCTGGTTTGAGATTTGAAAGATCAATGAAACTGCCTGCAAAATGTCTTTGTTTGAAATTCATTTTCACAACTTTCAAGCTGTATTACAGTAAAAAATGTTACGTTGAAGCCCAAACCACATTGGTTATTATTCATGGCTTTCATAGGTCCCCTTTCTTCAGAAAGTTCAGTAGGCCAGAGTTGAGGAAAACAAAATGCCATTTGGTTACTGTTCACATATTATCAAGATAAAGCTAATTCACCTGCCAAACGACAATCCACACATTTATGCCAACGTAATTATCTCCTTCTTGTCAGTCACCACTGGAAAACTTTAAGCTTCTTTGTCAGGAGTAAGTACAAGACAAGACATCTAAAATCTGAGAAGGTTCTTTGAATTCAAGTGGTTTCCCATACATGTCCCACATCCACCTCACTTCTAAAATTACTCAGACTGGGATAAATCCTGATCCACCTCTATTGCTCAAAGCTGAGGTTGCAGAGCATAAAAAAAACAAAGTACTGTGATACTCACTTTCACAGTTTCCAGTAGCCAAGCTAAAATACACCAGTTTAAGCTGACTGCCAACAGAACTAAGTGACTGGGTGGGCAAGCAGCCTCACAGCTCAGAGTCACCAACAAAGCAGAGCAAAAGATCAAAGCACTGCTACCAACTGTCCTTCCAAGCCTGCTTATCTCAATTTTAAGAAAGAAACCAAGTACCTCTTTAAATAACAGAATTTGAGCATACTATTAGACGCAAGACACTTAGACAAAGTTTCCAGTGATGTACTGCAAGATTGCTTACAGACAACAAACACAACAAGTGTACACAGAAGAGGAATTATTTTCTTAAAACAGTAAGCTTCGGGATTTGTAAAAGCAGAGAATTAAAAAAAAAAAGTAAAAAATCCTAAAATGAGCTTTTATAGCCCAAATCATCTTGAAAGACATGCAACCCTTTCAATAAAACTACACCATTTCATACCTTTGGTAAAGAAATATACTCTGGTTCCATCTCCTCGTACATAAAAATTTTCTGATAAGCAATGACCTAAGAAATTAGAGCAGTAATGAAAAAAGATAGGTCACTTTTTTTTTTTGCAAAAAGAGTTAAAATGAACAGCGAACTTCAAAAGCATTCAGGAATTACCTTTTTTAAAACGAAGCTGAGCTGTATCGTACCTTCCATAGTCTCGAAATAACAACATTCCTCCAGGTTTCAGTAGTTTAGCCAACCTATTTACAACACCTTGCATCCTTAGAAAATAGATGGGATACTGGTGAAATTTGCAAGCATAACTGCTTTTTTTTCTAAATGCTAGAAATATACATAGATTTCTGAAACTACAGTGAGAAGATGTGTCTATATTTACCACAAAAAGGCCAAGAACTAGTGAACAGCAAGAATTGTACAAAAAAAGCCTCGAAATCAGAAGTTTAAAAGGAACTGTAAGAGAATACAAATTGGAAAGAAAAAAGAAGCCCTTTTCCTTCACTTGAACAGAATCTCAAAGATGGATTATAACAGAGTTTTTGAGTATGTGGGTCATATCGGTCAGGCAGATAGATGACAATGAATGAACAGCTAGCTGTGTGCACTGGTGAGCTAGACTCAGCCTTCTTACTGTACATAGCAAAATCCCGGGCCTGAAAGGCAGATGAAAACATCTGATTTCTTTATGGAGGTACTGATCATACACACAGAAACAGTATCTCCATAGGTAATGGTTGAGGATGGAAAGAAAAAATCTGAGTAGCATCTCAGGAGAGGAATCTGGCAGAACTCCATCAAAGGATATTGCTAGTTAGATCAGCAAAGTCTGCATACTCCAAAATTGTGTATCTAACATCAACTCTTCCTTACCAAGATTACACCAGTCTGCTGCATGCATGATAGGGATAAGTAACATACACAGACTCTTTCCCCTTCACTAGACCAGAGCATCTTCATTCTCACTTTTTAACCTTACTTTGGAGCTTCATATTTTGCAGAGTCATGAATAATGGCTTAGGTTTGTCTCACTCTTTCAGAATAAACAAAGATTTAGGCTACAAAAGGCAGTCTGCACACTTGCTTAATTCAAGCCTTCCTCCTGCAGGGAAGTGGATAGACCATGTAGAAGATGTGGAGCCAGAGTGAATGCAAAATGAATGGAAAGGAAAGGCAGGATGCAGTATATGAAAAGAGCTAAAGAAGAATTAAGTCCTACTTAACTATATAAAGTCAGCAAACCATTACTGTGTACTGTGAACATCCTTACACCATCCCTTATCTATCAAGCAGCCCTACCTCCTTGCCCCAAGAAAGTTAGATCTCCAGCACTAATGCAATTTGGTCCTTATGCAACAGCAGCACAGGTATTTTACCTTCATTTTTAATGGACAGAATTAGGATGTAGTTCAGCAGAAAACAATATCATGTCTACAAACAAACAAAACCAAAAAGCAGCATACACTTTTAAAGCACATAATTCCCTGAGAGGAGGCCAAGTGCTTCAAAAGTTGTCCTCTTTGCCTATGCTCAACACAGACTTTGCCTATGCTCAACACAACGCATGCTGTCACAGACACACAGAAAAGGCAGCACCACCTAAGATTAAGAAACTGTTCAAGACAAGTATTACAGACTTTTCCCATATCAACCTGAGTTTTGTGAATATAGAAAATGTTTACATGCACAAAATGTGAAAGTGCTTTGAGAAATATCATCTGTATGACTACAGCACATTAATAATACAGCTTCAAGAAGTTCAATACCTTACAAATTCTGCAACCAACTTTCAGAGGGATTTTCTGGCAGAATTTAAGTGTGTACAAATGGGGTACAAGAGTAGCAATTATCAAAACCTAAGCACAACAGCCTGAAGAGAAATCTCTAAGTAACAATTGTGCTGAATACAAATGTGTCCCTCTTATGTATTTTCCAGGTCTCCAAAGTACTTAAGCTCTGCGTCATCATTTTCTTGGTTTTCTTTTTCATTTGTGACTTTCAAAGTTTCCAGAAAAAAAATGTATACTGAGCAAGATGAACCTGGATTACAGTTACCTTTATGAAGTCATTTTAATTCTAGGAGATGACAGTAATGACTAACAAATCTTTGGAAAGTGGGTTTTACAACACAGGTAATTACACAGAAACCTTCATGTGTGTATACACACACACACACAAGCATCCATGTCAGCCTTTAGATTATGATATAGGGAGGAGAGGAAAGGAAAAAAAAAAAAAAAAAAAAAAAAAATCAACAAAACAGACAGACAAACCAAACACATTCCCAAAAGGCTAACAGGAAAAGGTCCACAGAAATTCTGACAGAACATCTGATTACTGCTTCTACAGGCAAAGCAATTGAATGAATGCATCTCTATTGTCCAATTCCTTCCTGGCAGTATCACCGCAGTTACAGAGATCTGAAATCTACTGCTTGAATTGTTTTTGAAATCTGGACCCAGACTTTGCATGACTCATGTGCTCATCTCTGAACAAACAGGAAGGAGCAATATCCTATATGGGAAAGATTTTTCTGCAAAGCTAATCATTAATAACTCAGGCAGGGAAACGGTTCTCAGACTTAGGCAAATACTGTTGTTTGCCAAGCCCATTTTAATGATGTTCTTAAAGTAAATGTACTACAGCATGTATTTCCCTTCATATGATCTAGTTAAAGGAACAGTCAAAGGAGTTTAACTTACATGCAACTCTTTTGCATTTTTCCCATTAAAAAGGGCATTTGCACAATCAGGCAGCCTTAACAGTCATAAAGTTTTGTTCATTAGACATTGACAGGCATTAGTAACAAGGCTAACAGTACTCAGCATAACATTATGCATGAAAATTAGATCAAGTTTTCTTAATCAAAACAAGTTACAAAATTCAGAATGCATTTTGGTTTAAAAGGCCTGCATGTAAGCATTTGTGTGTGTATAAATCAGCAACCTAAGTCTTTATCAACATATTGTAAGATGTCAAATCAAGAGTGTTTGGTTTTGATCACTAAAACCAATTTCCTTCTAAAAGACTAGATGTCTGTTTTTTTTTTTATCATAATTGCCTTGAATCACTGTCACTTTTAATAGGGATGTATTTAGTTACAATACACCCTTGTATTTTGATGGAGAGGGGAGGCTCGCTAACGAATTAACCTGACCAGGTTTTCTCTTGAAGCCTGAAAATGGGAAAGAGCATTTAGAATACCTTGTTATAAATATATATATATTGCAGTTTTCTAAATAATATATTAAGGATTCATTATCTTATTTTGCTATTCTTGAAAACCTCTGGTGATAAAAGAGATTTAACCCATTTGCTTTGCCCTTTTGTCTTCATTTACCTGTCAGGATGAATAGTAGAAAGCACAAAGACAAGGAGAATGACATCCAGGATCTCATCTGGAAAAGGATAGGGTAAAGCATCATCACACACATCATGAACAAAGGCAGAACACCAGGCTGAATTGTAGGACGAATGTGACTGTCAGGAAAAAGATGAAAAGAGACACAGAGAGAACAGTAGTAGTTAATACGTTTACTGTGACTCAAGAAACTTTTTTCTTCAATTTTCAGCATTGTAAAACATCTCATATAAAAGTCTATTCTGCCTGGTATCATACTCAAGCTGAGAAGCAGGCTCACTGATGGTATTCATTCCTCTCCACATACAGTAAGACTTTGTTCTTTGGAATATTGAAAACTTCAGTTAAAAGTTGTCAAAGCTATTACATTCTTTTTTCATGAAGACGGCTTCCTGGCACCCTCCTGAATTACAGGCTTACAAGGTACTCTAAAGCGAGCATATGAATTACCTTTACCAGCTCCACTGCTCCTGAAGCAAAATCACAACAGTACAGAAATGTTCCAGGTGTATTGCTAAGAAAACAAAACCAACATGAGTTAAAAAATTATTATTGTAAAAGATGAAAGTCTACATCAGTGTTCATGGAACTACAGAAGGCCCTTTAGGGTTCTCCACAGGCTTGATCAAGCATGTCTTATTGATGTCTACCACATGGAAAGCCACATAGGTTGTAATGAACCAATAGGGCAGACAAATTCATAAGAATACCAACAGGCAGCTAGTATAAAAAGGAGAATTATAGCCTTGTCAGGGAGGAAGTGAAAAGGCAAAGAAAGAAGGTCACAGAGGGCTGTCAGGATTGATGACAATGTCCTAGTGTTGTATTACATAAATGCACATTAATAGGTCACATTTTCTTACAGAAGCACTGCTTTAAGTCTCTATCATTAGCCCCTGTATGCAGTTTAATTAGCAATATGATTTGGGCAGGGGTGGGGGTGTTGCAAAAGTCATCCAGTTCTGTAGATGTTTGGGTTCCCCCATGCCACCTTGCTGTGCTTCTAATTAGATTAAGCAAGCAGTATTGGTTGTTTCCCTCCATTATCCCCTTAGTTTTGTCAACCAAGATGAATAAGAGTTTCCTGAAGCACTGTTTTCTCTTCCTTTCCCATCCAAGACTAAGCCAGCTGCAAATTTTCTTGTACTATTCATGAGATACCAGTAACTCTTGGGAGAATTTCTTTTTACCTTAAAAATATATATTTAAGAGAAACTGAGCAACCCCCTCAAAACCTACCAAGGGATGAACTCACAGCCAGCTCATGATCAATTAATCTCTCTTTAAAAATATTTGAGGTTTTGGATAGATGGCTTCATTAGAAAGCAAATCAAACTCTGACAGCGTCTATAAGATCTCAGTACATGCAGCTGAGTGACATCTCTCTGAGAGCTCAACAGAAGAACTCTTGTGGACCAAAACATATTCCATCCTTGCTGCTCAGCAAAAGTTTTAACAGCTTTGTGCCCACCATAAGAGTTGAGGAGTTTAGATATTTATCATGGATGAGGACAAGCAGCCAGGCTTTGGACCCAGCCAGTCCCTCAGGAAAGGTTAAGCTGATGACCTAATTGAATTATTAGGATGTTATTCTATTTTTTTTTTTTTTTACAACAGAATAGGAGCTATGTAGAAGGTCAACTTAAAACAAAGACACAGCTTGATCTGGATGGTGATTTCATGATGCATTGTATCAAAAAGCATTAACTTAAAATTTAAGGGGGACAGGGAGAAGCAGTTTAAAAGTTACATTACAAACCTAAGCGGAAATTTTTTCTGTAGCCAGAGTACACTCATACTTGATACTGGCTTCTTTTTATAGGTATACAGGGGTGAGTTTTGTACTATTAAATTCAGAGTAAAACCAACTGTTATAAAGCCAAGGCTGCTAAGAGATGTTTCCATCAGGTCATATACAAGACAAGTGTGTGAGTTGTTCAGTGAGCAAGTTGTTCAGTGAGCCAACTGATTTGATTGATCGAAGGATTTGCACAACAATAGAGATCTCCAAGAAAAATATCTAATGAGTGGATTCTTAATTATCAAAAATGCCAACCTATGACTAATGCCTCACTAATGTGATGAAAACACAGAAGTTTGTCTCCTCTTTTTTAATACAGCCACATGATAACTTTTTTTTATATATATATATATATATATATATATATCGTTATTTTCCAAACTTTTCATATGAAACGGGGCTCCCCTTTCATTACATGCTGACTAAAGCAAAGCATTTATTGTGGGATGAAGATGCACTGCTAACACTGATAAGTTTCATATACAAGCCTGGTGCATCTCTTGATTCCTCCCGCTCTGTTTCCCTATCTGCCAAGTGGAGTATTTTTGTACAGTAGTGATGCAAGCAATTAGAATTCATTTATAGAATAATGAACTCTGTTGTATTCAAGCTTTTGGAGGCATGAATAAAAGAAATCTATTTCAACCCTTGATACATACTAAGCCATACCAATAAAACCTTCCTGCATACATGGAAGGGAGGACATGCTGTCATAACAGCTTTTTCTAAAACAGGAAGATAAGTGTATTAAGATGTTTCAAGGAATTAAGTAATGCAAAGCAGGACTTGTACCTGCCTTGACACTAAAACCTGAGCAACATGACAAAGTGTACTAGCCAAATTCAGAAATAATACAACTTATTACCAGTAGATCGTATGCCATTACCTACTGTCTCTGATTTTGGCTTTTTTGAAAAGATACCTAATAGCTTTACAATGGCATATAAGAAAAGAGAGTATTCACCTGCCCAAGATTAACTATGAGAAATCGGTCTGAATGCACCTGAAGACAAACCCTGTCAGCAAATATGGTCCCCCAAAAACTAAGGTTGACCAGTATGAGGAATATCTTGTATTGATGCTACCAGCATTATCTATGATCTGCAAACAATCCAAATTTCAGGGCTGGAAAACAGTCCACTTAACACTTCCTGCAGCATTGGTCTAGCACCAACAACTGAAGAAAGTAAATAAGATGAAAATAGAACTTTGACATTTGAAAATCCATACATACCACTATATACTACATACCATAGAACTTTCAAAATATAATCCATACTACATACCATAGAACTTTCAAAATAGGAAAGACACTGTTTCCAGCACCACAACCAACCTAAAATCAGAAGAGAAACAGAAAGTTAAAATAAATGAACAAATAAGACCTCCTATGTTTTTTATTTTTGTCTTATTTTTGTCTATTGGTAGGTAGGACCCATTAGACATGAAGGTATGTTGGACAGAAAAGGTATCAACATATCATACTACAGTTCTCAAATCACTTCTATGATCATGTTTCTTCTGTATGTCTTTCTAAAGTTAGTGAGGATCCACCTCTCCATCTGCACAGGAAAATGCAGTATTCTTGCCCAATTTCACCATTTGGCAAGAATGCATCAAGTACTTGCACTTTAAGAAATAACTTTCCTTAGGAAATTAGAAACCCAGCTTCCAGTGAAAACTGACTCAAAATCTAGCCCTAAATTCTGATTTGGAAGAAACTTTATGGGGAAAACAAAGCTCAGATCCTAGGTTTCTCTGAAAGTTTCTGCCATAAATGATTGTAGTCTGTCAAATTCTAAATGTTTACTTTCTTGATACTTACTAAGAGTCTTTACCAGGGTTTTGAGAATTAAGTGGAGTTCTACATGAGGGGTAGGAACATGTGCAGTGCATTACCTCTAATATTCTGTAAGTGGCATCACTACCAGGGAAGGATTCAAGCCTGCCAAGTTCTTCTCCATCGTTTTTACCCTGAGGATTGTCAGTAAGAGACTTTGCTTGGGTTTTATTATATACATCTCCTTGTACAGAAGTAGAACCACCTTTGTAACTTTTCTTCAAATATTTTTCTCCTTCTTCAAACATTTCATCTTTGTGTGAAAACCTGTTGGTACTCTTTATTTTTGTGAGTTCTGAAGATCTTTCTTCTGTTTTCAATCTTTCTCTCCTTTTTTCTGGAAGAATTTCTGGAAACTCCAGGAACAGCCAATTGCGATCCTTGAAAAAGTTATTTTTATGAGTCTTGTAAAATTCATTCCAATATTTACTGGCTTGTCTCTCATATTTATCTGAAATTAAAACAAAATAAAAAAATTAGTGAATATGAGCTTAGCTACAAATTACTGTAAAGCAACACGGAATTCGGACCCCAAATTTACATTTTAAAAATCCATTGTTTTCCACAGTGTACACATTGAAATAAAAACATATGGATTTGGGGTCTGAACTTAATCTGTACCCAAAATAACTCCCATGAAGGTTTAATTAGATTTTATGTCACTTAAGATGGGGCAGACAGGCTTTCTGATCATCTTTCCCTCCCACCTCTCTAAATGTAGTGACATAAAGGAACTGCATCACTGAAATATGCAAACCTAAGTTTCTAAGACATGCTTTCATGTCTCAAATTATAAAAACAATGCATCTTTTCAATTAAATGTTCTCCATGTTTTTCCTATTTAAGTAATATTAAATTGAAATTAATTTAATGATTTATGAAACTCTATGAACAATTGCAAATTTGTGAGTAGCTAGTCATCTCTCAATAAAACCATCAATTAGAAATCCAGTTCTGTGAACTGGAGTGATAAATGCTACCACGTAGCCAATAGACAGTAATTCATTCTTAACCATTCAACAATGCAGTTTTGACAGAAAACAACAATACAGTCAGAAGCAACATACTGGCTTTCTTACTTTCAAAACACTTCAGAAAGTCTTACAATAGACCTTTGTTTTAACTTTTAATTCACAAAACATTCTAACTGAACATTAGAATGACAAAGAACAGGACTGGAAGGGATTTCATGCAGTCAGGGAATTCATACCCCTTCTCCATGGAAATTTGTTCAACTTGTTCTTAAAATACCATCTTTCATACAGTTTGACAACTTTCTTCGGTAATATATTACAGTCCTTCACCATCTGTACAGTTAAAAGCCTTTTCCCATAGCTAACCTGAAATTTTCTTATTGCAATTTAAGTCTAGTAATTGTCCCATTAACCAAACAAATACAGCAAAGACCTCTTTGTAAGACCTCTTTATTTATTTGAGGTCGTTTACTATGTCTCCCATAAACAATCTCTTTTCTACATTGTCTAAACCTAACTCTTTCCTTTTTGCTACAGAAGTCATGACTTTCAGACTTCTGATCATTTTCATTTTTCTCCTCTAAATACTCTCCAACTGATTTAGTACTTTCTGTTGCTGTATTCTGGTAAAGGCATTATCAACACAGAGCAAAAGGACTATTTTACAAGGCTTACAGGCTGTAATCGTGTTTATAACTCCCAGTTTGCCATTTTGCAACAGCATGACACTGCTGATTCAGCTAGTGATTCACCACAACCCTCAGATCTTCTTCTGTAAAATGACTACCTAGCCAATTGTTCCAGAAGCTAGTATTTTTTTTTTCAAGGAATTATTCCTAAGCCAAATATTCTGCATCTATTTTTAGCAAATATTTGTCTTTCAGATCCTTCCTCCCCGCATTTGTCCAGATCTTTCTGAATCCTAATCTCAACCTTCACCATATTTGAAACATCTCTTCACTTAATATCATCTTCAAGTAGTCCATTTCCTGAGGTCACTAATGAAAAAAACAAGCAGAACTGGACATGGAACAAAACATTTCCATGCCCAGCACTGCTTTCCATTCTGAAACAATCTTTCTAGGCATTCATTCACACAAAAGCAGTTTTATTATCTCTTGCTTGCCTAACTTGCTTATGAAAATGTCAAGCAAAGCAAGTCAGAATCCTGACTAAGGATAAATTTCAAGACGTCTGCTGTTTTTTCCTTATCCCCAGGGCCTGTAACCGTCTCCAAGAAGGAAATCAGCTTGATTTTACATGATTTATTCCTGAAAAATATTCATTGGCCAGTATTCATCTCCTTTGTTCTTCCAAACCCAGTGTCTTGCAAGCTCTGGATTAATTCTTCCAGTATTTTTCCAGGAATTGAAACTCATTATCTGACTCTTCTCTTTTACGCCCTCCCTTTTTAAAAAAGTAAATATTCTCTTTTCTGCTTTCCCAGTCATCTATGTACTCTATGGATGTACTTTGTAACATGTTCTTTCTCAGTATAAGAACAAGATCTTTCTACCTTCTCCCTAGCACTAACTGTGCTAGCCACTGGACTGCAGCTAACTCTTTCAAAGGAAGGCTGATAAAAAGATAAGAATTTCAGCTTTCTCAATGTCCCTTTTGTTCATGGTTTTCCCTTCCTCATCCCTCCAAATCTTTTTCTTGCTTCCCCACCTCCCCATTCCCCAAGCATTTACAGAACTATTTCTCATTATTCTTGATACCTCTTGCTAAGTGTACATCATATAACGTGTTGCCTTTTTTATTTTGTCCCTACCCACTTACACTGACCCAATTGTTCTTTGAATATAAAGGCACAGAATAAATATATGGTGAATTTCTCCTAATACTCTCATTTAAATCTTAAAATACTACTTCCTAAATCACTACAGCTTTTCAGAGATAAACAAGGCTGGGAATTATCATTAGAGGCACAGACAGGCAGTGGGAAGTGACAAGGAGGTGGCAGAATGCCTTGTCCTAGAAATCTGCATAATTTTCTTAAATTTAACATTTAATACATCCAATTGCATTATTAAAGGGCAAGACCCAGCCATGCAGAGTAATTGGACAGATTGGTTTTATATTATAAGTGCAGTGTTGAGTGAGGTCATATAGACCAGATTTCAATAGTGCAAGTTGCACATTCATAGACTGCTCAAAGTTGGTATAAAAAAAACCTGCACAACTTCCACTCAAAAGGTTCTTAAATCACTATCATCTCTTGTTATAGTCATTAATTTTCTACAAGTCTGGTCAGACTTGTAGACTGTATTTAAATACATTTAATATTTTAAATAGACTTGTATTTAGATTCCCATCAAGTCTTCCAGATTTCAGAACTGAAGGAAAGCAACGGCTTTCCTGAAGGAAAACAACAGCCTTTCAAATTGTGTTAGTATGGTATTAGGTAGGTTCAAGGAAAAGGGCACTACTTTCAATTCTTTCACTGGTCACTCCTGCAACACGGTGTAATAACCATGCATGCAGTTGTATTATCCTTTTTTTGCTTCATTCTGCATATTTAAGTAGCCCGACTACTAAATTTTCCAAAACATGTAAAAATGACAAATCTAAAACTTAAGGCCTTCAGACGAAAAAAAAAATCCTTACTTAGTCAATAGATTTTTCTCTAACAGAATCTTTTGACACTAGCAGGCATGTTAATAAGTGAATCAAATCCCTAAAGGTAGTACCATGAGTTCATTCAGTTTAACTTTTCTTGTTTTAACAGGGCTCATCAGAATAATCGATCACTATTTTAGTGATATAATAAAACTGTTGAAATCTGTCTTGTCTTTTTCCCCTTGCTGCAGTTCCCAAAGCCCCAAAATAACCTGCTCATTACCTTCAGTCTAGCTCATTGTTTACCCAAATAGGCCAAAATGTACTTCCACTTGCAGAATGAAGCTGATGCTTTCTGAAGGGACACTATCAGCAATGCTCACCTATTCAAGTTCTAAACAGAGGGGCATTCATGAGAAATGTCTGTGGATTCTTGTATTTCTTGGCAATAGACAAATGCCTGATTATTCAGTTTCTTGCCAGTACAAACTAAGTTCTAACTGATTCTAGATGAAGAAATATTCCATGAGCCACATGGTTACACAGCTTACTTTTCAATTATGAGCCCTTTCTCAACTTTTTATACAAACCAAATGAAAATATTGGATGTAATTTTTAAAAAACAAATACTGTACTCCTGTGTTTAGGTACAGAATGTGAGAAGCAACAGAAAAGGACAGGATGACTATCCCAAGGTATTTAACGTGATAAAGGGCACACAATCCAAGACACATTCACAGGTAATTCAAATGAACTTCAACATGTGCCCTAGTTACACCAATGAAACTGAGCACAGGATCATAATGATACCAGCTAATTTGATAGGTTCAAGACACACTAAGTAAACTGAGGCCAAGGACATCCAAGTAATTGTTCTCAGAATATTTTTCTAATAAAGGAACAAATTGAGAATCCAGTCTTCTATGTTACTATCAAGTTGATACTCCATCTTTAGCATACATAACTATCCTACAGTTTAGTCTTAGTTTGCCAGCTTGAACCTAGAGCTACCATTCTTCAGAAACGCAGAACATTGTTTCCTTACTGAAGACAGGCACAAAATTCCTTAATAACTTATAGAGCAGACTCTTCATGGTGTATTGGAACACCTTCCATACAAAGTGAACACACTGCTTCCCGAATTCAGCACTCCCAGCTCAGCCTGGCCAAGGCAGCAAGCCAGGACCAGCTGGGACCAGTGCAGCTTTCATAGCACTTAACTGAAACATGGCGCAATATACAAACACTAGCTCTCTAAACAGTCCACAGATCACTAAAAAGCATTTGAACTTGGGAACTTTCATCCCCAGTATCCCAGCTGGCTGCAAATTCTTTCCCTTTGATGAAGTAACAGTCCTATGTAACAAGAAATAACAGTCCTGTGTAACATTCAGAAGAACTGCAGAACTCAGGACTTGTAACTGCATCATACTGATGTATTTGTTTTACATAAAGCCTATTGCCCCCCAAAATACAAAATTGCTCAAGTAAGTAACTAAAATGCTAGAAAAATACACTTTGAGACAATCTTTTGAGGCCACCAAAAAAAAAAACCAAAAACAAACAAACAAAAAAAGGGCAGGGAAGAAAAAAGCCCACAATGAACAAATTTTGATATGAAAATGTACAAATAAAAAGAGTTCCTGGATTTGAAAGGATCTTTCCTTGCTTGAATAAATAGTATTTTAAAAGGAATTTTTAAGCTATTAGAAATTTGTTACCTTGCTCTTCCCACTGGACTTTCACAAGTGAGTTCTCTGTCGCTTTTTCCTTGGCATTCTCCTCTTCTTCTCGTGACCACTGCATGTGATCCCTGCAAAAGTCAGTTGAAGAACCAGCCTTTAAATAGGATTTCCCATAACATTTTTTTCCCAGGTAAAACAGTGACAAATGAACTATACTGTCTTAAATACACCTTTTTTTTTTTTTTTAATGCAAGCAAATGCCCACAAGGAGACTGACAGAACGCACACACACACACACACCCTAAGTTTCAGTGTATGATAGATAAAAATGAATTATCAGTTAGGTAAAACTGAAGGGATAAAGAAAAATCTGCTAACTGCAAAGAACCTGAAGTAGTATGCTTTTTTTTTTCCTTCATAATCTTATAATGGTCTGGGTTGGAAGAGACCTTAAAGATCATCTGATCACCCAGTTCCAACCTGCCCACCATGGGCAGGGACACCTTCCACCAGACCAGGTTGCTCAAAGCTCCATTCAACCTGGCCTTGAACACTGCCAGGGATGGGGCAGCCACAGCTTCTCTGGGCACTCTGTGCCAGTGCCTCGCCTCCATCACAGTGAAGAACTTTTCCCTAATATCTAATCTAAATCTACCCTCTTTCATTTTAAAGCCATTAAGAAGATTTAACATATATCTTGCCAATTTAGTACACTTATAGGAATGTATTTTGAGTGTCCCATTAGAATTGTGTTTAGCTGGATATTATAATAGACCTATCAACAAACACCCTGATCGAAGAAATTTTTCACATAGCTAATGTTTCTGATGAGGAACAAAGGTCATTTAGCAAAGCAATCAGCTGCTCCTGAAAACAGAGAGGATAATCCACTTATTCAAGTGGAACAGGTGGAATTGATGAACAGGATTTTACTTATTTGGGGAATAGAGATAGGAAACATTTAGAAAATGAAGAATGAGATATTCATAAGAAAAGACAAGCAGCACTTCAATGGTTCCAGAGTCTTTGCTATCTATATTTGTGTAAAGTGGTTAAATAAATGTTATATTAATCTATTAAAGGGTTGAGGAACCAAGCCAAGATCTGACACTGATGACTAAACAGCCTTTCCTGCAGATTCTGTGTTTGGATCAGGCCACAAAGGCAATGCCCAAAAATGTGCTGCTGGCAGCTTTTAAAAGCAAATTAGCTGTCCCTATAAATTGTCCAATTTGAACAGCTTCAGAAATCAGATAAAATTAGATAATATAATTCAAGTAATCTATTAGATCCTAATCCTACTGAAATCAATTAACTGAAAGCTTATGACTAAAATTCCTTTGGTTACTATGGGAAAAGGAACAAGGTGCCAACTTGAAAAGAGTCGATTGTCTCTAAAAGTTAACAAGCATCTTCCTGTTCCATGCTTGGTGACATGCAGATAATTTAATTCTTAGACCCTCACTGTTCCTCTTTTGTTAATTGTGGGAGACTAATTGGTATGTATTTGTCTGCTTGCCTCAGACTTGATTTCCGCATTTCTACTGAAATATTTCTCATTATTGTCTCCAGCAGGTTGCCTCTCCCCTTCCTGTATTTGTTCGTATAGCAAATGTTCCTGTGCAGTGTCAAGGCTCTGACAGACGTGCTGTAGTAGAATAAAACTGAATGACCCAAGCATTACCAGGCAGCTATTCCCTTGGAAAGACTTGCTACTCTCAGTGCTATCACTGTTTTTGACCTTGCCTATTCCAGCAAGCTAAAACCAAGCACTATTTGGATTACAATAATATAAAGTCAGCCCTTCTGACAGATGACTTGCTGTGGTATAAACTTTAGCTGATAAGTTTTAATCCATTACTGTGTGTTTGTCTCTGTAGGTGCCTGAAGTCCTCCATCTTCATCAATAACGTTTTTTTCCTTTTTGTCCCCCTTGGAAATTCATAATGCTGAAAAAAGACCTTTGGCTCTTTCCTAGAAATTGCTGTATAGAAGACCCCAAACAACAGGACTGCAGCAACACTTCTTGATCAAAATCTGCAAAAGAGTGGACATAGCATAGTTCTTATGCAAACTATTTACATAGTTTGGATGCTTCTAATGAGGCAGCTCCTTCAGCAACACAAGTTGGCAGGAACGCAGAAGAATTCTAACTACATAAGTGTTTAAATATGGAAGTGTTTTTTAAGATGAACACTGCTAGCAGTAAAGCAAGCTATCCATTTTAACCACACCAGAAACTGTTAACATGAGTAGGCCTGACATGAGATCAAGCAATGCTACTTTCAGTTCAGCTTATTCAACTTAGCCCTTTTCCATTAACTTGTTTGCTAACATAGGGTTTAATTATCTCTGAAAACTAATACATGAAAACTATGTCAATTACTAACCTGAATAGAAGCAGACATTTCTTGCTCCAGTGTTTATCATCATTCATTATTTCTCTCTCAAAATGACAGAAAAGCACCACAGCAAGTATCTAAAGCATTAGTTCCCAAATTTAATTTGCTTAGTATTCCTAGCAGCAATGGTAGCAGCTCTTGGCTCCCTTCCAATCCACCACAGGCAAAAAGAAGGATGCCACTTTATGAAGTACGAAAGAGTGGAAAACAAAAAGAAATAAATCCTTATACATCAATACTAGGGAAGATGAATATGTTATGCTCACCCTGCACAATCTACTTAGCTCAACCATCATGCATCCTGATCCCCCTTATCTCCCTAGTGAGAACCATGCCAATTCTGCAAGTTTCAGATCCAAGGACCTCCTCCCACTTCACAACTAGGTTCTTGATTTATCAAGACCTTCACAACTTCCATGCAACCTCCACTCCAACTCGGTTTTACTCATTTTCCCTTCTGAGCTGCATGGATTCATCTGCAGATCCACTTTCTGAGCAACACTGTTCCTTTAAATCCCACCTTCACATTTCATCCCAACCACCTGCATCAGAGCCTGACAACTTTGTGTTAGATTGTTACTAAATGCTAGAAATAAAAACTGAAGCTACAATGATCAGTTATTTGGAAGGAAATTAAAAAATTAAAACTGAGTTTCATCGAGGTACAATGTTACAGGAAAAGGGTGGCCTTATTCTTAAAATCTTTTTCTACCTGTATAGCCCACATTCGAATCAGCATTCAGACAAGTAAGGGATTTTTCCACCTAGCAGGAGGTACCAAGTCCAAAAGATGCTCAAGAACTACACTGCATATAGATTTATGACACCAAGATACTCTCTTTTAACGCAATAACCAGTCAGCTTCCTTGCCCAAGGAACCTACAGAATCATGGCATGGTTTGGGTTGCAAGGGACCTTAAAGATCATCTACTTCCAAACCCCCCCGCCACAAGCAGGAACACCTTCCACTAGACCATGACTGGTTATCATTAGCCATATCCAGTGTCTTTTCTAAATTTTGCTAAATTAAATCCTTGTTCTCAAAATGGTGTGTGGCATAATTCAAAAACATTTTAAAATTCTGTAGAAAATAATTTCTTGTATAGCTTCTAAAATCTCCACTTCTCTTTTCATCAAATATTCCTTGTTCTTAAGTTATGAACTATAGGAATAAAAAATCCTGGTCTTCCAAATATCTTTGGTAGATATTCTTCCACTTTCTACATAGATTTAGATATTCTTCCATCCTTCTAACACTTCCTGTATGACTTACTGTTTGGTATTCATCTCCATTCCACAGTCAAAAATCCTAGCCTTTTCAGTGTCCGTTTTCCTGCTGTGTTGACTAGCATTCCCGCTCTTTTCTGAGCCCATGTTAATCACAAGAATACCTTTTAGTGAGGGAGCTGTACTGTTGTGAATCAGGGCAATTCTTATTCTTGTTAACATTTACATGTTAATGTTTTCTCTGCAATTACATCCCTTATTTATGTTAAGACACAACTTCTTTTGACACTTGTGCACTGTATGGAAATCTCTGCTGAACTTTCTGTAACACCTTCAGTACACCTTCAGAAGGACACAAGTAATTTACGCGTTCCTTTCAAAATGTGTCCATTTTAGAATACAGGACTAACCCAGTATGCAACGTTATCTAACGTGTGTCTAACTAGTAAATTTCTGCCATTATAAATAACATGGACTATCTTACCTCTACGCTATCTGTCTTCTAATACATTACTGATCTGTAACAGTATTTTGTTCAGCAGCTTTTTAGACAAGTCACCAAGCACTTGTAACTGTGAGGTTACTTGTGACAATCTCAAATTCTCTCATTTACACATGTATTCTGGCCATCCATTGTAATACGCACACCCACACACCATTATTCATCATGGTAAATAATATACAAAAAAATATATGAAAATCAGCATTGGAAAAACATCTCACCACATGTTATGCTCAAAAACCTTAGAAGGATCAGTTAAAATCCGTGATCCAAGTGGAGCAGTTGGTCGTCTACTACTTTGGTGCCTCTGTTGCATCTTGCTTTTCTTCAGACAAAAAGCAGAAAGCCTTGTAATGAAATCCATTTTGTTCAGAGACCTGAAAATACAATTAACTCAAATTACAGTTTTGCTGTAACTTAATTGTTTATGTCACTTACATGAGAAACTGGTCAAATAATCAAGCACCAATATCAGCTTTAGCAATAATCTTTTACTATAATATCAATTTAAAAGCTTTTTAGAAAATAGCAATATCCCTTCAGCGTGCTGAAAGCCCAAATAATCCCAAAACAGGCTACTGGAATGAAACCAGTTGAAGTATAACTGACTTGGTATCATTTCAAAGACCTGTCAGGCAGGGCAAGGAGAAAAACCAAGAAATACACAGTAAAGCAACAAACCAAGTCTGACACTGTACATTTACAACAAGGAGGAAGAGATCAGTAAAGTTCTAGTGGGTACATACTGTTATTCAAATTAACATTTTTCATCCCACTCACCAGATAACAGTCTTCAGAAGATTTCATTCCAGAATTGTGACTGTGGCTTTACACTTATAGGTAAAAAAGGATTATGTTTTTTAAGTGTAAACATTATGCCCCAGGAAGGCTTCCAAAATTTCTGTGATGAGTTCTCCTGATCCCTGCTTAAAGTGCCCTTTGAAATGAATGGCTTTAAATGTTAAGCTTCTATTCATGCAAATTATAACGTGCTTGAGATTTTTCTACTACATGTATAATTCTGTCCTATATTACTTTATTTTACTGGGAATCTTTTCATACAGTATTAAGAATGAAAGATAAAATGTGTGTGTAGCTACTACTAGCATTTTGTCTTGTTAGGCTTTTTTGGAGGTAGTTTTTGCATATTCTCATTAATGTTGGCTTTCTAGGAGATGGGTAAAATGAAATACCCCTCCTATGACTTTTACCCTGATGTTCCTTTGTTCTTTTTTCCATTCCATTTTTTTCGAGTGCCACTTCTATATAAACCACACATACAAATTGGAAATACAAAATGTTGTTACAAAAGAACAGGCACAAGACATTATTAGAAAACATTCTGTGCAAACTGGATACAAAATGAAGATTTTTATCTTGAGGAAAACAGTACTACTTGATCACAAGTCTTGTACTGTGAATAAAAAAAGATTAATTTGTACACATCAATACAAAGCCTGGCAAAGGAACCACTTCGATGAAATGAACAATTGCTCATTTAAGGTGTAGTTTTGAATGAGTCATGCTTTAAAAATGGCATTGTTTGTTCAGTTTAAGCCTACAGAAAAAAAAAAGGGGGGGCAGGAAAAAGATTAAAATTTATTTTTATTTGTCAAAGTTTAAACAAAGTGGGGTTTGCTTTTGGCTGTCACAGCCAAATAAAAACACTGATAAATTTGGGCTGCTGCGGCTGTAATATTAACCGGATATGGAGCATCAGCATACAGTGAAAATGTAACATTCAGTCCTATTAAAACATTAAAACCTCTTCTAATGTTAACGAGTTCATTATGGCTTTTTTTTTTAAATGTGGCTCAGCAACAGTTTAATTACTACAAACTGTTTGTGCTTTGTCTTTGAAAATATGTATGCATTTTTCATAACATAATGCATAATTATTAACATACATGGGGTATTATGAAATAATAAGACACGAAAATTAAGACATCATGACAATTTCTGCAAAATGTGTTATTTACATAAAGGCAATGTTCTTGAAAACAAAAACAAATAGAAAATCCCCCCAAACCCCAAGCCACAATCTGATCTAAAATTATTATTATTAAATTATAGAAGCGTCTGGATAAAGATTCCATGATTGCATTGCAAACTGTTTACAAATCCTCTTCCTCCTTCAATCATTCAAAAAGATCTGAGTTAGTATCTTGCATTTCCTGTGCCAGCATTGATATTCAACATTAAACACAATGATTCAGCTGCTAGGCTAGTCACATAATTTTTCTTGGCTTTCTAAATATCTCAGTAAGAACATGAAAAGATGCACAGATGGGAACTATAGTCAGATGACTAAGATGATCTTGCATCAGTAAAATCCAGAGATGCAACTCTTTTTATGAGAATGTGATCCTTTGAGTGATAATTGCACAATTTTAGCTGATAAATTCTGAAACATCAAGAAAATGCAAAGGGTAGGTGGGGGAGTTAAGTTTACTGTTGCTTCCAGTGTTAAATGTGAAGGAACCCTTTGGAGACATGCTGTATATCCCTGAAAGTGTGACACACAGATCATCAGCCTAATCTAGCTACTAAAAGTTCAAAAAATATCTAAATGACTTGGATACCTAAATCTCAGAAACCAAACTTTCAGAAGCCAGTCTGTGTTTGATTGTTTCTCTAAATTACTTGGTTAATGAAACGCCAAACACTCTTTGTCACATATGATGATCACACCCTGGAGCCATGACAGCAAGAAGTGTTATCTGAAAGAATTAGGGGTTATCTCTTTGTTCAGAGCCACAAGTCAGAAAGGCTCTAAGTTTGTTAATCAAAGCAATTCAGCCTTAGTCTTTACAGATAATGAAACTACATTATATTAAAAATGCTTGTATTTTGTGGCAGCATAACTATCTTCAGAAAAAAAAAAACAACAAACCTTTAAAGAAACAACTCACTTGGTAACATGGAAGCAATATAGTAAACTTTTTTTCCCCATGGAGTACTACCTTTCAGTCATTCAAGTTTTGTCATGGTTACAAACATTGATAAGGGCCTTGGCTGAGTCGAGCAGCTTTAAGAGAAGAGCCTTAAAACTCCTCCTATCCCCAAATAATCTAATACAACACCCACCCTTAGCACAGCTTTTTAAAGGTGGACCTGCAGAAGGAGGTATATACATTTTTTACCAAGAACCCAACTGAATGAACTTACTGGACAAAAACAGTCTGACATTTGACTGACACCCAACTACAAAGCTAACAACTTCTTCCACCCCAGTCACTAAGCCTACTTGTAGGGTTTCTGTTAAAAAGGAAAAAAAAAGAAAAAAAAAAAAAGCCTATATTAGAAAGAGTATGGACAGCTTATGTTACATTTCTAGTCAGAAAAGTATTCTGGAAACAATGAACTTCAATACAATTACTTCTGCTTAGCACTTGGAAGCTTATCTACACAGCATTTGACAATTAATCCCCAACACTCTCCTGTAAAGCACAGCTCATCTGTTTTATCACCAAACACTACAAAACCTCAAAACACCTTACAGTAAACAGATGCAAGAGGCAATCATAGGCAAATGATTTCATGAAGTAAAAAATTCTTCGAAGATAATGGTAACACAGAAGGTGTAATTATGAATTGCCAGTGATTGTTTTTGAAATACATACATATTAATATTTCGTAATAGTTCAAATTGAGGGGGGGAAGGAAACACACTTTACTGTCAAGGAGACTCATTCATTAAGTGAATGCTTAATGCTATTCTGTTCTGCCAAATGACTAAACATGCCCTCTTGGGGCTTCATGACTCCTCTTTCAAAGGTATCATGTTGTTTCAAATGTATTTTTAAGTATATTTCACAACTTTCCAAACTCAGCAGATCTAAACTCTCAATTGTTTTTCCTTCCTCATTACCAGGAATGATGCAGACCTCCCTGTGGGCACACAGCAACTTCAGTAAAGCTACTCAAGAGCACTGACTATGAGAGGAAAAGAAAAACAAAACAAAATTATTTTGATTTATTCTGACTCCTGTAGACACAACACAGGTAACACTGGTTAAAAGGCAACAGCAGATAAAAACCAACCAACCCCACCAGATATGATTTTAACCACACCTACACAAACGTTGAGCAAGAGGCGCCTGTTCTTACACTACCTGCCAGGCAGCCTGTTAAAAAAGGGCACAACAAAGAGAAAATAGTTCATACAATATTAGAGGGAGGGAGAGAAAGACATAGAACTGCTCATATATTGAAAACATTTACTTGAATCACCATATATGCAGAAGATCAACAACAGAACTTGAAGGTACATTATTTGGGCAAAAATAATGTATGCAGGTACTACATAATCATTCTGAAGGTAAGAAAGCAGACAAAGAGCTATCAGGGACAAGCAGAGACTTAAAAGTCCTTGAGAGCTTAAAAAAAATATTATGTAATTTCCTAATTTTGCATTCATTGAGAATTGCTTCTTGGCCACTACTCTCCATCGTGATACTCCTGTTGGACAGGTGTTTTGTTGAAACTGCATCATTCCAATTTATAAGAAATGTTCTGACTGCTATCAAAGACTATTTTTGCCTTTTCAAGGAAGTGTTTTAACATAATTAAAACCACTTCAATTTGTGAAGAACACTTTTATTCCAACTGAAGGTAAAACTATATTTTTATATCCCAGAATCATTCTTGGAATGGAACTTCTACTTTTCTAATTAATCTACTTATAATAATAGTTTCAGTGTTAATTGTTCTACTGCTCCCTATTTCCTAACACCTATTAAAGGCACACTCTGAAACAGTGTAATTATAAATATTATTGACTAAAATAATTGGAATAATAGAAATTAAGAACATACCAGTCACTCTGTGAACTTTCTTAAATACTGCACAACATAAAGAGACAAATTCACTAATAATTCTTCAGGCTACAATCCTGTAAATACCTGTACACTTGTTTAATTTTACAGACAAGTTGTATTCCCACATATCAATGAATGTTTGTATGTAACGGAATTTAAATACGTAAGTACTCTGTGCAATCCTTTACCTTTTCCCTTCATTTTCCCCCTTTTCCATGAGGTAATACCCATATTTCCCATGGTGTTGTATACAGCACGATACAACAAGAAACTGATTTATTAAATCAATCTACTCAAGTTTAACACCAGGAGGAAGCCATTCAGTGACAACCACAGCTCAGAAATAAGGCTTCCCAGTTAACCTGTGCACCCTCTGCTGGCGCGTGCTTACATGGAAGAACAAAAAAAAAAAGCACATGAAAAAAAGCTGTGGTGACTTTATGTATACACGTACATACATATGCACAGTGAACATACATCTAGGTCTCCAATTAGATCTTTCAATTACTTAAACTGTTTTTCAACCTTAATTTCTACAAAACACTGAATATGTAACTGTATCGCCTAACAAAAGATGATTTGTCTCAACACAAAACATGTTTTTCTGTTATTAAAGATGCTGAGTACAGAGACAGAGCAACATGATTTTTACTGCTATCTATGATTTGCATAGAAGAACCTGCTTCATTTACACCCCTGCCGGGCTCTAGATGTCCACATGGGCTTTGCTTAGAGGCAACTTGCCCTGTCAGCTCTGATGTCACTGGCAATGTTGTTGATCCTCCTCTGTGGAGGTGTGACTGCAGTCACTGTTTTATATGTTTAGTTCGTTTCATCCAATTATCTGCAAAGCACCAGGAAATGACAGGAATATGTCTTTTGTCACAGTATCAGCAAAGATTAAAAGTTTCGCTCAGAAATCCTGAAGGACAGACATGGAAATATAAAAGATCAGCAACTTTCACATTACCCCATTTGGGTGCCTGGCCTCTGGGAAGCAAGAGAAACTAGTTTTTCCACAGACTTTCAGTTGCTCCACTGGCCAGCAGCTGTTGATGATTGTGACAACTTTTGGGACATCGTTCTAAAAATATAAAAATGAAGTGTCATGTATTTCAAGAAGTTGCTGATGTCTGGAGTTTTAAACAAATCCCTTCATACACACACACACAAACAGACATGCACAAGCCCCCCAAGCCCGGATACACCCATCCAACACGGCGGCGGCCAAAGCCACTCGCTGTCGATACCACATGCGCACTGCCGCGGCTGCTGCTTGACGGAGAGCGCCGTAGGACCCCCCGCCTCCCGGCAGCCCCTCGGCCTGCAGCGCCCGGTCCCACCACTCAGCTCCGAGGCGCGAGAAATGGTTAGTCTGCAGCAGGAAGACATTAGAAGGAAGGAGATACAAGTTCCCACTTTAACTGAACTATCACTAACAAAACTTCCTGCCTTTATTTAAAACAAATGACCCGTAAAAAGCTTCCATTCACACACGCCGACGCGCACTGCCTTTAGTTCAGCCCCTCAAAGCGCAGCTCGGCCCGGGACACAGCTCCCGGTGAGCGGGCGGCTCCGCGGGTACCGGTGGGCGACCACTGCCGGCGTCTCCCACCGACCTCTGCGTAACTTCCCCTCCTGCGCCGCGGCCCCCCGCAACACCCCTATACCGCGGGGATTACGCTGCTCCCGCCCGCTAATTGCGGGCAGCCACGCACCACCCCGCAACACCGACCGGGCCCGCTCCTACTGACAGCCGCAGCCCCTGAGGGAGCCAGCCGGCTGGCTGCTGCGGGGCATGGCGGGAGATGCAGGCTGTGCGCCCACGGAAACTACAATCCCCGGCGGGCCGCGGGGAGAAGGTAACTGTGTAGGGCTGCCGCCGGGCGTTCGCCATGACTCGGCCCTGTGGTGGTGGTGGTGGTGGGAGGCACCGTGCGTACCTGACCCCGCCCCGGGACGGGACGGCGCGGCGGCAGCGGGAACCTGTCGGAAGGCCTCGGTTTGCGTCTCTGGGGAGTCGGAGAGTGAGGGGCCTTTTCCCGCTTCGCTTCACCTCTCGGCGGCTGGGCTTGGGCCCTGCACGGCTGCTCGCCTCGCCAAGAGCGAGCTACAAGTAGGGGCTTACGGCGCGCCTGCTCCGAGGCCTGGGAATGTGCCCGCAGGCAACCGCCGCCGCCGCCGCCGGGAGGAGGAGCAGGGCCGCTCCTGGGGCTCACAACATCTGCCGCCTCCTTACCCGCAGGACCCTTGGCTTTTACGCTAGAGATGCTGGCGTCGCTCACAGAACAAACCTGGGCCTTCTCAGGCAGATAATATGTCAGGTAATGACAATGCTTTCCGATGCTGGCCGCACCCCTGCGTGTGCCGGCTGCCAGCCGGGTTGGGCTGAGCGTCGGTCAGGTGTTTGAGCAGTCCCTGGTCCACTGACTGACGCGTTTGGGAAGAAAAACGGTGCGGTTTTGCTGAAGGGTGTTATAAATACTTAAACTTATTTTATGACGCTCAGACTTAGAACTGTAGATAGGACTATGCTGTGGAAAAACTAAAGAAGCACCTGTAAATCTGATAATCGCATTAGAAGTAGCGTTTTCCATCACTTATTTCATCCACGAAAATGGCTTATTATTTAATACCCATATTAAATTCACAGTGTTTGGGGGAGCATCAGTGTTAACTCTGAATGGAGTTCTCGTGACAAAATAAGATAATCAGTAGAGGTCTTCAGGTAAACACTCCCCTAACGTGTCAGTGAAATCTCTGTTACAGGATAAAAATTAAAGCAGTTACAGAGTAAAGTGAACTCGACTTTTTAATCAAAACGATTACAATCACTGCCATGCAGTAGCTGATAGAAATGCATTGAAAGTTAATATGAGGAAGTGAGTTGGCAATTGTGTTGTGTTGAAAATAGATGTATTGGAAGTCAGCTGAAGTGTCCACTTATACAAATAGATCAATGGGCATGCAAAGGTTATTGGAATAAAAATCAGTATGCCTGACTTACACAAATACTTTTGGTTTAATTCTTTTTGGGTTTGTAAGACTGGGACTGTTGTTAATAGTATAGAGCTTCTAATGTCTTTAATGAATGCAAGAAACTTTATGTGAGCAGTTTCAGGCACTTTTTGCAAGTAAGCACATTTTTCTGTCTTTCACACAAAACACCAAAAGCAGAATAGAGTCAAAGGTTAAATAAATTCAATTAATTACATATGAAAGAGTCATGTACTTATTTACATTCTGAGTTTTGTCCTTGATTTTAAAAGTTGCCATTAAAGTTTAGTTGCTAGTTTTAATTTCAGTGCAGGCAAAATAATGAGAAAATATCCATTACCCATGCTGTCCATAATAGCTAATAAAAGAAGACTTTGTTTCTTTAAAAAGACAAAATTTCCCTATAAAGGTCTTCTAATTTGTTTTGAAAATACAAATCAGATTTTCCTTTATGCATTTAACAGTAAAGGTTCAATTAAAGTAAGTTATTAAGCTGCAGAAGCTAAATATTTTCTGAAAGCAAGGTTTGCTACAAAATTCGTCACTGTTCTAACCACTGTCTGTTTCAGGAAAGTACTAAATTCAAGAATGTTTGGACAACTCATTCTGCATCTCCTATTGCATATGAAAGAGGAAGAATTTACTTAGACAATTACCAGTGCTGTATTAGCAGGTAATAAATTTACAATTAGAAGTTACCCCAGGTTACAGTTTTAACATGTGGTTCTGTTTTGGACATTTTGGCAGCTTTACTCATCCAAATAGCGCCTGTGAATTGAGTGGAATTTGTGAAAAAAAAAAAAAAAAAAAAAAAAGCCTAACCAGGAGAATAAATCTTTTTTAAATTATACTTGGGTGCCACTGTGACTTAATGTGACACCTTCTGTGAAAGAAAGTCTGACCTTCCTGATGCTGTATAACTTCAGCTTTCAGAGCACTTTAATAAGGGTGGAAGTTTATCACCATTTTGTAACTTTGCACTAAAAAGCCAAATGAACAATAGTTCTTTGTGATCTGCTAACTAGAAGCATGCTAAGAATGTATCACAAAATCAGCCTATGTAATAAGCTTGGTATTATGTCTACAAATTCTGCATTGAAGAAGTAAATTGTTGTTCATGTAGAAGTATGGTGTGTGCAGTAGTTGCTGGTTTTTGTTTTTGCAGATCAGTTCTCTGATCTGATGTACTCTCCAGTTCCATGATCAGCTGCAGAGACACAGCTTAGGAGGCAGCACAGCGCAGGGCAGGGTGGAGGAGGGAGTCCTGCATACACCATCATTGTCCTTGCCCATCCCTCCTGCGAGGGAAGTAGCAGGGAATTGGAGAACTGCAGTGTTGAGTAAGTTGTGAACAGAACAGTTTTGAGACAGTGTCATATGGTACATAAAAGACAAATCACTGTCGCTGTAAACCACTGAAAGTTAATTGATCTATCACTTACAGCAGAGATCCAAATTTACTTAGCCATGTTTTGTTCCTACATTATTGGAATGCTTTCCAGTACTGACTTACCCTGTCTAACATCTTTCAGGTTTATCTTTGTCTCATCCTCTCCCTGAGGGGAAAAACTGTGCACAGTATGAAGCTTTTATTCTAGTAGTAGGGCTTCTTAAAACAGTATCTGTGCATGACGCCTTTGTGTTATGAAAGGCAACACTGGAAGTGCTGGAGGGGAAGGTTCCAGGCTGACTGTTAGTTTCTAGAATATGCTTTCTTTTTAATGTGTATCACTAAAGTAAGAATGTTACTGTTTGTTATTTAAAAGCAAGCAAACAAACAAATAAGACAACCTACAAACCACAAAATATAGTGAAGGTTAGCTTTTAAATATTATGTTATACTAATTATTGTTTATCAGGCCTTATTTTGAGAGCAATTTCAGGTTATATTTGCAAAGTAAAAGTAAGATGTTTAGACTTCTGACCTCCCTAAAGAGAAGACAGGATTTATGAAACTGCAAAATGCAAAATGACTTGTTTATAGAAAGTCGTTTATAAAGTAGACTAATGATTAGCAATCATTTTCCTCCAGCATTGCACAAGAGCCAAGAATACTTTATCAAAAGCCAAAGTGTTCTAAGTCAGAAAAAATAGAAGATGCTTTATTATTGGAATGCCCACTGGTAAGAATACTTTTTACTAGAGCATGGTTGTGCAAAAACCCCAAGTTAATATCTTTCAGCGAAACCTACTTAGAATAAAGTGTTCTTTCCCTGCAGAATACTCTCTCATTGCTTTTATGGAGCTAGGTCATTTAAGGTTTGCAACGTGCGCTTATTTATTTTGTCTGAATGTTTAGAGGTGTAATTTTCTGAATTTCTCAATAGTGCATTCAAATGCTTTTTTGAGAGCTTTCATGGAAGATTTTGAAGAGTGCCTTTATGCTTATGCAACTAACTCCTTTAGAACATAATTGCTGTTTAAACTTTTCTTTATTTTTTAATTACCAAGGGCAGTTTGTATTCCAAGCTAAAGGTAGTTCTAGTTTTTACCAGCTCTGTTGACACAGAAAGCCCAGCAGATATACTGGAGACCCATTGAAGCAACTCTGCCCAAAAGCTGTTCTGCTGTTTCTAGCTAATAGGTTATATAATTTCCCTCCTCCTTGAGGAAGTTTTCTCTTATCCAGTGTTCACAGAGCTTATGAATATTATTCACATCCTGGAGTTGCCTGAGAAAAAAAGCACTATGAAGAATACCACACTTAGCAGTTACAGTTGAGTTACCACTGAATGTCTTATGCTTTAATACTTGAACAGTTGTCTCTTGAAGACTGGTAGCAGTTAGATCAATAAGCATTTACATGTCATTCTTGCAAGGCAAGGACATTTTAAAGGGTGTCTTTTCCAGAAAAGGTAACTGCCTTGCAAAAAGTATGACAACAGATTAAGTGATAGCCAGATAACTATTTGGCACAGACATGAGCTTAGAGATCCTGATGTGATTTAACAGGCAGCTTTCTGCCTTTAGTTTTTGAGGAATGTGTATTAATTTTTGTTTTCTTCATACTATGTCAAAATGTTATGTATCTTCCTGGTACAAACTTTTTTCTGGTAACCTTTTCTTATGTAGGGGGAAATGCTACCAAGTCTGTCGGACTATAAATCTTCCCTGATAGTCTTGACAGTACAGAATTGGCTTCTACGTCTCTCTGCTGATAGTGGAGAAGTACTGGAAAAAATATACCTAACGGGTTCCTGTTGCAAGTTCAGGTATTAAACATTGACTAGGCTTTATATAATTGACAATCATTAGTACTGTACTGAAGAAAGAGAATCATATTTATTTTAGGACTATCCTATGGCTGACTTCAGGTTTGCTAGTCTAGCACACTACCTGGAGTACTGTTCCTGCATGCTGTTTTCTGTAGAGGAGTTTCAGCAGCTTAAGTATTCTGCTCTCAAATTTAGTATCAAGTTTCACAAAAGCCACACAATCTAGGCTACTCTTGGCTTTTCTCTTCCAATTTTACAGTATTTAATATTGGAATAGCAACATACCAGGAGAGGATCTTTAAGAGCTGCAGAAAGAACTTCGTAAAATATAAGAAACACACATTTAAAATTTAAGCCATTTTTAACTTGCGGGCATCTTTCTCCATAGGGTAGCCATTTTCTTCTTTAAAAGCTGAGCGGTTACTGCTTATGGTAAACTGCGTCTTTTTTTCAGTTCTCAGAAGGAATGATTTTCTTTAGAGTGAAGGATAAGAAAGCAGTGATTGATGAAGGGAAGGAGAAAAATTAAGATAGTGAATGTTCATAGTATCAGATTTTTTCTCACCATTCTGTATGAAATAAGCCATTCCTAGTTCCATGCGTTTTGCATTGTTGCAAACATCACACATCTCAGGCACCCTTCCCAGTTTGCCTGGACACAGGGGTTTGCCTAGTTACAGTAGCTTATATTTTATGTGAAATAATGTACTTATTATTAAATGATTTTAAAATTATTAAGAGAGGCTCTTATTGTCACAAGCAGGTATCTGAGCTGGGATATTCCTCAAGAGCTGATGGTTGTAAAGTCAGCTCAGAATAAGCTCCCTGCAGCAGCACGGCAGGTAAGTTTGTTGAAAAACTCTGTCATTCCTAAATTTTTGCAAAATTGATCAAAAAACATCTGCAAGGACAAAGATGAAGACATTATGCTTTGTTTTATGGTAAAAGATGAAGGTGTCCTACCATTAATAAGTACCTGAAGTATGATAATTATATTGTTGTTTTTTCCCAGGCAGGTATCCAGCAGTCTGTATTGTTCTATCTTGCTGTATTCCAAGTTTTGCCTCTGTCATTCATTGGAATGCTAGAAATAAACAAAAAGGTAAGTTAATTCCTCTATTATGATATAATGTATAATATATAATAGGATATAATCGTGACCTGTACTGTAGTCATTTGAGAGGCATAGTTTAGGCAATTGCCACCAAATTTCAGAAATCATAGTTAACAGCTTATAAAAGCATAGTGCCGTGAAACATTAATTAGCAGTAACGTTGGGTTTAGGTCTCATAGGGGCGTTGGGGGGAAGATTCTTAACTTGAGTGACCAGAAGAGAAAATACTTACACATTCTATCGGGTTATTCTTTTTATATATAGGAAGACTTCACCCTTTACTTACAGCAGTCATAAGAATCAGGGAATCCTAAAGTCTACAGACTCACCTCTTTAAAGGAAGATAGATGGGCCTCTGACCCACTACTAGTAATAGTCTGAATTCAGTGTGCAGTTATAAATGTTTCAGGCTTGTATTATCATTGATGCTGAATGGCAAAATGTAAATACGTGTCTTGCTTTATCAGACAAGAATGAACAACCTTTCTGAGGCTGGTTTGTGACCTGTAAGTAAGGGTGGATGTATCAGGAAATCTCAAGCCAGATGGCAAGTTTTATCGTTCTGTCAAGAGAGCTCTGGATACAGCTTACAAATGGAATAGTGCAAACATGGAAACTGTCTTCAAAGCTCTGTGACCCAAGTCTCATTTGGGGTCTAGAGCTATTACTGGGTTTTGGCTGGTGCTGGGGTGGGTTGAGGCTGTAATTGAGACTAGGCTGGCAAGTGAAGGAGTGGGTTAAACATTTTTCATTTGGGCCCATGGAAGTTTAGGGACACTCTATTGTTCTGTTCAAAGTTAGTATTTAGGAGTGGAAAAAATGTTACCAGTATCAAAGGTATTCTCAGTCTGGTTAGGAATGGCATGCCACATTCATCATGGGCATAACAAGTGAAGCATCTACACATCTACTTCCTCAGTTGGGCCTGTACGGAGTACTTATCAGAGTAATTGTTACAGCTAGGAATAATATCAGGATAGAGTTTGGGATTTGAGAATACACCCTGCAGAGGAAGCAACCAATGAATACAATGCCAAGCCTGATACAGATCAGTGGAATGTTAGTTAGGCTGAGGGTTAATGTTTGAGACTGCAGAATGCACCTAAAGCATCAGCTTTACTGAGATGGTACACCACAATAAATTCTGAGTTCAGACTAGGTAAGGTCTCAAGTTTAGAGTTGCAAGATTATCAAGAGTTTGTTTCTGGAAGACACTGGGACCTAAGCTAACAAGTGTACTGAGGAGCCATACGACTAAGTGAAAGGCAGGATCTCAGGAGTGAGGTTGTCTTTTGGGACCAAACTGATCACAAGACCATTGATAGTGTTAGGACTTAGAAGTATTACATCTTTAGGGTGGTGGTTTTTTGGTGTTTTGGTTTTTTGTTTTGTTTGTTTCGGGTTTTTTTAGTTGTTTTAACTCTGTTCTTAGAGTTTTTGACATAGTGATTCAGAGTAAAGAAATGAAAACTAAATTTCCAAGCATCTCTATTAAAAAAAAAACAACAAAAACCCCAAAACCCCAAACTGAACTTCACATGTTGTTATTCATTAAATATTCAGAATTGGTTTGTTGAATTTCAGTGGAGATGTGTTAAGCAGCGGCACAAATGAATACTGCATAATTATTAAAAGGAGTATGTCAGCTTTTCATGTATGTGTCTAATTTGGATTCAGAGAGGATCCTGTGCTCTGTGACAGCTGGATACTGGGGTTTTAGTACAGCTGTACACAGTCATAGAGCCGTGATTGACTAGTATCTTACCCAGGTGATGATGAAAGAATGAAAGATCCGAAATCGATACTTTTAGATTGAGTTGTTTGCTTTGCTAACATTCCTGTGGGATGCTGCGTAATATAGTCTATTCATATATGATAATAACTGGGTAACATGATATGAAGATATACTAGAATTGATTAGAGAATTAATCTGCTTCCAGAATGTGGCTAGTCTTACTCCAGGTGTTACTACAGTGCAAACTATTACAGGAACTCAGCAGAGCACCCGAGTTACAGAACACTTCATGAGATAAAACACTGCTCATAAGGTTTAGTCAGAATAAAAAAAGAAATTGATTGCAAAATTTCATATTAAGTATTTTCATTGTCTCTCAATTATTTTTTCCCTAATAGAATCTTTTTCTCTTCCTTTTTTTTTGTCCAGATATTTGGTAATAGTGTGACGGATGTTGCTGTTTCTAATGGAATACTGATTGTAATGCATAGCATGGGTCTGGTCAGGCTCTATAACTTCCAGGCCATCTTGGAACAGGTAATGAAATATGAAATCTTTCATATAGTCATGTTATTTTTGGTCAACAAATAAATATTCATGTAACACCACGTGGGAATGTGTCAAAAGGATAGAGTTCTTGGCTGAGTCTATTTACAGTCGGAAGATTTGAAAGGGTACACCATCAGAAAATTCTACCCGCACCAGTTACAAGTGGCTAAACATAAGAGATACAGGTTCATACAGGCACTTCAGCACATACAGAGAGGAGCTATGTAAATGCTAGATCAGGGTGTGCTGCTCTGTACACACCTAGTCTGTAGTTATAGGTGAGTGTTAAGGCTAGAAAATGATGGGCATGGAAGGTTGTTTGATCTGAAACAGAACTGCAGTGAGACTTTTGAGTTTATTTTCTTCCAACCAAAAATCAAATGTTAATTCAAAAGTAAGACATAAAGCAGTATTTAACAAGATCAAGAATGCAGTAGTAACAGAGTAGTAAAACTAAATGGCAAGTAAGTAAACCTTAATAAAACTAAAATGTTTTGATTTTTGTTTGTTTAGTTCATGGAACAGCCGTTTGATCTGGGACATGAATTCAACTGGAATGGTCAAGTGGGAGTTGTAGGAAAGTATCCATTTGGTCTTCCATGTAATGTTAAAATAACAGGTATTTACTATCTTTGTATTATCTTGGCTGGTGGCTTTTATGGATTAATTATTACTTATTTCACACCTAGAAAAAACATTACAATTACTCTACTCATTGTGAGTGTATCTGTAGCTATATTTCTGGGTTTATGTGTTATTAGAAATGTACTTTGCTTGACTTCTAATTACAAGACTTAATTACGTAGGATTTAACTAGAAAATTAGCACAGCAACTAAGCTATTTGAAAAACTTCATGAATGATGCTTGAAGTGGAAATCTCTATCAAGAACAGTTGTGCCTCAGGACCAAGGACAAGAGGAAATGCTAGGACTGGTGTTAGTAGCACTCAGAAACAATATATGGTATGTAAGCAGAGTATGTAAGAACATTTAATCCGACCAGCAGAGGGAATTCAAGGAGCCTGAATACGATTTGTCTTAGTTGCATTTTGATAATTCTGAGTTGTCAGAAATGTGCCATTTTCAATAAAATTAATTACTGAGGAGAGAACAAAGTAAGTATTGAAAACAATTCTTATGCCTCAAATCAGTAACTATCAAATGTTCTGATTTATGTAATGACTTTAATTTCTCTGAAACCAAGCAATCATTTCTGTTAGTGCATTTGAGATTAAAATTTGGTGCTAAGAATCTCAATGACCAAAGACTGAGACTTTCTTTGAAACTTTTTTTTTCAACTTACTTCCAAAAAAAGAAAAAAGTAGGTTTCACCAGTAGCAAGTAGTGCTTTTGTTTCTTTAACTTTGAATGTTTCTGTAGTAAATGGTTTTTACGGGGGACTGTCCACTTAAAACATTCTTTTGATCATTCTGTCTGCAAACAACATCAGATAATAACAGTCAAACCAGACCAGATTAACGTAAACCTGAGGAAATACACAAAGATAAAATACAGATATACATAAAGAGGTCTTTCAGTTATAATGCAGTGTTTTATCAAAACAAAGTAATAGGCTGCTATAATTGATGTGTCAGGTTCTGGAAAGGGAAATTTCTCCTCATTTTCCTCTCTGTCTCGGTCTGCAAAACCACAATTTAATGTTAGGGGCCCTGTGGAAAACATGCTGTGGGAGCTTAATAGGAAACCTAGACCAGATTTGCTCTCATGTCTTACAGATCATTGTATTTTTAGTTTTGAGATCTAAAACCAAGGTACTGGAAAAAACATTTCTGATCTTGAAACATATTCAAGAATTTGTAGTTAGGAAGTTTTGAATTCATGACAGACATTTGGCATGGCTGCTCTTGCAGATAGTTACATTCCTGTGGTTTTTGAGCTGTTTTCTTTTAAGAATGCAATGGCTGACTGACTGTTCAGTGTAATGTAACGTTTCAGTGAGTGAGATTTTAACAGTTTCAGAGTTTGAACTTTGATTTGAGGATGTCATAAAAACAGAAAGTAAGATGCTTTGCTGAGATCTTCTCTTTTTTTTATGCTTAGCACAAATACTTGTTAATGCTGCCAGGAACAGCTTTATGGCTTTATGTTTAGATGAGGCTGGAGAGTTTTTAAGGAAGTGGACAACGAAGCTCAACTGGAGACTGGAAACAGGCAATGCTAGAGAAAGGACTTACAAGCAATTAGAACAGGGAGTGTTGAGCAACAGTAAGTAACACATAGCAGGAAAGAGGGAATTGAAGCGGCGAAGTCATGCTATCACAGTGGTTTATGTGGCTGTGAATTTGCAAGTCTTTGCCAAATGAACATAAAAAGAAAATCATATTTAGCAGCAGCCTGCACTGCTTAGGACTGAGTTATTATTGAAATGCATTTAAATCTATCATTTAGTCTACCTGCCAGAATTTTTGAGGGGCCTTGCTCTATATGCTTTATTTAAAAAGTCAATAGGATAAGATGTTAACAAATTTTATTGACCCATTTTTCATTTTTCATTAGGTCTGCTTATGCTTGCTTCTTCAGCATTCTGTACATTTGCAGCAGATTCCTCAGTTTTTTATAACCTGTACTTTGTATATCTTGCACGGAATCTCCCATTTCCTGTATGTTAGTCCCAAAGATGACTGGAAGACAGCCACTTTCCAGCTTAGGAAGGACTTAATTTCCATAGGCAGTGAACTAATTTCTTTCAATTTAAATGGCTAAGTCGTTGTTAACATGAATGAAGGAAAAACAGAGAAGCACTCTGTAAATGTAATTTCTGATGTCATGTGTCATTGGCTAGCACCAGTGGCTAGGATCTGGATGATTATCTAGACTAAGCAGGACAAGAACAAGTCAAATTTTGGGTGAGACCTTTGGGACACAAAAGTCCAGATAAGAACCTTGTTTTCTTCATAGCAGTTCAGCTTGGGTTTTTATATTCTGCCTATTTAAATGCCTTTTGTAACTGCAGGTTTTCTTCACATTTTACCAATTTATTTTTTTTTCCCTAGCACTTCTCTGTAGTGTTAGAACAAGGTGATCTTCAGTTTAAAATTGATTTAGTCGTAGCTGCTGTAGAAATTGCTGTTATTTAGCTAGTTGGTAGAAGTTGTAAAGCTCCATGTGGTCCACTTCGTTCAAAGATGCTTCTCTCACTTAGTACACAGAAGACTTGTAAGAGTGGCATATTATGTCTGTATAATTTATCCCAACTGATCTGAAGGGAAAACCGGATACCTTTTGCCATTAATTACAAAAATTCCTAGATTTATATTGATTTTATTGATTTTTATGAACTCGGCTACAGATTGCACTCTTTGTGGTCCACACTATTTTGTTGTATTATGGAAGATTACTGCCTTCTCAGACCTCCATGCTGAACTGCAGATGTATGCCTGCGTGCTAGGTGAGGTAGCATAGCTGGTTCTAGAAAAAAGGCCACAGCCAATGTATTTCCAAGAGTCTTCAAAAGTTCTGAAGAATTAATTGCTTTATCGGCATTTAGAATTGTAAGGATCAATGAAATTATGATTGTTCTACTACTAATGGTGTTAACATTACCAAATATTTGCAGATATCCCACCTTTGCTATTTGAAGCATCTTCTCTGGAGAATGCATTTCAAATTGGAGGTTACCCTTGGCATTATATCATCACACCTAACAAGAAAAAGCATAAAGGAGTCTTCCATATTTGTTCTCTGAAAGACAATACTTTGGTAATATGTTCAGATAGCACCTTCTCTCAAATGTATGTGTATCACATTTGTCTTCATGTCTTCTGAGTAGTGCTTGAGACAACAGTGCCCTTGTTTTCCAGTATGGTGCTCTCATAGGGATCACCCCACAGTGTTGCATCTACTGTCCAGTGGAGTCGTGTGTAAAATGTTATCTTCTCCATTATTAGTGCCTCTGATATTTCATTCATTCCAGTATAATCTTAGCACTATTCTCTGCTTAGAAGTTAAGGCTAAAGCAAAATCTCAGTACCTGATTCCTTGCATGGTAACCTCTTAACGCACTTCTGACTAGTCAGCCTACAAATGGCATGACTAAAGAACCATTTTAAGAAATTGCAGAATAAGTTTCTGTAATATTTGTAGTTTATCCCTGATTTGTACCTTCTCTCCCTTCCTAGAAAGGTTTTATTACCCAGTTTAATCCAGCATTCCTATTATTTGTGTTTATGTACTATTCTCATATATTCTTTCGTGTGAGCTCTCCATCACAGTTTTTATTTGGGATCTGGATATGACCTGAAGATACTTCTGTAACACAAGCAGCTTCTAGGCCTGTTAGTTCAGGGTTCTTCACTAAAAAAATTCTCATCTGTAAATGTCCTCATCTCTTTTGCTAGCCTGACCAAATCAATGATCTCTTATTTTCAAAACAGATCTTTCATAACAATAGCTGAAGATCAATTTTGATTCAGAGGGGCTTGTACAATCCTTTCTTGCCTAGCATTTTTCTGTGCAGGTTCATACATTTGAAAATTTGAATGATCAAGGTCAGCTAAATTTAACAACAAAAATCCACTGCCAAAATCCAAAGATTTTGATCAGCTTGCAGCTGAAATCCCAAGCTGTTCAAGGCTTATATGCTCCACAGATAATTTGTACAAAAGAGGCTGAGCCTGAGGTTTGAAGCTCAAGTCAAACCTTGTGCTAATGCTTTCCCTTGTTTTGACGTATCTCATGTCTTCGACACTCATGTTGATGGACATGTTGAAGTGTTTGCAGAGTGTACACTAAATCTTGATTTTGTTTAGTTTCAGGAGAGGTAGGACACGTATAGCTGTGGTACAAGGTTATTGCTTATTGCAAATGAAAGTTGAAACTGTTCCATGGAATATCTTGAGACTTGGAACCAACTCTGTTGTTGTTGTTATTACTGTTATTCCACTGGCATCCTTTCTGGTCATGATTAGGAGCATTACTTAAAAACCTTCAGAAGTATGTGGATAGGAGCTCAGTGTTTCCTCTTTAATTAGATCTTTGAGACTTTCAAAATACTAATATTCGAGCTTTCCCTTCCTTCTTCAGGCAAAAAATGGCATCCAGGATATGAAATGCTGTTCACTGGAACCTGACTGGATATATTTCCATCCAGATATGTCAGGTAGAATAATCCACGTGGGACCAAATTTGGTAAAGTACGAGCTGTTTTTTCTCAGATCTTATTTTACTAGAGGAGAAATTGTGTAACTGCATAAATTCATTAGTTTGAAAATTTGCAGGCCAAAAGACTCATCAAGCCCTAGAAACTGTAGAATTTATTAATCTGTCAGAATCAGAAGTTCTGGTAGAAACATGCAGATTTCTGCACATGAATATGGTCAATGGCAGGCAACACTAGATTTTGTTATGAAAAATGATCAAGGACCACTCTTAAAATTTTACTGATAAATTAAAAAATAATTTATTTCCATTTCAGTTATTTCTGATGTTTTAATATACCTGTTTTTTTAAATTATAGAAGTGTTATAGGTGGATTATAATAATGACTTATTTTGTAATTTCTGGGGTTTTTTTGTAGGGTCTTGAAGCTTAAAGAAGTTAAAAATAATACAAATCAGATGGAGATTACAGAAGATTTTACAGTTATGGCCAACAGAGAAAACTGTGTGAGTTTAGAGTCTGAGATCACCATGTATGATTTTGAGCGATCCACAGGGGATTTGTGTATGTGATTAACCACTGTGGTCTATGTTTAACTCAAAGTTTATTGAAGGACTTTAAGCTGAATGGAAAAAAAATCTGAAAGCAGAAACACTTTCAGGATGGCTTTCTGAAACCTCCAGTCTTTTCTTTAGTTTTCAGTATCCTTCATTGTGTGTAGTATAGTCATGTATCATTGACATAAAACATACTTCCGTGTACTTGAAAGATACTGACAGCTTTCCTTCAAAAGAAGGTGCCACCAAGTGATAGTTGTGTGAATCTCCGATGCTTGGGTAAATCGATCATGCAAATGCTATAAATGTTTAAAGTCTCGTAACTTATGGGTAAGTCTCCATAAGACAACAAGGACAATACACTGCTTCCAAAAGTCTGTTTCTTTTCCTGGCCAAACACATCTGTCACTCCCGTGTGATGGATTTGGCATTCATCTAACCCTTGGTGAGCTGAATCAATGCACTAAAATAACAGAATAATAACCTAGTGGAAAAGGTAAGTACTTTCTTGCTTGCTTGTTGTGTTGAACTGGAGCTGGAACAGAATTGAATCATCAGTGTATGAGAAGAGTGCAGAAAGGTAGAACCGAGTGGCAAGGGTATGATTTAAGCTTCCTAATAGAAATGAGCTGTTAAATCACCCAGATTGTTTCCTGAAATCTTTTGTGATAGAAAATCACAAAGACAATCTAAATGTCAAAAAGGTTAAAGAGCATACTCAAGAAGAGTTTTTGGCAGTGCATGGAACTGTAATATTGCTTCAGCACACAATGTCTTGTCTTACATAAAAGCAAGTTTTGATAGTTTGAGTACTTAAAGTCCCTGGAAGTTAGCGGTACTAATTTTGAAGCTTCTGCAGAAAAAAGCTTGTGTATTAACAATCTGCACTGTACTAAGGAATGAAACTTCCACTGAATTCAGAAACTATAAGCTTTGTCATCTACGTATGGGGTTGTAGGGTTTCTTTAGATAACTTCTGTTGCGATAAGAGCAAAGAAATAACAAGTACTAATCCTGCCTGTGCTGTGCCTTTTCTTTTTTGACTTCTGTTAAGACTTTGATACCCCAATTTTGAATGTTTTTGCTGTTACTGAAGCCCAGTGGAAGCACCTGCGATGGTTTAAGATGCTACTTTCCCCATCTTCTGGAAGTAAAAGTTTTAGAAACAGATTGGTGATGACTTAGCTGTCAATTGTCGCTCCAGCTCTTTGGCTGCAGATACTTCTGTTCTGAAAATTATAGTAGCTGAGAACCTTTGCCACCTTTATACGGGACTGAGAACCTTTGAATATGAGTAAATATAAATGTAAATGATACCTCAATGAAAGCTCCAGAGTTCATGAACCCTCATGAAGAAGAGATAGCAGCATTAGAGCCATGCATAGCTAATGAGTAAAACAAGACTGGAGAGATTAAAACAAGGTCAGGAAGCAAAAGATGTGAAGTAGATACATTGTCAAATAGATAGGGAAAAACTAAAATGATTCAAAGTCTAGAGCCACTTTTTTTCTTTTTCTCCAAAGGTAAATAACACTATTACTGTAACAGCTTCTGGTCGAGTGGTGAAAAAGCGTTTTAACCTGCTGGATGATGACCCAGAACAAGAGGTAACTGATGTAGTGAGTCAGAGCAGTTTATGGATTAAGAAGTTTAGCTAGACAGAAGTCATTCTTACTTCAGGTGCAGTGGCTGTAACCATTAGATGTGTTAATCTTTTGAGTTCTTTATTCCTCCGTCTTTGTGACTGTCTTTGTCTTCTTAACTTCTAATAACTTATTTTCCCTTCTCTGTCATCTTTTCTCCTTGGTTGACATTTGTGCTTTGGCATCAGTTTTTAAGAACTGATCTTATGCCCCATGATACTGTCATAACTCCATGCAACTTCTGTGGCATAGAAATGATATATTAGTGTGATGAACTTACTTCTTCAAACATTTCTTTTAAATATTCCTTTTAAAGCACTTTATGAAAAGAAAGTATTTCTGTTTCTTCTCTGCTTTAGGTTCCTCTAGTCTTTGATATAATATCTCTAAATTATGTTTTTCTCTCCCAGTTACTTTGATTGGATTTCGGGATAAGGTATTTAACATTTTAAGTAACTGCTTCTTGAGTGAAAATACTATATGTGTTGGTGCTGAGTCTTCAAGAGGTTATGAAGAATATTTTGTAGCTATCTAGAGCTGGAGCTGTAATTGACATAAGCACAACAGTTAAAATTTATTCATTTCTGGCAGTCACTTTTTTCTTAAGAAATAGATTTTACTATGGTAAAAATACAGGACAGTCCAATATAACCCTTAAGATTTGCAATTCATTTCTATCTACTTTTTTTTTTAAAAACATAATAAAAATTAGAGTCTGCACTCTTATTTTTTCCCTACTGCTACACTTTGTGATTCCAATAGATATTTTTTTGTTACAGAAGAAAACAATTGGCTTGAGTTTAAAGAGTGTATTATGAGGTTTATGACAGTGAGATAGAGGCAATTAAGGCAATTCACAGTCTTCACCTTTTGATCTCAGTTATTCACTGCCGTGTACTCTGTGGAGCGAGAGAGTTCCAAGAAGAGCAAACAGGTGGTCATGTGAATGGAATTACCTAAGATCCCTATCCCCTCAAAACCAGTCACAGTTTTAAGCTATGCTGTCTCTGTCTGCTTCAAAAGAGGGCATGGAGTTTAAATGTTTCTTCTGCCACTTTCAAAGGACTCTTTTTTTCTATTTCCTGTATGATATATATAAAATACTTGCACATCAGGATTTTTCTTCTAGGATCACTTTCTCCTCTCCTGTCTTAAGGAATTTTGCTGAATTACGTTAGATAACTCATGTTGGGAAAGATGTCTGTTGGATATCAGGCTGGCAAAGTTTTCTTTATCAGACCAGAAGACTTAACATTTTTTCCAATTCTGCTTCCACCTGAAAGAATAAGAGCTATGTAATTTAGGTGAATTTGTTTGATTTGTAAACTTGAGGTTTTGTTTTTTCTAAGACATTCAAAATTGTGGACTATGAAGATGAATTGGATTTATTATCCATTGTGGCAGTTACTCAGATAGGAGCTGATGGCAGAGCACACCTCGACTTTCATTGTAATGAACGTGGGATTCGACTTAAGAGTATTCCATTACTGGAGTCCTGGGATGTGGTGAGAATTCCTGTCTTTTATGTTAACACTTCTCTAGACCCATTTACTTACCAATTCCTGTGTGATCGTTACATATGTTTTTGTTCCCCAAGGGAAAAGGAATAATGGTGTGAGTATAGCGAGTTCTGGAAACAGAGACTGAAGACTTGTTGTTGTTGTTGTTGTTGTTGTTGTTTGTTTCTCATTTCAGACTTACAGTCATGAGGTTTACTTTGACAAGGACCTTGTCCTGCATATAGAACAGAAGCCTAACAGGAGGTTCAGTTGTTACGTTTACCAAATGGTCTGCAGTACTGCAGAAGATGATGAATGTTCAAGCCATGAAAAAACAGAAAAGGTGTTTTGTAAAAAAGAAGGGAGAATTTTTGAATATATTTAAGCCATGAACAACGACAGAGACTTCAATTTGGATGTTATTTAAGGACTTCATACATCTGAAGTAGTCAACTACTGTTTTTAAGGCAGGATTTAATCTTAACATTTTGTACTACTGCATAAAGTTTTGTTTCTTTTTTCCCCTGTAATATTCATTGCACACTTGTCCATAGTCCATGGTGCTTTTCAGTTCATCATTAATGCTAGATGCAGCATTTATTGCTTCTCTTCAACAACTGGACCGAAATACTGGATATCAAGGAAAGATGCGGACTTACAGATCATCTGCCATCTGCAGCACTCTGTCTTATGAAGTTTCACCTATGCCACTTTTAATACAGACTGTTAATTAAACAAAGTATGTAGAACTGTATAGGATAAGTTTTATATGTAGTATGAAAATGGCAGTTACCATTAATCAGCTTAGACAAATTTCTTCTGTTGGTTTTGTGTGAGAAATAAAATCAGTTAACTTTTCTGGTTACATTTGGTTTTGTCTAAAGAGAAGTATTAATAAATTATGTATTGTTACTGCCTTTTTTATATATATCTTTGTTTCTATATTTGTATATATATATGTAACACCAAGCGATTCTCTGTTTTATCCTGTGTCAAGGCTCAGTTGTTCAGTATGAGACAAAGCTACCACATGTCCAGCCTGATCATTATGTGAAGCCTGTCACATGGGATGCATGAGGGTTCCATGTGGTATATTCAGATTCTGCAGAATGCAAGCTTTCATTTTAAATTAAAAAAAAAAAAACAAAACAAAAAACAACACAACAACAAAATCCAGGCTGTAGACTTCATGGTTGTAAAGTGTTTCCAAGTGCAAGACAAGAATGGGCTGAGAAGAGCAGCTCTTGGAGGGATGACCAACGGCCTATTTCTTATTACCATCACCATTGTCATCAGCACGGTAACTGTAAACCCAAATACTTATTTTCACTTCAAGTTTTACTCATGAAGAGTAGATCATTCTAGCTGATGCAACAGTGAAGAGCTCCAGATCTATAAAAATTACGTATTGTGAGTTTTTAGAAAAAGTGAAATGCAATTGTGGAAAGAAAAAAGCAGCACAAAAACAACATCTAAGAAGGTAGAACAGCAGACATGGAGAGCAGCAACAACACTATTTCTACCCTAGCTTCCGTAAGTTTTCACTTCTCCAGGAAAGAGCACCTGTCCATTATCTGCTATTTATATAGATATGTAAAGAAGATCTGAGGCTAAAAACTAATACTAATCTATACTCTGATCAGAAGATCCAGCTCTTAAGCAGATACTGATATTTCATGCTCATTTCTGTTTGGATTATTAAAGCAGTTCCTCCCAAAGCAAGCCATAAAAGCTTCATTTTTTATTAAGTAGTGCAAGTACTGCTCATGGCAATCAGCTGTAGTGTTCCAGTGACTGTTGTTTTTAAAATATTGCAGATATTTCCAGTTATATTCTGCTAAATTAACAATTATACATTGGGATCCATCTTGAAGAATGCAGCAAATTGTAATGACCAAAAGGCAGCCCAGGCTTTGAAGAAGATTATGGGACTTGTCTAAAAAATTCTGTCACTGCAAATACATACTGTGTTGCTGCACTGCAGGTAGTGGCAGATGTGCTATCCAGGAAGGTTTCGTGTAGATATTTTCATCCAGAAACAGGAGAGATGTTTCTCTAAAGCTATTTAAGAACAAGGAATCCAGAATGACCATCCCTGAATACCTCTATGAGTGTATTCACAGCTGGGACACACCAGAGAAGCAGAATCACTTACGGGTTGTGCTTTTCAATATGTGAACAGCAGTGTTGTCTTCTGTTCTTCCATTTAAATGGGAGGAAAATCCACAAGCTAGTATTTTTATACACTGTGAAAAATAACCCTCTATCCAAACCAAACACGAATACCAGTATGCTTGGTGGCAGCCAACCTCAATCAACAGCTTTTATTTCAAGTTAAATTTTTAAACAAAACACATCCACCAGAAAAAGGTAGTATGTTACTTTGCCAGGAGATTTGTATGTTGCGGACATGGCTGTACTATTGTGCAGTATCCAATTCTTCTGAAATTTGAATAAATGCATTAGGTCTGACCTGTAGACCTACAGATTTATGTCCATGTACAATGATTCTAGAGCACTTATCTTTCTCTTTTTCATAATGTAAATTAGGTACTTGGAAATCTCATACACAATCTGAATAATTCAGTATGCTAAAGAATAACAGGATTTGTGAAGTGGAGAAATTCTGAGGATTCTCATGTGGTTTTCATTACAGAGGAATAAATATTCTTGTGCACATGCCCAGCATACTTATCTTTGCAAGCACCAAAGTGTGACATTAGTATAAGAGAAACAAAATTGATTTAAAAAAAATAGAAAATTGCTTTGAAAAACTTCATCAAATGTAGTTTACTTCCCAATTATAAATTCAGAAATTAACATTAATAAAATACAGAAGACAAAAATTCTTCACTTTTCATAGGCAGTACCTAACTGCCTTATGACAAGGAAAGCCATTTACTGCTAGTTTTCTGTTTTAGATAAATCAGACTAAGGAATTATTAGTGTGGAATTCTGAGTTCCCTTACTTCCTGTGTATTTCAGGGGTGCTTACCACTCATGTCATGGCTTCCAGAGGCTGCCGACACAGCCTCAAGTAATGACATCAAATGCAGTTTCAACTGGACCAAGGGCATACTTGAAGAGATTGAAGCTGAAAATCTCATGCTTCCGTTATTATCACTAACACTAGATGCCCAAGGGAAAAAGAATATATGCATATACTCATATATATAAATGTAAATATATATGTATGTGAATTATTAACATGAGTAAAGATTTTCAAATGTGTATTTGAAACATTTAATGGATCTTAGCCTCTTTTTGCCAACGTTCCCAATTAGGTAACTTCACCCAAACATTTTCCGTTGTTCAAGTGGAGAAATGTTTCTTTATTCTTTTTTTTCCTGGATATGTCTGGTTACTTTAACAGCACAGTTTCTTGCTCATTCTCATTTTGGTTTTTATTTTCCTCTTGTTATTGAGAAAAATACCATTTATATTACTTAACAGTAACTGAAGACTGCCAAAAACTCACCAGCAAGAAACTTCGTTACGGAACTGTGACAGCTATCCCACGCGATGGAACAGCTAATAAACAAATTAATTTGCTTTCCAGTTACGATAAAGCCTGCAATTAGGAGTATCTGCCAGAAAGGACACCTGTAAAGGGTGGCACATAGCCTGGGTGTTTTCTTAAAGAACAGTTGTGAGGAACTGCTGTTAGCTGCTACAAGCAAAGCCTCTGGGCACTCTGCCTGCAAAAGTGAAAGTGTTGATCTAGTAAGTAAAGAGGTCATCGACTAATGAATTCATGTTGTGTTTCACCTATGGTTGTTTGATACAAGCTTTCTGTATGTACCAAACTAAATGATGTGAGTGAAAAAGGGGAAGATACAGTCACAATGTGGTTTTCTAAGGCTGAACCACGAAAGAATTTATAGAACAGCAACTGCATTCTTTCATAACTGCCCAAGTATTGCTAGAGTCACCAGTACAAAACCTTTAAAGAGCTCTTTTTCTGGAAGTTGTGTGAATTGATTGGATGTGTACGTAGCAATGCCTCATTAATAATAATTGCATGGCATATCTGAACCTTCTCTGAACCTTTTATTTATCTCCATGAACCGGAGAATTTTAATTAGCTCCTGCTACAACAAAGAGTTCAGGCATTTCCTGCAAAGATGTTACTTTTGAAGAATGGATGAACAGTATCACAATTGTCAAATAGCCCTGTGCAGACTTGCAGAAAGTTTCTGTGTATAGACATGAATTCCAGGTGTCTCTCATCATACACAGGCTGAATTGGTTATGAGTACTAAAAGAAGGAAACAAGTATTCCAGTATTTAAATAAATGTTAGAGATATTTAAGGGAGCATCTTTGTTTTGCAGCAATTTCACAACCTCAGATTTTCAGAGAGGACCACTTGAAACTCTCCGCTTGCTAGACTTGGCATTTACGCAACTGTAACTTTAGTATTTATTTCTGCTTTACTGAAGTTACAAAATTATAACCAAAATGACCTTGAGGAGTGCCAAAAGAATTTTCTGTTAACACACTCTAATGATGCATAGATGAAATAAATTTAAAGTAGTCAAAGTGCTTGCTTTGAATAAAAAGAGATTAAAATGAACTGCAAAAGTAGGCATTTTGTCTTGTTTTGTTTTGTTTTAAATAAAAGGAACTAGGTATCCTACCAGAGTGGAGATTTACAATGATACAGTTGTTAACAACTGCTTTGGTTGGTATAGCTTAACAACTTACTTAGTAAGCTGAGAGTACAAATACCTTATTCCTGCCTGATTGGGGAAGGAATACTGTCTTCTTAGGAATATTATATTTTTAGGTAAGAGTAAGTGCATATTCTTCTCAGGAAGAGATAAAGGAAGCCTGGAGGGGGAAGGTAAAATTGACTGGAATTACTCTGCAGATTGGTTCAAGAGCTCTGGCTTACTTGAGATGTTGCAGGAGAAGCAAAGCACTCCACGTGATCCACAGGATTGCAGGCTCACCATCAAGTCCCCAGTAACAGCTGCTTGCCAGAAGCCAGATGGGAAAATTATTCTGTTAACATGTTTACTTGGATGCCTCACACTCAGACTCATACATTGGCAGTTTTCCTGATTATCTTCTGGACCTTTGGGTATGTACGTGTGTTGCCTGCCCTTAACACGCAACTTGCAGCGTGATTGTGGCATATTTCTATGCTCTGGGGCAGACATCTAGGAAACTACCAGCTGTTCACACTATGCTCTTCCTATTTTGGCCCTTCATAACACCACTGCCACTTCTTTCTACTGCCAGCCTTTCTACTTAAACAAAATCACTTTTTGTTCTTCTACTTCATCATGACATCTCAGTGATCAGCTATCGGGACAGAGAAGCAAAAATGGGATCCCAGAAGTGCTACCCCATCTTTTTCTGTATTTGATAAATGTAGGAGTTTCTCAGTCAGAGCCTAGGGACTGAAAAAATAGGAGGGACTGTCTTCTCTTGATAAGATGTATTTGAGCATAGAAAGAGTGCACATCTTGTCTTTCTTTTGTCATTAAGTACATACTCACTGACAAGGCTGCTGAGCAGTGGGGAAGAAAATGAGAAAGTGAAATAAAAAGGGCAAGCAGTAAAATTCTATAATCTTCCTTTGGCAGTTCCAACAACTGCTCCATGGTTCTGTAATTTTCAAGAATTTTTACAAAAGACCTTAAATTATTAGAAAAATATTTTACAACTCATGGAAGCAAAAGCCTATAGATCAAAAGAGAATAAAGAGTTTTATTGCACAGGTAACAATGACTGGCCTATAACTGGTATAGAATTGGACAAAAGCTGCCCTATGTGCCTTCTTCTGTCTCAGCGAAAGCTCTCTCCAGGGTGGAGAGTAGGTAAAGATTATTTCTAGGAAGGGTCCCATTCCATAGTCAGAATTTCTGCAAAGATAAATTAGTGATGCCCTCAATAGAAAAGGTCAAACGGTTCTGCTGCTTCAACATGGAACTCAGTGACAAAAAGTAAAAGGATCATTCTGGTTTCTTTGTGCCATTGAAATGCTAATTAGTTGAACTCATTTGTCAGTATCACTCCTAGTAAGATAACTTCTGAGGGGTTATTTCTAAAGTCATTTAAATCAGCTGCCAGAATAAATCTGGCTGGACTATTTCAGCAGCTCTGTTGTTTACAAAGGCTGCTGAAAAACGCATCCAAGAGGTTTAAGAGACACTGTAACTTGTCTGGAATGTCCTGTTCTAAGGTTTGGATCTTCAGTGATTTGTCCAGCATGGAAAAAAGGAGATAAAGATGTAGCTGGCAAAAAAGACTCTAACTTCATTCTAACTACAGTTCTGAGAAGTCAAGTTACCGGTTGCTGGAAACTAGAAAGACTTCCTGTATGTAAAATGTTATTATCAAAAGCACAGAATAATGGTCTATGGTGATATGGTGTGTTGCTTAGATAAACAGTCCTGTATATTTATATCTGGGCTGCTGCTCTCAAAGTATGTGAATCGTACAGCAACAGTGACAGAAGTTTCCAAGTATCCATGCACTACAGGAGCAATACAGGCAGGAGTCCATTGCTGCCTCTTCAAAAGAACCTGTGAATCTTTGTCTGGTTTGTAAGTCTTATTTTGTCTATTTTGTAGGTCCTTCCAGGTCTGAAGTCACAGCCATCCTACTCCTATATCTGAGAAAGCAGCAACCCAAACAAGTGCGTACTGGGTGATGACCTGACAGAACTGCTAAGAGGAAGCACCACACTGTTGGGGTGACTGGATGTAATCCAAGCTTGCTGAAATCAAAGGGAACTGGAAGTATTTTGCAATTTGGAGACTTAGGTTCATAGAAGGTAGATTAAAATATGTATTTATTTTATGTTAGTTTGAAGGCTTTACAGCGACAAACGACATTTTGTTAGACCACCTCATATGCCTGGAAAGAATGAACACATTTTGGGTACTATGAATCCTTCTTCTAGAATTACATGTAACAATTTTGTGATTCCCTGTATGGAACTGAGAAGCACTAAGAAACTGATGCTTTATGATCTGTAAAACATCAACAGAAATCTGAAGGGTTTGCTATGCTTTTTAACGAAACATTGAATTTTTGAATATACAACAGAAATTATTTGATTTTTTAAAAGACAATGAGAAAAGGATTCCAGAGAAGTAAAGAAAAAGATATTTTTAACAGGTAAAAATATCCCAAAACTGATCATGTGTAAGAATTGTGCTGTTTAAGCCTAGGACATTTGTTGTGCATAATGAGGCAGATTTATGGTTTTATTATATGCTGGTTTGCAAGTAAAGAATAGAAAGATTCACTTAATTAAAGCAGTCCACACAAAACTTGGTAAAATTTTATGAACGTAATATTGAGACGACCTGCTTGCTTCACTCATGACAGTCTGGCATCCTTGGAAGTTCATGCATGAGTGCATTCATGAGAAGATTCAGGGCTTAGGTGTTCACTTCTCTTAGATGCTGTGACTTGTGAAACTTAACAATATCAGTGTTCCAGTCACCATTGTGACTAGAATGAGCAACCACTTAAATCCTGAGAGCAGGTCACACCAAATTCATGCAACCTAAAGCTAAATATCAGTAAAGTGATGCTCAAGCCAAGTTTTTCCTTGAAATGTCAGAGCCCAACATCTATTTTTAGGATACTAGACAGAATAATGAAGAAATACATTTGCACCCCACTCCAATCTGGCCTGGTCTTCAGGTCTCTATGTAGATGTTTCCAACACTTTAGTAAGTATTGGGTTTGAATTGGCAGATATTCTACTGGAAGTATTCTAAGTTCCATAAAACTGTTTCATTTTCTAAGTCTCAGTTTGAGCATGAGACATCAGACAGCTCAAAGACTAGCCAGAGTGAACAGGGTTTTTTTTTCTCTCAAACAGTTAATGAATTTCTAATTCATATGTATTTTGACACTATATGGATTTCAAAAGTAAGCTAATCAAATACCAGCAAAGTAGCACTGCATACTTGTTTGTGCATATCCTCCTACTACATTTGACAGGCTTCCGAACCAGCTGAATGTTCTACAGCAAAGGAAAAGGCAACCGAATACATAATTTGACAAAACTGGTCTACTCTATGAAGCTGTATTTTTGCCAAGTGTTGCCTGTTGTCTCATTTGCAATTCTGTTTCGGTTTCTTCTACTTCTCTCTCATGTCCCTGCTCCGGGCCTTTCCACGTTGTTGGATTGTCTTAATTTTTGTGCACTCTCTTTCTTAGCTAGTGGACATTTGATATGTTTGATGCTATTTAACAGAACAGTGCCCAAATACTCCTGCATGCTTAGGCCAGAGTCCATATATGAAACTGGTTAGTATCTGGTTTACATTTACAGCACTCAATGAATCCACATGGAAGTAAAGGGGATAGTCATGACGGAATGCATGCTCCAAGTGCAGTCCATCAGTGTCTTTAAGCATGCTCCTGCTCTGCATTTTCTGTCTGCTCTGTCTGCCTCTTTATCACAGCAACGTTCCTGCTTTATCCTTTAGTACATACGGCTGCGATGGCTTATCTTTATGGCAGGGAGAGCTGCGGGCTCGGCGCCCTGGCCTGGGACGGGCCGACGCTGAAACGTCTTTTCTAAAGCGGAGTTCTGAAAGCGACGGAGAGAAACTCTCTGTAAGTCTATGGAAACTGCTTAAGGAAAGAACCCAACCCCGAAAACCCGAGCAAGACCCTCCTCCTGAAAAAGCACTGCCGGGACCGCGGAAGGTCGCTGTCCCGACGCCTGGCCGGGCGGAGGGGCGCGGAATGCTGGCCTGCTCCCGCCCCGCCGGGCGGACACCGCGTCTCGGGGCGGCACCGCCCGCCGCTCCACCGGCCCGGACCCGCACCCGACCCCGCCCGGCCGCCCGGGAGGCCCCTCCTTCGCGGAGCTCGCTGCCGTGTACGGGGCTCGGAAGATGGAGGACTACGGGCGGTTCTTGGCGCTGCTAGTCTCGGCGCTGCTGGTCGGCTTCGTGTCCGTCATCTTCTCCCTAGTCTGGGTCTTCCACTACCGCGAAGGGCTGAGCTGGGACGGCAGCGTGAGGGAGTTCAACTGGCACCCCGTCCTCATCATCACGGGCTTCGTCTTCATCCAGGGCATCGGTGCGCCAAGGGCCCCGGGCTGGCACAGAGGGGGCCGGGCCGGGGCGGAGTGGAGCGGCGTGTAGCCGCGGGGGAGCCGGGGCTGCGTGGGGCCGGGGCTGCCGGACGGCGGGAAGCGGCGCAGCCGCCGGGGTGGCCCGGGGCCGGTGACAGCGGGAGCGCCGCGCCGCGGTGAACGGGCCGGAACGGTTTAGGGAAGCCAGCACTCCCCGAGAAGGGACAAAGAGTTCCTTGTAATAAGCCAAAACTGCTATATGGTGGTTTTTTTCTTCTGCAAGCACTTGTTTACCCTGGCCTGGCATTGCCTTGCACTTGGAGTAACGCTTGCGAGCTGTGTTTTCCTAGTCAGCCTGAATTTATGCAAGTTGAGAATCGCAGTGCCAGAAATGCTGCCCTAGGAAAGTTTCTTGCGTTTGGCTCCCTTGCTTTTGGCTCTCTCCCGTATCCCAAGAGGAGAAAGGAAAGTTCAATACCACTGAAGCTAGATCCAGGAACGGGGTTTGTGCCAGAGAAAGTGTAAGCATCGTTAAAATGCAATTCATCAGTCCAGACGTAATGTAAATCATCTTGGAAAATATACGTTTTAAATCCATTCTTATTATTTTGCCTAAATAACATAGTGATTTATGATGCAGTGGCGTTTTGGTTTGGGTTTGGTTTTTTTTTTTTTCATAGAGTGTATAAACTTTCTATCGCATGGAGTTCAGCCTTGTACTAACTGAAATGCTTCCCATTATACTTAACAACATGAACAGTATGCTAGGTCTTAAGTGTAAGGGTTGGTCCTCGAGGCCAAGAGGAATACTGGAGTTTGAACTGTCTTTGTAGTTAGCGACATTGGCTAATTCTAAGAAAGCAACTAAATTAGACACACTGCAGTGGAAAAACTGGAAATTTTGGAAAGAAAAATACAATGCTATCAGTAAAGTTAAAAAGCAGATAATGAACGATAGAGCACCACAGAGGTGCTTATCTAACTGCTTGTGAATATATTTAAACTAGAGCTAAATATTGCAAAAATAAGGGCACTGGACTGTATCTAAAAAATTCTTATCAACTTATGCTAATGGTATTAAAACTAATGGGGAAATTTGACAGAGAAAACAGCTTCCAACAGTAATTTTTCATAAACTCAGTAACAAAGTTTTTGTAGTTTCAACATGAAGAGAACTAAGTGAAACATTAGGAACGTGTCCAAGAAGGGCAAAGAAATTCTGCAGAGCAGTGGAAATTCTCCCACAGTTTTACCACTGTCTTTTGGGGTGAGAGGATGGGGAAGATTTTACTGTTCTTAAACAGTAAACTGCTGGAGACTTACAGTATCAATGTAAGCAGGAGTATTTTTTCTTTTAAATAGAAGATAAATTCAAATTTTGTCTACACAAACTTAAAATTTCAGTTTTAATAACCTTATTTACATTTCTTTCACTGCTGAAAGATACACTGTATCCATCCAGCCAGAAAACTTGGCCAACACATCCAGACATTCATTCCAGTGGAACATGTTTGCATCACATGTGTGCTCGCTCGCTCTTCAGCAAGAGCCCAGCCAGTCAGAGGCTGGAAGATGCAGGAGGAGCGGGTGGCTATCTAGTTCTGGCTATGAAGGAAATGTTGTGATTTGAACACACACTGCACATTCCACTTTTTCAGTGGCAGTGGGGTGTGTTCTCAGCTTTGTGGCTTCAAGTTACAAATTATTATTGAGCAATAAACAGTATTTTGAAGTTGTTTTACACAATATTGCTCAATAGGAAGTATAATTTCAGGCTATAAATAAGCAGTGAGAAACACCTGGTGACTTCACTAAGATCTATGCTACTTACTATGATCAAACTGCTGGTCTTTATATAAGCATAGACTTTTTGAAGAAAATAGGGAGAGGTTTTCTGAAGCTTTTTCCTACACATTGTTTTTTATTGCCCTAAAATTCAGTTTTTCCCAGTGTCACAGTGTAAGGATGTTGACTCAAGTCTTGTGTAGGTAAGGATGTAAAGTAAATGGAAGTTTACTATTACTCTGCACACACACAAGAAAAACAAGTCTTTAAGTAGTTAAAAGTGGAAAGGAGTAAGTTAATATCTCGGTTAAATTGGGGGGGGGGGGGGGGGGTGGGATTTGAAATAATAACCAAATCAACTGTTTCTTGAGTTCATTAGTCTATACAAAGGATAGAAATGTTGTATGTTGGTCTGTAGGGGGTAGAAAGCATGACTATAATAATGTGCATACTGGGAAGTAGATGTCCCCTGATAAAAGTGTTGCATGGCAGGGGGTTGGAACTAGATCATCTTAAAGTCCTTAAAGTCCTTTCCAACCCTAACTATTCTATGATTCTATGATCCTATGTATCTTGTCAATCAAGTGAAAAAGCTGTAGGCATGTTAATACCTATTATTTGTGGATCAGGTGGATCATTTAGTTTTGGGTATAGGATACCTGACAAAACACTGGCAGTGCACAGTAATTGTTCAGATGATTTTCTACACTTAAAGTGGATAAAACAGAGGCAATAGAAGCCTGTGTGCATATCAGCACATATTTTTTGAAAGAAAAAGGAAAATAACATGAGGGAAAAGTGAGTTTTAAGAAGGGCTTGAAGGAATAGTAGTGTGATAGAATGGATTAAATAAATAAGGAATCCTGTCTTATTTCACATGTGGAAATGTTGAACGATGACTGTAGACACAGGGCATGCTCCAAAGGAGTATTTTGTACTGGTTGGTTTGAGCCAGCTCTAGCCTTTTTCTGGCCTTTTTGAAGCCCATAAACTAAATTAACTCAACTAGCAGAAAACTAACACCCACCCGGCCACCCCAAGTACATTTTTGTTGCTGGAATAGAAAGTCGGATTGCCTGCACTAAAGGTCTCTGAAGGGCCATAGATGGCAGAAGGGAAATGGTGGGCAATGTGCAAGAGCAAGAAGAAAGACTGCAAATCAATTTTAAAGTAAGCATAGTCTTTCATCATGAAATCACACCAAAAAGATACTGCCTCCTCTGAGTTATCTGACAAATCTCTGCTTCAAACATAAAATCCCCGAGTCTGTTCAAAGGAAAAGTAGCTAATTGCTGGAGTTCCTAATATCCAATGGGCTGCAGAGTTCTCATGAATTGGAAAGGCAAATTACTTCTGAGCTGTAAGGATCTCGTCATAGGCAACTTGTGAAGAGGCAGCTCTCTTGATGAGCTTAGTTTGAGTTGTTTGAAATCATAAATGGGCACTTGTTGATTCTGGTGTTAAAGTGGTTCCAAAAAAATCTACTGGGCATTCAGAACTTGCCAAAGGTAAGCAACGGGATCAGCCAAGATAGAGCAAGAGAGGAAATGGGAGGAGTGAAGAGGAACATTCCTTTCTGGCACCCCAGTGCACTCACAGAACCACTCTGTGTGCCTTCTAAAGGGGAAGGCATCTCATGAGCAATTCATGACATCTCTCCTACAGCATGCAAAGCATGTGCCAGTCAGAAGTATTAAAGAGCTAACTCTAGAATTTTACTTTGTACATTTGGCAAACAACAGATGTCACATGCCACATACAAGATATTGTAAGATCACTCAGCCCTATGTGGCATGCTTTAAAATCAGAGCTCAAAACAGGAATGAGATCTGAGTGAAAGAGCTGCATCTAAGGATGCACCCAGTCAGTTGCCAGCACCTATAATAAATGCTCGGAGCAATGTAGAGATATCCCAGCCACTCCAGCCAATGAGCCGGCTTCAGTTGGAGCTCGGCTCAGATGCCTCTCTACAAATGCCTGTAGCATGGGGAACAAACAAGAGGAATTAGAGATGTGTGCACATCTACAGGGGTATGATATAATAGGCATCACAGAAACATGGTGGGATGGCTCCTATGACTGGAGTGTTGGAATGGAAGGTTACAGGCTCTTTAGGAAAGACAGGCCTGGCAGGCAGGGAGGGGGAGCTGCCCTTTATGTTAAGGATAGGCTGGAGAGTATGGAACTCTGTCTGGGGGCAGGTGAGCAGTCCACAGAGAGTTTGTGGGTCAGGGTTAAAGGGAATACAGCTATGGGAGACATTGCTGTGGGGGTCTGTTACAGACTGTCTGATCAAGGAGAACCTGCAGATGAAGCACTCTATAGACAGATAGGAAAAGCCTCATGCTCGCAGGCCCTTGTTCTCATGGGTGACTTCAACCACCCTGACATCTGTTGGAAGGACGGTACGGCCCGGCACAAGCAACCCAGGAGGTTCCTCGATTGTGTAGAAGACAACTTCCTTCTACAAGTAATAGAGGAGCCGACAAGGAGAGGTGCCATGCTTGACCTTGTGCTCACCAAGAGGGAAGGGCTCGTTGGAAATGTGACGCTCCAGGGCAGCCTTGGATGCAGCGATCATGAGATGCTCAAATTTGAGATCCTCAGGACAGTGAGAAGAGTGTGCAGCAAGCTCACTGCCCTGGACTTCAAAAGAGCAGACTTTGGCCTCTTCAGGAACCTGCTTAGTAAGGTTCCATGGGATAAGCCCTAGAGGGCAGGGGGGGGCAAGACTCTTGGTTGATATTCAAGTATCACCTGCTACAAGCTCAGGAGTGTTGTATCCCAACTAGAAGGAAGTGCAGCAGGAGGGCCAGGAGACCTCCTTGGATGGATAAGGAGCTGCTGAGGAAAATTCAAATGAAAAAAGAGGCTAATAATAAGTGGAAGCAAGGACAGACAATGTGGGAAGAGTACAGGGATGTTGTCCGGGAAGCTAGGGACCAGGTTAGGAAAGCTAAGGCCCAGTTAGAATTAAACTTGGCTAGGGGTATTAAAGATAACAGGAAGGGATTCTACAGGTACATAGCGAATAAAAAACAGACTAGGGAGAACATAGGCCCCCTCAGGAAGCTCTCAGGGGAACTGGCTACACGGGATTTGGAGAAGGCTGAGGTTCTGAATGACTTCTTTGCCTCGGTCTTCACTGGCAAATGCTCTGACCAAAGCACCCAAGTCTTGGAAGGCAGACACAGGGACTGTGAGAATGAAGACCTTGGGCCCACTGTAGGAGAGGATCTGGTTCAAGACCATCTTAAAAATCTGAACGTGCGCAAGTCCGTGGGTCCTGATGAGATCCATCCGCAGGTCCTAAAGGAGCTGGTGAATGAAGTTGCTAAGCTGCTGGCCATCATATTTGAGAAATCATGGCAGTCAGGTGAAGTTCCCAATGACTGGAAAAAGGGAAATATAACCCCCATTTTCAAGAAGGGGAAAATGGATGACCCGGGGAATTACAGACCAGTCAGTCTCACCTCTGTGCCTGGCAAAATCTTGGAGCAGATTCTCCTGGAAGGCATGCTAAGGCACATGAAAATCAACAAGGTGCTTGGTGACAGCCACCATGGCTTCACTAAGGGGAAATCCTGCCTGACCAATTTGGTGGCCTTCTATGATGGGGCTACAGGACTGATGGACAGGGGTAGAGCAGTTGATGTCATCTACCTGGACTTGTGCAAAGCGTTCGACACTGTCCCACATGACATCCTTGTCTCTAAACTGGAGAGATATCAATTTGATGGATGGACCACTCGGTGGATAAAGAACTGGCTGGATGGCCGCACACAAAGAGTTGCAGTCAATGGCTCAATGTCCAGCTGGAGACCAGTAACGAGTGGTGTCCCTCAGGGATCGGTGTTGGGACCGGTCTTGTTCAACATCTTTGTCGCTGACATGGACAGTGGGATTGAGTGTGCCCTCAGCAAGTTTGCTGATGACACCAAGCTGTGTGGTTCGGTTGATACGCTGGAGGGAAGGAATGCCATCCAGAGGGACCTCAACACGCTTGTGAGGTGGGCTGATGCCAACCTCATGAAGTTTAACCAGGCCAAGTGCAAGGTCCTACACCTGGGTCAGAGCAATCCCAGGCACAGCTACAGGCTGGGTAGAGAAGAGATTCAGAGCAGCCCTGCAGAGAAGGACTTGGGGGTGTTGGTTGATGAGAAAACGAACATGAGCAGGCAGTTTTTGCGCTTGCAGCAAAAAAAGCCAGCCAGATCCTGGGCTGCATCAAAAGGAGTGTGACCAGCAGGTTGAAGGAGGTGATCCTGCCCCTTTACTCTGCTCTCATGAGACCTCACCTGGAGTATTGTGTGCAGTTCTGGTGTCCTCAACATGAAAAGGACATGGAACTGTTGGAACAAGTCCAGAGGAGGGCCACGAGGATGATCAGGGGGCTGGAGCACCTCCCGTATGAAGACAGGCTGAGGAAGTTGGGGCTGTTCAGCCTGGAGAAGAGAAGGCTGTGTGGAGACCTCATAGCAGCCTTCCAGTATCTGAAGGGGGCCTATAGGGATGCTGGGGAGGGACTCTTCATTGGGGACTGTAGTGATAGGACAAGGGGTAATGGGTTCAAACTTAAACAGGGGAAGTTTAGATTGGATGTAAGGAGGAAATTCTTTCCTGTGAGGGTGGTGAGGCACTGGAATGGGTTGCCCAGGGAGGTTGTGAATGCTCCATCCCTGGCAGTGTTCAAGACCAGGTTGGACGAGGCCTTGGGTGATATGATTTAGCATGAGGTGTCCCTGCCCATGGCAGGGGGGTTGGAACTAGATGATCTTAAGGTCCTTTCCAACCCTAACCATTCTGTGATTCTATGATGCATAGACTGTCACCACTAAAAATGCTGTTAACTGTCTATGTGCTTTTAACCCAGGCTATTTTAATTTTGAGATCAAATTACAAATTGAGTCGGTTCTTAAGAGTTTGCACCACTGAAAGCAGAATCTTCCTCCTCCTCCTCCCTGCTTAGATCCCCAGATTGTCTTGCTACCTCCTGCTGGTCAGAAAAGTACCAGTTAGTACAGAAGTAAGGGAACAGAAGTAGTGGTGGGGAAATGGGGCTGTGTCTTTTCACAGTGATAAAGTCAGATCTGCTCAAGTTGCAATATGTAACATCACACATAGTCCTCATGGAAAGAGGATTAAACCAAATTGCACTATTGTGCATATGTCCTGGGTTGTGGCATGTAACATGCTAATGCATGGTATTGTTAACAAGTGTCCAAACCATCAGACTGTATTCCTTACTTTTCTATCGTACTGCTTATGGGAAACAGCCCAGACAGTTCATGGCCCAGGTAGAAATCTGAGACTGAGTGACTAGGGAGTATTATAGTGATTTTGAAAGTTTAATCAATTAGATGACAGCACCTTATGCACCAATGAAAAATGTTATCCAGAAATTCTAGCCTGGACTAGACCCTCTGAGATCAAAGATTGAAAACTGAGACCAGGACCTATGCACATCAAGTTTACCTCAAGCCATTTAGAGTACACTAGCCTCCTGCACTTGGAATAAATTATTGACAATACTATGGGCCATATGGTAAATTGGAGCAAAGAGGATTTATTTGGGAATATCCTCATGGGATATTTGAGACCTTTTGGCATACCTGCTTTACAAAATTAGAAATCATAATCATTATAACTAAGTTAATTAATAATAGCCTAATGCAAGCAATCATTTCAATATTAACATGATATAAGACTACCACAGAACTTTTGGGCAACTGTTGGAGGTGATCATAAGCTTGCTGTGCTGAATTATACCTGTGTCGTATAGATTGATGTTGTCAAACTGTCTTAAAAACAAGGCTTCTATCTTCTTGATTTTGTAGGATTTACTACTGCTACTTTTTAAAAAGTAGAAAGCCAAAACCTACCTAAGTGCTGTATATATTCAAGTATTCTAAGGAACATTTTCATTCCAGTACATTTTCGCACAGCATATCAAAGCATACATTGATTTAAAATCTGATCGTAGTCTGGAAATGTCACTTGTGAACAGCATTTTCTTTGTGACTCATTTAGTGCAGTACTGTGTCTCCTGGCATGGAGCCAAGTAAAAAAAAAAAGTGTAAACAGAACTTTGACATTAATTCATCATTTTTTACTACTCAGCACAAAGTACAGCACAAATATTCCATTTATTTTCCATAACCTATGCTTTCTGCAGAGGTTATCTGTTATGGAGAAGTAATGAGTCAGGTACATGAGAATCACTTAAGTAAATTCTTAATCTTTGCATTTATCAGGTCATACTTCATTTTTTCTTCTGGTGCACATCTATTTCTTAATGTTTGGAACAGGAACTTGTTTAATACTCTGCATATGTTCTTATTCTTTTAGTATAGCTAATTACATATAAAAATTTGAATGTAATTTCATAACTAGAAATCTTAAATGAGGACGTGATGAATCTGATGAATGGAGATCAGACTTCGTTTTTGCTCAAGCAAAACATTATGGATGTAGGCATCAGCCTTTATTGGTCAAATGATCAGGTGTCCTCATAAATATTTGTCCCATTATCTGGATATACTTACGTGCTGTCACGCATCCAGAATTACTGCCTGGGGCTTCAATGATGTATCTGGTCTCTGTGTGTCTCCTGTGGAAAGCACCTGGGTCATACAACAGGCAGGGGGCAGTTGTTGCAGGGGACCTGGAGGAAAGAGTTTGGCAAGAAGCAGCTCTAGGCCAAGTTATTCTTATGGACTGTTTGGAGTTAGATCACTAGAAATTGTTGGTTTGTTCAGAGTGGACAAAACAGTGTTTGCTGGCGTCACTAACACAAATACAGGCAAAACCTCCTTACACTCATCTAACAGTGGCAGAAGAGTTGCAGTTGCCAAATCCTTTTGTCTCTTAAGAGTTAGATTATGACTCCCTAATACTGAGTAGTGTTTTCCCATTTGAAGTAGTCCTATTAATGTCACAGAATCATAGAATCATAGAATAGTTAGGGTTGGAGAGGACCTTAAGATCATCTAGTTCCAGCCCCCCTGCCATGGACAGGGACATCTCACATTAAACCATGGGTTTGTCCAGCCTGGCCTTGAACACTGCCAGGGATGGAGCATTCACCACTTCTTTGGGCAACTTTTTCCAGTGCCTCACCATGTCTCAATGTAGTAAATATATCAACGTAATAGTTATATAAATATCTACCCAATTAGAGATTAGCATTATCCAAAGTTAGTAAAGAGAATAAATATTAAAAAAATAATCTTACATACTTTCTCAGTAGGTAGTCTTCTGGATGTAAGAATTAGGCCCTATTCCTCCAATCTGACTAGTAGCTAAAAAATCAAAATCCTATGCAGAATCCCTGTTAGATCAATTTAAGGAATGAGGAAAAGACAACATAGAGTTGTTTATTGTCCTTTTTTGAAACACACTTAAGCTTGTTTTTTTTTTTAAATTGGGAAGAAATCTCCCTAAAAGCTATATTTAAGATTTAGTTGCATATTTGTGTTGCAGTTTAAGCTCAGCCAGTAACTCAGCCCCACACAGCCACTCGCTCACCCTGCCCCTTCCCCCGGCAGGATGGGGAGGAAAATTGAAGGAATGTAAAACCCACAGGTTGACATATGAACAGTTTAATAACTAAGATAAAGTAAAATACAGAGATAATAGAAAGGATACCAACAATAACAATAATGATAATAAAAGGAAACAACAAGAAATGAAAGCTCAGAAAACAGAGGTGATGCACAATACAATTGCTCACCACCAGCCTGACCTGAGCAGCAATCAGTTCTTCCCAGGTAACTCCCCTCAGTTTACGTACTGGGCATGATGTGCTGTGGTATGGTATAGCCTTGGACTAGTTTGGGTCAGGTGTCCTGTCTCTGCTCCCTCCTGGCTTCATGTGCCCCTCCTCACTGGCAGAGCATGAGAGACTGAAAAGTCCTTGATCAGGGTGGGCATTACTTAGCAACAACTAAAACATTAGTGTGTTAGCATCATTGTTATCAGACTAAAGCCAAAACATAGCAATGCACCAGCTACTAGGAAGAAAAGTAACTGTTACAGCTGAAACCAGGACAATTTGGAATATGCTACACTATGTGTAGGAGAAAAAGCCTTTTAATAGACTTTTTTAGAGGATTAAAGGTTGGATTTTGCTGTAATTTACAATGGAACTATGTGAATGATGCATGATTATTAAAATCTGATAGAAGTTATCCTATGAGGCATAAAAATCTTGTTTCTGTTCTTTCTTCAGCTATTATTGTGTACAGGTTGCCCTGGACCTGGAAGTGCAGCAAAGTCCTAATGAAGTTCATACATGCTGGATTAAATACCATAGCTATGATTCTAGCAATTGTTTCTATGGTAGCCGTGTTTGAATACCACAATGCCGGTAACATTCCTAACATGTACAGTCTGCACAGCTGGATCGGGCTGACTGCTGTTATATTTTATTCTGTCCAGGTCAGAACCTAACTGTATTTATAAACAGGTTGTAAACTTGAAGAATGTATTGAGTAATTCAGGCACAATAGGCCCTCACTAAAACACTGTGACTACTCGGATACCCATTTTACATTTTGTGATGTGGCAAATTAGCAAATGTGCAAATACAGAATCCTTGACTACAAAGAAAAAATGTATTTTAAAGCATATTTTGTTTATTGCTCAGATAATGGCAGTTTATTCACTAATCAGTTATACGATAGTGTGTTTCTAAGCTCTATACACTGCTGAAGTGAAAGCAAATTATTTGGTTTGTTGGCAGCATATTTAAATACAGTGAGGGATTTTACTAAGGAAGTCTCAAATGAAGTAACTGGTTTTCCTTTTTTACAGCTATCATGATTTTAAGTAGTCACTTCTTGGCCTCAAGACTTCTGTTTATCAGCAGAACAATGCAGCAATGAGCAGTGCAGATTGAAAGGATCTGACATCTGAATGAGCTGCTAACCAGTTTTCCTGAATCAGCAAAACTTTTCTAAATGCTCATGTACATGCTTTTAACTGCTCCTATTGGCAGAGAATTAGAGTTATCATAATCTAAAATGAGCTAGTATGGTTTGCATTTGGCACAGAACAGGAGCAGACATGCCCTGACATTTAGTGTACACATACAGATGTAATGTTTCTACATATATGTTCTGAATTGCCTATACACTATGGAAATTTATTTTGTTCCTTCAAATGTGACTTCATTTTTTTGCCAAAACACCAAAAAGAAATAAGACTTAATTATCTGGTGATCAAGCATAGAAAATCCCCAGCTAAGGAATTTGGGTTCTGGACTTTTATCCTTCACTGCTCTGGCTAGCAGGTACAGGAAATGGTGTTGAAATAGTGATTTTAACACTTAGAAAGAAAGCAAGCATATTGCAGCATTGTCATGTGTATTCTTTATAGTTGAACAAATGAATAAGAATGAATATGAATGAATAAGAAGGAACAATGTTTTCCTTGTTCTAGTTAGTAATGCAGTTATTTCAGGGAAATCTGTGCTGCCACTATCCTGGGTATCATCATTTTTTCTAATGGGTAAAACAAAGAATTGTAAATAAGAACTTAACTTTGATTTTGCTACTGTAAACATGATCAATGGCACTTAATGTCTTGCCTGTTTCACTAACAGAACTCTGGTGTTACTTCCTCCAAACTGGGATGTCAGAGACTGCTGTTTGTTAACTGATTGAGCACTCTTGAAAATATAGTTGTAAAGTCTCTGTTAATAGAGAAGACCTGTGTCATTCGCCAGAAACGGCATGTAAATCTCAAAACTGAAAAGTTATTGGGGGGGGGGGGGGTGCTCACATAATTCTATACCTATGGGAATGATAGTGTAAATTTACTGTATTTAAGCCAAATATATGTTAATACAGTAAAACACAAGGACATAAATTTAAGAACAAGGCAGAAACATAGACTGGAGATTGGCTCTTGGGAAGCAATGTCACTGGAAAGTACTCAAAGATGACATGAAGCTCAGAATGAATTCTCATTTTGCTGTGAAAACAAAAATTAAATTCTAATAAGAGATTATCTTAACCTTCATATATGTCATTACTGAGATGAATATGAAATCCTGTGGAATAAATTCTTTTTAAATGTAAAAAAAAAAAAAAAAAATTCAAAGAAAAACTGAAAAAGTAAACTGAGAGCTGGAAAAACTGCCTTCCACTGAAAGACTTAAAAAGCTTCAACTGTTTAGCAGATCTAAACAGGACTAACAGAGGACTTGATCATGGTGTATTAAAAAGTTTTGCAGGGAGAAAATGCCAGGCTCTTTAATCTAGCATGGGAATTAAAAACAAGCACTGAGACTGGAAGTTAAAGTAAGATGAAATGCAAATTTATCACTATTTCTAATTTAGCAACAGTGGTGAATAATGGCACAACAAAATAAAGAAGGGATGCAACCTCAGTATGAATGGGTAAGCCTGACTCAACCATGTGACATGACTGGTACACTGAGAGACTGCTGCCTTTCTGAAGACATGTACTTTAACTAACACTCTAACAAGGTAAAATTATTTAGTCCACTCACGTCAAAAGGTGAGACTGCATTCTGATCTTCATTTACGTGTAAATTTGTAGTAGAAGCAGAGAACAGGACTTAAAGAGACTGCAAAAATCTAGCTCTTCACACCTTTAATATATTACTGAATTAGTAACATTGAAAATTTGTGTTTCTAGTGCTTAGTTTGTTTGCAGTTTTAGCATTACCAATAAGTCTGGACACTGATATTAGGTGGGATTATTTATAAAATATTTCATGTCTGCTTCCCAGGTGCTAATCCAGAATTATTGCTTTGATTTTGAACAGAAAGGTATTCAGAAATAAAAATGCCAATTCTTTTCAAATTTGTACCTGACAACATCTCAAAATGGAATCTTTATGATGATTTTTACTCTGCTTGAGAAGTTCACCTTGTTTCCCATATAGGTTTAACTATGAATCTGTTTTGTGTTTAGCTTTTCTTGGGTTTCGCTGTCTTTCTGCTCCCTTTTGCTCCAGTTTCCCTCCGAACAGCAGTTATGCCAATACATGTTTATTCGGGTCTTACCATCTTTGCAACAGTGATTGCAACAGCTCTCATGGGAATCACAGAAAAGCTTATATTTTCCTTGTAAGTATTTTTTCCCATTTGTTTATCAAGGTTATTCACTGCAAACTTTATTCCATTTGCACACAATAACAACCATTGAATATTGCACCATTGTTTTCTTTTGCTTTGTTTTGTTTTAAAAAGACTTCCTACCTAGCAGGTTTCTGATGTTTCAAGACCAGAACTGTCTGTAAAACAACTGACCTTATTTTTTTTTTATCTTCCAAAGGCGCAGTAATCCTGCATACAGTGAATCCCCACCAGAGGCAACTTTGGTCAATTGTCTTGGTGTTTTGCTTGTCATATTTGGTATCTTTATTTTGTGGATGGCAAGCAGGCCCTATTGGAAGCGCCCTCCAGAAGAGAATGCTAAAGCTCTGCTGACTCCTGGAGGGACTCCTGAAGGCACAGAAGCAGAATCCACGATGACAGATGGTGGCAATGCAGATAAATCTGATCTGAGGATCAACAGTGAAGCAGCCAGAAAACAAAACCTCAAACTTGATGAAGCAGGACAACGATCAACTATGTAAAGACAATACATAGAATAACAGTATGATTATACTGCCAGACCGCCTCTCCCTCACCACATTGTTCCTTATGACTTAGTTATATTGATATATAAATAGGTTGGGGTTTTATTTGCTGTACAGCTTGCTCAAAGATAGTCAAGTTTTCTGTATATGATTTAAATTCCAGTAAGTCTCAAACATATTATATAGGCTCATGCTCAGTCCTCATTTTAAAAAAGTGAGTGTGAATGCTATAATGGGAGAATCACATAACTGGAAAATGTTCTCCGTATTAACAAGATTGAGACTAAATTTTGTTCTGAGTGATTTTGTAGGTTATGTATCAGAGTCATGAAGTATATCCGACAGCAGAATCTAGTTGCTCACACATAATTTTTCTGGTAATTTTCATGTTTTGAAAGCCCTGATTTCTTGAGTTGATTAACCCCCTTCACCGATTTCTAAGATTTGAGGTAATTAATCATGTAGCAGAGTGGCACCGTAAAAATGTTTTGTCTTATTTGAAAAGATACGGATACACACTTAGAAAAATATGTATCACTTAAACCAAGTCTTCCTTTTATCCCAGATGGCAGCATTTTCCTATATTTGATTGCACAGTTCTCTGGATTTATGGCACTAGACTAGAAATCAGGAGCAGAGAAGAAAGCACAGAAGACTGCTAGCAGTCTCACAGAAGAAAGGATCTTGAAGTGAGAAATGCTTCTTATAGGAAACTGCTGAGCTTTGCTGATTTGATTAAAATGGAACCTGTTAACTAAAAGCCAATTTTTATATCTCCAGACTGGTGTCAAAATCATCACTGTTATGGGCATGAAGACATACTTTAGTCTACAAGCAAACTATATAAACTCTTATGACTTTTTAATTTGAAATTAAATTGTTAAATAATGCAATTGAGCCTCTACTGGCACTTTATTTTTACAGCTCTTCCTAGTAATCGGAGTATTAATGTATTACATTCATTCATTATTTTCACAGATATAAACAGTGTTTGTATTTTTTACTACTACAGAAGAATAATTATAATAGATTATTTTGATTGCACGTGCCCAAGAGGAGGAGCCTTTATATTATAATCTCTTGTAAAAACTGCAGAGCCTACTGCAAGTCCAAATTTACCATTGTTCATGTTGCAATCTAGACGGTTTCAGACAGCATATAATTTCCTATTTTTTTTTAACTGCGTAATTTTTTATCTACTTCAGCTTCTTAAAATGTTTAAACACATTCAACTTTAGAAAATATGTTATTTTTGTAGTTCATTATTGTATTAGGACAATTCTGGTTAGGAGTTCTTTTGAATCTTCTCTAACAAAAACCATCTGTTATTTGATTTGTAATAATATTTAATCATTTGGTGAATGCAGTATAGAAAGCTAGCATAGTGAATTACTTGGAAAACTTTTCTGCAGTACCATTTGGTACTCGAGGACTACATCCCAGGGTTCTGTGTTTTCACTTACATATGTTTGTGGATGGCTGGGACCCACCTAGCATTAGTGAATTGTTTCATTTAAGAAAATGTATGCTTTTAAATGCCTTAGTGTAAAATTCAGATATGACAGGAGGAACTACTATGTGAGCACAAATAATACAAAACTACTCCTACTACCACTAATAATACTACTAATGATAAGGGAAATAACAAGGGGAGAGAATATAAAACTAAAGGGGAAAAGGGAAAAAAAATCAATAAATGTAAGTGATGCACAATACAACTGCTCATCACCTGCTGACCAATACCCAGTCCTGCCCGAGTGGTGATCCAGTCCTTCCGGGTAACTCTTACCAGTTTACATACTGGGCAAGATGTGCTGTAGTATGGAATACCCCTTTGGCTAGTTTGGGTCAGTGTTCTGTCTCTGCTGCTTCCCAGCTTCTTGTGCCCCTCCTCACTGGCAGAGTGTCAGACTGAAAAGTCCTTGATCTCGGTAGGCATTACTTAGCAACAGCTAAAACATAGGTGTGTTATTGGCATTGTTCTTGGACTAAAGCTGAAACACAGCACTGTACCAGCTACTAGGAAGGAAAAAAAAACACCTTACAGTTGAAACCAGGACAAGCATAAAATCCAAATAGTACTGATAGCAGCTTTCTTAAAGAAAAACAAGAGCACTTATTTTACATTACGTTAGTGCTCAACTGACAAGACCTGATTACATTATGCATAATGTTATGCATCCTATTACAGGTTTATATATTGAACACTAAGTAGGAAGAGGGATTTGCAGTAGTTTCTGGAGAACACTAAACTGCGCTGTTGTCTTCTGATCTCATTATGTTTTGCTCAACAAGCCTGCTTTTTGATTAATTCAGTAAGCATCTTACAGCTGGTGGATGTATGTTTAGTCTTCGTGAAAGGTGCTCTGTTGATACTTTTGAAGTATAACAGATTAAATGAATAAATGAACTCAGCTGTGCTAGTAATTTACTATGCTAGCTTTCTTTACACACACAGGCAACAGCATTCTAAGTTGGTATGTACTGGCCTGTTACCGTGTCTCGTCCACTTGTGAAAATGAGCTCTTTCAATCCTTGCCTAGTACCCAGTGTTTGGAAGGCAGTCACTTATGTAAGAACTGTTCTGGAAGAAACTGTCTCGTATATCGGGAAAAAAAAATCACAAAATCTGTGATTCCTTTTGTTATGACACTGACTTGGATGTATTGAAATCAACAGCTTTTAGGTGAATGGTTCTATATGCTGTTAAAGTTAAGCTACAGCAAACAGTATGTCTTCTGGTTTGCGTTTTATTCCATGTACTGTTTAAGGGTAATGATACTTGAGAAAGAATGGTGGCATTTCTTCATCCTTCTATTCTGATGATACAAAACTAACTGAAAATCAAGACTAGGCAACCTTTTGAGAATACTCTACCAGAGTATATTTTTGGTTTTCAACTGTGAGGTTAAACGTGATAGTAGAAACTCAGTGGGAACTGGAATATTCTGTTCTGGGAAATTATCATCATCAGTGGTATCTCCTATGTATGAACTGTGGGCTTCTAGCTGCTTTGGTCTTTGGAAGGTCCCTATGAGACACAGTAGCTGTGAGCTCCTAAAGCTTGCTCAGCTTTGGAGTGTACAATTTAAAACAGACTCAATGTGCTATAGATTTTTGGCTTCTGCTCTGAACTGATTAAGAAGGTCTTTAAGTATCCTTGCAACATATGAGGTTAGTGCAAGTGCTAAATAAAAATACATAGGACTTTGGAGATCAATTTTCATGAGGGGAAAAAAACATATTCCCAAGCTGCTTCTCAGAGTGACCTTCCATTAACTTTCATGCAACTTTCCTTACATGTATTATGGGTAATAGTAGCCACACAGGAAATAAAAAAGTGTATTTTGGAAGATATAAATGGAAGGTATAACTCTAGCTTTTTTTATCAGGATTTTTCTGCATGTTTGGAAATCTTCTACATTAGTGTATTTACAGGGATATGATTGTAGAGCTCACATTCCAAGTTTGGATTCCTCATAAAACATATGAAGTTACAAAACCTGACATTAAAAGTGCTATCTTTTTAAGATGCCTGAAAAAAAAAAAAAAAGAAATGAAATTAGATGCTGCCATGCAGTTCTGTGCACAGCAGCAGAAGTGTGTCCTCCAACATTAATGAAACTGAGAAATGATGGTCCAAACTAGGTTTTAAAGTTGAATGTAGAGTAATTACGCTTCTTACTTCATGTAACCAAGATTGCATATGATATTGAAAATACAATATTGTAAATATGGATTACTTATTTACATGGATATTTTACTGAAAGACTAAGAGTTATTGCCAAAATTTTCTATTTCAGAACTCTTTTTCTTCTATTTCAAAAAAAAATCCCTCCTCTTTCTAACTGTTCACAAGAACCCAAAGAATTATTTGATTGTTTTGTTACTAGTTACTTGTAGATAAAAGCAAATGTTTAATTACAGTGTCTGTTTTCCTTATTCTTTTTGTATGTTAATAAAAATGATTTTTCAAGCTTATGATATCACTGAGTAGTGATTTATATTATAGTGCTAAAATACGGCTTTCTAAATTTGGCAAAAGATCAAATTATTCTTATGGTTACTTTTTGAAAACAGGAGGATAGTTGTACAAAATTTCTTAAACATTTCTTACTAGCAAATATTCCTGATGATCTTCCTCATGAAATTTTTGTACTCTGTAGTACACATATTTCACCTTCTGACATTCTTCAGAGCAGTTGTTAGAGGGGAAAAAAAAAACATAAACTATCATTAGTCATGAGACTGCCATAGCAAATGAGGGAAAATAATAAATTCTGATATATGACATAATGCACTGTAAAATCCAGATACCCCCTGATACATAACAGCCAAACTGAACACAGAGCAAAGGTTTTGATCCCATGGAATCTTCTAACCCAGATTTAACACCTGCACATCAAGTTACTCATCAATAGGTTATTGATAAGTAATATCATAAAATGCTATAAATGGCAAAACCATCTGTATGAACATACCTGTAACAAGTAAGAATTAAGGTATGTTCTTTAGCTTAGTAAGATTAATTACCCTTCTAAAAGTGTAAAGCATAAACCGATTATTCCTGAATATCATACAGCTGCTGGATAAAACTTTCCAACATTGTCATTATTGTGGAAGAGTAAAATAAACCATTACAATCATAAGTACAGTAGAGAACTTGCTGTATTCAAACCTGAGATTCCCTGTTGCTGATAACTTCTCTTAATTGTCTCCTATAGACTGGATTTTGGGGAGAAAGTTCTGGTAAAATGGCCCATATTTTTTCAATACATTTATTATTACAAAATTCAGTAAAATCTCAATTGCATCCACACTTGAAAGATGGGACACAAAACTGTGGCAGGAAGACTGCATTTGTGTGGCTAAGAGGTGTTTGTGAATAGTTGATGGAACACTTGCAGCTTATGTACAGATTTTTTCATTGTGTTATGATAGGAGCAATACTTTTTATCTCTGTAAGAGTAGTGGGCAGTAATGAAGGGAAAATTACTATCCAGGAAGAGATGAAAGTCCAGGTCAACAAAATGGATGACAACCATTCCAAGTGATGTCGCTAACAGAAGAAAGGAGGAAAAGTCGAGAAAATCCAGTTACTGCTGTACACCTACCAGAACTCTAAAAAATGACAGGACCACAGCTAACTCTAATAGAATAAGTAGAAACAACTGGTATAAATTTCAGTGAGCTCACTCATGTTTGCCAAATATGGTCATCACTGACTACTGACCAACCTATGTTAGCTTGGGGCTTAAGTTTACAGTTGAATCCATGGCCATGTTTACCGACTAGTGTCTCAAATTCCACCTTTTGTCTATCACCAAGTCAAGCAATAGCTACATAGCTATCAGTAAATGGATTAAGTTGTGAAAATGTGAGCATTTTTATTTAAATTTCCACTAGCATTTCATTACAACAAAATAAATTTCCATCTAGTGGTACTCCAAGTCTGCAGGATATTATATAAGCAGAGTCATCAATGAGATTTTAAAGTATTTTTGTAGCAGGTGAACCTTCTCGTGTACACAAGCAGTAATCCACTAGGTGGCAAGCACTACCAAAACGCCTTTGGCAGCCGATATTCTGTCATTGCTTTAGATGCTAAAATACGATGAGTCATCTGCCTTAAAATAAAATTTAAAAGTTAGTAAATATAAACCACAGTCATGTCAGAATTTATATATTTAGTTTTGTATTATTTTAAAAGGGCTGTAAATCATTCTTTATTGTGCTGTACGTCAGATGTTAAACTTCTGTTTGTAACTTCTGCGCAAGTACAGCTTGGATAAAAGATGCAACAAGGAGAACACAAGAGCATGAAGGTTTAGGGATAAGCTCATATAAAAGATATGAAAGTAGTGAGAATTTGAAAGAAACAAGAACTTTGAGTACTTTCACCATTTGATCTTGCAATCTCACATAAAATTTGACCCTGAAAAAGTGAATATTAGTGCCAATTTCGAATAACCAAGAAGTTCTACCCTCTGATACATGGTAGCAGCTTCTGTTCTGAATTTACCCTATTTGTGGACCCTGACTTTGTAAGCATGTTTTCTGATATATTCCACTGAACATACTAGTTCCAGTACTACTGAAAGTTACTTTGTACATGATACGCTAGCAGTACTTCATCTGACTTGCTTACTTGTCCTCTCAGGCTACATTGGAAGATACTCACACATGGATTTGGATGATCTGTTCTCTGCTACCAAGCAGTGGGACCCTGACAATGGCACTGCAAAAGCTTGGGAGGATTTGCATATCCACAAGACTATAACTGTATAACCAAAAGCAGTTACGTGTCTCAACATGTTTGCATAAAGACCTAGGCACTGCTATCCTACCTTCAAACAAATGAGGGAAAGATCACAGGTGATACAGTCAGTCAGCCATTCCCACACCAGTCAGGGTTCAAATCCCCCACAGCAGCATTACTCCAATTTGAAAAGAAGGTATCTTTGAGTAAGAGTGCTTCCAGCTCCACTCACTAAATAACATTTCTTTCCTATTCCAAGCTCCATTCTCCAGTTCTTCTAATGACATTTTAATCCTAACTTTTTATTCCCTGAATTTCTGCTCTAGCAAACAAAATCTTTGTATCTCTGAGCACCTTTTATCTGGTTTATAATTCAGGTAACCTTTACCTCATTTGGGGAAGGGCAAGTCAGTTTAGTATGAGTAAGACAGTTGTTCCTGATGCCTAAAAAGACTAATTCAGCCTGAAGTAAGCTCTTGTGGAATGTACTAATTGGATACAAACACATTCTGTACACTAGTCCAATATGTACGTGTTCAGATCATATTACAAACCACACTTTTAGTTTTATTACGTTAACATTTTTATATGATACTTATTTGTATCATACTTAGTTTTCCTTTGCCTATCTCTAAATATTTAAAATACTCCTGAGTCCTGATCAAATTGAATATGTAGGACTGAAATAATAAAGAATACCTTGGGATTTTGATCTAATACATTGAATTTCCAATTAAGAATATTTTTGTGGCTTTAGAGTTAGTCTGTATGTAAAATATATAAAATCCATCCCACCAGCTACATCCAACAGCTTTTGATTACTTTAAATATATCATTTGAGGTCTGGCTCATTTTGAGAGAAGACAGCTTGTGTAGCCCCTATGTAGAACACTAGGAAAAGCAGAAACTTCAGTTTCTTCATAGATTTGTTTATTCAGAAAGAAGCTTTGAAATAAAAGGCTTTGAAAGGCTGGCAAGCCTGCTGAACAGTGATTGTTATTTTTTGAAGGTATATTATCTTAAAAATTACAAGAAAACCTTAGTGTTTCTAATGAGTAGAACTCTTTAGTGTTTAGAGGGGTTTGGGAGGTTTGTTTTGGGGGTTTTGTTGGGTTCCTTTTTCCCTCCCGGGGCTGCTTGTTGCTCTTACGTGGAAGTTTCCTGCTGATTTGACTTTTTATTCCACTGTAAGACTGATGCCAAGATTTACATGATTGCTGTGGATACGAACTGGTTTTAGAATAAGGACAATAACTGCTTTTCCCCCAGGGGGAGAGAGAGAAAAGGAAGAGAGAATGGGGCACACAGACAATATTATCTAAAGCTATATTCTTGGTCAGTTATTTTATTCAGTCTCTATTTTAGATTTTGCTGCAAATAATAAAAGGCAGGAAGGCTACTGGCCTCAAGCCAGAAACACAGATAACCAAAGAAATTATCTGTGCTTTAATGCAAATGGCCAGCTATAATGGAAGCAATATACTAGTTTTATATAGAGCTGACCACAGTGCACCTAGTAACATATGTGCAATTAAGAAAAACTGTCATTAGAATTTGCCAGGTGGAGATTTGCCTTATATGCAGGGTCCTTCAGAAAAGAGAAAAGGGTGACTGTAGAACTGTGCATCATTACAGTTATTTTAGCAATTCATTGTCTGTATAGTCTTGTGCGCATTCTTTGATTTTGTATCTCATGCTCTGAATGTTAAAAGAGGAGGCAAGATTTTTGCTTGCAAGGCAGACTTGTGTAACATGAAATCATTCACAGACAGGTTTTAGACTGTTGTCTTTTGTTAACCTACAGTACCTATGGAAAATGAAATATTTTGAGATACTGAAATATCTTTGCATCACAATGCAGGGAACTTCACAAGCAAAGCAGGTCTCTACAGTAAGCAGACAATAAATACTGATGGCAGAAGGCAATTTGAGGGAGTTGAGCACTAAGAGGATACAGGTTTTCAAATGGAATTATTAACAGATCATTTAACAAAATTTTAGTACAAAATTTTAGTATTTTTTCTAATTATGTCATAAACAGGAATAAATAAAATTTAATCCCATAATTAGTAATTAAACAAATGAGAAATAAACATTATCTTCTTGGTCTAAAAGTTTAAAATTATTAATTGGAAGAAAGTATCATATTACCAAGTTAAATATTCTGGAGTTCCTGGACTAGATATATATAATAGGAAAATGGGTAAGAATTCCCGTCATTGCCTTTTCCTTCAGTTACTTGCATGGACAATAGTTTATCTTGACATTAAAATCAAATCATTAACTAGAATGGCTGATTTTATGTTTTTATGTCATCTTGATAGCAAAGTTAAGATTATGTAATGAAATTTAGTTATATAAGGATAACTGATCGTTCAGCTAAACTGTGCCTGTTGCAGTCCTAGTTTGGCTGCTACAAAATAGCATATTTGAGATACTCAGTTATCACCTGTAACAGTTTCAAAGGGCATTTCTTAAAAAAAAAAAAAGTGTCATCTTAGGGCCACTGATAATAATCGCTTAGTATTTTTGCATATGCTAAAGATTATGTTCAGTATCAGTGTTTCTTGAATGGAAATTTTAGCAAAGCCTTGAATTTGGGGTATACAGACAGGCTTCCTGGAGTTTAGAAGTTCAGCTGAGCAACTGCTACTATCAAAAGTCTTAGTGAACCTTCCATTCTACCACAACTCCTCTGAACACAGGATTATTTTGAAGAGAAACCTAATAACTTGCTACATAGCTACAAAATTACCACAAGGGTTATGGCGTACTCATTAGCATTGATGTGTCTTCCAAAACCATTATTCTTTTCAAAACATGGTAAACTGAGACTTGGTTTGGGGTTTTACACACACACACACATCCCCCTTTTAGGATGAAGTGACTCTGTTTCAAAACTTATTATTTATGGTTTTCTACCTCCTCCTATGTCACATTTGACTTCAATTTCTCTTTCATGGGGAGAAGAGCATTATGGGAACAACAAGTACCTTATTTCTCCCATCTCTGTTTTCCATGGATGGCTAATGAAATTTCTAACGATAATTCAGGGCAAGAGGTCTTAACAGGAAGTTCAGAGAGCGTAAAGTCCAGCTCCTGTGAACTATTTTTACCTCCTACAAATCACAATAATTCCCATATCAGTTTGGAAATTGTTCCTCAGGCATACTGAAAAAAAAAGGCAATTAAAGAATTTAGATGACAGAATATTTCTCCTACCCCAGATATACTGTTTCAAACGGTAATAAATAAAACTTTTTTGAAGTACCTAATTAATTTTAATTGTATCTACCTTCTACTTTGATCACTGGGTTTTATGGCTTTATCTGGTAACTAAAGGATCCTCTACTAGCAGCTGGCTTTCTTCTATACAGATACTTATAATTATGACCAAGGCAACTAACTCCCTATCTTTTCTATGAAGCTAAGCAGGAAGTCTGTCAAAAAAGTAGACTGTAAGTAGTAACATGTTCATTCTTCTGTCCAAAATGAAAAACCCACCTCACAAAATTGACAACTTTATACAGGGCTCCAACCAACCTAAAACCTTTAATAGCTTAAGCTTGGGCTTGTCAGTGCTAGCTCAAACTGTCATCAGATTCAGTATGTCCCAACAGAGTCCAGCACTCCCAGGGCAGAGGCAGAGCAAGTTCACATTTATTCCTGCAAAATACAACATAAAACTACGTACATATGACAAAGGTGGGTTTAAGACTTCTTTGAGATATATGGGCTCACAGAAATTTTCATCATTTCAGCTGAAAAGAAAGCCTTTTTTAGTTTTGTTAGAATGTGGAATAAAACTGACTTTTGTAACAGGATATCAGGTCAGTCTTTTGGCCATTTCATGCATTCATACAGTTCAGTGCAGGACTGAGTCAAAACTACCAGCAGCTGACAGCACTTCTTTGTCGCAATTCTATTCTACACTTGGAGCACATGTCACTGAGAAAGGAGAAAGTGCCAATGAAAAGGAAACAGCATATGTAACTATATATACACCACATAAGTGGAAAATACCTGGAAACATAGTGCTTTCCTATAAAACATGAAAAAAAAAAAGTCAAAACTCTAAAATATATGTGCAAACTGGATTTCAAGCATAAAAACAGAAGTCTTGCTGGCAGCTTCCCAGCTTTCCAGACTGTTGCTGCTTTATTAACTGAGTCCTATACAGCTATTTTTGCAAAATGAAAAGCACATTGCTCCTATACTTAATAATAAAATATAGATTAATATATACTGCAAGGATAGTTTCAAGAATACTACTGCATGTTGTTTAATACTGGCTAAAATACCTAGAAGGTAAACATGAGTTTGTAAAAGCATATAATGCCTTCTTCCACTACCACTGTCATCTGTATCAATCAACTGTACAACTGGAAATTTAGAGAGGACAAATGATGCTGTATCAATTAACTATGTACATGTCAGTGGTTAACCAAGTTGTTCCACATTAGTTTTAGGGCACTCAGTTTTGCTTTGTAGGACCAACATAACCTTATCTCTGCTAAAAGACTGTTTGTTTTGACATAATTTCATTTGACAACTCATCAAATAACTTTTGATTGCTAGACTTTCTCTCATTTTCCTCTTTCTCTGCCAGGCTGTAGCAGTGGTCTACCAGGTCTTGCTTCATCCACTGCCAGGTTCAACTGAGTATTCAGTTGAAACCTGGATTGTGGAGCCAGTCCAGTTTCTGGTAGACACACAAAATGGGTAGCAGAGATAAACCACTGCAGTCTGTGGTTCCATATGTATTTCCTGACATTTGATTTGGCTGTATTTTCTTCTGTATTTGGAACACACAGATTTCTGCACCGCAAAACAAATACTCATGTATTAGAAATGCTTGGAGTATGTTATTAATTTTTCATGCTACTCAACTCAATGGTACAAGCATGGATATTCTCACAAAACAAGCTTATCTGCTCTTTGTGACTTAATGGATTTTTATCAGAAAGTTTTGCAATGAAAAAGACAACTGAGATACCCATGCAACATGCAACCCTATCTATATATAGGCAGGTGGTCTCTGGATAATTCAGAATGACGTGGAAGGACAATGAAGTGAAGTAAATAGAACAACTACAGTTGTTCTGCATTCCAGAGACTGCTACTCTCTGAGATAAATACTGCTTTGGAGTGTCATGATTGCCTTACAATACCAAAGCAAACAGTTGATTAATAGTAGTAAGGAAGTCTTACAGTGTAAGTTACATGTACTATAGAATACTAGAGGAAACGACAGAGAGCAAGGCAGGTACTGTTTCTTAGACTAAGACTTCCAAGTACTGAGATTCTTCTTCAAGTGGAGTTTGAATTAAACTCCAGTTACAAAAACTACCAACATATTACAATAAACTCATCCTGTAATACAAAATTCAGGCACCAAAAAAGAGACAGAAGTTTCCTAGAACATTCCCTAGTGTGGTAATTTCTGATACTGACTAACCTACCAAATTCTAGGGTATCTATAAGACTATAACTTGACACAATTCAATAAAATTTATCTTTCTTTTGGAAGTCAGACTCTAGAATCACAGAATCATTTAGGCTGGAAAAGACCTTTAAGATCATCAATCTAACTGCAAACCTAGTACGACCAACTCCATCACTGAACCATGTCCCTACATGTATCTACATGTCTTTTAAATACTTCCAGGGATGGTGACCTCAACCACTTCCCTGGGCAGCCTGTTCCAATGCCCAACAACACTTTCCATGAAGATATTTTTCCCAATATCTGATCTAAACCTCCCCTGGCACAACTTGAGGCTGTTTCCTCCTTTGTAACTTGGGAGAAGACACCAACACCCACTTTGTTACAACCTCCTTTTAGATAGCTGTAGCTATTGAAAGCTACAGCTTTAGATACCTGTAGCAATTAAGGTCTCCTCTGAGCTTCTTTTTCTCTAGGCCAAACAACCCCAGTTCCCTCAGGCACTCCTCATAAGACTTACGGTCCAAGCCCTTCACCAGCTTCACTGCTCCTCTTTGGACCCCCTTCAGCACGTCCATGTCTCTCTTGTAGAGAGAGGCCCTGAACTGAACTCAGTATTCAAGGTGCGGCCTCACCAGTACTGAGTACAGGGGATGATCACTGCCATAGCACTGCTGGTCACACTGATACAAGCCAGGATGCCTTTGGGCTTCCTGGCCACCTAGGTACAAGCTGGCTCACGTTCAGCTGGCTGTCAACCAGCACCCCCAGGTCCCTTTCCTGCTGGGCAGCTTTCCAGTCACTCTTCCGCAAGTTTATTTTTGTGACCCAACCATGGGACTACTTTAATTCCTCTGCATTTGTGGCTGTCTCGTATCTCTACCACACAAGAAATTCAAGTCTGACATTAGTTATAAACTCCAAATATTAAAGAAATTGAGTTACTTCAGAGTTTATGGATATCAACTCCTTAAGCACGACTGTACTTCACAAGTAAACAATTGATAAAAATACGAAGAAAAAGAAAAAAAAAGTTAAGGGAAATCATATATTCCAATAGTTCCTTGTCTAGTAAAGTATTACACTTCTTTTCCTTTCACACATCTTCCATGTATCTAGCATTTGTTGGGTTTGAGGTTGGATTTTTTGGGGTTTTGGTAGGTTTTGTTTTTTTTTTCAATATATGACTAGCTTTCACAATCCTTCATAGCAAAATATTTCCCTTGGCTCATACAAGTTTTTTGGTAGCAGAAATTTTCCACTTTTTGTTGATCTAAGGTTGCTGTGATAATACAGTTATTTGAAAAGAAAAATTGGACAGCTTTGCATTGCCTGTAATATTTGCATCCCTGATGTTTCTTAACTGGTTCATTCCCGTGAAGAGTAGCTAAAGGAAGGAACTCTGCCGATCTACTTTTAACATCTTTTAGAAAGAAAGAATTAACACACAGCAGTGCAGGTACATACACACATAACCACATGAGTGGCATATACGGCCAGCTGAAGCTAGCTACTTTGTAGGAGATAAACATACATTCTGAAGCCCAAAACAGGTTCTCATGATGTGTAAGTAAAAATCTTGTAATAGGCTACACACCATAGAGATGTATATAAAATGACAAGTTTTGCCCCAGGCAGTAGGTAATTTAAGACATCTGAAAGCTAGTATTTGAGCCTACAGTTTGTCATGATCCAAAATTCATGGATTAACTTTAACATCTTGAAAAAGCTATCTACATACATAGATAGTTAACACATTAAACATATTCATTTTGCCAAATATCAAATTGTCTTTTATTCTGGACCATTAAATTACGCATCTAGTAATGGCCTAATAAATCATAGAATCATAGAATTGTTAGGGTTGGAAAGGACCTTAAGATCATCTAGTTCCAACCCCCTGCCATGGGCAGGGACACCTTAAGCTAAATCATATCATCCAAGGCCTCGTCCAACCTGGCCTTGAACACTGCCAGGGATGGAGCATTCAGAACCTCCCTGGGCAACCTATTCCAGTGCCTCACCACCCTAAGTGCATAAGCAACTGTAGAAATCCTGGAAGCATGAAGCTTTTCTTTAATGCATATCCTCCTGACTGACAGATACTATATAAATAGCTTAGAAATGGCATAATTCTGCAGACTGAAGGTTTTTCTGAAAAGGAAGTGCCTACTGAGTGTCTGTGTGTGAGTGTATGCAAATATATGCATACATACATGCAGAACAGTATATATATTTTGCTACAGTTGTTCTTCCACTAGCTTCTGTGGAGACAGGAGTTCAAGCAGTGTTCTAGCCAATATTCTAAGACTTTCAGGTAAAATTACTAAAGAAGGGGTCTAGTACAGAACGCCATGCTCCACTACTGTCTTTACAACGATACAGCCTTAAGAAAATTACTTGGAGATGCCACTGTTCACTCTCTTACCTGTGTCCACAGTCCTTGCTGCCATTATTTTATACAATTGCAGCATTGTGTAAGTAATGGACTATCAGAAGCTTGAATGTTTACATTCAAAGTTGAACTGCAATCACAGAATATAAGAGCTGTCACAAAGCGCTATTAAAAAAAAAAAATTAAGGGGAAAAAAAAACATTTGTGGATTTTTTGCTTTTTTTCTTAATTGTATTAGGAAGGACATCTTAAGATTGTTGGTCCAAAGACAACTAATTATTTAAGTTGGTTGGTTTTTTTTTTTGCTTACTGCCAAAGTTACAAATTATGTAAGTTGGATTTCAGCATGCATTTTACACTGAAACAGTTTTTTGATACATTGAAGTGCAGCTGCATTTTTCTCTGAAATAAAGGCATAGAGGGGTTTTATGAATACTGTCCATATTTCAAAGACATATAAATCCAGTATGCCTATTGTTTACATAATAAGATTTTTTCCAAAATATTAATCCCAAACTTGACTTGGAAGCACCTTTTTTTTTTCATATGAACTAACTGGTAGGGCAGTTTTATGTGCCGTCATTTTGTTTGCCCTGATGGAACTGACTGTGCTTCTAAATGGAAGGCAGGAAGTAAATTTTGGTGCCTTAAAAGTTAATAAAATCCAAATAATGCTTATTTAAAGATGTATCTACACTGGAAAACTACTGCATAAGGAGACATGTTAAAAACCATATACCCAAGTGCTACTCTGCACAACAGCCCTTCAGGGTTTTAGTGTCTATTTAAGCATGGGTTAGCTTCTGTGGTTTAAGAGAATTCGTTCTTGTATTCTATTTGTAGTAAAAAACCCACACAGGACATACAAAAATTTGCCATGATTTAAGTGTTGCTTACAAATAGACTTATAATGAGTTGCTTAAGCAGTTGTCTAAACTGTTGGGATCCAGTTTTGCCAGCTCTCCACAGCAATTCGCTTAAAAATTCTTGTTCCATGACACTTACCAAACATTGGCAGGACTTCAGTCATTGAAATCTCTGCCATACTAGCCAATATTGTCTCAATTTTTTTTTTATACTATACTTTTTAGCTCAGTTGAACCTGTTTTATACTTGGATTATAGGACTCATCAGTGATGACCACCTTTTTTTCTTTTCATTTCTATAGCCCGCTGAACAGTAAATTCCTTGTTCCTGACTAGGGCCCCTGTTTACGTCAGTAACACAAACATAGTAAGAAGAAAGCTTTTCACTAAGTACAGAAGATAAGGCCTGAAGTATTGATTTCAACTGAGTTTTATGATGGAAGGTCTAAGGGGATTATGCCTGCATTTCTACAGTAAAAGTGTCTGCATATCACCCGAAAGATGGGATTATGAATTCTTCAGCTTTGCTTGAAATAAACACACTTTCTGGATGAGATTTTTCATTAACATTCCAGAAGTCAATCTTGTTTATTATACTGTTATCACACACATGCATCCATTTGTTACAGAATAAACAAAATGAAAAATCTTTTATGTTTCACTAGGTCAAAAGCACTGGCAAAAATGTGCTACATTTCATTACTATGTTACTGGAAATCTAGCTTTCATAAACATGAAGCTTCCTTTGTGGATATATAATCAAATCACATCAAATATGCTGTCAGAGAGCTTATCTAATTAATTTTCATTGATTCAAATATATGTTTACATATCTTAGCTGTTATAAATTTTACAACAGTGTTCATTAAAGGTTGGCAAAAATATTTAACTATATCTTAACTGGACTCTTCTTCACAGTTCTGGTTGCTGGGATATTGTGCTAAAGCATCTTGATTCTTCAGAATAGTTTTGTGTATTATAAGCCTTAACCTGCTATCTTTATGCAGCCGGACACAGGATTGAAAAAAAATAAAACTACAAATGCTTGCAGAATAAACAGAATAGCGCTAGTTGTGTGCATTCATATTCTCTATGGATTCACTTAATGAAACATCAGTGCAAACAAAAAAAAACATGATCACACAACCAACCAGCCCAATTAACAGAGAAATATCTACAATGGGGTTACAGCATTAGTGGATATGGGAAGATGTCATCTAACTGGTCTTGTGCAAAGCATTTGACATTGTCCCTCATGACATCCTTGTCTCCAAATTGGAGATACACTGATTTGACAGATAGACCACTTGCTGGATAAAGAATTGGCTGCATGGTCACACTCACAGTGTTGCAGCCAATGGCCAAGGCCCAAAGGGAGCCCAGTGACAAGTGGCGCTTGTCAGAGGTTGGTATTGGGATCAGCAATGTTCAACATCTTTGTGGCTGACACAGACAGTGGGATAGAGTGCACCATCAGCAGGTTTGCTGGCAAGACCAAGATGTGTGGTGCGGTCAATACACTGGAGGGAAGGGATGCCACCCAGAGGAACCTGGAGAAGCTTGGGAGATGGGCCAATGTGAACCTCATGAGGTTCAACAAGGTATGAGGTTGGGGCAATCCCAAGTACAAATACAGGGTGGGTAGAAAATGACTGAGAGCAGCCTTGACAAGAAAGGCTGGGGGTGTTGGTTGACAAGAAGCTTAACATGACCCAGCAATGTGCACTTGCAGCCTAGAAAGCCAACCATTAAAAGCTGCATGAAAAGCACCATGACCAGCAGGTTGAGGGAGGGGATTCTCCCCCTCTACTCTACTCTGATGAGACCCCACCTGGAGTACTGTGTTCAGCTCGTGTCCCCAAGATAAGAAGGATGTGGACCTGTTGGAGTGAGTCCAGAGGAGGCCACAAAGACACTCAGAGAGCTGAATCACCTCTCCTATGAAGACAGGCTGAGAGACCTGGGGTTGTTCAGCCTAGAGAAGAGAAAGCTCTGGGGAGGACCAGACAGCAGCCTTCTAGTACCTAAAGGGGACCTACAAGAAAGCTGGAGAGGTACTTTTTACAAGCACATGTAGTGATAGGACAAGGGAGAATGACTGAAAAAGGACAGATTTAGCTATATATAAGGAAGAATTCTTAACTATGAGGGTTGTGAGACATTGGAACAGGTTGCCCAGAGAAGCTGTGGCTACTTCATCACTGTAAGTGTTCCAAGACCAGTTTGGATGGAGCTTTGAGTAACGTGGTCTAGTGGAAGGTGTCTCTGCCCATGGCAGGGGGTTGGAACCAGATAATCTTTAAGGTCCCTCACCATTCTGTGATTCTATGAATGTGGGTGAGAATAGGTGTCCACAGTGAGACCTACTTTAGCCAGGAGAGTCAATGAAAGAAATATTCAAGTAAACCATATCCTAAGTTAAAATCACGTATCTTAAAGCAACATGGATTCTGTAAAAGGGATCTGCACTTGTTCAATTAAAACTGAATTAAGTTTCAATTTAGTTAAAACCATTTTTTAGTGCAAGCAAGGCTTACAAATAAAAGATAAGGAAAAGATGACTAGGATAAAATCGCTTTTACATTAGTAAAGTCAATCAGTGCTTAAGCAAGAACTGCAACACTGTGTTTCTAAAACAATAAAGATCACAGGTTTCCTGATCATATGAGAAGTGTAACACACTATAGTGAGCCTGCTATCTGAATGTGTGGCAGGAGAAATACAAAACACAAAATTAAAAGCATCTGGTATCTTTGTAAAGTCTTTTGTAGTACTGATTCTACAAATCACATAAGCTTTTGTGTCCAGAGACATCATCTCCTAACATGATCCTTCTCCAAAGAAAGCAGGTATCCCAGTAAAAGACAGTTCTGCTGTTTGACCAGCTTTGAAGGGGACTGTTGACTTTGCATGTGTCCATTTATGTGTGTCTACTTGAGATGCCTTAGGACTTTTTTTTTAGAATTGTTGAATATCCATAACTGACTGTTGAAGTCATTATAGTTCTTGGTGTTCATTCTAGCTACAAAATTAAATTGCAAAGTAATAACATTTGCTCACCAAAAATCAGTGTCACTTTAAGAGAAATAATTATTTCATTATTTTATACTCACTTATCTCCTCTCTTACTGATAACTGTTAAAATACATAGCTTTTAAATTACTATGCTCAAGGCTTCAAGTACAAAATCATTATACATTTGTTGTTGACATTGCCTCTAACAAGGTTAATGATCTTGTTAAGAGTATCCTATTTGTCTTGTTCAGCAGTTCTATTTTCTATATTGTATTGACAAAGTTATATAAAAATCTTTTCTCTCATCAACTCATTTTCCATTAATAAGTTTTTTGCTCTGGAGTCATCTAGCATTGTGTTCTGGAAGCTAGGACATAAGCAATATATGTAGGATGTTCCTGCATCAATATATTCCAGCACCACCTTTTTGGCAGGACCTTCAGTACACAATCACTTCGTATTTATACCTAACACTTTTATTCTGCAGCCTCAGAAATTTCTTCCTCAATGCTTTCCCAGCACCCTGATACCTAGTTTCACAGATCTGGTTGTCTCGCTGTTATTTGCTTTGGACAGTCTCTTTCCACGTCTAGCTAAATATAGAATAAAGTATTACTCTTTAAATGCTTACCCTTTCTCTTTTCCTGTTGTAACTGTTACTATTGCAAGCTTATGCCTTTGGTAGCATTTTAGCACCTTGTATTAACCTTTCAAGACATTTCAGGATATCACAATATTTTTATTCTTATTTTAGAACATTTAGAAAATCAGAACTTCTTTCTTACATTCAAATCCAGAGCAACAATGAAGAGAACCTAGCTGTACTTTTAAAAACTCAGAACACCAAGGTCTGATCAGTATTCTGAAAGATGTCTTTCTTTTTTGCTTTGGTGTACCCATGACAGAACCTGCAGATTCCCCCCTAGCTCTCTAGGGAGTCCTGCAAATTTCCGATGCAGTAGGCCATGGTTCAACTTCTTGCTGGAATGGATTCCTCACAAGTAGGGATAATCCTTCATTTGATGTTTACTCAATTGGATAGATTTCTGTATTCCATATCAGGCCTTGCAATGCTTATTTATTCCTGCCAAAAGGTACTCTGCATTAGATGATTTTATTACAGTTTATATGGTTGAAATGGCACTTTTATTCTATGACCTTGTTTTCATTAGCTTAAAATAACTTCTCAAAACAATTATCTCTACTCCAATACTTTCATGTTTTTTCTTGGACTAACAGACATATTTTTACCATTTTTAGTTTGAAGAGAATGTATTCAGTAGTTTGTGAGGATAAGGGTTGCAAATACATACAGATACAATTGTGTTTATTAAATATTTATCAATTACAATAGGTTCTAATTTCCGTTCAAATTTATTATTTATTTGCCTCCTAATTAAAAATAATATATAACTCCTCAAACATCAGTTTAAAAAATATTTTGTTTTGAAATTCCTCATGAAGTTTGTCTCCTTTGTTAAAGTTATAAATAGAGCACCTTTTGATTTGACTCACTACCTGAATTTATTAAACAAACTAATAATAACCTAAATATTTTATTATATGAATTATGCATAAGGTAACTTGTATACTATATGCATGTATTAATGTTACGTACATTACATAATTGTTATATTTAGGATCATAAATGTATTATAATATTTCTATTAAAATGTATCTTAATTACATAAAATAGATGTTAACATAATTTTAAATCTATAAAAGCTATATAACTAGTTAAGATTTAAAAATAATATGCTGTTCTCTAGGCAAGTACAGCACAGTATAGTATAATATTTAACACGACACTATATGATCTCATGGTCAATGCAACATTTAACAATAACGCACTTCAAGGAAACAGATTATTGAGCCAAAAAGGCAGCATATGAAGATGGGAAAATGGAAAAATTGGCTTTATGCAAACCTTATGCTGTAGCATTTGCCAGCTTGTTTCATATACTCTTCAGCCACCACTGAATTTCCTGTGAACAATAGAAGATTAAAAATAAATCCAAATCAGCATAAGCCCCACTTTTTACATTTAAAATTGTTTATTTTTCTTTAATGATTATATATATTGGGTTATCCGCTACTACTGACAAATTTAGTATTGATTAAGAAACTTCTAAAAGGATTTCCAAAATTTTCTTAGCAGACACTAAATCAGAATTTTTCATTGCTACAGTACCATATAAGGAGTCTATTTAAAATGTATTTCAGTCCAATGCCTGACATAGCAATATCTCATCTCTCAGCTTCCTAGTACCAGCGCTATTTTTCAGTGCAGAAACAATTCAAATACACAAAGAGTCACATCAGCATTCTGTCGAGTCGTACATGTTTCAGCAAATAAAACAAGGTGATCTGACAATCACAGATATAGCTTAATCTTTTTGGATAAATCAAAAGCAGTAAATTAAAGCATTTCCTTTCATTTTACACAACATTGTGGAATTTATTTTCATAAAATGAACTCAAGTATCTAATTGATTGGCTTCCAACAGTAATTTAGAGACAGATGTTCAAAGGCGTGAAAGCCTATGAAGAACACATCTAATTGATTTGCAGAAAGACTCAAGGACTTGATCCTGCATTGACTGCCATCAGCAGCAAAATTTCCATTGATTTAAATAAGAACAGGTTCATACCTGCAGAGAGTAGCTGCTATTTATGCTTTCACATTATCTCCTCCATAGCCAGAGATCTCTCCTATTTTTTTCTTTCACAAATACTCTACACACTTGATGTGAAGTGAAAATGCTTAGAGCACATATACATGTCAAAAAAAAGAGGAAAAAAATACAGATTTTTGTACAGACACTCGGTATAATTTACCTTGTATTGCAAAAAAAGTAACAACCCACATTTGCAAAGAAAGGTGATGACAAGTTTTAACACTATAGGTAAGTGAACACACGCAACTTCCATTCAGTTTTATGGTGCCTCTCTTCACTGAAGTCAGTGGAATTACTTATGAGTAAAATAACCAAAATTTTGAATACATAGCTTAGTTTGTAGGTATTTCAAAACAAATAGGTTTACTCCATCAAGTTTGAGGAATTATACATAGAATTATTCCTTTACTGCTGCAAAAGTGATTAATAAGTTAACAAATATTAATTTCTATAAAATTAGCAAATACATTATCAATAAATGAAACACTGTGATCTTATTATGTTTTATTTAGAAAAGGAATGTAACTGAATATTTAAAATGTACTATCATCTAAGGAGAAACTGTTTTTTAAGAGAAGTGTCACACCAATATATGCAAAGATCAAAAAGTGGTGCATTCCAAAATCCATCTAGATGAAACAATAAGATAATTAGGTGTAAAAAAATCACAGTCTTATGTTCAACACAGTAAAGGATCAATTTCATCTAAAGACAAGGGGAGTGTACACCATATCATCTGATTCAACATAGCAACCATCTCGATTCAAATGCAAAATGCCTATTTCTATGGCAGATGGAATTTACCAGGACAAAATGTTCAATAGAAAGATTACATTTCCAGTGGGGCAGAAAGGTATATGTAAGTGTCTCATAGCAGCTTTGATACAAACATCCTGGATTTCAATTAGCATTGAGATAGAATGGCAATAATCCATCATTGAGACTACAAGCAGATCTTTGTTTCTTACACCATTATATGTGGATTTTTTATTTCATTTGCAATAAGATATTGTAAGATTTCCAAAAGAAAAGAAATAGTTGGAAATAACATTCCAGTCATTTTAATGTCAGAGAGATCACTTAGTGATGCCTGTCTGGTAACTTTGCACTAGCAAGCAAGGGTGACATAATTTACATTTTTTTCCAGCATAAATGAAAAGTGCTGAATTGAACCATATGTGTCCCATCACTTCTTTTACCCTCACTGTCCCACCTCTTATTATTAATATACCACATCCACTCTGATGCTTTTGATCATTTTCTATGAAAAGTAATATGGCTTCTCAATGGAAGTAAATTTGAAAATTGCTTTAGCACATTTCAGGAGTTCAAACAATGGCCCATAGTAATTTCCACACTATAGAGGTCATTTTTTATGTTTTCAAATTTAGAATTTGCAGTCACTTAAAATGTTTACTTCTAAATAGTATTTGAAATTTAAGAGAATTAGAACATTTTTTCGAGCTGATTATGGAACTAGTGAGCTGCAAAGGCAATTTTAACTGTCACTTGAATATCTCTGAGTGATTTTGAGCTAACCGCTGTAAAACTCTGGATAATATTTGTCACACTTACTTTATACCTGTGTCATGAGGGTGGGTAACTGTCAATTTATGAGATGAGGAAAAGCTCAGAAATCATGAAAGTATGATTCAGTTGTTGATTTCTTTGTTAGTAAAAAAGTTATGATCTATGCCAGGCAGATACGATTTTAGTAACACTCAAAATTATATGTGGTGCCTTCCATTCAAAAAGCTTCCTTTCAAATCTCAGTTAACATAGCTTTGGCTGTAAGAATTATTGCCATTGAAACAGATATGGTTAATCTGACACACTAAGAAACCAACATTAAGAGAAAATATATGTCCATGACCTTGGAACCAGTGGCAAAAACTACTGGTGGCAAAACACCACCTTTCCTCCTTTGGTATCAAGGTGAAAAAGGCATGACCTAAGTCACTTCCCCCACAATTCCAGAGCAAGGGCAAAAGCTGGGGAAATGATCCCTTTTAATCGTTCTATGTGCTAGCCACCAGCCTCTTTATCTCAGAGAAAGAAATTCTATGAAATGCTTATCAATTAAAAAAAAAGATAAACATAAAATTATAAAATCTAGTGGATCTGTACTTTTTACTTAATCTTGAACTCTAACTGGCTGTCTTAAGTATATCACAACAGTTGGTCAGTAGCTGTCTGGACGTACACAACAAATTAAGCAAGCATCTATAATGGATTTTTTTCCTTACTCCTGAATTACAGCCTGAACTACAGAATTTAGGACAATGAATAACAAAAAAGATGTAATATTTTAGAATTATAGTGAAATAAAAAGTCATTGCCTTGATTAATGAAAGTACTGCTTAAATATCACATTCTTCCACTGACTTTAAAAACAGCTGTAAGTACATTTTGCTCCTACACACATATCTGTAAGTGTGTGTTGGAGCTTGCTAACATTACTAGCATATATAATACTAAGAGAAATAATGTTATTTAATAGTTGTCATATCACTATTAAAAATTAAACAGGCTAGACTTTACTTTGCATATGTAATACAGAACAAAACCTGCCAAATTATACGTGTTTTTCCAATATCTGAACACATTATATTTCCTGTAAAATAAATACAACCCCCCAGCTATAAACATATATTTAATATTTTATTATAATGAAATTAAATTTAAATTTTATTACAATATTTTTCTGCATTAATGAAGAATTGGATTTTTTTAATCGTTTATTTTTTTCAGAGAAGCAGAGTTTGATCGTAAACTACTAAAGCTGCATAAGATTCCAGATTGCTGTTTCACAATTACATCACCGTTTTTTTTCCTTCTTGTACTCACAGAACCACAGAACACAGACTTGGAAAGGACATCCAGAGATCAAGCCCAACCTGCTTTAGCAGAATTGCTGCACTTCAACGTAAAATAGCTGTCTAATCTCCTGTTAAAAATACCCACGTAGAAGAGATTTAACAAAACAAAGCCACAAACAGCTTTCTCTGAGACAAACAGGCTCCATTTTATAAAACTCTTCCTGATGGAAATGATAGATTTCAGTCCACAGAAAACTGAGCACTGAACCATCAAGACTGTGGTGATGACACCTATGGTTAAAAGCATTTATTGGATAAAAATCTGGCAATGGTGAAATCTCCATTTACACACATGCATACCAGGAATATATATTTTATTTGCAGGAAATTGTATACTTCTCTCAGCCTTAAAAAAACTGAAAGTAGAAGCTGTTTAAATTTCTAGCATTATATAATGTGTGTTTCATTGGGTTAAGGCTTTCTTGAGTCTTAAAATCAACTGTCATGATTTTAAGTCCATTTTATTTAAGTATATACAAGTTCCCACATTAGATTCCACTTACAAGCCTTACAGAAGGCCTTTTTCAGTTTTTCCTTTTTCTGTCTTAATACAGATGCACTAACGTAATCAAGGGCAGAGAATTATGTCCTATTCAAACCTAAACCGATTATTTCTTTCAAAATGTTGGGTGTTTTTTTTTAAACAAACTACTTCCACAGGTCAGACTATTTCACAAGGAAACATAATCCAAAACACTCATGAAATAGATTGAATAACAGGGTATTAATGTGGTCAAATTTTGTTCAAGCAAAGTAGAAAGATCAAATTTATCCTAATTAAAAAAAAAAAAAAAAAAGGCAAACCCAACAAACAGGTTAAGATAATATGATGTGCTTGTCGAGGAAACCAATCTATAAATAAAACAAAGGAAATGTGGGTGTTTGGAGCATATAAAATTAAACTAACATTAGCCCTAAACTAGCAAGTAGATGGGTTTAGCTATCCAAATAATGAAATAATGTTTATGAACATTATATGTGGCTTAAATTGAAAACATTTTTTCCCACAGGAATGCACACAAGACTAATTTTAAAAGTTTTGAAATGCAACAAAATTCTGAACCAAATTCAAATACAGTTTAGCTGCAACAGTCTTCACTAACAGCCAACCAGATTTTCAAGATGCAACCAGATGTTGCAAGATCCACAGGAAATCCCCTTTCAAACATTCAGAATGCTATGAGGCTTAAATATCACTGTTATGGATGGAAGGACAAGGAGAATGAAATTCAGTCATAGTCTGGTTAATATTCAGCCAGAGAAGGGCTACTTCCAGTTTGGACCAAGTCTCTATAGATTTGTTTGGAACATGGAACACATTCCTGTTATCTTGTCCCTTCTTACTGCATTTGCTCTGCCACTTGTGATATGTTCCAGCAGAAAGCATAAACCATACAGCTGTAGTAATTGTTACAGGAGATATACTGTGCCATCTCCTTTCTACTCAGGTATTTTATAAATACAGCTTAGGAGCTTGGATTCTGATAGTAATACATATATTTCAAACTATCTACTGCTTGCAACGTATGCTAAAAGTAAAGATTTATCCAAGTTAAAAAGCAGAAGATATTCTGGGAATCTTTTTATATTAAAAATTACTCTTTATGTGTTCACTCTATAACTTAATTCCATGTAATTTTTCAGACCTTCTTCTAACACATTAGCAAGTATTAAAGACTGAAAAAAGGAACAAACTCTATCTTTACTCATATTGCTGTTAGCAGTAAAATGACTCCATGGCGCCGATCTTTATTGAATAGTACTGACTGCTGCTGTTAGTCAGCAACTCAACTAATTCCTGAATGTGAAAAAATGAGAAGGTAACCATTACAGTTAACAGTTGCAGAAGAATAAATACTACTTTTTGGTAAGAATAGAAAACTGGAAGCTAGGAATCCTAAATTCTAATCCCAGTGGTCTTGTCACTTCTTTTTAACTCTCTTGCAACATCTGTGAGCAATTATTATGTACATGATATGGGTAATTATTTCACATTTCTAGAATGAGATAATTTGATGTCACTGGATGAAAAGTGCAATCATTTTTAGTAAAACTTAGTATTTTAGTGTGCCTTTGTTTGTATTAACTCTAGTCTAGAATGCACTTTAAGGTTACATGAGACACCCCTTTTGCTTAACATATAGAAAAATCATTGAATTCCTAATTAAAAGTTTAAAAAAGCCCCTGAAAAAAGTGAACACCTCTCTCCTTACTTATTCTATTATCTTTTCAGCTAGTAATGCTGCATAAAACATACAAAAGGAACTCTGTTATCACATATTCAAACATGTTCCCCTTTGATGAATACACAAAACTTCCATAAAGGTTAATGGGAGACAGGTGCACAAACTGATGGTAGAATATAGCCAGGAATACAACACAGCTGAAAATAGTTCCTTTCAGCTGATCTCATGGCTATTTTCATGCTCTCTCTTAAAACTGTTGTAACTATTGCAAGTTTTGGTGCATTACAGGATCCCTTAAGAAGCTCACATTATCCCCTCTCTTGACCACATAATAGGGAAAAATGATCATACCATACACAAACCACAGAGCAAAGAAAGAAAACTTGCCTTGGAATTTTTCAACTGGTAAACTTATTTTCTATAATGCTTAGTAGTGAATCACTCCAAGTGCTGAACCATTTACTAGTGCGTGTGTTTTGTGGCAAAGGTTACCAGATTGCAGAAGTGTTCTCATCTCAGAAAGGACCCATCATTCATCATGACCTTATTTTGACACAACAGAAAAAAAAAAAATGCCCTTCAAGCAGGAATAGGAAAGGGGGAGGAGAAAGAGAGAAACCTGTATTAGCAACACAGCAAATTCCCTATGGGAAAAGCACAGACTATTAAGTGATACTTAAGTATCTTAAGTCATATCTTTATATTATGGAATGAGATCTTGATTATTTCAATTCCAGCAAGCCCCCGAGATGGACATTTAATTCTCCTCAAATATGATAACAGAAAGAAAATTAAAATGAGATTCAATGGACAAAGGCAGGGCAACTGCCTTTTCCATCTCTCACTGACAGAGAGGAAAGCACAGCAGTGGCAATTACTTGAGAAGGGAACTACGACCTCCAGCATAGATCTTGGGCTCATGCTCCAGACTAAGTCACTGTTCTTGAGCAGCACAATGAGGCAACAGAGCAAGCTGAGGGCACACTTTGAGCCCTTTGCTGTCTATCCTTCTTCTTATTCAGGCAGCAGAGAAGTCTGATGTTTTCCAAAAGACAAAAGGAGAGGCTCTCCTGAATTAAATGGTATCTTCTTTTCTTTGGTCTGGATTCCCACCTATCTGCAGCAGAGACCTTATGCATCTTTATAATTCCCTTACATGTTTCAAAATAACTTCTCAGTAATACACTAATTCTGTTTATATGGGTACACAATCACTGCTAAATCTCTTGTTCACGTCTTAACTAAGCTAAGATCATTCTAGGCCCAATGCATAGATTGGGTGCTTAAAATCCCTTACAAGCTGGCTTCGCAGACCCAGATGCAGAAAGAGTCCACCTCACAGTATAACTTCTCTATGTTCTTAGAGAACATTATAAAATTGGGGTTCACTATACCGAAAGACACTGTCAACAGGAAGCTGAAGCTAGAAAAAAACACTTGTAAACATCCACTTTTGGAAACCTGTCCTCCCACCATGTACCTCATGAGCCTTCCAGCTGATGAAAAACCGTATCAGATCATTTAAACTGATATTAATTATGAGATCAATGACTGCTAAAAAAATCACAAACGTATTTGGTACAGTTAGCATTCTCTCAGTGTTAGTGTCACTGCTAAACTGACCCCACTATTGAAAACTATAGCTATCATTTACAAAGAAAAATGGGGGTGCCAGTGCTGCAAAAATTAGCTATTATAGTTTCTGTGTTCTAAAATGAAGGACTCACGTAAAAAGTAGTAACACAACCTTCAGCAGATATATGTTGGTTCAGGACCAAGAAATAAACTTCAGCCTTGAAGATCAATTACCCAAAATAAACCAGCTGAATTCATTACAGATGTGAAATATCTGGCTCCTACATTCATGATTTTAAATGTAAACTTGAAAAATATTACTGGAAAGCTTCAAATACAAAATGGGTATTTTATGACCAAACAAGAAGCGTATGTAAAACACAGAAATAAAACATATGTTCCTGTTCTGAGGTCCATGCATTATTGTATAATATTAGAAAATTCTGGCAAATAAACTAAAGACAACAGCTGTTTGTGGAACTTCATTACTGTCATCTTCATATTTCCACCTCTGAAGAAAAATGCACCCCCTTCTCTTGCACATCATACAATTTTCTTTGACAGTTTCACTTATAGTTTCTCTGAATGGTAACACCCATACTCTTATGAAATGCATGGGGGTTATTCAATGATCAGAAGCCATCTAGACAACACACAGTTTTTCTAATTTTTCTGAAGGTATAGTAGTGAACCCCATCTCACATGGAAGACGACAGAGGAGTAAGTAATCAACAGTGATTCCTGCAGCAATTGAAGTTCTCCTGGGAGCTATCCCAGCAAAGCACACACCAACCTGTTCTATGATACATAACACTGCTGCCTGACAGAGGCTGACTGCAAATGCAGTCCTTTTCCAGTGCTGGTCAGCAGGAGTTCAGAAAATATACTCACCAGACATAAACGTTTGTAAAGCCAGTGACTTTAAATGAACTATTTCAGCTTGCGATAGCTGAAAAATTAACCCTCTCTGGAGCTGATAGCTATTACCTCAAAAACTTCCATTTCATAGTGTTGTGAAGAGATGCTGCACTTCAACTATAGGAGCTGTCCGTATTAATTCTGCCTCGGTAAGCACCGTTTTGGAAGATCAGCAGCCTGAGGAAGCAAGCACTTCATTGAGACAGCAGTCACTAGCACTAGCTCAGCAGTTACGAAGAAAGGTAGGAAAACTTCATGCTTCCACAGGATACATGTGGCAATATACTCATTAATTCATGGTGAGTGGGGAACAGCAAAATCCCTTACTACCAGTTGGTACTTGTATCAAAATGAAGCGTGTAACTTCATTTCCGTGTGGCGCTCATCGGTGCAGTGTGGGTTTGGCACCGCTTTGCCGCGTTCAGCACGCAATGAAGCGGTCTGCTGATGCGTAACACCACATCAAACTGACAACTGAACTCCGCTCGCTGACATCCATGCCAAGTGGATTCAGCCTGGGTAATTCAGTCCCTAGCCTCACCAGGCTTCTATAGATTGTATCCTCAGCCCACTGGAGCGATCATGGCTGCTGGCCTCCTCAGCCTACGATTAGAATCATGCTGTCAAGTCGGTCTCCTCATCGGAAACCAAAGCGACGGGGACAGCGCGGCCGCTCACCGCGGACCCGCCACCCCTCAGCGCCGCCATAGGCGCGAGGCCCACCTGCGAGACCCCCCCCCCGCCACGAGGGGGTACCGCGAGACGCCGACACGGCCACCGCCCTCCCGCCGGCAACCAAAGCAGGGCGCGCATGCGCGCGCTGCGCTCCCTGTCTGTCTCTGGCCCTGTCGTGCGCCCTCGCGCCCCCGACACAGAGCGGCAGCGGGTAGCTGTGTGCCGTGTCCCGTCCCGTCCCCCAAAGACTACGGCTCCCATCATGCCTCGCGCAGCCGTGCCACACTCCCGCCTGCCCAGTGGGGCGCGCTGCATGTTGGGCGTCGTTGTTCTCAGAGCCACTTCACCGGCGCTCCGCTGGAGGGGTTCGGAGCTCGGCCTCTGGAAGCGCCTCATCCCCTCGTTGCCTCAGTCGTTCCCCGTGTGAATTCCTGTCAGCTCGCTCCCCCGTGAGCGCCTCGCCGTACTGTATAGGCCTCCGTGTCTGTCTGCAGTTCCCGTAAGTTCCTGCGGATCCCGCGACGCTTTCAGAGCTGGTTTGACCCTCGGCACCCGCCGTAGGCTACCTCCTTGTCAGCTGCCGGTGCCTTTGTGAAGCGGCGGAAGCGGAGTGGGACGAGCGGTCGAGGGTGTCTGGAGCTGGAGGAGGTCCCGCTGCTGGTGCGCGTGGTCCCGCGGCGGCTCAGCGCCGCTGCCTCCGTGGGGAAGGGGGCCCGCCGTCACTCAGCCTCGCCCTGTCGATTGAGGGGCGCGGCAACAGGGTGGGGCCGGGGCGGCCCGCGCCTGGGCTCGGCCCTCCAAGGGGGAGAGGGTATGGGTGGGCTCTTGAGGTGCTGCTGCTTTTTCCAGGGCCTAGGGTGAGGTAGGGTCCTGTCAGGGTTCCCTTTCCGGTGTGGCCCGTGAGAGGCGTGGGTGCGGAATTTAGCTTGGCGGCACCTGGTTACTGCTGCTGTCATCTGAAGGTGGGGTGCGGTGTGCTCTCCTCTCCCTTCCCCTTCCCTCGGGGACGGCTCCGTTTGTTCCGCTTTGCTTTCCTCGGGTGGTGTTAGCAGGACGGGTGGGGGCAGGAATCCATGGTGTGGTGACAGCGCGCCTTCCCGGAGCTGCTCTAAAGTGACACTAGAGTGCCAGTTGAAAATGCCGAAATAAGGGGGGGGGGGGGTTATGTATTTTATCAGTGCTTAAATGCTTGCAAGCAACGCGGAGGCAATACGAAGACTTACCCCAGTATGCATACTACTAAGAATATTGGGGTAGATGTACGAGGCTTGCATCATTTTGCATCCTTTTCTGTGCTTAGATGTGCTATGCAGGAATTCTTAATATTGAATTGGTGAATCGTTATGTTATAATAAAAGCTATATTATTATTGTTTGTTCTGCTATCTGAAGATTAGTGTAAAAGCATTTATAGATCCTTTGTCTGTTACAGACCCACTTCTACACTTTTTACAGATTTGGATTTGCTTAAAACCAGTAAAATTAAGCTTTTAATCACTCAGCTCTCTCACAGTTTTCCCCACCTCTGTTATAAGGTCTTTATTACAACGTGGCTTTTTTCCCCTCACCTTTTATTGTTGACCTTGTTGTCTATATTTAATTGAATCAGTTATGTAGCAAAGCTTTCTGTAGAATTTGTGTCTTAAAAGGTGTACCAGCCTTGTACAAAAAGGCTGGGGAAGAATTGGTAATGCACATACTTTACAGGGGGATTTTTTGACCACCACGCTTTTACTTACTTTGCCTTGTTATTTATAGTAATCCTACTAAATATTTTAATAAATCTATATTTTGAATCCTCCAACTGTATATAGAAAGATATATATAGCATACATACTCCTAAGTTATAGCATGTCAATATTTAAGCTCTTGAAGTGAAAAGTAAAAGACAGATGCTGTGCTGCTACTCTCCTTGCTGTTTTCAATTTCATAGTTGGGTCTGTAACTGTACCAAATCCTATAGAAAGATCAGATAGTCCCATCTTCAGTGCCTAACATTTCTTTCAAAGCAGTTTCTTCAGACAGTATCAGAACTACCTAGGGTGACCCATCACCATATCATAGTTCTGTTTTAAATCCATCATTTAGTATTGAGAATATGTTAAGTGAAATAAATACGGAAATGGAAATGTGTGTGTGAGGGGGTGTTACTATTATTATTTGGAGGCTTTTTGAAGTTCTGGTTTAGGTAAGCTAGTGTAGCTTCTTTAAAGGAAAGCTGCAATCTTAACAAATCAGCAACAACACAAAAAAACCTAACTAAGAGAAAAACAAAGATCCCAAACCAAAACCAAATGTTGGTATGCTTCTGTTGTTCAGGGTTCCAGCCATGTCTGACAAAAGTGAACTGAAGGCGGAGTTGGAGCGCAAGAAACAGCGATTAGCTCAAATCAGAGAAGAGAAGAAAAGAAAGGAGGAGGAAAGAAAGAAGAAAGAAGTAAGAAATTATTTTCTCTTTGAAATTTGCCTGTTAACTTGTCCAAAATATAAGGGTAGGTTAACTTAATAACCATTTGCTACATGTTATTCAGGGAGTGTCTGTTTAATGATTGGTTGCTGATGCAAATGTAGCACTTCTGTTTTCTTGTAAGAGCAAACACCTACTGTCTTCTTTAGAATTATCCATATGACAAGTTAGATTTAAATTTATTTTTTAATCCTACACTTGCATAAACTTTTGATTTCTAGAACTACTTGTGTGGGGGGAATACCATTAAGCACTGTAAAGTATTGCACAAAACATCTGCTTAATGAGTTGTGATGGTGTTAGAGAACATGCTTCTGAAGTGCAGTCCTGAGGATGTCCACAGGAATTGTCTGACCGTCAGTATTACTATTCTATAAAAAAATGTGTAAATTCTTCTGCTCTTTGACTAGTCTTTAGCCTGAATTTTTAAGTTCAGAGCAACACTAGGGTCGTGTATGCTACTTGTGTAGGATATACACAAGCTAACTTGATGTGTTAATAATCTTCTGGCTTTTTCTCTGCTAAAGTATGTGACAATCAGTGATTTATCACTGTGTTTCTCCTGAATGCAAATTCTACATTGTAAAAGAACTTTTGCTGGAATATTTTGGTTATTTGAGGTACTTTTTCAAGACTTTGTGTTTTGGTTGTGATCTTGTGTTCTACATCAGCACATGACTGAGGACTGGGAAGCTGCCGGCTGCATGACTCAGACAAAAAGGAGAGAGAAATATCTCGGGCTATGTTCTGATGATCTTTTAACAATGTATTGCCTCTGAGATTCTACATGTGATGCAATAGCTTATCACAATCCCCACTTTTACATCTTAGACATTTTCTTAGTTGCTATGCACTTCAGTATGTATTCTGTCTAGCCAAGTGCCTAATACCTTCTTGACTGAAGAAAGGTGTCTCTTACTGTTATTCTAACCCTACAGTGTTTTCTTTGACACTGTTATCATTTCAAAATCGGAACTATATGACTGTGTCTTAAATACTTTTATACACAGGTACACAATACATTTTCTTTCAGTCTTCATTTTACAATGCTTTACGTTAGTGTGAAAGAGGTATTCTTGATCTTACAAAGTGTCAGTCATTTTGACAAATGAGAAGACACCTTTTGCAAGTTATGTATGCCTTTTAAAGACTGTACCAAAGCTGCAGAATTTTGTGATTCCCATCTGTTGCTTGCTCTACCTACAGAAAGGATCAACAGAGTTATTGGAGTCAAATATCTAACCTGTATGATGATAGATTTCAGTAGTATAAAAAACCTACGAGATCTCAAAAAAACCCCACCATTTTTAATATCTGGTAAATGCTGTAACTTAATTATTGAATTATTTATAGACTGATCAGAAGAAAGAAGCCCTTCCTATACAAGAAGAATCTGATCTTGAAAAGAAGAGAAGAGAAGCTGAAGCATTACTTCAGAGCATGGGGTTGACACCTGAGTCTCCTGTTGGTAGGAATGTTAATATTTATTTGAGATAAATGTTTGGTGTTTTTCAGGGGTTGTTTTTTTGGGTGTGGTTTGGGGGGGTTGTTGGTGGATTGATTTTGTTAGGATTGTGGTGTTTCTACAGCTGGCATGAAAGTTCTCTTGCCACTGTTTTTTGGGGTATACATGTCTGGGGTTTGTCCTGCATGATCTCTGTTATAAATGTTGAGTGATGTGCTTCAGTACGCATTACTCTTTTGTAAAATGTATGTTTTACACTTAGTGGATTATTTGGAGTTCTTTAGTTAAAATGCATAAACATCATGTATTTGTTGCTCTTTTTTTTAATTTATTTTCCCTGCATGTTATTCATCTGTATTTTTTTCTTTCTCTTTTTCATAATACCAGATTTTAATTCTGCTATTTTTGTGCACACTTGGCTTATTTCCTTTCTGCCTCTTTTGCACCCTAATTTTCCTTATCTCAAATACATGACTTTAATGGACTAATAGCAAGGCTAACTATCATCCTTGGTAGTTAAGTTTTATGATTCATATCTGTGCCACTCTTGGATGGGTTAGCATATTGGTTGTTGCTTTTTTTCCTTTACATAGCCGCATATTTCTGGAAGATGAGAGTGAAAAAGGTGATAATTCAATTCCACTTTTTGACTCTAGCTCTGAAACCTAAGGGGTTTTTCAGTTTGGCTCGATGAGTGTCTATTTCAACTGGGTTTGCAAATAAAAATAATTTGTTACAGATAAGATATATCTGCAACTGTATCTTCATAATTGCTTTTGCATAGTCCTCAAGTGTTCAAAAGTGAATGTGGCATAAAAAGCATTATAGCTGCTCTCATTCTAACTGCCACTACGTAATTTTTAGTAGCTTAAGCTGTTCTCACAGTTTAGAGAATGCCATTTAGAGAATTTGGGCTATGTTAGGTCTAATGTACAGCACTTTAAATCATCAGATCTTACCTGCTAGAGATTTTGTTTGTCAGACTGATAGTTGAATGCTTTCTTGTGTGAGGCTGGGCTCAGGCAGCTGATGAGGCTCTGGCAGAAATTGATATGATTGTTGGTGGTGGCTTTTTAAATCTGAGAGGGAGAATCTAAAAACCACAGGATAGTCAGTCCTAAAACAAGTCATTGCATAGACTTGGCATACTTATATGAAAAGCTCTTTGAGGTGCTGGCCTGTAAGACTGGGCCACGCCCCTGTGAGTATTGTGTTAAATTCCATTGAGCATCTACTTAGCCACACATTTCAATGTACATGTACATAGATTTGCAGGGAATTCATTCTGTTTTCTGTCAAGATACCCAGATCCAATTTGGATCCTAAATCAAGCTAAAACGTCTTACTTGGTAGTCACAGTAGCATGCCTAGCCTTGGACTTGGTCTGCTGACTGGATACTGGCCAAGTTTGAGAAGTACAGTGATTGTATGCCTGAACTGAAGCTAACTCACAGCTGACCAACTTGATGTGCAGATAACTTGAGCTTTCATAATTGGTGTAGGTGGATAGTTTGAGATTAGATTCCTTCATAGCAATTTGTATAAAAAATTCTGAACACAATTCCTGTCCTGTTAACTGCTGGAGTAAGGTAGCTCTTTTATGGGAGAAGGGGCCTTAACAATGTAAGTATGCTTTTGATATCTACCATACTGGTTGTATAGGAAGGCATAAGATAGTGAACCAAAATCCTTTTTCATCCTTTTTTGGGGTAGGTGGATTTTTACTTGGTCTTTTCTTAACGTTGTTGATCTTTAAATAGGTTTCACCTCACTAATAGAAATTTTTTCTTCAAAACGGTTTGCCCCACGAGAGGGCACTGTAGCATCAAAACTAAGTTAATGGGTTCTTTTGGCCGTGCTGCCTGACTTCTGTAAATGGTAACAAGATATGTTTCTAATGTCACTTGAATTAAGGGAGAGTGACATTAAAATGTCGTCGTTTCTGGTAATGCACAAAAATAACGTGGGAATTTCCTTTAGTATAAATTATTTGGTAATGATGGATTGAAGAATATATATGTATATATTTATACACACTCATATACACTCATATTTATATAAAGTTTAACTATGTGTAAGTATAAATTTAAGAAGTATAACTCTACATAAAAGTCTCTCCTGTAGGAGGAATGAATTTTCAATAAATTAAAGAATTCAGTGTACTTTTGTAAATTTTTAGGGTATATTTTTTTCGTCAACCAGAATCATGTCTCTGTTTTGGGATGGGATGGAAACGTGCTTCAGGATTCACAGTGTACCTGTGATCTTTAAAAATATTGCAGATCTAAATTGCCTGACCCCTAACAGAGTGGATCCCAGTTTTTATACAGAACTTCTGTTCAGTTGATTACAGGTTCATTTTAAGGGTTGCTGAGGAGTTAATCTGTTCTATGAACATTTTACATATTGCTGAAAAATGAAGTATATAAGGACCTTCAACACAAACCCTGATTCTTAAGCCTAAACCTAAGTTTCATTAAATAATGAATTGCATTATTTCTAAAAAGAAAAGTAGAAAGAAATGTCAAAATAGCTTTGTGTTTCATCAGATTGCATTATGTTGTTCACTTTAGTGTATCAGGTCAAAAAAGCATGTTGCTTTTTAAGTGTTAATTGAAGTCTTCATCTACATGCTCAAAATTAACTGACTTTTAGGAAAAAGTTTCAGTATAACACTACTATATTTTTTTGAAAGAAAAAAACCCACAAAAGTCCCCCAAAACCTAAGTCTGGAAACTTTTTGTTGTAATACACAGGATTTGTGTTGATTTGATTCAAACTAGAACAGAAGTAAAGTGTGCTGTGTGACAAAGCCAGTTCTTTTGTAACACACTTTGGTGATTGTATCTTTAGAAGCAACATTACCAATTAAATACATTCAGTGGCTAATTTTTAAGAAAAACTGATGTAAAAGTTGTATTAACAACTATCATTTATGTTTAAGTGATGTGGTTTAGTGGAAATTGTCCTTTGAAAATTGATGCCATCATTTGTCAGAAGTTCAGTTTAAAAATATATTTTCAATTCATTTTCTCTTAACTGTCTTTCCCTCATGTCTTTTTTTATGCTCAAAGTGCATAAATGCCAAACAACTGCATGAAAGTCCAGCATGAATTGTTAACATTGTCTTTTCCCCTCTCTTTCTACTGTTCATTTTCATCCATGTATATTTTGTTTGCCATCACTTTTTTTTTTTAATACCTCATGTTAAATTAATTTTAAAACATCCTAAGCTGTGCAACCTCTGCGAATAGTAACAGCGGATACCTGTCTGTTTCACTATTTAGTCCCTCCTCCTACCTCTCCGTCTTCCAAATCTGTGAGTACACCAAGTGAGGCTGGAAGCCAGGACTCTGGTGATGGCGCTGTTGGGTCTAGGTACGTCACTTTCCTTGTCATGTTCCTTTGCTTAATACTCAGATTCTGAATAATTAAGCTTTAGAAGAAATCAAGGTTAATTACTTGATTATAATAACATGAGGTTACAGTGCTGAATCTGTGAACAGTAACTTTTACACAAGTCCTTTGAAATACAACTACACTTGCTAATTTGAAATTGCCAACATTAATGTGGAGTTGTGTAAAGTTCCAAGTTAAAAGTGATATTGAGTCTCTCTTATAATGTTCTTGTAAGCATGAATGCCTCAGGACAATAGAAAACTGGAAAAGTCCAACTTCTGGGCTCTTCCCAGCCTTTTCTAAAGGAGGGTGTGTATTGATGATAGGCTGTTTCCTTTTTTCACCTCTATTCTAGCTGGTCTAATAAAAGATACTGTCTGCCAACATTGCATTGCTTCTGATTTTAATTTCCCCACCCCTTACTCAGAACAGTATTTCTCAGGATTTCACTTTAGAGTCATTCCTGTAACCCAACTATACCACTTAAATCTCTCTCATTTGGCCGAAGCACAGCACCATTTTAGTGCGGCCACAGGGTTGGGTTTTTTCCAGTTCTGGTACTTGCTACATCTGTTTGACCCATTTTTTTGTGCAGTTTGAGTTTTATCTGCTGTAAGGAGTCGGATAAATATTTCTGTTCAACTAATTCGAAGTGGTGATCTATGGCGATAAGGTGGGACACTCTACTTCCAAATGGCATTCTGTTGTTCTCATGCAAGGTCTGTGAATAAGAGCAGTTTTGGCTATTAACACTGGTAGCTTGTATTTTCTCAGCAAATTAAGTTCACTTACTTAAAATTTATTGAGTGTGCATTGGGGGTAAAGTTTAGTTAAAGCACAGTAACTAAAGCAATTATTGGATACTTCTCTGCTTCTATGAGTAGTTGTTCTGGAGAAAGACTAAATACACTGCTTTGAAACCTCTTCTAAAAAGACTGCAGTTACGTCTTGTAAGCATGTGGATTATGCACACATAAGTATGTACAATCTTAACCTGAAAACATTCAAGAGTTTAATGGCCTGAGCAAATGTTACAAGGTGCATATTTGTAAGTTAAAATAGAGAGAATACTTTAGTCAGGAGATATCAATCTAAACTTTTTTTTAATCATTTTAACAGTGCCCCAGGTGTGATCTTGTGCATAGATTATTCACTATGCAATTGAAGTTCACGTGTCATGTTAATAAAAAAAGCAAAATAATTGTTCCTTAACTACCAAGCAAGTTTTAAATTGAGATCTGTGATTATTGCTTACTAAATTGTCATCTCATATTTAAATTCAGTGTTTAAAAGAAAAAGAATTATTATTACTTTTTTATAAAAAAAGGAAGAAATCTTTCCATCCACACAAGTTCAATGTGAAATAATATGTATAGGCCGCATATCTTGAACACCATGTTGTGTACTGGATTTATCTTCACCTCGTAGGTGTGCTGTGCTCTCTGTGTGTTCCTCAAGCATAGTAACGTTATGTTGTAGGCATGCATCTTCTTACAAAGCCTTAAGAAAACTTGCATTGTAAGCCTCTGTAGCCTCATGCCTTTGCAAGCTTTAAAACTAAATCTGTCTCTTGACAATTTCCCAGATGTGGAATCATAAAAAGATTGTGGTCTTGAAAGTGTAGAGGTATGAATGTATAGCTAAATTGAAGACTATATAGAGTCACTGTTAAAGTCCTCTTGCTCATTTTCTGACCACTAGATAACATTCTTCCCCTGAAGAACCTGAAAGGTAATGAGAAAAGTTGGAATGTGTGATATCCGTTAGCATTATCCCTGGTATTTCACAGGTGACTTTCTTATCAATATGTGTTATAACACCCAAGTTGTTCTGCTATCCTTGATAATCTTAAAAAGCTCTTCATATTAGTGCATTATTTCAGGTTTGGTTATTTTCTCTGGTCCGTAGCCATTTGTTCTCTTGTCATGCTGCAGCTATATATTACAAAGATGATCTCCTTTGTTAATGTAATCTTGTCTCTATGGTTCAAAATCTTGCCAATATCTTGTTTAGTAATTAGTAGAGTAGTGTTCAGACTGTGTTCCTGCTGTTACTTCCATCTCTCTTTCTATTTTCATGAGCAAAGAGTTTTGGTACCCAGTTTGATACTGTTCTTTCTCTCGTTTCCTCAGTTAAGAATACACATTTAAAACTGGAAACTAATACAGTTGGTTTACTTTTGGGTTAGGTGGATGCTTCATAGAATTATTTTAAATGCAGAAAATCCTTTCTAGAGATATAGCCTGGATACAGAGAAGCTAGGGTGTGTATGGAAGAGTAGGAACTCCTGTTCACTGAAGCTTGTAGATAAATTCATTTAACTTAAGGCATAACAAACATCCGGAAGCAAAAGGAACAGTACACAAGTTTGGTACACATGAAATAGATTAATTTTATCTAGGAATGTTATTTTTATTTTAAAAGAATATCTCTGAGAAACATTTAACTATAACGTGTACTGCTTGTTGACATGAATTATTTTAAAAGGCAGGCTATCCCTAGTACAACCAAAGCAGCTGTTGCAAGTTAAAGGAATGCTTTGAAAGCATGACAGTTACCTCAGTAAAGGCTATATATTAAGCAGGCACAAAATTTGGAGCCTTTTAAATTCATAGTCTTTTCCCTTTCTCTCAAGTGGGTCTGAAAAAGTTGAGAAAATATTTGACAAATACTGTGGTAATGCAGCATTTGGATCTGTAGACAAGCAGTCCTTTGCAGAAGCAACATGAAGGTTGGGGTGGTCGTTTGGTGGTTTGATTTGGATTTTTTTTTTTTATATGAAACAACACAAGCAATATCCAGCTTGAAGTTTCAGGCACCAAATTAAACTTCAGTCTTAAACCTACATTGTCAAGAAAAATAGTAGAGACCTAAAGAATAAGTGTACTCAAAGTAATCAATTTCACGTTAAATGGTGTGTTTTCTGATGCACAAAAGATATGGAAATGTCTTACAGATTTATTGCTAAGTTACGGCTGCAGATGCAGTAGCAGTTATGTAGGATGATTTGCCAGATATAAGCACATGGATTTGTAATTCTTAATTAAACTGTAACTAATTATTTTAATGCATACGTCTTACAAGAACAAGGTAGTGCATGATGCACCCATACTTAGGAGCTTCTCTGGCATTGCCTGTATGCTTTTGAGATTAACTTTACCTTTGGAATTCTGAACTTGGTTTGTAAGAGCTTTGCCATTCATGGGAATGAAATGTAGAATTACATTTTATTGACTTATCATAGTAAAATATGATATGTTTCTTATAAAAATATAATAGCATTTAAGAACACCAGAAAACCCATATGTTCATCTGTTAATGTCTCATATGATCTTGTTTTTAAAATCTCTCTAAGCCTGATAGCAGGCAGTAGGCTAAATTAAAATGCATAGAGAAGGGATGAAGGCTAACAATGAAGGGAGAGGGAAGATTTATTTCCTCCTTTGTATTTCTTCTGATCAAAAGTGACTTGAAATGGATCTGTTCGTTACTATACATGACTCTGAAACATGTTATTAATACTAAGCCCACTATTTCTAAGTGATTCAAATACCTTAAATGGAGTTGGCTCTAAATCAGATGACACTTACAAGCCCAAGGCAGTGCTTAACCCATAATTACTGCAGTGTCACATCTTGGAAACTCTAGCAGTTCTCTATCCCAGTGGAAGTATATTTTTGCCCTGCTACCACAAGGCTTATGTGTTGATTCATTTCCTTTACCAATATGACAGTTTCCTCCACGTATTTACTGCTCTGGGCAGGATTGCAGTATGTTAACAAATCTGTCTTCATATGACATGAACAAATCGGAACAGATTTTAGAAGGAATTAAAAGAAAGTTTTTGATGGTTCTTGTCAGTATTAAAAATATTTTTATTTACCTCTCATAAATGCCATATTTGTTTGCAGGTCTTTAACTTTCAATCTTTTTAAAATGATTTCTTTTCTAATAGCTCTGAAATCTGCGTTTGCTTTTTAACTTTTGTATTTACTGCATGTATTATTGCACTGAATGTTTGCCAAATTTCCCTTAACTGATGTTACATTGCTTTGTTTCTTGTGAACAACGAAATAACTATAAGCTTACTGTAACTCTAGCATTTCATAGCGTGTATTTGCTTCACTAATCTCTGGCCTTTTTTGCTAATGCTGCATGATTGTTCAACCTGGGGTGTCAGGACGCTGCATTGGGATACTGATCCGTCAGTTCTTCAGCTCCACTCTGATTCCGATTTGGGGTATTGCATAGATTTCTTATATTCCCTCTTTCATGTACTTATGGATAAGAGCTTTTTTTTTTTTTTTTTTTTTTTAATATAAGACTTCAAGTTGTTGTTAAAAGACTGTTCTGTAATAACAGAAATTCACTATCCTTAGATTTAGTGCAGTTTGCATGCAGTGGGAAAGTTTTTCTATTACTTAATATACATAAGATACATATTTCTGATAACAATATTTATTTGTGCTTTTCTTGAGTCTTTGATAAAATATAAACTTAAAGATGTCATTTCTTTAAAATAAGAAAACTTAGAATAACTGTATTTTAAAAATAGAGTAGCTCCCTTTTTTTCTTGTGCTGCAGCTTTTATAAGCATATTATAAGCACTTACTAAAGCCCGTTTTGTGCTGTGAGAATTATGATTCTGCCCACCAAAACATTTCAAAAGGGGTTACTCTTTTTTTTTTTTTTAAATCTGCTTTTATCTAAGGAGAGGGGTGGATAAGAAATTAAATTTGATATAGGTAAATTGTTGTTGGAGCATTGCAGTGTTGTTACAGTGCATACTGAAATTAGCTTTTATAGGAAACTACAATGACTGAATTAATGTGCGAAAAATTCAGTCATTGTGTGTTTTGGAAGCACATTGCGCACTGTAGCTTGATACTAGCTGTTATCTGCATTTGTAGGATCTTCCATAAGCTAAAGTCAGAAGGCTCAGACATTTTCAGTGTCTTATTCTGAAGTAATGTCGTACAGAGAAATCACTTGTCAGTGTGTGAGCCTCAGATCAGATTTGCAGCTCTGCATTTTAAATAGTATCTTAGATGAAGACAAAAAAGGGCAGCAAAGTTAAAAGGACTATAAAAAAAGCTTTTTCCTTCAGAATACACAAGCTGGTTTTTAAGTTTTAAAATCCTAGTACTGTTTCTGTACAAATGTGACTTGTGAGCAGATCTGTTCCAGTGAAAATAGGGATGTCATAAATATAACAGTATCCTAGTCAACCACAAAGAGCAAAACTTTAAAATTATATCCTAAAATCCAGATATTTATATATATGCAGGTCTTCCTTTTTGTTGCAGATTTATAAATAGCTGCTCATTTTAAATAATAATGGTAATAAAATATTAGTCATAGTTATGTGACTTCCTCAGAGTTAAATTTCCACTGGATTTTGGCTAAGCAGTGCTGTGACATGGTGACTTGGGTATTCTTTTAGACAAAATGTGAATTAATTCATAAATGTTGAATGTTTTTTTCTGATTTATGTATTAACTTTTTTTTAGACGTGGACCTGTTAAACTTGGAATGGCCAAAATTACACAAGTTGATTTTCCTCCTCGAGAAGTTGTTACATATACAAAGGAGACACAAACACCTGTTATGACTCAGCCAAAGGAGGGTAAATACTGTTTTCTTGAGGAGCATCATCATTTTATGTATGTGCACTTCACAAAAGCCACTTGCAGATGTTTTTTCCATCATTTCAGTGTCAGGGTTGTCTTTAGGTCTGTTTTTAAACTACCTAAATACATTCATAATGGCTAATTTATCACTAAGTTAATTTTTCTTTTATTATAATAATAACAGAATCAGAACCAGCACTTGCGATTTTGAAGCTTAAGAAGGTAAATGAGAGGTTGATATGTGAGGCAATTGATAGACAATTGATATAAATTCCATTATTTATATGTGTTGCTGAAGTGTTACTGTCATTCTGTATCTTAACATTACTTTTATTACTAATACATGGTATTTTCTTGCTTCTAGTGACATTTAGATTAGACACAAAGTTGCTTAATTAGCTAATAAATAAGTGGGATATATCCTGCAGTTACGACATCCCTAAGAATTACTTGAAGGTAACTTAGCAGTTAACCCCACACACTTTTTAAGAATTTGAATTTTTATACCTGGAACTTATACATTCTGTTTTAAAAGACCCAACTAATGTCTTTATTAACCTGAGCCATTTCTGTTCTCAGCAGCTGAACACATGCTTTCTTTCAGTCATGACTTGCTTTTCAGGCAAGAAATTTTTCCAAAGCTAATAAATTTAGTTTCAGTGTTGAAACACTTGAATTTTTATGCAAATAACAATACTAATCTTGACCTAGTTTTCATGTAGTTTTACAACAAAATCTCTTAGTTATTTGATATGACTGACTTTGAATATATATCTTTGCTTGCCGTTTTAGGGCCTAATTCTACATTTTCTTACTCTTTGGTATGTAAACTTTTGGGTGTTTCTGCAAGGAGATAGAAGCACTTTTTGAAACATGAAGAGAATACTCAGCTGAAATCTTAGACAGTTTTTTCCATAAAACTGTATAATTTACTTGGAAGTGTAATGCAAGTGATGGGGAGTGTAAAGTGGAATACAAGTGGTGCAGAGTTGTTGCTGCTCCAGTCTACATCAATACGCTGCTCTTGTCTGGGGTGTGTCTGGAGGTCACTTTGGCGAGTTTAACAATATGCAAATGACACTGTGAAATAGCTGGGGGGCAAGGGGGAGGAGGGAAAAGAAAGTAAATTGGAACAACACTCTTTTACCTCTGGATATGCAGTGTAAGGGATCGGTGTGTCTTCAGAGCACAAAACAGATGTTTCAAACTTCATTATTCAGTGAGCCAGAATAACAGAGGTTCTACTCTTTTTCTGTTTCTTTTCCATTCTTCATTTTATCAGTATCCATGCACAGATGGCATTTGGGGTTTTCCTGCTTTCATTTTTCCCATGCCCTTACCTTTTCCTTTCTCTATTCCCTCAAGATTTTTTCCTCCCCTCTATCTATGGAATCTGAAGACTTAGTTCATAATTTATGTGCTTAAAGGGTTTTACTGCTGCTGCCTGCTGTCAGTGGAAATTGCCTGGGATTGTATGATCTTAGTTTCATACTCCTTACATAGGCTGTAGTTGAGGTTTCTTGGGAGTTGAGTGGGAAAGATGGGTCATCTGCATTTCTGTATTGACCAGAAAGCTCTCTCAATGCAGATGGTGTCTTCTAATCCATTCCACCTTAAAAATAATACTATTTTCTTGAGGGCCATCATAATTTTATGTATGTGTACTTCACAAAAGTCACTTAGAGATGCTTTTTCATCATTTCAGTGTCAAGATTCTTCTTAAGGTCTGTCTTAAAACTGCCTAAATCCATTCATAATTAATCTCTATGTTCACAATTTATGATGACATCTGAACAGGGACACAGGTTTTCTTTGGGAAAAGATTCATCCTGCCTAAAAAAAAAAAAAAATAAAGTCACATATTTTGATTTTGGGAAGCAAATTTTGAAGTCTTTAAAACGATTGACAAAAGCAATATGCTGACTTTTCAGAGTGCAGTTAGATACATTTAAATTGGAAATATTCCATCTCATTGTTATTTTTTCTTCACAATTTTAAGTTGATTTTTGTTTGTTTTAGTGAGTATGCTGTAAACTAGATAAAATCTTACAAAGTACACTTGAAAGTTGAACTTGCAACTGAATTTACACATACAGTTAATATTCAGTAGCTCCCTTGTATGGCAACAAGTTGCATCTCAGCTAGGTTAGATTCAGTGTTCACTCTTTCTTGTAAAACAGACTGGACCTTTCTTGATTATCATATCTTGAGATTTTAAAATGCTGTTGGAGAAGTGCTTTTGAACAAAGGAAAACGGAAGCAGTTTTATTAGGTATGGTGTACAGTTATTCTATAGGTTGTGCTGTAGGTTGAATTGTGTTGCTCAATTGAAGTTAATAAACATGTTTCACAGTTCTTGGAGGAAGATGCCCACAACCAAAGTAGACTTAGAAGGTAAATCTGCAATACTTGTTTTATGGGCTTTTTGTATGGTTGGTGTAACCCACAGCTGCCCTTTCCTCAAGGTCCCATATATACAGGTGTCCAAGGAGAGCCATAATAAGAAATAGTGCTGGGGTAGCAGTCTTGGTGCTCGCAAATTTCTTGCTTTGATGAAAATACTGATGCATGTCTGTCCTCAGTACTCTTTCTTTTCTTTCACACTTTTGTGGGTTTTTTTTGTTTCTCTAGAATTTTGACCAGCCTCAGTCTTCCAATTCCCCTGCTTCTGTAGCAGCTGTATTTATTATGGGGGGAAAAAAAAATCATGAAATAGTTCGTCATTCAGAGGGATATAGCAAAGTAGGTTTAACTATTGTCATCTTTTTTTTTGTATAGGGATCAAATAACTTCATTTTGGGTTGATAAATGTGTTGTGTGTTGTGCTATACTTGGTGCTGTTCCCCCTTACTTCTTAACTAATAAGCCTAAACATCTATGTCTCTGTGCCATTAATACACTTTAACTTTTGTCACCATCATAACATGAACATCCTGTGTTTAAGTTGCCCCATTCCCCAGCATCCTTGTTTTGCCATCCCCTTTTCTACTCTCTGAATCCATTTCTCACTTTCCGTGATGCTGTATATAACACCGCTGCTTACTTGCCTCATTGTCCAATTTTGGTGAACATGTTGTTTTAGTTAGTGTGGGTCAGCTGGTTATTAGGGCTGTTATTTGGCCTCTATTTGGCGTTCTCTATCAGGCAGCGGATTTTCAGGTCTGCTCTGAAAATACATTTGAAATTGTGTTCCCTTCATACACTCATTTCTTTCTAGCAGGCAGCAGGAGCAGTTTCAGCAACAGAGACACAATTCAGATGTGAACTCTGGTATATGTCTCAATGTTCTGCAGGCTCCATGTTGGCCACCACACAGAGTACTGTCATCACTGGTGATAAATCTTTTTTCTCTACAGTTCTTGCTACACTGTTTCTCCTATACTCTTTGATCTTTTCCTTTGTGATTTGCTAACATATTGTTCAGATTCATATGGAAAGAAATTAGTTGCCAGTATGGCAAATAAGGATGTGTTATGAGTTCTTGTTGTAGTTGACCTAAAGAAAAGTAGGCATATAGGGGAATATGACTCTGCTCAGCTGTCACAATTAGAGCTTTTCCTGGGCTAACAGGATACTTGTTATTTAGTCCTGCTTTGCAATATTGTGTTTGTGTGATCACAGCTAACTGCAGATAGTATTATTGCATTAGCTTCACTCTTTGAGGAATTATTGTCTACAAGATGCAGAATGAAAATATTAAGTGCTTTTGTCCTTTTAATTCTGACCTAGAGTAATAACAATGTGCTGCATAGGATTGGCTTCTTGGATGCTGTTACAGTGAATGCAGCATTTTTAGAGTTTAATATTTTAAAAAGAAATAGCAGACTCTTATATATTCATGCATTATCCTGTACATGCCTTAAAATGTGCAGTGAAATATAGATGGGAAAACTTGATATGAAGACATTCGGCTTAACAAAAGCCAGCCATTTCACAGATGATTTAACTTTGATTAACCTACTCTGCAGCAACAGATTACTCAGACAACTGGAACTTCACTCCATAGTGTTATTGCTTGGTGCAGCCTAATTTACAGCACTGCTTTTCCTTCTGTCTTGCCAAAATACATCACAATTTTGATGTTAACTTGAAATAAAAATTCAGTGGTTCATTAAACTGGTTTTTAGTATTCATTGACAAGAAATGTGGAGCTATTAAAGTAGCTGCTATTTTTATGCAGTCTTTACTGCTCTGTTTGTAACCTTAGATCCCCTGTTCACCTGTCAGAAATATCATGGAGTTAATCCCTTAGTATATTATAATGAATATTCATCCTTATGTTGATGTGACATGGAGTCCTATTTCCTGTCTTCATGGCCCTACTATGACTTATTTCTAAATCTTATAACCTTTTTTTGAATTGTGGAATTGTATTTGGTATACTCATGAATGAAGTGTGATAAAATTCCAGTAGGTACCATTAATAATGAGTAAAGAGGATGAACCTTTAAGGTTTCCACGTGCTGACTTGAAACAAATGCAGTACACCACTGAATCATGTGTTCTTGACTTACTCGTGGAACTTTTTCAGAAATAGTATGTCCAATCCTTCAGTGTTTGCTGGGTAATATATTATTGTTATACCGATTCCTTGCACATACTAGCACCTGACCTGTTATTAAATACATGCAAGGTAAAGGGAAGACAAGGGAAGTAATTAAAACAGAAAATTCTTACCTCTTTTGTTGTCCAGCAGCTTTGTGCAGCCTTTTTTCATTGTAAACTTCTGTGAGAAAACATCCTAGTTTTGGATAGTGAGGTCAAGAACTTGTACATGTGGGGTTTTTGTTTTATCCTGCATTTTATTTGTTTTTTCATTGTGGTGTTGGGTTTTTTTTTTTTCCCCCAGATCCCTTAATGAGAAAGTTTGCATGTGACTTCTCTTCAGAGAGAAGGTTTTTAGATTTATGTAGTTACAGATAAATCTGTAAGATGACATGTTTCGATTTCAAGCCTGATACTTTGAGAATATTAAAGTAAGTGCTGTATCCTGCATTTAAATGCAGTAATATCAGCTGGCTGTGTGCAGCGAAAGTACTATAAAGGAATTTAGAGCTCTATAATATATGCCATTTATGTTTCAACATTAAAAGGCAGGAGCAATCAACTATATGATCTTTTGAATAAAATATGTAGATTAGAAGGTCACTTAGCACTAAGGGGTTGACCATCTGCATTTGACAAGAATTTGACTCCTGTCACTGAAAATGGTACTTAGAATCAGTGTAGTATGACTAATGGGAAGTTGGGCTGAAATTTCTAGTTTGGGACTTTCAAAGCTAGAATAATGTGCCCAGGGTGACCCAAAACCGAATTTCTGGATTTGAAGGCATAGTTTCAATCTGCAGGATTGATTGGCAGGGCAAACGAGGGGGATTTTTATCCAAATAGCCATAATGTGGATATGTGGTGCTACATTTGTTGTTCTCAAAATGTGTTAACTCGTATTACTTTTTTTAATTAATTGGTGTCCACACCTATAGTGATTTGTCATTAAGAATTCCATTCTTTAGCATTGCTATAAGTTATACAGTTTTCAGATTACACTCCACTGTACATGAGAATCCCATCTAAAAAGGAGCAGTGTCTTTCCCCGTGTGATTATTTTGCCCAAAAAAGCTTTCATTTTTTTTAAGTAGCGCAAAAGCTGTAATTGGCATGCTTTGTAAGGAAGTGTCAATGTGCAAGAGAGTGGAGATCACTAAGAATTCTTTTACGCGTTCTTTCCCCTTTGCACCACCGCCTCCTCAGCAGGGTCACTGAGATCACTAGCTTTTCTTGAAATGGCCATTTTCACTGGCAGGTGCATTATACCCTGTATTTTCAGATTGTTTTTCCATTCTGAATGTTTGGCAGGTTGATTGCTCTGGCTGCATTGACGGAGAAAGGGCTGACAAATGCAGTTGGGCTGGCTGAAAAGACAGTGATTACTGTTTTCCTTTGTGGCTGATTGAGGCCCTTGAAAGGAAAGATTTTAACCTTCACCATTTGGTTCAAAAGTATGAGCATATATTGAAATCATTCATGCCATTTATCCTAGTTCTGTAAACTTGTCAGAACGTAAAAATCGCTCAATTTCAAGTAATGTAGGATTGGCATACGTCATTATCATTTTGATTAAGTTGGAGTTTGTATTATTGTGTGCATTATACGGTGTCATTTAAAGCTTTCTTTCCTGCAGGTACAGTTATATTTTTATTGCCTATACTATGGAGTTAGAAAGATTTTCAGACCTCTTTAAACCTATCACTGTGTGTGTGGTTTGGCAGCTGGTATGGCCTACAAGCTGTATTTTGTTTGCAGGGTAAAGGCTTGTCTGTAGACCTCCTGGAGTGCTGGTAATTGCGCAGGCTTGCCAATGGGGAAAGACATGATTGGAAGCAGTCAGGCAGAAAAATGTTGTGCCATCCCATTGCCACCTCATAGCAGAGGCATAATCCTAGCAGTGCCATCTGGTTGTTGCTATCTAGTCAGCTGGCCTGGCTGCTGGGACCATGGCTTGGCAGCTGGTTCCCATCCTTTGACCACCCCTTTTTCCTTTTTTCCCTTTTTTGTGTGTGTGCATGTGGATTTGTTTAATTTTTTTATTTTCCTTTTTTTTTTTTATTAGATAACTTTGAACGTGGGTCAGGGGGATGGCTGTAACAAACAGGCCTAGTCCCTGTTGAATACTGTCTCATTACTAGTGATCAGGCATGCAGCAGACTCCTGCTGCCATTCCCTTATAAACAGATGACATAGCTGTTTAACCAATAAAAATAGTCTTTTCAGAAGCTTGCCCTAGAAAGTGGGTGAAGAAAAGCCAGGAAATGCATATTCCACAACACTAAGTAATTTAAAGTTATTTCCTGGTTTACAGTTCTCAAAGAATAAAATGTAGAAATGCAGAAAGTGCTGTAAACCTTGTCAGTATTCCTGAACATTAACATTTTATGTTATTCATTGCAATTAGGGAAAACACATTTTACTGTAAAGTTCTCATTGCCAAACATGATACAGATAATGAGACTTGCATTTAGAATGACAGAAAAAATATAATCTCCCTGCTATTATCTTTAGCAAAATTTGCCTCTCAGAATAGCAACCTGAAAGCTAATGTAAGCTATCTTCATGCCATGTGAAGACCCATTAGACTCTGATGGTTTCAGATCAAAAGTAAGCAGCTGCTCTGTAGTCTATTTTAGACATTTGATTTTTCTTTATTCTGCAGCATTAATGTGTCAGTATGTTACACAGAACATGCATCCACCACATGGTTTTGTATGGAATCGTAAATGCTGTAAGAGAGATTTCCACTTTGGATTCGTTACAATTTCTTATGTGTCTTATTTCAGTTTATACAACTACATAATTTAGTGCAACTAAAACCCACGTGTCGACATCATTCCGATGATCTTTTGGTTTGAGATAATGTTATCCTGCGGACTACATTTTACAAATATAACCATTTTAAGCTAAGTGATACTATTTTACATCAGTTTGAGTTTCATCTGGAATGTTACTGTTCCTCTTTAAAGACATTGACAGTCTCACCATAATGTTTCTCCTTAGATGAAGAAGATGAAGACGATGTGGTTGCACCAAAACCATTAGTTGAACCTGAGGAAGAAAAAACCTTAAAAAAAGAGGAGGAAGAAGAAGGTACAGTTTGCCTCAAGACATCCTGAGTGTGCCGTAGAGAAACGCATCAATAAGGGTTTTACTTCTTTTCCCATTAAGTTGAAATTAATTTGATTTAGGTTTTAACGATCAGCTAGCAAGATATAAAATGTAAAAATGTATTTCAAATTATGGAGTTTAGGGAACAAATTTCCCAACATCATGATAAATACTCTTGTTATGGCTTTCTCTTTCTTGGAAAGAACTGCTGAAAGCGCACAGTCTGGAGAATGCCTAATTCTTTTCCAGCTGCCCCTCATGAACTTACAGAAGAGGAAAAACAACAAATTTTGCATTCTGAGGAATTTCTAAGTTTCTTTGACCACTCTACAAGGATTGTCGAGAGAGCCCTGTCTGAGCAAATCAACATCTTCTTTGACTACAGTGGGAGAGACTTAGAAGACAAGGAAGGGTAATGTGAATGTTGAATGCTTTGCTGTGAATGTCCAATATTTGTAATTGAGAAAGTGATCTAAGATGAGTATCTGCTAATTGCCTTTATAGAGAGATTCAAGCTGGAGCAAAACTGTCCTTAAATAGGCAGTTTTTTGATGAACGTTGGTCAAAGCATCGTGTTGTCAGTTGTTTGGACTGGTCATCTCAGGTAAGTTAAACAGTTACCTTGGTAAGTTGTTCTAGTTCTGTGAACTTGCCCCATCGGTAGGTGCAGCTGATACAGGCTGTGTTTTTGGATATGTTCCTTACAGGCTCTGTAATTTGCAAAAAGTAAACAGATCTGTTAATCTTTTGTGAAAAGTAGCTAAAGGCTTGTATTATGAAGAAAGTCTTTGGCATGTTTGTTTCTGGTTTATGGACTACTTCATAGAGGTAACTGTTGCCTCACTAAAAAATGCTCACTTTAAAGTTCTGTCTTTTACCTTTAAAAGCAAGTTATGATGAAAGACAGAACAAGACCCTAATGTGTATGTTAATACTTTTTTTTTTTTAATGAGCTGAATTTGAAACAATTACAGTTTTAACTGGCAGTTTCTCATTCATATATAAGGTGGATTTGGGGTTTTGATGGGGTTTTTTAACGTTATTTTGGCAAAAGAAAACAAAGGTTCTAGGATTGTCTGAACTATTAGCTGGTCATCTTTTTACTTTGAGATTTTTTCCTTTTTAACTTGCACAGTACCCAGAATTACTTGTAGCCTCTTACAACAACAATGAGGATGCACCTCATGAGCCTGATGGGGTGGCCCTTGTATGGAACATGAAGTACAAGAAAACTACCCCAGAGTATGTCTTTCACTGTCAGGTATGATTCTGTCTTAGGAGGCTAAAGATTTTATGTTGATGAACTTAGACAAGTACCTTCTTTATGCTTTTCAACATAATGATTTCATTGGGCTGGCATTCACTTTAACCACATGTATTTGCAAACAGATGTTGATAGCTAGAGATTTCTAACATTATTCTGTTTCAGAATTTCTGACATCATTCAGAATTCAGTCTGGTTTGAGAACTCTTTTTCTCAATTTATTTAAAAAACAAGAAACCTTCTTGTGTAATGGTTGAACCACAGAGAAGGTTTGTATTTAAGGAGATTGAGTGGGATTGTATACTACTAGAGCTTAGTTTACTGGATGAAATGAAATGAAGATGGCCTGAAGAGATGGAGCAAGGATGAAAACTAGAAACATATGAATCGAGAAACAGGCAAAGGGAGGTTTTCTGGTAGTTTTCTGAAAGGTAAAAACATGCAAATCTCTTCCATTATGCCAAGCCTGGAATAGCCAATTTATTTTCAAAATGCCATAATTCTGGAAAATTACATAGTTGAATCAAAATTTAATCTTGTGTTGTCAGATTACTGTCAGAGCCCAGGTTGAAAAAGTAACTTTATTGTATCGAAATGGATTTGTACATTCTCTAAGAAAATGACCCCAGAATGTGGCAAAATGTCATTAAAGTCTTGCGGTTACTGGGCCTTCCCTTGCTAACAAACTGTACCAGGAGGAATACAAATATAGACATGTGAAAGAAACAGAGAAGGAAAATGTCATTTTATAAATACAAATTAAAAAGACTGTTGAGAGTTCGCAAAGTGCTTGTGAATCCTTAACTGGACAGCGAAATAGTGTATCAAATAAATCTAAGCAAATTACTTACTCTGCTGTTTGGTCCCGCTTTCTTTAGATTTAGGCATGGTGTTGTTAAAGGGGAAGGGGTTTTTGTGTATTTTATGTATTTTGTTGTTTGATTTCTTTTCCTTTCAGTCAGCGGTGATGTCAGCTACCTTTGCAAAATTTCATCCCAATCTGGTGGTTGGTGGCACATACTCAGGCCAAATAGTGCTGTGGGATAATCGCAGCAATAAGAGAACCCCAGTGCAGAGAACTCCACTTTCAGCTGCTGCTCACACGGTAGGGGGTGAAATATCTTCAAGGGCTGTTCCCTGTTGAGATGTAGTTAACCTCTAGGAAACTCTGTCCAGTGCCCTTGATTGATAATGCTTACATGTTTATGTCTGTATTTTGCCCATGCTATCACTGAAGATCTGGGCTGCTCGTAAAAAGCAAAGTGTCAGAAAAACAAGTATTAATTTTATAGGGGAGTATTCTTTGTGCTATACTGCAGTCAGTCTTTTTATGCTTTGTTAAATGGTGAAGTTATATGTTTTGCTGTTTATATTACACCAGAATTGGTTGCTACTTGGACATTCTTTTTTCTGATAATATTTTACATTTTTTAGCACCCAGTGTACTGTGTAAATGTTGTTGGGACGCAGAATGCTCATAATTTGATTAGTATCTCAACTGATGGAAAAATATGCTCTTGGAGTCTAGACATGCTTTCTCAACCCCAGGTAAGATAACTTTGGAGATATATATATATATATATATATATATAGTATCTATTCCAGATTAATATTTTGTACAACTTTAATGAATTGAAAAAACATTAATAAACATTTTCCTAACACACGGAACTATACTTGATAGCTCAAGAAGTATGTGATAAAGTATTTCCCTACCTGTGGAAATGTTGTGGGTTTTTTTTAAGCTAGTTGCTGAAATTTTCTCTACAGGATAGCATGGAGCTGGTTCACAAACAGTCCAAGGCTGTGGCTGTTACATGCATGTCATTCCCTATTGGAGATGTCAACAACTTTGTTGTTGGCAGTGAAGAAGGCTCTGTGTACACTGCGTGTCGTCATGGCAGGTGAATACAGACTTTAATTGTTCAAAGGAAATAAATATAGTGAAAGGATGAGTCCCTGCATGCTCTGCACACTCCTAAAATCATTTACAGTGTGTATTTACTCCTTTATCTTGAAGGAGTTCAAAATAGCTGTATATGATTTCCAGTGCACACTGTTTCCTGAGTGAGAGCTTTATTAAAACCAGAAGAAGTTGGAATATTGAATTGATACTGTGCTGCCTTCAGTGTCTAGGAGTTGTTTGTGATGATGAGAGCACTGTAGGTCACTGCAGTTTTATTCATCTGAATTGTAGCAGAACATTCCGAACTTCGTATCGGTTCTGTAGCTAATTGTACAGTAACATCACGCACAAATCTTAAATTGGCCAGCTTTTCTCCTGCTGGTCAAATCTATTTTGAAATTGTCTGACTGTATCTTATCAATTGCTTTCTTAAATATAATTGAGTGTCCAGGTTTCATCTCAGATACACATCACCCTTGCCGCACAGTGTTTTGACTCCAAAATACCCCAAATTGTATCGCTTTGGCGTAACATCCTTCCCATCTGCTCCACCCCCCCCTTCTTTCTCATCGCTTCTGATAGGAGGCTATTAAGGATATATTGTTACTGGTTTATATCCAAACTCTGTGTCCATGAGAATACACGGAACTTCCCTTCACCCCGTGGGAGTTCTATGCTCATTCCTGAGGGCTGGATTTTGTTCTTTGCAGGAATTAAAGTTTTAGCTATTGCTTGGAGAATAATGTGGTTAAGTGTGTGGACTGGTACCTGCTGAATGAATCTCTTCTCCCTATGGTACATTTTGGCACTTAAGGTTAGCAGAAAATAGATACTGAAGTTAAGGTCTGTATTCAGGCCTGGTCTTCTGTGATCCTGTGGTGGTGAAGCCTTTTGCCATGGGGTAACCTTCATAGAAAGCGGCAAAATCTTCTTGTGGCTGTATTTAATTTGCATTTCAGTGCTGTCTCTGTCTGCAAGTGTACAATTTCCAGATAAATTAACCTTGGTTATATATTCTAAAACAGCAAAGCTGGAATCAGTGAGATGTTTGAAGGACACCAGGGACCAATCACAGGTATCAACTGCCATGCAGCAGTTGGACCTGTAGACTTCTCACATCTTTTTGTCACCTCTTCTTTTGACTGGACAGTAAAGCTTTGGACAACCAAGGTAACTTGGATAGTTCAGTGGTTTACTCCATAGTCCTTGACACAAGGTGGTGCTATAATGTAAGCTACTTAAGAAATTTCAGTAAACTGAAATCAAATTGTGTGAAGCTCTCTTGGTTCCTAACAGCAGGCCTGCAAAGAGGAGACAGCTGTTAACTGTAGTTAACAACATAAAGCTTTGCTTTCAGATTGTACATCATTTGTATACTTGCGATCCATTCTGTTCACCCTCTTGCCCTTTGTTTCACTAATTATTACAATGTAATCAGATGTAAATCATGTTGTAAAATAAGTTACTTTGTATTATGCACAAGGCAAATGTTTTGCTACAATTTTGTGGAGGGTTAAGGGGCAGCACCAAAACCTGATGTCAGTTAAACTCCAGGAGGCTCACAACTGATAAGTGTGTCTTTCCCACAGCCAGAATTACCTCTTTCTGTGTTAGTTTGATGCCCTGGGGGATGCAAAGCAAAGGAAGCACTGTTGGAATCTCCCAGTAATAATCTGAAGTGCTGTCACTGAATTATCATTGGCTTGATTTAGAACGTTATTAATTCATTGAATTTACAATCTCTTACAATATTAGCTTGCTACTGATTTTTTTATGGTAGCAGCTACCAAAAAGGCTGCATGCTTTGGAAAGCATCCCTTTAACAATAGTAGTTACAATAGTATTAATTTCGAAATGCTTTTTTTGCAGAGGCATGTTTTTAAATTAAGTGAAAATGTGAATCACTCTGTAGTTATTGCTGATAGTGCTGCTGAAGTTCTGTATTTTGCTTTACCCATTAGCTTTGTAATTTTGAAGTGCAGAGTTTGGGTATTGCATTGTTACCTTTGCTTTTTTCAGAATAACAAACCCCTCTACTCCTTTGAAGACAACTCAGATTACGTTTATGATGTGATGTGGTCTCCAACTCACCCTGCCTTGTTTGCCTGTGTGGATGGGATGGGCAGGCTTGACCTGTGGAATCTCAACAATGATACTGAGGTGAGGCTGTCAGGTTAACAGTCAAACGCAGTTGGAAAAGTGTTCGTATACTTGGGGGAGGAAGAAATGTCAGAAGTTCAGCATAGTGTTTTGGTTTGGGGTTTTTTGTTGTTGTCCTTACGTGGTCTGTAGTTCCAGTACTTTGTGTGTAATGGATATTATTCTTTGGTTACAGGTTGTTACTCAAATGATTCCTCATAATGAGTAACAGTGGTAACTAAATTGTTTTAACTGTAACAAGAGTGCAAAGCATCTGTCAGTGTAACACTCATCCATGAAAGCGTTGATAGACTTCCCACAGGTATGGCCTTGGCAGCCTATAGCTGGACAGTGTCAGCAAACCTCTTACCCCCACGCTGCTGTTCCAATTGTCATATTACCTTTGCTATAATAATACTGCAATGAAATTACAATTTGTTGGTAAACTTAAGAGAAGTGAATATTCAGTTTTCTGGTGTGAGTTACAAACTTAATTATACTATAAATCTCATCTGAGACTTAAACTCCTTGGAGGTAGGTAAGAGGAAGAACCTGACAGATATTGAGTACTTAAAATTTCACCTTCTTCAAACTGCATTTAGAAGGAAGAGCAATTCTGCAGCACCGTGCCAGCCTGTGGCTTCAAAAAGGAGTTACCTGGTTCTAGCCTTTGGATAGCCAAAGCAGCTGACTTCATCTCTGCCCTCTGTCATAATCTTTCTTGAGATTGCAGGGCTCCTCCTTGCTGTCTGTTTGAATGCCTGTCAGCGCCTCATGTCTCATGACAAGAGTGCAGTGCAGATGTGCATTCTGGTAGAGGATGCCTGTACATTGGCCAAGGGACAAAAGATGTCTTGTTTTGGTCATGTCACTGGTGACAGCTTAGGGCCACTGAGAGTATGAGATCTGCATATTCTGTGTCAGCGGAAATGTTGGGCACTTCCTTTGATACAACACTGAGGGCCTAGAAGTGTTCTATAACCTGTAGCTTATGGAATCCTCATGCATTTTTATCCATGTGTTTTAAATGGATACAGGTGCCAACTGCAAGCATTACTGTGGAGGGTAACCCTGCGCTGAACCGCGTGAGATGGACACATTCTGGGAGAGAGATTGCTGTTGGTGATTCAGAGGGACAAATAGTTATATATGACGTGGGAGAGGTATGTATACCCTGTATTGTGCAACCTACATTGCAAAACACTTGAGTTTCTTTGACTTTTATTTAGCAACTTGCTTTTAATTTCCCCCCCCTGTGATTAGGAGTATAGGGTATAATTTTTATTTTCAAGTTAATGTTCACTTTTGGGGTCTATTCCAGAAATAGTAGGATAACTTTTTAGCATGCTATCTGGCAGCCGCTGAGAAAGTAAAAGTATTATTCTGAGGCTAGTGAAATAAGACGGAAGAATCTTCTTTGTAACTGGGACATGTGAATTCTGACCACAGCTTGAGAAATGCAGAGCAAAAGCATTTTACAGTGAAGCAGTCCTGACCTTGTTCCTACAGGGAAGCTGTTGCTATTGCAAGTCTGTGTATTGCAGTAGTATGTAACTAATTGATTGGATGAGGATGTGGCATTAGTATTCCCCTTTTGAGGCATCCCATCCATCTTGGATGGAGACTGATCATGCAAGCTTGTAAGAGTATCGTTACATACTTACTTAAATAGAGGATTCTGAAATTCAGCTTCCTTTATTAGTTAGAGCTTTTGGTGTTCAGACTATTTCAAAAGTTACACTACATAAAAATAAGCTTTTCTAGTGGAACCTCTTCTGAATGTTACTTAAGCGCTCTGCTGTTCCAAATGAGCTCACTTCTTGTTTATCAGTAGGCTCAAATAACATTCTCTTTGTCAACAGCAAATTGCCGTTCCTCGCAGTGATGAGTGGACTCGGTTTGGTCGAACCCTGGCAGAAATAAATGCTAACAGAGCTGATGCAGAAGAGGAAGCTGCAACCCGCATACCGGCGTAGATCTGTAACAATAGGCAGCAGTGGTAGAATGGTGAATGATTTGATGCAAAGTGCACGTGTCAGTTCAAGTAATAGCTTACGGGAGGGATATATGGATTCAACTATGGACTTTGAAAATGTATTGAGATTACTGAAAATCAGATTGTCACTTTTTATATATAAATTACAAGCACATGCTTGGATTTGTGTAACTTTTAATACAGTTAACCTTGACTTTGCAAGGACCTTCTTTTGCTGAAACACTAACCTGGTGTAAAATTGCTATTGGGCTTCTGAAATTTCCACTTTGTAACAGTACGTATGAAAAGTGAAAGTTCTGTTTCTAAGCTAAACTTTCCATATTACAAAGACTAGCCTTCATTAGGTAGTTAATCTCTGAAGCATTCTTTAATTTGAATTACCCATGATAATAAGCATGCATATGTTCCAAGTAAGTTTCATTGTTTATATATGGATAAGGTAGTGGGTAATATATGGTAATAAAAAACTGTCTGTAGTTCCAAACTTGATAATTAGACCTGAATTAATGAAATACATATTTAATACCCAGTTCTTTTGTTTGAATTGGTGCATTAAAAGGTGAGACTGATTCATGAATAAATATTGTATGAGCACTTGTCAGCTGCCCTGACCCCTCATCTGTGACCCTTCAGTAGTTTGAGAGTAGGAAGTTTCTGGGAGCTGCCACTTTCATTTTACTACATGCTGCAGAGCTGTTTTCTACCCCCAACCTCCACTTCCCACCCTGGCAATCAGACAAAAGGAAAAAGGCTGCTGTTGTCAGTCTTTTCCATACGATAAGGAACTAGATTTTGACTTAATTTCTATAGCATGGTTAGCATTCTGTTAACTACAGACTGGCTACTGATTTTCCACATTAAGTATAATAAAGACATCTGCATTGATTTTAACAGTTTTATTGAAACAAAACTTCTCAATGGCTTGAAACAAAATGGTTGCAATTTTTTTTAGATTAATTTTTTTTGAGTACGTCTTTCTCATATATATAAAGTTTCCCATCAAGATCAGTTTTGGGGTTATGGTTCATGGGGGACATCATTATATTATTTGGTTGGGTTTTTTTTAGGTTGGTGGTTTTGGTTTGGGGCTTTTTTGGTTGGGTTGGGGGGGGTCAGGGGGGGAAGGTGGTTAAGTAAATATTCTGATTTGTACTAATTAGGCACTAAATCAATATTGATGCCTTTAATTTAGGACTTTAAGTTTGGTTCTGGTATTCTTAATCTGCTACAAGATTATTATTTTGCCAGAAGAGCTGTTTTATATGCTTAAAAGTAGGAAATAGGTTTATATTCCATAATCAGCTTTTGGTCCAGAAGTATTCTTATTGTTTCTACAGTGTGTTTTAAGTTTGGTTTTGGGGTTAGGGTTTGGTTTGGTTTTCTTTTAATGCTTCTCCTTGTCTCAGTTCTGTTGTGAGCAGCTCACAGAGACACAGGCAGCAATAATAGCAGTTCTGTTTCAGGAGGTTCTTTTTCACTGAGCTTGAAAGTGAAACAGATTTAGGCTTCCACTGGTGTTGACTTGTCAAAAGTCCCCCTTCAGTAAAAAGTCATGTCGTTCACTTTGAGGGAAACGTACAAGGTAAATATCAACCTTATGACAGCAGCTATCTATTCAGTTGAGAAACATGTGAACAGGTACCACCGTGTGATGATTTTTACCCTTGAGGCGCAGGAATTCTTGTCTTGCTGTTTTGGACAGTTGGTTGGGGTTTCTTAGCTGTGGGTAGGTTTTTTATTTTTACTTAAATTGTTACTTCTCGTTTATTAATAAATACATTTCTTTCAGAGTTTGTTACCAGAAATCCAGTAGGTAAGGTTTTTTTCCCGTGGATTGTGGCATAAAGATATAGGTCATATGGCATCAGTTTTCCATAATTTTGACCTTTTGGTAATATTCAGTTATTACATTCCAGTACCAATCTGTATTCATTCCTGCTTGTGTTCCCCCCTCACAAAATAGTTGAGTACAGGTTAAAAACGTTGTAAAGCCCACACCTGCAACACGGAGACCAACAGTGATGTTAGGTACTGTCAATGATTATCCTGGGAGCCACACTGTCCAGTTTTGGAGCTATAAGAAATACAAATGCTGTCTTGCATTGTAAAGTCTCCTAAGGCCTCTATGAAGTCAGTCAACAAGCTGTGACTAAGATGAAAGGCCAGTGGTGGGTACCTGCCATTTTTGTATCCAACTTAGAAAAGTGCAGAATAAAACATAGATACAGGAGAGAGTTCCTGGGAAGCCTGTCTGTGTCTAGAAAACGGCACAGAACAGGTAATTCTTTAACCTGAACCGGAAAAAATAAATCCAAATAAGGACAGGAAGCCTTCTAATGGTGTTATACATATAAATACACACACATACATATTTGTACATATGTATGCATGATGCAGACTAGTGATCAAACTCCCAAGTTTAACATACTGTAACCTCTAGCTCACTAAATAGCACCAAATTTGTGTCTTGCTTAGAGGCTAGAACTGAAGGAGGGCTTGTCTGTACTTGCAGTGTTCATTTTTTAAGGAGGCCTTTCTTCATAAGCCGATTAAAGCTCTTCATGTTGGCCTGCTGTCACCTCAGCAAGAAAATAACAACCTCAGGTCAGTTCATACCGCCGGGACACACTGTACTGCAGGATGTTTGACCCCGAAAGAAACATGTAGAACTAAAGATGGGAGGTTGTCATACTTCAGTAAGCAAGGTTGGCAACCCCCCTCTCTCTTCTCTGCCAGTAGGTGTACTATTAACTGCTTTTCCTCTGGCTGTAGAAACCCAGACTCCCCTATTTCCTGTGACACCTTTGCATTTGAAAACTACACCATATAAACTTTTGGCAGACATTAAGCCAGAAACAGTTCAAGCTTTTTGTTTCTTCTCTCCTTTCTACTCAACTGGAACTGTAAACAATCAGTTTTGTATATTAGATGACTATTAAAGCCTGTCTGTTTCCCAGAATAACCTAATCTTTCAATGGTAAAACAATCTAGAAATAAAGAGAATGCCTTCAACTTTTTTAATAAAAAGTTTTCAATTTGGGAAAAATCACCCAGTAAATCCTGAAAAAAAATTATTGAGGCTGCTAATAACTGGCAAATAGTGTGTTTTAAATATGCTACCATAGGGGTAGGATCTATTACACATCTAGTATTACCTTGTATTTTGAGAGAATTCCTTGTTAACAAAGCACTGCTGCAAAATAAAATACTGTATGTGCTCATCTAACTACTGTCTTCTCTTGCACTTAACAAGCCAGCACATTGCCTTTTAATACCTTTGCTGTAATAAGCAGTGAAATGTGTTCCTTCAGAGGCTATGTCCTGTGCTGTACATTCATTAAATGGGTGCATCTAATCTTTACATTTTAATATGTGATCCGTAATCTGGAGAGGAAAAAAATAACGCAATCAATTGGACACCTTTTTTGTAAACACAAAGCAGTGAACTGACTGAAGTGGTTTTAAGTAGTTTATTGTCACGATTGTTAACAAAATGCCTTCAAAACATTCTGTACATTTCAAACTATTTTGAACTGCATTACTCGTATAAATGGGTATTGATATAGATGCCATGATGTCTCTGTACAAAGATGTACAATATGTACAGTAACATTAAATGCAAGCTGTGCAAGGCAAAGTCTAAGCTACAGGTTCACGCCGCTGGTTAAAATAAGGCATAGAACCTCAGCTTCAATCAGTTCCTTGTGTGCAAATAAATAAATGCAGGTATGTATCAATATCAGAAAGGAGTAATTAGATTTGCAAGCTCAGTTCAGCTAGAGCAACATGCAGCTGACTGGTGAATTTTTTCCACTGCATCACTTGTTAGGTTCCAGGATTCAGCTGCTACTTGGTTGAGCTGGGCTGACTGCAGGAGATCGAAATTTTGGAAGGTACAACCCAAATTTGTTTTCTATTCCAGCAAATGTAGCTGTAGCAAGTCTGTATCCACCTATGTGCTCAGGGTTAACAGGAGGAAGATCTGAAATTCGAGTTTTGGGGGTGGGTTCTGATCCAGAAGGTTTGCTGTTTGAACAAAGAAGAAGAAAAAAAGCCTTTCCTTTATTTAAAGCGTTTTCTTAAGCCTGGGTAACTCTATAAAATCTAGACTAAATACTTTAGGCTTTTGTTTGAGTATGGAAGGCTGTTAAAGCTGACCTTAATTAATTCACTTCTACGTCAAGTAAAGTTGAGTTCAGACCACAGCTTCAAGGGAAATCAAGGCCAAAACTTAAGTTACATTTTTACCAATAGCTTTGTTAAATTTTGTTAACTTCCACTGACATGGGGATAAATGGACAAAATATTTTGCTACAATGGAAATACAAATTAATGTATTAAAATGAGATGGGTTTTCATCTCATCTGTTTAGAAGTAGCATGCAATTATCTCTCAATTTCATAAGGATGGGGGGATTTCTTGCATACTGCAACTTTAAGTACTTAAAGGCACCAAGTTTAAGTGGTCCCTTGCATGGGGAAAAGAGTAAGATTCTTCTTAAGTTCGCAGCTTTCTTGTACAAACTAAAAAGCAAATATCTGACTTACAGGCCTCCAAAATCGACATAAAGCCATCTCTGCAGAAGTTCATAAGTGACCAAAGTAACACCAAACTGGGGCGAAGATCTGAACACACGAGCTGTTAAATATTACAAATCACAGTGTCAAACAAAAGAATTTCTCAGGAGAGAAGCTGAACGTTTTTAACAAGCCATTAGATTTTTTCTGAATCAGACCTTGCAAATACTGCTCTAATTTGAGTCCTTAACAAAGCAAACGGTTAGTTTGCAGATCCAGGGTCAGCCCTAATATTCAGAGCATGTTTCTCACCTCCAGCTCCCTTCCAAAAAGCCAAAGCACCTTCTTCCTGTAGAATCTTTCGAAAGCAGTCAATAACTCCACTGTATGTTGTCTGACCAGCGCGAGCTGCCACTTGCAGTCTTGTCTTGATGACATCAGCAGGGGTTACCAAAGAAGCAGCAGGCACACCTTTTAGAAGAAAAACACATTTAATTTGCACAAAGACGCTTGCGAGAGGAAACACTTCTGAAAAATGCAACTACAAACTTTAACTTTTTTTTTCCAAAAAAACTAGGCTTTACTAAAAATGCAAGTTCTTACACTTGATGACAATATAAACTGTTGTGCTTGATACAATCATTCTGTTTCTTCTAAATTTAAAGGCTATAACTGATAGTAAAGAAAACAATAATTAATCAACAGCAATTCTCTCAACACCTTCTAGTGGGCTGTCATTAACAGTTTCAAAAAGACGAGAGGCATTTTTAAGTTCACTCATGCTATACCTGTAATAAGAGATATCCATAACAAAAATTAGTTGCGTAACCTTATTGCATTTCTTAAAGCTCTACAACATGTTTTGCAAATTAAGTGGATGATTGATCTGGGAAATTGAATACTACACACATGCATCTATTAATAAGAAAGCTGCTACTTAAACCATCTATTCTGCAGAAATACATCTGTACTGCTGTTTGCGCTGTTCGTAGGAGAACAAATGCTGCTTACTTCAATAGGCAAGCCATAAAAAGACCGAGGACAATGAAGGTATTTTACAAGCCTGCTTAGTACCAACTACATGATACTAGCCAACCCTGATGGAAGAACAAATCTCCGCTTCCAAGGCACCACTCTCAGCTTTCCAGTCAGAGGAAAGGAGAAAGTTTTCAGAAGTGTACTCCACAGTATGTAACTCTGATATCTGAGGTATTTCTGAATACTGTACAAATTTAATTCTCTTAAAAAGAGGAGCCATCTTTTGACTAGAACTTTGCAATTGATTCTGACTTGTGTTGTACTTTTACAATTGGTTAAAATTGAACTCAAATTTTAACAAATCACTGATCTGCGTAGGTAATCATAAACTCTGAAGTGTCACAGGCCAATTCAGGAGGTTTAAAAGGAAAACAGAAGCAATGTCATTAAGCCTACAAGCATACACTAATAGTAACCACATGCTATTTTCCTTTACAGCAGATACATTCAGACTATTCTTTCCTGCTGCGCACACATTACAGGACTAGATGGAACAACTGGGAATTTGAAATTTGCAATTCAGAAAGGCAAGTTCCTGTATACACTATAAAACTAGGCCTACAAGATTTACACACATTTTTAATAGGGTTCATCACTTAGTACGTGTGACCCAGAAACACTAATCAAACAAACGAAGAGAAGCTGTGAAGTCTGTAATCTAAAATTAAAAACATTGATACGAGATACAAGTTAAATAATAACATTTATATATGCTTCTAGGAATACAGTAAGCTAAATAATTTTCTGTTTCTGGTAACTCTCAGTTGCTTGAAAATAAACAGGGCTACAGATCTGTGACTAGTTTCCTAGCCGGTCTCTCCCTTCCCTCTGGCACAAGGAGCACACCAACTGGCAAAGAGCAGGTGCAGCCAAGCTCTGTATCAAGTCCAGTGTGGGAAACCGCTCTTTACACACAGACAGCTCATGACTGATGTATATACAGTGATTCCTTATGACTGTAACAAGTAACAGAAGGTCTGTTCAACCCAGTGATGTTTCTGAACTGCACAGATTCCAACACTGAATCATTTGCGATTGAGAGGCTGCAGATGCCTGGTTTTCATCCTAGTGACCTAATCCCAGGCAATGCAGAATCCAGCTACCTCTATCCACATTTTTATATATCCACCACTGCAGTTCCTACACCTAATATTTTTAAATCACTTGCCATTTAGTAAAACCACCTTTTTATCACAGCTGCCTGTTCTCTTTATACTAAAGATTTTTGAAAAGAAGCCTTAAAATATTTTAAATTTCAGATTATGATACTTTAACTTCAGATTATGATACTTTAACTTCAGCTTCTTGACAAATTAATGTCCTAGTTTTAGCAATTACATTTGAACAAAGTTTCTTCTCAGTTATCCAGGACTCTAAAACTCGGTAAGTCATTTTCTTTCTAGCTCTTAGGATCTTTCATTTTATGTTCATCAAAGATTCAAATTAGTCTTCAACTCTGAGAGCACAGTAACAAGTAAAACCCCATTGAGACAGACAGATCAGATTTGACTACAAGTTGCTGAGCTGCATTACGCTGTTTATCCACATTATGCAAATGTAATTAGCTCTCATCAAAATTGCATCGCCTCCCACTAAGGATAACAGTGATCAAATTTAGATTAAATCAGATACAATGGTACAGTACCCTTCCTTTATATGGGGCTACTGAATGAATATTAAACATTACTCACTAAAAGAAAAAAAAAAGGTACTTCTGGAAAACATTCTGCAAAATTACCTGCAATGGCTCCAGCTGTAAGGAGATTAAGTCCTCCCACATGGCCATTTTCATCAGCAAGCATCAGTTTACTGTGAGCATAAACAGGAAAGTAGATTGCAGAAAAGGGAATGTCTCTGAGGAAACATGCTTTGGCACCCTGTCACACAGAACAGAGACACAATACAGATAAATTTTATAAATAAGGTTAGAATTGATACCCAGCAAGCAGTCTGAGCCCACAAGTACCAACTCTTTTGATATACCAGGTAAATAACACAGCAAATTAAATGCCTCAGGAAACAGAAGATGGAGGGTTGCACTTGAAAAAGAATAAAGTACACCTATAGTAAGTTTCTAGAATGAGGAAGATTCAAGGTTCGTGTCTAATTTCAGTACTCAACACATGACATCAATCCTGACATCAGTACCTAGAATAAGTATCTTTTACGTATGATCCAAGTGTGATGAAGAAAGTGACAAACGTCTGTCCTTACATCTTGCTGACAACCCACAATCTCAGAAGCAGCAAGACAAGCCTTTGCATGCCATTTTTTCCACTAAACACAAAAGCACTACTAAAATATCAGTGAGTACTGTAAGACTGGTCTCCACTGATAGTCATCTGGTTGACTGAAGAAGCTGCAGTGGAAGGTTAGCAAATAGAGGGAAACTGCTGCAAAATGGGAGCTGTTTAGTAAGTGGAAGGTACAGGAAGGCAAAACAGGTGGCCATGATAGTACTGCAAGGAGTAGCTCTTAGACACAGACTGGCATTAAAAAGTTCCTTAATAGAGCTCTGTGTGCTGTAAAAACACTGGAATACTTGGAATGAAACATATCTAATACTCTTAACTTCAGTCATCAGTCTGTTACCAACTAAAATAACTCCTTCTATACAAAGCTCAAATGAGCCATCACATGTAAAAAAATCTCTTTTGCATACCCTGAAAACATGCATGTTACAAAAATGCCACTCCTTGCCTAAATATCCTCATGGTATACTCCAAGCATCAGCCTCTATGCAATGGAGCCACCTGAGGCCAGTCCCCCATCAGTTACATTAACAGACAGCACACATTACATACAAACCCTTTGTGGTTTAAACAGACCTTCTTTCTTCAATCATTTTCATACAGATACTTAATGCTCCAAAATGAGTTCTTACAGTTATTCACAAATGAGAATTCTGAAGAACAGCATCATTTTCAATAAGCTCAATTGATTAATTACTACAAACGGAAATGGTAATTTTGTCCCATGTACCAAAATACCTGTGATCTTTAGGAATTTTAATGGCCCTGAATCTCATCTACTGAATTCAAAACAAAAACTTCAGCTCTAAAAGTAAATTTGCACATTTTTATAGCATTATTGCAGGTCTATGGACAGATCACGTAAAACAATGTTTCGTAAGTGCACAGCTACTACAGCTGCAGAATTTACGTATTACCCCTTGCACTGGCAGAAGATGTAGGAAGAAATACTCTTCCTTGTTTAAGAAAACTAATAGCTTCTGCTCCATTACATCTGATCTGTAATGATGGTAGTAAGTATACCTGCAGGGATGTTGACTGGCATTCTGCTGAAGTACAGTACAATATGGGCTTTTTTTTTTTTCAGTGGAATTTGTTATTGACAAATACCACCACTTCTTAAAAATCTGAATCCTACTAAACTGTACTACTGTTTCACTGCCATCAAATTATTAAGACAAAGAGAATATCCTGCTGCAAGACAACAATAGATTCAAAATAAATGTAAGAAAAACACACAGGGAAAAGCTACAGAAACTTTCCACTAAACCCCACCAAATGAAACGATTGGTGCCAGAAGCCAGCAGGTCTGCAATACAGGACCCCCTGTAGCTTGGCATAAAAGCTCAAAGGATAGCATGGGGGAGTACTTTTTTGTATCCCACTGCCATTAATATAGAAGTGGGGTTTCTTCAGTTTTTCACTGTAAGGCTGCCCTGCGGGAAGAGATTGGTTTTAAATTCAAAAGATGTCTTTGTTTTAAACAGACTTTGTTTCAACAATGGAAAAGTTTACCATAAACCATAAAATGATGAAGCCACTCAAAGCAGAAATAAATACATACCTTATAAAGGCCAAGAAGGCCCAAATCTTTTATAACAGAGATGGCACTGACTCTGGGTCCTGTAGTGATTTCTCCTGCTACCTGCAACCGAATCTTTACTATCTCCAGAGGATTAGTGAAGATGACCTGGGAAGCTCCTGCCTGCAAACCCAAAAAGAAAATAAATTGCATTACTAGAGCATGCGGTGACAGATTGAATTTTGCAAGGTGCTGAATGCCTTCACTTGTCACTGCACTGGCTGATATTCTCATGTAAAAATATGAGATACACTTAATAAAGCACCTGTCAGGAAGGTAAAAACCCCAAATCAGAAACCATGGGTTTGCACAAAATAAACCTTTCTATTTCTATGTTTATAGGCCACAGAGGTGGATTAATTCAGCCTGTCTCTGCTTTTCTCCTTGACACCACTTTCTAGAAGTCATGGCTGTGTTTAAAAGTCTAAGATATTACACAAAATACTAAACTAATTGCTAGACTTGTACTACTAGAATATAAAACACATATAAAGAAGACCTTATGTTTATTCAATAATAATCCATCACCAACATGTAGACATGTTATTTGCATTTAGTGGTGATGCTGTTTAAAAGGTAAATTTGCATTTAATGGTGTAATTTTAAATTATTAAAAAAGGTGTTTGGAGTTTTGTTTAGCAGCCTTTAATTGTCCTAAGTGGAAACAAAATATAAAATTTAAATAGGAAGAGTAACATTTCCATATATGATACTAGATGGAAACAGGAATCCTATCTTTCTCTGAGCCGAGTATGACAGATGTTACATGCAGGAAAACTCTGTTAGCAGTGCTAAAGGACTATCTTGCAAACTTCCTAGTTTAATAGTGTTGCAGAGCTGCTTCAGCTGCTTCTTCAACCAAAGACTTTCAAAGAAATGTGTTTCAGATTTGAGAAGGTTCAGTCTGACAGTTCAGTTTCAGAAGCACATAAACTTATTTAAAATGACATGTTTAGATTTCTCCCTGGTTTGCTATAGGTGCTACAGCATTGGCTTCTGGAGAAGTTCATCACAAAACAGCTAAATTTTACTAAGCTTCCTTTTTCCCCTTATTCCTAAACCACCTTCTTTCATTTAAAAATTAAGTCCACTTCCTTAAAATTTATGGCATATAATCACTTGAATACAGCCAACTTTAAAAAGCATTTCTTTCACAATCTAAAAGCTCCTCTTAATCCTTAGCTATTCCTCTGACCCATCAACTTTTACTGAAGGAAAAATATGCAGAACATCTGCAATTAAAGCTTTTTTCTACTTCTAAATTGCCCAGGAAATAAACTGTAGTTTTTAATATTGGTGATGTGTCTGTGGAGTTAAATGAATAGTCCACTACAGCACCTGGACAGCATGTATGGTGTTTTCTGCTAATTGTTCAGAACTAATGAACTAATGATCTAATCCTTTCTGCCTATAGCACTATCTTCCTCTCTCCAGCAGCAGGCAGAATAAACTTGAGATCAGCCCTGAAGCATGGCTTAGAAGTTGGTGACTTGAATTATTCTCGACTTAAGACAAAGGAACACTCCAAACCTCAACAGCTCCCACTGAGAATGACCAAGCACCAGGGTACTATCTATGAGATGGTAGGCATGAAGCATCAAAATCTTCACTGACTAAGCATCCAACACTTCTCTGGACTTTTACTGAGCACACTGCCATCCCTTTACTGGAAGTCCCATTTATTACTTCACACAGTAGACATTTCAAATCATCATTGTTATGGCTTTACTAAAGCATGTGGACCCAAACAGTGGAAGATCAGCCCCTGCTTTTGATTAATTACCTCCACTGCAGTAGTTGCTGTCTTTAATGCTTTCCACTCAAATGATCAGTCTATGTCGTTAATGTCTGCTTTATTCCCTCACTTCTTCACCTCTTTGAAAGAAAATCAAAACCTAAATTTCTGTGGACGTTTACTGCAACCACTGGGAAGATGACCAGGCAAACTTGTTGCATCTTCTCCGTTCCTTGGATTTACTGCACTGCGTTTACGTAGTTACTTGACATCACTTGTGTCCAAAGCCATTATTCACTCTTTACATGTCATCTCACTTTTTCCTTCCTAGCTCATACACAGCTATACACGCAAGATGAAATGGCTGTCCTGCTAGACAAAGTTTCCATCTAAATAAAAGTTATAAAATTGACATCTGGCAAGTTCTGTTACACAACAACAGGTTTTTTGAAACACTGCATCAAACAGAAAAGCAATTTCAAATGTTTATAATTTCCTTACCTCATTTTAAAAATCATTTGGTAGACAAAACATTAAGCAGGATGTTCTTCTTACATAACACAATGCACCACACAAAAAAATTCAAGTAACTTTAAATTAAGACCCTAAGCTACAAATTCATTCCTTCTAGACAATTACCAGATACCTGCCTATTAAAGATACATCCTTTGTTTACATATATATGTGATATTCCATTTTTTATTTTTAATGTTATAAATTAGCACATCCTGCAGAGCAGCTGAAATAACTCTTACTATTTGCCTAACACCCACTACAGAAACACAAATAGGCCAATTCATAAACATTTCTATTTTCTACCCTGAATTCAATCTTCCTGCAATTAACATTCTCCTCTCATAGGTGTACAACTCCCTACCTTTCTGTTCAAATCATCAATAGCCTTCTTCTGATACAGAAATGAACAGAGAAGACTCTAAACACAATGCATGTTAATAATTTAGTAGCAATACTAATCATATCTACAATGTTACAAATTGTATGTACTTGGAAACAAATTATATATTATAATATTAATATTAAAATATGACCTGATGGTGGTTATTGAGCGAAATAAAATATAAGGAAAGCCCTAGCATATGCTTGTATTATCAGTATAAAACCATTTGAAAAGCTCTTAATTACACTTTGAACTCTGAGTATTCACAGCGTTGACAAACTTCAACAAGCAGCTTTCTCAAAAAGAGCCTTAAGTGTCAAGATACCATGTTAAATGCTCCCTATCAGCAATATATACTTCTATTCGAGTCTTGACTTTTCATACTGTTACACTTGGAGTTCAGCAAACTTTTCAGCAGAGCAGCGATTTAACTCACACTTAGGCACTGAATTCAGTGGAGTTGCACGAATGAATAAGGTCCTTCACAAGTACAGTTAAGACAAACATCGATTTTAATACAGAATATGTATCCTTGGATGGATAAGGAACTGCTGAGGAAACTTCGAAGGAAAAAAGAGGCTTATAAAAGGTGGAGGATTATAAAAGGTAGAAGCAAGGACAGGAGGCCTGGGAGAATACAGGGATGTTGTCCGGGAAGCTAGGGACCAGGTTAGGAAAGCTAAGGCCCAGTTAGAATTAAACTTGGCTAGGGATGTGAAGGATAACAGGAAGGGATTCTATAGGTACATTGCAAATAAAAGACAGACTAGGGACAATGTGGGCCCTCTCCAGAAGTTACCAGGACAACTGGCTACCCTGGATTTGGAGAAGGCCGAGATTCTGAATGACTTCTTTGCCTCGGTCTTCACTGGCAAATGCTCTGACCAAAGCACCCAAGTCTTGGAAGGCAGACACAGGGACTGTGAGAATGAAGACCTTGGGCCCACTGTAAGAGAGAATCTGGTTCGAGACCATCTTAAGAACCTGAACATGCACAAGTCCATGGGTCCTGATGAAATCCATCTGTGGGTCCTGAAGGCGCTGGCAAATGAAGTTGCGAAGCCGCTGGCCATCATATCTGAGAAATCATAGCAGTCAGGTGAAGTTCCCAATGACTGGAAAAAGGGAAATATAACCCTCATTTTCAAGAAGGGGAAAATGGATGACCCGGGGAATTACAGACCAGTCAGTCTCACCTCCGTGCCTGGCAAATCTTGGAGCAGATTCTCCTGGAAGGCATGCTAAGGCACATGAAAAACAACAAGGTGCTTGGTGACAGCCAGCATAGCTTCACTAAGGGGAAATCCTGCCTGACCAATTTGGTGGCCTTCTATGATGGGGCTACAGAACTGATGGACAGGGGTAGAGCAGTTGATGTCATCTACCTGGACTTGTGCAAAGCTTTTGACACTGTCCCACAGGACATCCTTGTCTCTAAATTGGAGAGACATCAATTTGATGGATGGACCACTCGGTGGATAAAGAACTGGCCGGATGGCCACACACAAAGAGTTGTGGTCAATGGCTCAGTGTCCAGCTGGAGACCAGTAACGAGTGGTGTCCCTCAGGGATCGGTGTTGGGACCGGTCTTGTTCAACATCTTTGTCGCTGACACGGACAGTGAGATTGAGTGCACCCTCAGCAAGTCTACCGATGACACCAAGCTGTGTTGTTAGGTTGATACCCTGGAGAGAAGGAATGCCATCCAGAGGGACCTTGACACCCTTGTGAGGTGGGCTGATGCCAACCTCATGAGGTTTAACCATGCCAAGTGCAAGGTCCTACATCTGGGTCGGAGCAATCCCAGGCACAGCTACAGGTTGGGCAGAGAAGAGATTCAGAGCAGCCCTGAAGAGAAGGACTTGGGGGTGTTGGTTGATGAAAAATTAACATGAGCCAGCTTCAATGTCTGCTCGCAGCCCAGAAAGCCAACCGTATCATGGGCTGCATCAAAAGGAACGTGACCAGCAGGTTGAAGGAGGTGATCCTGCCCCCCTACTCTGCTCTTGTGAGACCTCACTTGGAGTATTGTGTGCAGTTCTGGTGTCCTCAACATAAAAAGGACATGGAACTGTTGGAACAAGTCCAGAGAAGGGCCACGAGGATGATCAGGGGACTGGAGCACCTCCTGTATGAAGACAGGCTGAGAAAGTTGGGGCTGTTCAGCCTGGAGAAGAGAAGGCTGCATGGAGACCTCATAGCAGCCTTCCAGTATCTGAAGGGGGCTATAAGGATGCTGGGGAGGGACTCTTCATTAAGGACTGTAGTGACAGGACAAGGGGTATCGGGTTAAAACTTAAACAGGGGAAGTTTAGATTGGATATAAGGAAGAAGTTCTTTACCATGAGGGTGGTGAGGCACCGGAATGGGCTGCCCAGGGAAGTTGTGAATGCTCCATCCCTGGCGGTGTTCAAGGCCAGGCTGGACGAAGCCTTGGGTGGCATGGTTTAGTGTGAGGTGTCCCTGCCCATGGCAGAGGGATTGGAAATAGATGATCTAAAGGTCCTTTCCAGCCCTAACTATTCTATGATTCTATGTAACACAAAAAACCCTCACTTTTTCATTGTGTACTTAGAAAAAAAAAAAATGTGACTTATTTTTCATTTGTGTGCGTTTTTTAAGTAAAGGATTGCCTATCTATCTGACACAGAATGGGTGAGGCAGGGGCAAGTGTTGCCTGGGGAGCAGAGGAACAGCACTCCCCAGAAGAGGATGCAGAGCAGAATAGCACAAAGGATCTCCAAATAAAAATGAACTAGCAGCATGGAGGGTTGCAATGCAATTCTCCATGCTTCTGTGCAATCACTGGCAATCATCATCATTCTTTTTCAAAGTATTTTACTCCAGCTGTCAGCTATGTATGTTAAATACACGTGCACATATATATACACACAGAAGTATACATTGCAGTCCTTGAACTTCTTTTGGAGAAGGTGCACTAAATCTAGATTTCCCCCCCCCCCCTCCCCAAAACCTCTCTTCACACATAAATTACAACAGACACTTTTAAAAAGGTTGACAAATTTGTTTCTGAATGGAGGTTATTCATACACATAAAAAAATACCAGTAATAAAAATGTCTACTTAACCTTAATGTCATGTAAAATAACTCCACAAGGAGCAAATAAAGGAACTAAATCTGACAGCAAAGGTTATGTGAGAAAAGATGTAGTTTGAGATCCCACAGCAAACGCCCCATGACATGCCAAAGGCTGAAGGAAATACACAAATGACCCTGCAACATGAGACCTCTTGCCCTTTCCAATTCCACCCGAAAGGCATATGCTACAAAGGGGGAGAGGCCTATTTCAGGCCCTTCCTTCCTTCCTTTTTGAAACCACCACATCCTGGACCACAACTATGTCCCTTACAAGCAGCTAAAACAAGGTGTTACTTTAAAAAGCCTGGTTTAAAAACATCAAAAGAACTTGCACTTCTTTCTCATAGCAAAGCTGTCATTGTTCATGCACCTACACTAAGCTTAATGTCTCTTACTAAACAATAATTTTATCCCTAACTTTAAATGTCCACAACAGAGATCAGGATAAAGCAGTAAAGTTTAATTCTGCTTCTAATTTTATCTGTTTAAAGTATATTAAAAGAAGTAGCATCTTCAAGATTTCAAAGTAGCCTGACAGCTATAATTCTGTATTTTATGTTTGTTAAATAAACCAGTGACATTTTAAATCATTTTTTCAAAAATAAATATTTGACACATTCCTATTTGCCTGATAAGTTAACATGTTTGCGTGTATGTGTATATATATGTATAAATACATATGAAAATTCTTTTTACAAGTATGACCAAAATATTTAGACTAAATGTTACATTTAATGTTTAAATATGTAAAAGTATTAAAATCAATGGTAAATTTGGACCTTGATGTGTATGCATGTGCAGACATGTACACACACTCCTCCCAACCCCTAATCATCAACAGATGCACTGTTTACACCCCCAAGAAGGGTTCTTAGACCTTTTCTGCCTGGCACTCCACATCTGCTTCCTTCCTGTAGCGCAAATCGGAAATGTCTTTTGATCAAACAAGATTCATCCATTCAAAACGCTAAGCACCATGCACACTGAATAATGGGAAGAGTCCATTTCTTCCCATGTAACTCAGAGAAATTACAGCTTAAAAATCACAGCATCTTTACCTACAGTAACAGTATTTATGAATCATTTATGTAACATTAGATGTCTACTTCAACACTGCTTCCCAACTGAGAACAGAGTTGCCCTACAGCACCTTGCCCTTCATGATGCAGTCACATGCGTCATGCGTGTAAGCTCCTTTGAGAAGCACTGTCTGTATCAGGTATGCACTCCCTGCTTCCCCAGCCACTGTCAGGATACAGGAAATTATTAGCAAAGCCTCAATCTCCCTGCAACTCAAAGCTACTGATAGCTGAAAACTCCAAAGGCAGGAATGCAGGCTAATGACTGAATTACAATGAAATGTAATTCAATTAATTACAGTAACAGTAGGGACAGAAATTGCTTGCTCTGAACATGCATAAGTGTGGATAGCGCTGTTGATGATTAACAAACCAGCATACTCTCAGGAAGGTAGGAAGACGGGATATCAGTTTCATCCACCAGGGATCAGAGTCCTTTCATTGACAGGTATGACCTGATCCACTGTAACTGAGCTGCCCCGCATAGCTGTTCTGCAGTGCTCAAATATAGCTACAGCTTGAGAGCAGCTGGGAATATCTGGGCTCTGACAGAGCAGACCCTACACTTCCCAATGACATTTACATTGCCCAGCGGCTAGCAGGTAGGTTTCAAGGAGCACAGGGCACAGGCTACTTGCGGGAGGTCCCTACCCTGCAGTAAGGAAGGAAACACAACAGACAGGCAGCTGACCATGTAAACAGGCCACTGCATGGGCAGCATCTTTGTTAACAGCTACAAGAATTAAGACATTTCCTCTTAGTGGGAACGGGAGTTTATTCCATAACCTTATAGGAGATGATTATAATTGGAGCCTGACAAGTAAGATTTTGGCCCAAGAGATCCAGTCACTTGGAGTTACTGTTTCTGAAGGAAGCACGTGCCTATGGGTAGCCTCTTTGCTGGACGGAGTAGCACTTTTTACAGACACTCCAGAGCTGAGATAATGAACAGACTACACAGGTTCTTTTAAATCACTACTATCAGAGGATTCACTTGTCCTCACGTGTGGGTCTTGAAAGACTGTAACACCATACATTAGATTTGATATGGCACTGCCAGCCAGAGAGGAGAATCTGCTAGGTCTGCTGGAGCCTTGCCCAAGCTGTCTCCATTTCCTCACAAGGATTTTTTTGACTCATTGTCGAGGACTGTAGCATGCACAATGTGCTTTTGTACAGCTCACAAGAGGGTGGGCCTTCAAAGGTCAGGAAGGCTTCTCCTGTAATCTCTATAAAGGGGCTGAAAATACGGCTCACTCATTTTGCTCATCCACTATCAGTTCCAAACCAGAAATGTTGAAAACGTGCATTATTCCTGTTAAACAGGAAAAGGTTCAGCACTAAACACAGGCAAATGAGAGAGATAATAATAAGTACATCTGAGAACTATATAAGAGCATAATGCTGCTCCTTCTGATTTTATGACAAGGTTAAAAGCATGTTTTGAATTTAGCCTATATTAGTAGTGAACTATTGGTCTCCAAGTGAGACTTCACTTGGAGTTTTGCGTACAGTTCCGATGTCCTCAACATAAAAAAAACATGGAACTGTTGGAACAAGTCCAGAGGAGGGCCACAAGGATGATCAGGGGGCTGGAGCACCCCCTGTATGAAGACAGGCTGAGAAAGTTGGGGCTGTTCAGGCTGGAGAAGACTGCATGAAGACCTCATAGCAGCCTTCCAGTATCTGAAGGGGGGCTATAGAGATGCTGCGGAGGGACTCTTCATTAAGGACTGTAGTGATAGGACAAGGGGTAACGGGTTCAAACTTAAACAGGGGAAGTTTAGATTGGATATAAGGAGGAAGTTCTTTACCATGAGGGTGGTGAGGCACTGGAATGGGTTGCCCAGGGAAGTTGTGAATGCTCCATCCCTGGCAGTGTTCAAGACCAGGTTGGACGAGGCCTTGGGTGACATGGTTTAGTGTGAGGTGTCCCTGCCCATGGTAGGGGGTTGGAACTTGATGATCTTAAGGTCCCTTCCAACCCTAACTATTCTATGGTTCTATGATTCTATTAGTAAAATATTTAAGTGTTAAACAATAAAGAAAAGCCAAAAAAAAAACTGTTACCCACATCCAGGTACTGAAAATAATTTAAAAATATATGAAATCCAGACAGTCCCACAGTAACCCATCCTTTTGTATTAACAGAGAGAGAAGGAATACAGAAATAATGAAGAAAGGTAGCCTCACCCCAACCAAATAATATTTCAGTAAAAAAGAACATAAAATAATAAAACTGATTATCAGATGCTTGATTTTAATTATTAATTTAAGCACCGAGAAAAACACTAATGAATTATATTCACTTCAGTTACAAATGCCTTGTATGTCCTTTTGTGTTATTGAGCTTTCCAGAAAAAGTTTCGTCTTCTGCTAGCTATACATCACAGCTGCTTTCTCACATTTCTCAGAAAATAAACTTTATACACTGACAGGTGAAGACTCAAGCATGTACTAGGCTGCCAAATTCAATCAGGCAGAACTATACGCAGCCTCCCTTCAGGGCTGCTTCTTTGAATTAAAAGTTTGCAGAGGTCAACAACCTTTCTGCCCCCGGTTTTTTTGTAAGCAGAGGAGGTTTTATACCAGCCTGTCAGCCTACTCAACTGGAAGTTATTAGTGTTCTCTGCTACAAAAGAAACCTAACTCAAGCCTTAAACATTTTATAGGGATAACAACTGTTGGGGAATCCCACAAATGAAATCAGCCAATGTGCAAAACCAAAAGAGATCTATCATCAATATCAATTCAAACCACTTACAGATTGTTAAGAGACCCATTGAATTACAGCCCTCAATCTCAACAAAAACACAATTTGGTTTTGAGCTGTATTTAGATGATGGATGTAGTTCGCTTCTGGAGTAACATGGCTGGATTTTATACAAAGTCATTTAAACAGAAAATTTGCTCATACCTGTTACCTGAAAAGCAAGACTACATCATTCTGGTTTTCCACATTTTTGCTAATAAAAAAATTCGCATATAGCAAGATGAAGAGTGTATTTCTTTTCCTTCTTAAAAACTTCAGCAAGAAATAGATCTTCTACATTGTTCTAGCCCTGAAGGAAAATCAAACATCATCTCTATAATCCTTTCTCAAAGGATTATATCTTTCCAAACTAACCATGAACAACAACCCAGGCAAAAGTATGGACAGGGAGAAAAGATCCCCTCTCTTTAGCCTTTTGTGAATAAAACCATTGCTGAAACTGAAAAAGAAACTGGGCCAAAAGAAGTTGATGAAGGACATAATTCCAAGGGAACTCAGCTCAGAAGTATGCAAATATTTCCAAACAGAAAACAAGAATAATTTTTCCCTGGGAATACAGGATGGATACTTACACAGCCTCCAGCAAGGACCTCTGCAGGAAGTGGAATGGAACCATCTTTCTTAGTAAATTTGTCTCGGACAAAGTCATTAACCTAGTAACGATACAATACATTACACACAATTTTAAGTTATTTTTCCTCCTTACTAAGAGACATCAAGTACATCTGCAACCATATGTATTAGAGTGCTTGTAAGTGGTCATCTTTCACACATTTTAGGAAATAAATCCTGTTATGTTAACAAACAAAAGGATGCCAGAAAAAAAAAAGGTACGTACAGTTAGCTTAATAGCCTTTTCTGGAGCAACACCTATCAGCTGTGGTAACAAGCCTATAGAAACAAAGACATCATAAGGCAACATTATCTTCCTAATAGAGAAACTAGCATTTTATAAGAGCGCTACAGAAATGCCTTTCTGCACATGGGATATCCTTTGAGGTGGATGTCATTTAAGTGTGTGATGCTGCTAGAGCACTACATATTCATACCACCCAATTTTATGTTAAGATCTCTGTTGAACATGGTAATAAAAAGGGCGACCAGATCTGCCTTCCACAACCAAGTCAAGCCTAATGCTGTTGCTGTACAGAAGTAAAAAAAGGTAAGGACTGAACATACACCTTAGATATGTCTATTACATAAGAATTCATTTGACTTTTTTAGCAACTTAGTATCATTTTCCCCTAAACCTTACAATCACTGTTTAAAGTAGGAGAGTAATTGTGAGACATACATGACTGATAAATGATCAACTCACTTTTACTTGATTCACTGACCTGAGTTTTCTGAAGGCTCCGGTCAACTAAGCATGAAAAGGATTTTCTTTTGTTCAGTCCAACATGGTAGCAGGAACTTCTTTAAACCCTATTACTGTTAAGTATTTTTTATCTCACCCAGAGGAAGCCTTAATGAAGAGAAACCTATCCTGAAAAGGACCTTGTTCTTGAAAAATAGCTACTACCAAAATGAACTTCCATACACTGCACATACACTTTTCTAGGAACTAATAGGTTTAAGAAAAAAATCAGTAGATGGCAGTCTTAACTTCCTAACATACAAGATCATAACAGCATCTTTTATTTTTAAATACATTTTTGCCATAATCCTTTTGGCATATTGATAGGTCATAAACCTTAAAGGGCTTATTTTTCTAAGAAGTGGTCACTTCCTAATGTTATTCCATGGTTACAGAATATCAGGTTTTCAGAAGTGTTTGCCAGTTACCTAACAAAAATCCCCCACTAATTATATCAGAGATAACAGGAATAAAACTGTTATTTTCATACAATGCAGCTTTCCACTACCCTTTAAGTGAAAAGAATAATAACTAAAAATTCATTTTTAAATGTTCAAAATTACCAAAAGTACTCAGCCTGCAGAATTTTTATACTACTTCCTTAAAAGGAAGCTCAGAGCAAAGGTACCTAAATAGAAAGAGCAGCAGTTAATATACGTAGCGTAGTGTTTTCTTCCAACATAATACTTTCTATGTGATTTACAGACTTACTATGCTGAGGAAAGGTAGTTATTAAATACAAAGAAAGGTTGACAATAACAAAAGAAATGCTGCCCTCCCAACCTGAATCTTCGATCTACCATGAAAAGAAAATCCAGCTCTGCAGTGCCTACACTTTAAAAACCCAAAACTACCAGACAAAACACAAGACAATCCCCCCTTCTAGGCAGCTGAACTCATTGGGCACACATATTTGGTGTACCAGAGAACCTGCATCGTTGAGTGAAGGACTTTAGCCAACTCTAAAAATAATTCTGTTGATTACTTTAATATACTACACAGACCATATAATTGTATCAGTCCAAGATGTAACATGCTGACCATTAACTGTAGTATTTTCAAAGCAACTTCTTACACTAAACAATCCTAAAGACAATTATTATACAGACTATTAAATAGTTTAACAAACTGACATGCTCTCAAACAAGCACATTTTTTCTCAAGCGTAAAGCACTGGTTCCAACTCATTAATGGAATTATCCTTGATTTCAAAGTGTTTGAGAAAGGTTAGAAAATAAAAATAACAAATGATCAGGTTTAGAAGCTGCCGTGCAAACGTGGTTGGGGGGAAGAGAAAGAAAACAGTACCATAGAACAGCACTGTAGAAATAGTCTCATAAATGTAACTCATGGAGTATTTGCTGTTGCAAAAGATTTAGCAACAAAAAAGAAAAACAATTCACCAGTAAGACGTTATTTATGGAGATTACAGCCATTTCATCAACATTTTCACTGACATATTCCTCCTCTACTCACTTGCATATCAAAATCCTGCAAGATTACAAAGAATTCTTTAGCCAGAATACACAGACTTTCACATGCAAAAACCTCCCAGATATTGTCCTTAAAGGACATTGTTCAGTGTCTTCATTGACAGAACATGTTGCAAAGCAGAAAAAAAGGCTGTGACCATCACAGAAGTCACTTTCTCCAACTAAAAAACAAACATGTGCCAATTTATAAATACTTTACTGATCCTTATGATAACTGCACACATCATCATTTAGGTGAAATGACAATTAAAAATAGAGAATTCAACTAAATATTGATTTCAGAGGACTAACTAGCATGGACCTTCTATGTAAGTCACTTTACTGATGTGAGAAAAAGCCTTCAGAATCTTCTAAGCTAAAACAAGATATATCTTTCAGTCTAACTGATAAAACTGATTAAAGTTGCTTTGAATTCTTAACCTGTATTTTAGAGGAGGGGTTTTTAATTGTTTTTTTTTTCTTTCTATCACAACTTTTATGAGTTCCACTATTGATATTTAAAGTAAAATAGAGCAACATAATACAACAGCAGGATTCAATTTCTTGTCCACAGGACAAAACAAGTCCTACCACCTGCAAAAATATGAGCCAGAACTGGCATCCAGTTGACAGGTACATTACAAAATTACTGTCTTTTGTCTCTTAACAAAAAATATTTGCAGTAAAATGGACCTTTATTCCTCACATGCTAATCTCCCTCTGATATTTATCACCAGCCAAAAGTTACAGTCCTCAATTTGTGAGCTAACAATCATGTCCACAACACTCATCTCAGAAATTAGGACTTTAAACAACCTAAGCAGCACAGAGCAAATCAGTAACAAAAATACGTCCAGTTTTTCCAGCAATTCCTTACGATGAACAGTGCTCAAGGGAAGATACATATTGAGTTTTATGAAACAGAAGCAAAATTGTATATGATATCAAGTTTCCTGGTTTTCCCCTAAGAAACTAGGTGCTGAGGTATTAGAAAAGAGGCAGAAAATCCCTGACTTGGTATAATTTATTTTTTATTCACTTACCTCTGTAAAGACCAAAAAAGCCTTCAAAACGCAAAACCTTTTTAAAGCAGTCAAAACTGTTTTTATACATCAACTCTCCTACGACTGAACCAGTGGAGCGCTGATTCTGCATACGAGTTTTCACCAGGTCTATGGGATATACCGCAGTTGCACCAACAGCTGTAAGGAAACATTTAAGTATTGTTTCTGCACTACCATTGTTGGTGTAGTACATTATTTTTATGATGATTTTCTACAATATTTATTTAAATACAAAGAATACATAAGCTGGTAAGATCTCTGATGTTTTGGAAGAAAGAGAGGACAATACTAAAAGTCTAGAAAAAAGTCTCAAGGAGAATGAATTACAGTTACTTAAAACAAGGTGTGTAAAACAATCTGAACTATTAGTAAGGAATTTCATTACTGGTGTAATTTCAGAGGACTGTGGAGAGATACCAGAACAGAAGCATTAAGGAAAGAAAGGGAGTGGCATAACCAGAAGCAGCTCCACCCTACAGTTCTTCACGTTTATAACCAAGAAATGCATCGTAGATGAGACCGAGTATTCTGGCAAGACAGTGTTAAACTAACCTAAACTTGAAAACGGAAATATTACTCACCTCCAGCAACTGAGCCCAAAGTGAACCTGTAAGCTGACTCTGCTACCTGGAGCCAGATAGGCCTGCCAAACTCTCCAAAAGATTGCTGTGTGAGAGGGAACAAAAAAAAAAAAAAGGAAAAAGGACATATAAAGCACTTGAAAATCTGCAGGGGAAAACAAAGATGCTTGTGAATGGGCTTTTATAATGGTACAGAAAGAATATGATAAAAATTGGTAGCTTTACGTTATGGAGGAAAAAAATAGTTACTATATAACTTCCATTACGCCTAATAAATGAAGCACTTTTTTCAAATACTCCTTTCAGAAAATATTCTTCCTTATATATTCCTAGTATAACTAAAACAAATATGGTCAAGAAAAAGCAGACAGAAAATCCAATCAACTTTGCTACTTTCCATTCTGTTGCCTTTGAGTTTGTGTGGCATCTATCTCCCCCTTTTGGCTCAAATAAAACTCATTACATCAAAAGGAATTCAGTATTTCACAGACAGCATCTATCAAGATGGGATATATTTTAAGGTTACATATACATTAATACATAGCAAAACCATGACATTTGATGTCTTCAAAACAGTAAAAAGTCAATTATTTCTCAAAGTATTCTCCACAAGTCTTTTTCAGGCAGCTGCTAATTTACAAGCACAATGATGACCTCCCTCACTTCAATCACACACACTATTATAAATGTATAGTGTTCTAATTAAATATAGGCCTGCACAGAAAATATTTGCAGAGACTCATATTATTAGATGGTTATTAGAAACAAGGTAACTGATAAGCAAGATGTAAGTGTCCACAAACTTGCACTACAGCGTACAGATCATGGACCAAATTTTCTTCCAAACACAAACAAGAGGACAAGAAAAGAATTTGTTATGCAGTATAACTTGGCTAGGCTATATTACTGGCCAAGATATTAACTGTTAAATTCCATATGAAAGCCCATCTCCCCAGAACAAACCTGTTTTTCTTAAAAGCACCCTGTGCCATTAGCAGATGCGCTCCTGACTGCACAGCTGGAATATATACAGACCACAAACTGCTATGGAAGGCTTTGCTCTGATGCACACTATGAACTCTTCACAAAGATTATCACATGTGCATTTCCCAGTTAACTCAGCAAGGCTACTTAACTAAGTTAAGTTCAAGTTATTGAAGCTCTGAAAAGTGAAATATCCACAGAAAGACAGCAGGTACCTCAGTGTAAGCTACTCTGTTTGGACTGGTATTACACTGGATGTGCAAAAACCTGCCTTTATCACATAATGTTACACTGTATGTACAAAATGTAGAACAAAAGCCCATAAGACTAAGATGTGATCTTTACCTGTCATTACCTGCGATCATTACATGTGATAAAAAACATGAATTATATTTTATACAGTTTTTCTACAGAAGAAAAAGATACACCTAACATCATTTGCTTCCACATGACATTTTCCTCTCCCAGCAACATATCTTAACAGAGAAGAACTGGGAAATTCTAGGTAGCATCAAAATGATGAAGTGCACATACGCTTAAATCAAATGTATTGCCTTTACAAGCAATCAGAAACAATAAATCTGATTAATGTCCTCACTATTCTCAAAACACCAAATTTTTCTATCTAAAAAACAAAAGTTCACAATAAAATCAAAATAATCATACACACACACAAAAAAAATCCTAAAATACAGAGATATTCCTTTTGATTGATGTAAATAAAAGACACACACAATAGTAATACTCCACAAAGGCTTAGAAGTCATTCTTCCTTACACAAAAATTTTCTCCTGCTATAGCACACCTGCTTCTTTTTAGCTGTTTTAAGGTTATTCTTTTCCTAAGCTCCACACAGTACTCATCAAAATTCAATCACAGAATCATTATATTCAGACATTAGTCTTATTGAGTACATCACTGGATGTTAAAAATCAAACTCTGAAGGAAATGTCACTTTTATATTATTAAATAAGTGTTCACAAAGTTTGCAGTTTACTTGTGTGTTCAGATGGGTATGTAAATGAATGTAATTAATGCTATAGCTTTCAAATCATGAATATTTATAAACAGAAAATTACTGTAGCTGTCATCCCCATAGGATATTCAGCTGCTAGGCTTTAAGAAAATCTCACACAATGAAAAAAAATTGACAACAGAGTAAACATGGTTGAAAGCAAGTTAATTTCCATTTCCAGCAAACCTACATAGAATTACTTTATGTAAAAATGTAGATCTTCCTTTAAGAAGGAATTTTAAAATCATACACAAATAATTACAGACTTGGTTTTATTTTTCAGGGACAGCTGGACCTCTCTGAGATGATATTCCCTCTTCCAGGAAGGGATATCTTTCATTTTATTAATACAGTTATATAAGGTAATATAAGGTTCACTTAGGAAAAGGTCTATTAAAAGACTGTTCCTTATAAATAAAAGAAAATTAAATTACTTTGCTTTTTGTTGTCCTCTCTTAACACAGAATGTAGACTAGGATGAAAATATAATGTCTTACTCCAGGAGTGTGAAAAGAGTATATTCTGTTCTATTGATGAGTAAAACTTTTATCAGTGAGCTCATTTTATAACAATGCCAAGTTACAAAGGTAGTTCTGAAGTGTAAAATAAAAAAAGTCAGTATTTTGTCTAGTCATAAAGGTGAATACGAAGACACTGATTAAAACCAAAGTTGGCAGTTAGGAACGTAATTACAAAACTTCATCAAAATTATTTCTCATTAGTCTGGATAAACGTATACACATTTCTGTGTCAATCCATTCTATCATTCTTGTCATCAGGACTCCATAGGAAGACTGTTACCACTAAGTAGGTTTTGAACACTTACTTAATTGGCTTACATGCCTAATAGCTTAAGGACAATAGAGCATAACATTAAGAACAGAGCAGACACTGCATTTCAGACCAATTTGTTTGAAAGAGAACTAAATGATCAAATCCACCTGTAATAACAGTCACCAAAATACACTCAGTCCCATGTACGGAAGACTTGCTATATTCCATATAGGACAATTTTTTAATCATAGCAGTTGAACTTTCAAGATTTTCCTGTCATTAATACATATCCTAGATTTTGTAGTGGATATAACTGCTTAAAAGAACCTCTGCAATATGCCTAGGAATGCATAGGACGTTTTATAAACACAAGCTTTTATTTTCAGATAGACTCTTGGGTCTCCTCATCCACTGGAAAATACAGGATACTCGTGTGGCTAATAAGGCATGGGTGACTTTTGTCACTACACTGCCACTTTACTTCAGGCCACTCTGCAGCAGTACTATCTGTCACTGGCATCAGCAGGATAGTGAATCTGAACTTCACTTTATGGGAAACAGTGTAGCTTGGAACGGTTGACAAAGGTACTGCTGCCAGCTGCATGTCCTCCTGCCCCAACAGCCCAGATGGCTGAGCTACTTGCAAATCAGTTGCTGAATCACTGCAATTCGGGAGCAGCATTTTAACACAACTCATCACCAGTGTCAGATTGCCATAAATGCTGAGCTGCAAGATGTGGCTGTTCAGCAATTGATTCCTAAGGAGCCCAGCTGTCTGTGTACCAAGCAAGGTGTGGACAGCTGGGAGCAGAACCCAGCCCAAACCAGAATAATGCCCCCTTGAGAATCAGGACCCTTGGATGTTTTGATAGGCACTCCATAAACTCTTAACACAGACTGAAAGAGAACTGAAGTAGTTCAGACATTGCAAGAAAGTGAGAACCTTCAGGATGAAAAATTACATTTATCTACCGAGTACGCAAAGATGTATTTAGTCAGAACAATGGGATATGCTCATACAAGATCTTCAGAATCTTCCCTTTGTGTATTACAGGGGGAAAAGGGATGTGGAGACATCCTTGGAGCAAAATGCACTGGTTCAGATGAATATCATTGTATTTTCTTGCAAACCTTACTCCAGAATGTAGAGCTCTGTGGAATTAAAATTTCTCATTAAATTCTAACAGCAAAAATAAACAAAAGATTGCTCATCAGAAACCTTTAAGATCAGATCCTATTTTTTGGTTTGTTTTGCATAATAAACACTTATGTGCAACTGGACTATGTACTTTTTGATTATGAAACCGTGTAATTCACCATGTATATATGCCCTCCTTTCTGAATCTGCTTGTAACTGTTTCAAGGTCAACCAACTCCCCAAGACTTTCTTCTCAGGGCTGCCCCCAGTCCATTCTCCACCCAGCCTATATTTGTGCTTTAGATTACCCTGCCACACATCAGACCAATCTAATATGACATCTAGTACCTTGTTTAGATGCATACTCAATAGCCTGCCCGATTTCTATCCTAATAGCAATACATACAGCATGTTTCAGAACCTATCGAAAGTGTATTATTATTATTTTTCACATGTAAATATACGTAAACATTCACTTAACTTTAACAATTTTATTCTTTTTCTACCTACCTGCCTCTGGAGTTCTGCCAAGTTGTAAGGTAATGCACCTTCTGCCAGTGGTGCTATTCTCTCTATATCTGCCATAGTTAAGCGCCTTTACAAAGGACAGAGAAAAATAAATTACCGGCAGATAAAACACCAAATCCAGTAATACTGTATTCCTGGCCACATCCCACAGAATACATCTTGAGTTTAAAAAACCCACTTGTCACATCTGAATGCACATCTAAGAAGTCTGCTATACTGCAATAAAAAATGCTTGGAATTAGAAGGGCATTCTCATAGCTTGCAAGTGGAAATAAAGGGAGCCTGGATTATTCCTATAACTAGGAACAAGGGATATACTACACAAATTAACCTATTTCTATCTATTCCTACCTAAGTTTTCACATGTGTTAAAGACCCATGCAAACCATCAACAATACTTAGAGTTGATAATACCAGCGTACTGTAGTCTTTTTGGACTACTGTAATGTATTTTGCTATTTTAAATGTTTACCTATAATATAACAACTAATAATTGTGTTTGATATACACAATTCACTTACAAAACTCACATCAAGGTGAGTTTACATTGAATAAATTACTGATAATGAAATATAATACAAAACTTTGCAAAATTAAGGTGAAAATTAGTAGCTTTCACACAGAAAACAACTGTAAAATGCTAATATTAATTATGTTACCCAGTAACACTGTATAAATCAGCAAGTTGGTAGAGAATATCTACTTCCAGTGGTGTAATTTGTGCGAAGTGGATTGCAGAGTGCGTAAATTCCTCTGGATTCAAAAGAGAAAGAGAAATAAAGTAATTGCATTATTTGTCGAATTTCCTCTTTAAACGCTCACAAATAACTTCAATACCATCAAAACGAAATCTCTCTCCAAGAAGCAAAATCCATTATGCAAAGGGAAAAAAATATCTTTAGGAGAACATTTATCTTGAAACAGGCCTTTGCATCACAGATCAAGTCTGACTCCACAACTGCGATTTAAGGTAAGAATTCAAAGTCAACAAAAAATCCTCTTATTAGCAAGCTTAATAAAACCACACCCACAATTTGTGACACTTGTTTCTAAAGTTCTGTGAAATAGAACAGAATAATGGGCCATTATTCACAGTTTTAAGAGCAACTGACTCATCTATTGCCATCATGTCCAGATTTTTTGCTCTGCTAGCTCCGAATGACCCCAAGTTTAGGTATTCATCTAGCCAAATTATATGACAGGTTCATGACATAATTGGCAAGCTGCAGTAAACAAGTCTGAGCTGTAAAAACACACTTCCTTTTTTTTCCACAACACAAATCCAAGCAAGATGTATTTACGCATCTGCACCAAAAAACATTGCTAGACAATTTGTTAGCACAATTTGGAGGATGAGGACACGCATTTTATGTTTTCCTTTAGGGACAAAGGTATGCAGAGCATATGAACATAACCCAAACAAAGAATGGGGGGGGGGGGGGATGCTTTTTTGGCATGCTTTTCACCACACACAGACTTGGCTGGTCCCATCCATACAGGTAATAAAATCAGTGATAAAATCTGTCATAAAATGACTACGAAAGCAATCTACTCATGCCTGCAGCAAGACTGAAATATGGCAACTTTTCATATGCACACAGATTACCTACGTCCTAACAGATATAAACTATATATAAAACCGCTCAGGCAAGTAAGCACTAAGAATTCATAAATAATTACAATTTTTCTAAAAAATATTTAATTGTGAATAAAGTAACTAGAGCTAAACCAACATGGGGATTACTGATGATGGATTTTCAAACTTAACCCATTCTATCACATTCCCTTTCTATTTCTAAGCAACCATGAATCCCTTTCCAGAATTTTTCAACGAGTGGTAAAATTCTCAACAACATACTGATTTTAAGTTAATCATTCAAACTAATAAGGCCAACAAGGCCAATTCTTCTCCTCAATGAGCTTGCTAAAAATTATCACTAACCTGTGAGGATGAAAATCACTCTTTAAACACTTTTCATAGTAGCCCTAACCTTGCATACTACTGCAGCTTCCAACTTGCCTTAACTCGTGTGCAATAACAGATTACAAATTGGACAGAACTAAAACACTAATAAAATGTAGGAAACATACTTTACCTTTTGTGACTTCAACATCTTTTCTTGTACCTGCTATATTACTGTAGATTTTCCTAACAATATCCATGTTATTCAAAAGGGCATTAAATGCATTGAAATAGGAGAAGCTGACCTGATGTGAAACGGTTCCACCAGCTACCTTTAAAAATAAGGAAAGAATTAAAGATCTCTTTCCATTCCTGCAATTTTAAGATATTTTTTGATAAAAAACATTAGGGCAGAATTGTTAGACGGGATACTACTTTTTTGGTAAAAACATTAGGAAACAATCAGGAAATAATCATTTAAGTAGATAATTATTCAATGTATCTGATGCATGTACTAAATATGCCACTGTTTTTCTTATATTCTATTTCTAATAGACGAATGTAAATGCTACTTCAGATAAAGGCACTAACTGACTTATTGCATCACATACAGCAGTGACTATTTCCAAGTCCAGAGTTAGTAGATACTATAAATTTTACACAAGATGGTATGTTTTATTAGTTAGACAACACAAGATATATAGGGAAAATAGTAAGATAAAAAGATATTCCTTTGTATTTTTATAACTTTCATTCTTACATACTTTTAATACTATATACTGTTAGTTTATAACTTTTACGTCATTACTTCACCTACAGATCTTGCCAAACTATCTCAGCTGTAACCATTCTACCTCTAGAATCTACACACTGATTTTATGAATTCTGATCTGAAAAAGAATGTAAGAATACATAAAAAGACAAAACTGAAATTAGTCTCCACCTTTTGAGATGTCATATATTCAAATATAAAAATCAGATGCTTTTGTTCCAAATGAATGTTCTTTCTGTGCCAAGTACAGTTTGCCTTGCTTTAGTGAAAAGTCTAGTAGACTAACTCAAACTGCTTCCAACATGTAAACCAGACTGCCAAACTTTTCCACTACTGCAGCAAAGGAATGCTGCCATGTTTCACTCTGTCCACTCTGTTATGATGGGGATAATCTCTAGTACCAAGGAAGTGACAAACAGGTAGGAGAAGACAAAGTGGCATAGAAGAAGTAACATCTTAAAACATTACAGCTATTAAATGCTGAATTCAAGGCACTTTTATTTACACTTACTGAAACTAAATTTTCTTCCACAAATGGAGTAAGCATATGTGAGCGAAGGGTAACCATGATGTCATTGAAGTCCAACCCAGTTATCATACCACTTTTATTTTTGTCCTTCAATACAAAGGCTTGTCTTGCATGTTCTAACTGCAGCTCCTAGAATGAGCATTCAGAAACAGCAGATTAGAAACAAGCTCTATAACTTAGGTATTCACAAAAATGTCACTTATTTCAGATTCTTATAGCATGCCTCAGTATGTCCATGCATGTAGACCACAGCACAACTGCAGTTTAAACTTAAATGCCAGCTCAAGTAAAATGAGAAGTCTGCATACTGAGTTTAACCACAAATTCATTCCTCTGTCAAGGAAAAGCCCCAGCTCAACTGTAAGGAAATACACACTTTCTCTAAGTGATCTGAGAAATAAACTTCATATATCCATGTCCTGTCTGCTATCTATTCCTTTATTAAATACTTAACTGCTAGGGAAACATCTGATATTGATCTTAAAAGACCTGAAGTGAACTGATCTCCTGCACATCCAAGATGAAATATGACTGGGCTATTATAAACTAACTCATTGAAAAGTACTTGAAAATAAACAGGAGGACAGTGAAAATTATATAATACAGATTTAGAGTGCCCCCAACAGCTACTTCCCATAATGTCATAAATGGCCACTCATTTCAGGCAATTTAAAACTCCTATACAATCTGTAAAAACCCTCATATAAAGCACACTGCAGTAACCTAACCTCAAGATAATAATGATGGTTGTAAATTCTATGTCCAGAAAAAGTTGTTTCCTTCTATTCAAGCAAACATAAAGCACATTCAGCTGCCACTCAGACTTCCAGAAGCAGCAAAAATAATAACCATGTACTGACAGACAATAAGAAGAGGTCTAACTATCCAGCTTATATCACCTTCACAGTAAGTTCTCAACTGCTTAACCTCAAGATCAAGGTTTTCTAGATCAGAGTGCAACAAGCCTGCTATGATCCAAGTCCAAACCCCACAAGATAAATAAGAAACAAGAAACATAACCTAATCTAAAATGAGGGGCAACAATATCCAACTCGTATACATATTGATATTACTACAGCCCGTACTACCCTTCCCTACAGAGGGTTTTTAATATATGAAGACAGTAAAAGGTTACGGTATCCGACATAAGAGTATCTTGGAGCAATAAGCATAAAATCAAAACAGATATTTATCACTTTGTTCTGGGTTAGGTTCCACACAAAAAAGCAATGCGGCTTTTTCTGCCCAGTATTCCAAATTTGTGCTTGGGATCACTTAAAATACATGGTACTAAAGGCAGAACACAGTTTATTCCTTAAAAGTAACACCATGTTATACTGCAGCCTTGAAAGTCTGTGCCAAACTCCAGTATCTCGATTTACAATACAGACTTCAGATCCTATTTAGTTAAGACATGTTTTTCTAGAATCTGCTCTAGATCCAGATACAGGTCAGTACAGGAAAGACATGGACCTGCTGTAGTGAGTCCGGGAGGAGGGCCACAAAAGCTTGGAGGGCTGGAGGACCTCTCCTATGCAAACAGGCTGAGAGAGCTGGGCTTGTTCAGCCTGGAGAAGAGAAGGCTCTGGGAAGATGTTATTGAGACCTTTCAGTCCTGAAACAGCACTTACAGGAAAGATAGGAACAGACTTCTTAGTAGGACAAGAGGTAATGGTTTTAAATGAAAAGAGGGTAGATTTACAGTGAGGGTGGTAAAATACTGGAAAAGGTTGCCCAGAGAGGTTAAGATGCTTCATCCCTGGAAACATTTAAGGTCAGGTTGGACAGGGCTCTGAGCAACCTGATCTTGTTGAAGATGCCCCCTCTCATTGCAAGAGGGTTGCACTAGATGACCTTTAAAGGTCTCTTCCAACCCAAACTGTCCTATGATTCTATGATCTATTTTTACGCTGGACAATAATGACAGATAGTATTAAGGCACATCTATCACTCACTACTTTTAAGACAAAACTATTTTGCAGCAAAGGCTAGCCCTGGAAGTGCATAATCTATTTTTCTTCAGGTCCACTAGACAGAAAACTTAATTTATGGAATTCAGTGCAACTACCAACAATTCTGCAAACTCCTTTCTCATGAATTATAATGTACGTTTCTCCTACTCTCCTTTCTTCCTTTATAACTGATGCCTTCTTTTAACTTCTAGTATAACCTTCAATTCATTTTATATTTTTACTGTAACTTTTTGACTTAGTACAAAGTCTGGTTCTAAATGAAATCCTTTAAAGCCTGGTCCCTAGAGGGTGATTCAGCAACATTTCAGGAAAGAGATACGCCTCCTGCAAAGTTGGCTGCATTTAAGATCAAACTCCCAATCACGCCAGTGAGAGAAAAAAAAAGGGTAAGTATTAGGATAAATACACTAAAAGAAACGTTAAAGAAGCAAAAACATTTATATGGGAGGTTATATGGTTAATAACAACTGGCTATATGTAGGATGCTATCTTTCTCTGGCAGAGGTTAATTTTACTATTAATTTCCCATGACAGAAAAAGCAGACCCTCAATCCAGTTAAACAACAATCAGTAAAACGGTTAATTTCATAAACAGTGTATTTAGTTCCATTCTTTTATAGGATGGTATTCAAGTTAAGGCACAATGAGTACATACTGCTTACAGAACTGGTATGGAGAAATACCAGAATAAGATCCAAATTTATAATGAAATTAGTGTATTATTAGAAATGAAAATGAATTTCAATTCTACTTTGGAAGAAGGTTAATAACTAACCTGAAGAAACTGACTGAATTCTGAATAGTTAAGATGCTTCTTCCTGTTATGTCCAAAATGCAGTCGAATGAACTCACAGTCCCAGTTGAACGGGATTTGAAGATGAATAATAGTTTGTTCAAATATTTCTTTGACATTTGCTTTGGGGGAGGGAAAAACAAGAAGTGAGCTTTGGGGTACAGTAAATCTACAAACATTCCAGGAAGGATACAAATGATGTTTTAAGCAGCTGTTTAGGAAGTGTTTTAGTTTGTTAAGAATAATTGCTAACTGAACCTTTACAGACCTGTGTAAGAACACATTTTCAACACAACGTGATACTTTTTGTATTACTGCATAAAACCTTGGAGTGAGTATTTTATTTAGTTTTAATTAAGAAGCAATTTCCCTCATACATGACAAATAAGAACTATTTTGCATTCTGATACAAAAATCAATAGTGGCTCTCTGCTAGGAGTCAAATTAAGCCCTTTATCAAGAGCACGAATACCTGCATTACAATCTCATGCAATATTTGTCATACTGAGTATGGTTTGATTGAACCTTGATTATTACAATCACACTGTCTGAATATGTCTATTGAAGATAGGTATAAGAAATGACATCTAAAACATATCATTAACTCAGCAGAAAGCACCTTATTAGACGCTTTTGATAAGGTCTTAGCACAAAAATCAAATCCTATAAAACATAATTGGTAGTCTCAGTTATTAAAATGTTTTAAGATAAGTGAAGATAGAGATGTCCTCTTTTTAATGAAGTAAAGAAAAAACCTGTCATTTCAGAATATGAAATTCTTCATATGTATACTGTACAACTGAAATCTCAATGCCAAATGTATTATCTGAATTCTGTCAAAAACCTCATCTGAAAAAAAAAGCATGCATTATTCATACACAGCATCGCCATGCTGCAAAACAAGCCTGCTTTTTGTGCAGACTATCCAACCACATAAATAGTATAACTAGGTATCTATCCATACCACGTGAACACTTTTCAAAATCTACCTCAAAGTACCTGAATTAATTTGGTTTTATCAACCAACCTAGAACCTGCTAATAACTAAATTAAACATCACATTTGATAACTCCATCAAGAGCTATTTACTTGGAGTAAATGTGTTGCTTTCTCTATGCTAAAGGACTATTTGATTCATTCATTCTTTCAATTCTATAGCCATTCTATTAGTTCTAGATCAAACCCTGTCAAATCATTACATAGTTTTACCTATTCAGGGAGGAAAGGAAATGTTCAGAATGAATCCATCTCAGAACAAGGACATTCCAAATAGGATTCTTTAGCTAGAGCATGGTTAGAGATTACATATTCAAAGGGCAGATTATAGCTAGCGATTTAACTGTAATTTAACCCTTACTTAAAGGTCAAACATAGACTATAGTAAAAAACCTGCAATTTATAGTTTCCACTGCAAGGTATGCTAAAGAAGTTGTTTGGGCAAACAAGAAACTTAAAAAACTACCCTGCTACTTGTAACTGTCTGCATCTATTCACCAGTATTAATATGCAAGGTAAGGGTTAAGAAAGTGAGAGGTAAAGCACCCAATACATAGTACTAAAATATTTTATTTTGCTATACTTCCTTTGAAAGTTTTGCCTGTAGATTTATTCATCACTACTAGAGATCAAGGAACCAGGAGATGCAAATTTAAACTCCCCAACTACCATTGACTCACTGCAGCTTCTGACCAAGCTACCTAGAGCCTTTACATACTACAAACACAAACACAGTGCAGCTCACCACTGAGCTAGCAAAACGGCACTAAATTGTGAAGGCAAAAGGAGACAGGCCTGCTTAATTGTATCTACTGGCTTGGTTATTAAGGTAGAAACAGTGCCAACTAGTGACTACTTACACATCTGTAAAACTGACTCTAATACACACAGTTCTCCTTATGAAAACTGAGCAAAGAACATGCCGAAACAGCCAGAAAATTTAAATTGTACTTTTCAATTGTTTCCAATAATTGCTTCTTTAAACCTTAAAGAAAGGTTGTCTTTTTTCTCATGAGAAAATATTCATACCTGCTCATATAGACAGATACTTTAATGATTTTTAATGAGACTTAAGCCCTCATCTTTTCATAACTCTCATCCAGGCATTTAGGCATATACTACTTTAACAACCAAGAACTGGTTTATTACGCTGTTAATCTTTTTCTTCCTAAAACTATTACAATTAGTCATGAACACATCACACATAAAGATTCTTCAGCACATAATAATAACACTGGGAAATGAATTCATAAATTTATATTTAATAGCTGAGTGTATTGAAACTTGAAAAATTCTAGTAGTGACTTACCACCTTTAATAAATGGTATCCAAATTAGCCTGTTGCTTCTCTAAAATTGAGATGCCTTATCCCTTTTTCTTCCAAGGCCAACTACAATCAGTAATGTATACTGCATGTTTTAGAGTAGTCTGAGTTTAAGGATATGCTGTTGTATCTAATGCTTAATTAATTCCATGTTGGCTTTGTTTATGAAGCATTTGGGGTACAGGAGCAAAAGCATGCACCTGTTGTGAATAACTGACACAGTTAAAACCATTGAAACTCTAAATACAATTTTCCAAAGCCATCCAGGATTCTAAAACATTGCTAGATAAACTCTAAAATTTATTACTTCTACCCAAGAGCAGCAATGCTTTCTTCACAAGAATACCTTCAAGAATACCTTTTTAATCCAATTTTGTTGGCTATTCTCTTATAGTAAAGGAAATAGCCATCTCCACAACAGCTCATGTGATGAGAAGCAGCAAACTGACTGTCACATCTCAGAAATTATACATAATGCGGTTATCACCTGCACTTCCACCACTCAGAATTATGATCAAATATTTTTAATTTATTTTTCTCACAGCAGAAGCAAAGCACTGACAACAAAGAAAACAGGTAACATTCAGATACAGATGCTGGGGATTTTTTGCCTTTTTTTTATCTCCCTCAGTCAAAACCCAGTAATGCTTCCAAATTAAGATAAACTACAAAGTACTTCAAATTTCCAACAGAGCTATTCTGCAGGAGGCAAACAGCAAATTATTTTTAAAGCCTTTCATTTTAGTCTGACATTCTACAGAATGCATTCATTGTCCCTGTCAATACATGTTGCTCATTTACTAATGTCTTTTCCTACTCTTTGCTCACCTTTCTGCAGTGGAATTCTTTCCCACTGAGCTGATAACTTTCTTTCCAGGCTTATAACAATGCATTTTCTTCTCAGATAGGCATACAAGTCAGTAGCCTGATGATATACTCAGCTTACCATCAGCCCCAGGAACAATAAACCTACTACTCTAGTGCACTAGAACACTACCTCCAAGGCGACACACATTCTCTCAAGATTACTTCAGAATTTCCCCACCCAGTCATTTTAAACAAATTATAGACACCTGGAGCAGCTATCTGCAGGCAGCATACCCATCACTGGCTCAACTTCCAAATACTGTTACCTATCGGGCTCAGAAAAAACGATACGAGAACAAAATTTTTAGGAAATAATTTCAAAGAAGGCAGAAGATGTTATGAACACCGTGATGTCTTGCTGAGGGACCATGGTGGGGATGAGCTTGATAGCCCAAGAGAACCTTGAGGTGGCTATTACTTGTTTTGACTAATCAGCTCCCCAAGAAGCAGAGTGAAAACCTCAAGCAATTCAGTGCCACCAACCTGTTAACAGAGTTCACCATTCCCTCTCACCAATGATGGAACATCAGGCATGCTTCTTAGAGACACAGAAATATAAATGTGATAGTTTCAAGTAGTAGCCTAAGTATGCTAACGGTTTGTTGTTTAATAATTTGTGAGGTGTTTTTTTAAATCTGTCTACTCAGTCATTTACACTCCCATTTGTACATATTTCAGTCTTAACATACATAATGCATTTTAATATATCCTATGTTGCTATTTTTCCTTATTTCTGCTAACAGCAAATTTTACATATAGCTACATACACATACAACTAGCAGTTCTCGTTTACAGCACACTTGATCAAAACATGGTGTTTTTCTTATATCCTCAGGTCTATAGCCATATAGTTATGACGGTTTTTCTGCTTACATGTTAAAAGGTTTCCAGCATTTACAGCTGCAAATAATATTTTATAAAACAGACCTCTTAAGATTAAATAAAAATCCTAGCATTTTCAATCCAATTGCTCTTTCAGAAATGGTGGAAGTGAGTATTAGGAGTGATCTGTGTTTCCTGAAAAATAATACTCAACAGCAAAGAACTGTAACAACATATGTTCAACTCCTTTCTCTTGTTCTCACTCACCTTCTTCCAGTGTTCTCAAACTCTATGTCCTGATTAAGGGAAATCTGAACTTTTTCTCCTAGATTAAAATTTGTTGAAGAAAATAGATGGACAAGATTTCAGTACTGCTGTATTCTCAATTTCTGAAATTATTACACTGATGTTTATTATTTCAGTTCACCAATATCATAGTAATTTTCACATTAGTTGCATTATCAGGCATTCAATTCCCTTACTCCCCCCAGTACGTTTAAAGAAGAGATCATTATGCTCTGCAAAATATTTTTAATGAGATTTTGAGCTGCAGGATGTTTTTAAAAACCTTATGTTCAGTTTCATAAATATTTTCCCATTATGTCCAAAATTATATAAAAAAAACTGAATACAGAAGACTCCTGAACATGAAGGCAGTAAAATTGGTTTCTAAGCCTCATTATTTTAGCTTTATCTTTCTAACCATACCAGCATGGGTATTTAACTAAAAAAGTGTCTCTTAAATTCCCCAGTTTATCAGAGAATGGCTTTCTTTCTGGTGACTCTACAAAGATGAACAGCTGGAAAAAGCCTTGAAATTGTACATTCCAATTAAAAGTGATACAGTCCAGATCACTGCATGGCTTGCCAAAGGGATAAATTACAAAGAATCCTTTTACTTCCAGTTAGACACTCTGTTTTTGAGAGAAGTTTCAGTGACAGTCACACACACTTCACCTTCAACCACAATAAGGACTACCTGCTTCCACATTGAAGCACATGAAATAGCTTGAGCGCATTTAATATTTGCGTTTGCTTTAACCTGACTTCAAATCAAAAGACCTACAACAATAGCAATAAAAAGGAGTCTTCTTAGTACCATAGCACTAATTTTATCAATGGTTTTTAAATATCTCATTCATGCTAGGTAATTTAGTCAGTTACATCCAATGATCAAAAAAGAAAACTGGTTGTCAGTCTTCTCTGGCTACACACAGCAACCCAGCAATAAAGACAATTCATGAAAAATGAAACAAACAAATAAATCAAACAAACAAACAACAAAAAACCCACCACTTTTCTTTATCAGCTTTAGCATTTAAGTATTTTATGGTTAAAGAATATTGTAAGGGCTCATCAGCAATATATTTCCCATAAAATATTCACCTAGGAATAATTTATGAAGTAGTACAAGCATTTGATCAGGAAAACAAATAATTTTTTCCTATTTCTCCATGACTTAACAGTCATTTAAACTACACTGTCACTTTTATCAGTGGGTTATTAAAATAGTCATTTTATTACTTTTTATTCACCAAGCTGGTATCAAGTCTAGTGCAGCTGAAACATGAGTGCTGAGCATGATGTACAGTTTACTCATACAAAGTAGTTCCAATTTCATGTTTTTGCAATGGATCTACTGCATGAATATCACAGCATACTGTCTGCACATTTATGGTAGTCATTCATACAGGATTTTGGGATGTCCAAAACTCCCGGAAAAATGTCCCAAAGCAGTGTGAAAGTAGGTGATGTTAAAGTGACAGAAGGCTTCCTGTTTCAACAATTCCAATTAACATATTATATGGCACAGACACTGATTAGCATAGCATAGCTGACAAGTATTTCTACTAAATATTTTTTAAAGAATCATAAACTTTTTGTCTTCTTCCATTTTTCAACTCAGAAGTTCTTTATAATACAATTTAGTACTCATTGGAGAGTTAGAAGCTAAACTTTTGAAGAGACAAATGGCAGTCTGAGGTTCAAGAGGACTGCAAGAACATAAACTGCTCAAGTATGGTCTGAGTCCATGTCAGTAAATAAATCCTAAAAAGGAGATGTGAATCCAACTGAGCATCTTGCTTTCAAAAACAGAGACAGTTCTAAAAATCAACAAATACACTTAACTCTCACTGGATAACTGAAAATCTTAGTAGACCAGGATATCTTTCTAAAATGCCGCACAGTCACACCCAAATGGTTTTGAGACATTATCTCACATCCAGCAAGGCCAGTGTTGGGTTCAAGTTACTGGCCTAACAGACCCAAGCTGATTCTGTGTTCCATTCTCCAGCACTTCCCCGCCCCTGCTCCAGATGCACAATGCAGAAAAACCTCAGTAAAACCATGTCACTTCTGCCAAGACTTACTGGCTTGAGTTAGCTTTGGAACCAATGCAATCACATTCACATAGCATTGTATCTGAGCTAGAACATCTTGACTCATGTTTGCTCTCATAACCAACATAGTTTATCTGCAGACTGGATACATTGCATATTCATAAAAGAGAGATGACTTGTCTGACAGAAATTCTTATACCAATTGGCTAAACTGATTTCAGTGTATTTCTAATCATTTATTAAAACTTTTAAGACCTAGTTTTATATATTCTCGTTTTTACATGAAACTAAACTCTGTGCTTCTCTGTTGATGTGGTATGAAAATGAAATTTCGAGTGCAGGACTCACAAAACAGCCTCTGTAGGCAACAAGACCAAATTAGCAATTCATTGCAGAGTTACCAAATTCTGAACGTGCTATATATTAGCATTCACATTTTTCCCACATGCATTAATTTCTATGATATGCCTATGACGTAAAAATAAGTAGGCCATGATACAAACAATAACAAAAAAGCAGCACTAAACATGAGAACTGTAGCACAAAAGTAAGTACCACTGATATATTATAACATACTAGTAAATAAAATAATAATTGCAATATAATCTTGTAAACTCAGGAAACCAATAGTGAAGTTTCTCTCGGAGTTTCCTACTCAAGACTTATCAGCCTTATTAAAAAAAACAAAAATCAGTGATGAAGATATTGGAAACATTATGGAATTTTCTGGTTTACAATTTCTCTTGTTTGTGTTGTACTTTTAGCCTTTAATATAATGATGTGCTCGTAAAAAATAATAATCCTCAGTCTGATTGAGGAATCGCAACACAATCTGAAATTACTTTTTGTTAATTTACAGAACCAGCTATTTCAAGTCCTTCCATGAGAGCTACAAAGTGTATATCATCGTTTTGTGACACTATTAAATATACCATCATTAATGTGGTCATAATGATTGTAATAGTTTGTCTACTTCCTAATGACTGCATTTACTGTCTTCAACTTTACTTAAGTTCTGAGTTTCTTTTCAAGATGAGGTATATTCAAATTGCTCAGTATTTGATCCTTCAGTTAATGATGCAATTTAACAAACATCAGAAGTCAAGCAATTTGGTTCTATAAAAAGACCCTTGCTTCCTTTATTTTTTTTTATTCCCAACAAGTTGCAACAATTTTCATAAGAATGAAATAGTACAAACGGCAAGTGGTTACAAATCCAAGCACAGTTTGTGTTTTCTCTATTGAGAACTTTATTCTTTTGGATAGAAATAACATGTAATTCTCATTCCACTTTATTAAAATTTGTAGCATTGGCTTTTCTAATTTTCATAAATATATGAAGTTTTAAAAATAAAACCTAGTCCTCAAAGGACTGCAATTTTAGTAACAGTTATTTAGCAACATCACAGAGCAGTACAGTTAGCTTAAAGAATTTTGTCCAATTACTAATTTATGTGATTAAGGAAAGAGGAAAAAGGTAACAAAACTTAAAGGCCATATTTTCTTCCTAATTCTTCAAATACATGATCTAGTTGGAAGTTAACACTCATAACATTAAAGATTTACTCCTCAAGAAAAGGAATACTAAATTAGAGATTCTAAAGGTTAAACCTCCTTCATTCCTATATAGAGCTTGTATTGTATCTAATGATAATTCTTCAAAGAAGAATGGAGATCCAGTACATATTTTTAAAATCCCTCAGTACTGAAGGAGCTCAAAGTCTACAAATATACTTAGAATGACACTGAACAAAACAGCATTGTTATAACTACTTCAGAAACATGAAAAATCTTGATTCAGGAAGACAGAGCAAAACAGATTTTGTTTCTGTGTTTTTCTTAGGCTTGTTTCACTTGAAAGAAAAAAAACAGTTTTACTCTTGAACACTCTTAGCCAACCAGTACAGTATAGCACAATACGCATTTCTATGTACCATTTCTGTGGTCATGAACCACTATTAAGATTTATACTACTATTATCACTTTCTTAAAATGTTTTTCTTTATATTCTTACCAAATGTTATTTCTCCATTGCCAGTCTTGTCAAACAACTGAAAAGCAACAATGAATATTGCATCTGGAGTACACAAAACAGATTCAAATGCCAAAAATTCTTGAAAGGAAATCAACCTATGAAAGAAAATACAGAAGTTAAAAAGATTTTAAAAAATTATTCACAACACCATGTGAATACAATGCATCTGATGCTCTAGAAAACTATATGATCCAATTATTAAAATAAAATTCTAACATAAAAATGTTAAGACTGTACAAAATATAAGCAATTCTGCGTAAATAGCTACAATATGTTACCTTGCAATTACAAATGTAAGCAGACAGCACTTAAAAATTAAGATGTAAAAACCCCACCATGAAGATTATTGGGCTGTCATTATCTTAATTTATATATCTATTTCTGCTAAGAAAGAAAACATAGTTTAAGTATAGGAATATATTACACAATATATGTGTTTTCTTAAAACAACATATAACAAATAAAAACCAGGTTCAGAATAAGTTATACTTTACTATGAATATAGAAAAAATATAACACTTCAAATATAACATGAACCACGATGCCATGTAGGTGAGGCCAAGAAAGAAAGAAATTATAAAAACATTTGGACATAGGGACAGTTAGACATGACCAAGGCAGGGAAGGATTTGAGTGTAACAGCAGATCTCAAGATTCTGAGCTGTGTATGCACGGCAGTCACCATACAGAACAATGCAACTCAGGATGCACTAGGAAAGCTGTTTCTGTGCCAGGTAAGGAAGCAGCAGCCTCCCCAGCTAAGGTTCCCGCAATGTCTCTGGAATGCTGCTTTGTGTTCTAACACATAAAAACTCGGACTTGAATGTATGTACAGGTAACTTATTAGGATAATCATAACTAACTTTTCTAGAGGAACTCATTCTGACTAAATAGAAAAAAAACATTTTAAAGAATCCCCAGTCCTCCATAAACCGCAAGGAAGTTAGAAGGGATCCTAATGATGTATGTAAGAATGGCGGAAGAAAGATAAGCCCTAAGCCAGGAGAAGATAAAGGATAATGTTGACACATTAACAACTTTACATATCCATAAAGATATTCAGAGCAGGCATATACTGTGTCCTGTCCAGAATACTGAAAGCAAAAGCCTGAGGTTTTAACACCAAACTTGGTTTATTGGAACCAATGTGTGTTTTCACCCTTGTAAAAATAGGGGACTTAGCTTGATGACTTCAAATATTCCATCCAGTTACAACTCCCTTAGCTCAGTTTACAGAAATAAATGATGGGATATCTATTTCAGTATCAAATAAATTATCAATGGGAATGGAAATTATAATTGCATTTTATAAACTAAACAAAGAAATTACTATTTCATTAGATATTCTTAAAACATAGAGTATCATTGTATATTGTATATTTTCCTAGATAATGTACCTAATTGATCTGAATTTAGTACTCTTCATAGAAGATCATTAGCTCATAGTGACTACTTCATACATACACTGCTTACTGCTAAAGAGCAAAGTAGAAATTCTGTCACCTACAGGGGAGGAGGGGAAGCGAGGAAAATGAAAAAATCAAACCACACTATCCATTAGTTTACCTAGTGTTTCCCTGTCAGATTACACATAAAGCAGAATTGAGATACTCTAAATGAGGTTACATATGTCAACATTCTTGCATATAAGCATTATGCAGAAAATACAGGAAAAAATGTAGTGATTTTCAAAGGAATTAAGATATGGCAGATACAGAATTATGATACTAATTTTTCACACTTTAGCCACAAAAAAAAACAGAGAAGTAAGAATAGTTCTTCAGATGTAAAGTCAATTTCATCCAAAGGATGATCATGATAAATAAGGGTTTAGTATCAAAGAAACAGAATATCCTTTTAAAATAATTGGAAATACTATCATTTCAAAATATACCTCACATACAAGCGAAAACCTGACATACAAATTAATTCCTAAGCAGGAAGCTTTATAACTGACAGAATCAAGTGACGATCTCTGCAGAATGCATTCGTAGAAGCCTGAACCTGAAAGAAGCCGTCTTCAGAGGACTCACTTTAACAGTGCCTACAGCAAAAGGAGACAAGACACATTCAATTTCCTTTCCATGTATTCAGCTTGCAATGCCTAAGAGCAGGGATATCCCCTGTGATCCTCCATTATCCATTAAGACGGAGATAACAGGAGCTAGATTAAACAGAATGATAGAACTTCCCACCCAATTGCTACTCAAGTATCATTCAGTGAACCCGCTGCATTACAGAGTCCATAACAATATCAAATCACTCACCTTGCATTTTATCTGTAACATTTTTTAAAATTTCCTTTTCTCTTACTTCTTCTGTACTGTTACCTTTCAAAAGCACACAAAGCAAGCCATGTGTTTACAATTCCTCTATATCTTTTTTTTCCTACTACAACTCCGTGCTCTTTTTTCCCCACAAAAACTTTCAGACATTAAGTATTAGCTCTGTTGTGACTCTTCAGTATGTGAAACATCAACTCTTTCTTCAGGACTTATCTTAAGACCTAATTTCCAAATGTTAAGAACAATATGCTGATAAAAATAAAATTAAAAATTAAAAAAGAAAAGTACCCAGAAACAACCAATTAAAATAAAGAATTTTGAATGACTACTGTGAAATTTTGAAGGCTTGAAAGAAGAAAATCTTTGATTTTAGAACTGCAATACCTACTAATGTAAATTAACTTATGTAATTGGAAAGCTGGGTTTGGCACACATATGCAAGTACATAATTCGGAGAGGATATTTATCTTAATTTCAAAACTAGTGCCTGCAGTCTGAAGACATGGGAATGCCTACAGCATCAGTGAAACCCTGTTGCAGCCAGACATCAGACAAAGCAGTTTAGGTCAAATTCTAGTTTAGAGCTTATCACATTAATTCTTCAGAACATGCTTTTGTAACAATGAGGAACAAACACTTCAAAGTGAAGAGTCATCTGTTTTAAGAACTACCTTACAGAGTTCCACTAAGGTAAACCAGTCTTGTACTGTTGTAATAGGAGAAGGCAATAGTACTCTGGAACAGTTATGTAAGGACCAAGTTACCACCAGAAAAAAAAAAGTAAGAGAGAAAAAACATTTTTTAAACATATGCCTACAGACAGACAGCTCCAAAATAGTTTGTTTTCTAAAGTACCAAACTTAAATGTAAATGAAATTAAAAAAAAAAAAAATAACAAAGAAAAGTTACCAGGAACACTTTGAGTATTTATCTGAAGGGCAAGCAAGGCTAAGAAAATATGATAGCAGATACAGGAATGAAATTTTGTAACAGAACCCATGGCTCCTCAATGACTTGCTGTGTGATGTTGGGCTGTCATTTAATTTACAAATGCATGTATGAAATAGGAGTACTGGTACTTCCTTGGACTTAGTAAAGTAACTTTAAGTCCTTGGAAAGACATAATGCATTATGGAATTCAGTTGAAGATTACAATAATAATTTATGCTACAGATTAAACTCTGTGCAGATGACATAATTAGAGTCTGGATTTTGATATATCACAACTCACTACAAAAGGAAGAATGCAAATGTAAAAGCAAATAAATAAATCAATGATGATGATGGGGGTATAACAAATTCTTCACATGAAATACAGGTTAGAGATAAATACAGGCTAAAACATTTAGGAAAATAAGTTTCAGACAAGTATTCAAACAGACAAACTTTTTGCACTGCAGACCATATGTTAATAATTCCCATTCCCACTGTTCCAACTAAGAATTAGATAAAGCACACTTACCAGTGTTTGATTATCTCACTTCAAATATTACCCAGATTTAAATATAAGAAAAAAACAAAAACAAACAAACAAACTTATATCCACAGGGAAAGCAATGAAACAGTGATGCCTCAATGTAAATTTCTGTTGCAATAAAACAAATCATTGATTTCTTACTGTAAAAGACATTTTCTGAAGAAATGTACACCATAAAAGACAAACAACATATTTCAACATAAACATACTGGTTTACTAGTAATCAATTAGACTATTATTTCAATAGATATATATAAAATAGCCTTTTCAATCTGTAACAATACAACAAACTGTAGCCATGTACTGCAAACAAAGATGAGGTCATATAGATGAAATGTACTATGAAAATGCTGCAGTTTTATTAAAAACAATCATGTAAAATTACATAAAACAGGAGATCCTACATTTGTCATTAAGTGTAAAATGTATGCAGCATATACAATTTAATTTGTAAAGCACAGGCTTCTCAGTATACTATGCCAACTACTAGAATATTCTAAAGCAGAATACAGGTAAACAAAAAACATTTAAGTGATGCCAAAGGTCAGATTTAGGCTCACAAATCCATGGCTGTTGAGGGGCTTTCTATTTAAAACAAATTGCACTTACGTATTTACAAAGGTATACTGTTTTAACATCAGCTTTCTCTCTCTCCTCTACAAAATAACCACTCCCTTCTCTATTCTTCACCTGTTCTCTCATCCATCCTAACCTCACCTCAACAATGCCTACTTTCCTACTACAGTCTGAAGCCAAAAGTAGAAGCCTACATAGAGCGAGAGAAAAGGCTCTTTGGAAGACAAGTGAATTAAGAGGGTGCTACCTCAGAGGAGCAGACATTCTGTAAAGTATTTTCAGAGAGCTGTCTACAAGCAAGCAATATCATCTGCAAGCAGAGTTGGGAAAACTTTATATGGTGTATATATATTTATATATATATTTATTTGATTAGACATATGCCTTCTTCCTTCATAGAGTCATTAGTGTCTCTCTTTCCTAATAGCCAGTGCTTTAAAAATAAAGACCTCAGTGGTTTGATTTAAATGGCACACTACAGAAATAAGAAAGCTTTTCCATGTTTTCATGCTTAATTACAGCTACTAAAGATTCTACATAGTATCTAATCATGGACATGAGTAAACAGAAAAGAACTTTTTCAAGGCAATCATACTACATTAGACTTATTTGGAGTTCAACTTCCTCTGCATTTGTAGTGATTGTTAAAACGCCATTCAAACAAATTCCAATTTAAAAAATGCACATTAAACACTGTATTTTTTCCCAATTTCCTCAAATTTATAGTCTATTGTACTTGACAAAAAAACTTACTACCTAAATTAACTTAAAGTGTAATAAAATCTATAATCTATTTTAGAAGATGAAATTATCAAACTCTTTCACTCTCACATTTACCAGTGCATTACAAGCTTATAATGGAAAGCAAAATTCTCACCCATCCTTAGTTTGATCTGCCACTCCAGCCAACAGCTGCACTGTTTTACGATTGTAACGAGGATCTGTATGAAGTCCTAGGTATTTTTGCACAAAATCTTCTGGGGTCATGTAATGCTCACCATCTTGCTCAACACTGGCATACTACAGTAAAAATAAAAACACAAACAAAAATTAATCTATTTAGACGCTAATCAGCAGTGATTACCGAACTAGTATCTTTCCTGAATATCACTTAAATTTCTGCACAATTTTCTGCACATAACTGGTCTGAAATTCAAGGGCTATATCACTATATTAGTTGCATAATAGTAATGCAACTAATAGTAATAACTAATAGTATTAGTTGCATAAATATTAATATAATTACTACATTAGTTGCATATCACCAACAATCAGATTATCCTCAAAGATGTGCTCACATAATGACCAATATCTTCTAATAAAAAAGACAATTACAGGTTTTCAGAAACTACTGCATAAATTTATAAATATTGCAGCTACGCTGTAGCTTTCCATTTGCAGGGACATTGTCAAAACACAGCACAAACATGTTCTTACAATTTCTAGTGGCAGGTATCTTCTGAATAATTGCTCCTGGTCTTTATCATAATCAGTTTGGAAAATACATATTATTTCTTTTGTCTTTTTGTGAGAAGCGAATATCCAGATTACTTTTTATCCTGAAACTAATAGTTTTGACATTTTTTAAAGTAAACATTCACACACACAGATAAAAAGGACTTGGGTCAAATGTTTTAATTTGCTTTTGAATTTTAATTTTATTAGCAATTAATAATTTTATACAATTAACAATTAATTTATTAACAATTTCAAATAAAAGTCATGGGCAAATTTTAAATTCTAGAATCTGAATATTAATCAAATTAACTAAAAATAAAATAACCAAGTACATCTTTATTACTTGTACACCAAGACCACTGCCATATGTCTGTATCACTATTCTTACTGATCACTTTTCCATTTCAAGCCATTAATCACTGGGTTTTACAGGTCAACATTTAATTTAAAGTGAACTTTTTACCATAAAGTAAATTCTATGCTCTCAGCTGTCCAGTTGCACTGATCAATACCAATCTTTAACTAAGAACACGAAGAGGCAGGAGTATAAAGCATCAGAAGTGATAAATAAAAGGGAAATGTATTATGGAACTTCAAGCCCCTCAGATCTTGTTTACAGCAGCATAGTAGCAGGGAAAATTTCTCACAGTTTATTTGACAGTAATCTTGGAAATGAAGCCTATGTTTTCACATTGCAAAATTAAACTGTTTGCATCCTGAGTAGCTCACTAGAGATTCCTAGTTCCCTAAACTACCATGACCCAATTCAGTTTAACGACCGGGTTTATTTCTCAGTATTTTTGCTCACAAAACCTGTAAACAAGCTTACTTAATAGCTTGAAATCTATCTCTTCTGTTCACTTACTACTGTACAGTCTACTTGTACACACAATTTAGATGCAGACTTTCAAACATACGCATAGAAATACTTTCATTCTGAGAAAGTGAAGTTATAAAACTATTCAGGTGTTTCATTAGAATTTTGATTTGCAATGAAAGTAGTGATTCTTAATCTATTTGTAAAAATGCAATTTACCTTTCCAGGTTCTAGTCATTAAAAGACGGCTATATAAGCATTCTCTGAAGAAAAAGAAACGGCAATGCCCCCCAAGACTTAAAGTGCAACATCTATGCCAGTGAATCCAAACTTAATTTGTACCTTTTCCACTATCTACCACAGTATCTTGATTCAGTTGACACAGCCTTATGTGAAAGAGTAACAAAATAGGCCCTCACTCTGACAGGGACCCACAAGAAGTAGAATATTGACAGAAGACCTATACACACAGGACAGTTTTCAGCATAAAGGAGCTTGCATCAATGCCTGCTTATGCATCTCCTGTACCTCTTCCACAATAGCAGCCCCTCACATCGCCTCATCATCTCTACCTCTTTCACCCTATATCTGTGATGACAGCTATTTACAAGACTGCACTCTAAACAAGATTATTGAACTAACTGAAAATCAAAAAAAGTATTTCCACACAAATAGGAACACAAAGCAGTGGACAGGAATCCTTTAACTCTGCACTACTGCTGAAACGACAATATAATAAACTTGTGGCTTCACTGAACCAACTTAGACAGATTCTCAATTGTATATGCAACTGACTAAAAAAATGCATTATGAAGCATAATTCTGCTGTAAGATAGGCAACCCAAAGCAAGTTTTACATATGAAGGACCATCAAACATGCAGAGAATTGAGCATATCTTCAAGTAGAGTGTGTATCAAAGTCAAAATCTAAACATCTTCTTTTCTTCAGACATCAATTTGTCCGAGTTTATTACAAAAAGTGATTTTTTTTTAACTATAAAAACTGTATGGAAGAAGTCTTGTTAGAAAATCTTTGAGACAAAACAATTAACTGATATATCTATTGAGGTCCATATGTGAAGGTCCTGGTATTTTGAAAGAGCTTGGCAGCAAGCCAACATATTAAGACCTGACAAAGTAGCTTGGTATGTATTTACATTTGTCCTCAAGTTACCCCTTCACCGTACAACTTAAGTCAAGAATCTTTTAGCACAAAATAGGCAATTGAAAATTATATATTGATTTGCATATAAAACAGAATGCATGAATTAAATCTATATTTTTCTCAGTCTTACTGAGGAATTCTTACTACACATTTAAGCACTTGATGAATTTGCATCCTTTTTTTAAACATCATCACATAACATGAACACATAAACCGCTTATTCTAGCTATATAATACAGTGGTAGGTATTGCCACACTTTCAGAAACAATGTTTTCTTTGAAAAATTGGGTAGTTTTCAATGTAACAAGGGCTTCTATCCCAAGGATTTTATCTGGGCAGAGGAGAAAAAAGATCCAAAACAAGAGACCTATGGGCCCTCTTAATAGGTTTTGGTTTGTTTTTTAATTGAGCTATGAGCGGGGGTGGGGGGGTGGCAAGTTTCCTGTATTAAAACTGGAAATTTGTTTTTGTTTCTTTCTCCACCTTGCTGGAACAACAGGTTCCACTTGCACCCAGCAGTCAGCAAATAATTCAACTAAATGCCCCAGGGGCTGACTGCCTTGCCTAAGAAAAAAGAATTAAGAGATCTGATAACTGTTGTTCTACATAACTCTTTTATCCTTCAGTGAATGTCTATTTTGTTCTTTTATGGTTATTACTGAAGTCGGTGGTTAGCAAACACCTGAGAGGTAATTTGATGGTGCACAAACATGAAATTTCAATGCCTGCATTTCATAGTTATGGGATTACACAGAAATAATTGTGCATCTCTTTAATACAATTCAAAGTTAAAATACTAACAGTTTAAAATAATGAAATGTATAGCAAGCTTCAGAAATTCTAAGAGAGAGGTATATATCAAGCATCCATTGAGATACAACTTAAACTGGATGGTCAGGGGACACATACACACTCTACGAATAAGGCAGATGACAAGGAGGCCTTCTTCCCTTAGCCCATTTCCAAGGGAAGCCAAATTTAGGAAGGAATGCACGACCTTTAACTGAAGCTGACAGAACAGGCCTGCAGGCTATGCAAAGAGTACAACATATCTGACCCCTGATGTGTGCAACACTAGCGCTATTTCTTAACAGGACTTGCTACAACTTAAGTCTTGGAAAGAGTGGGTTCTCCTAATATTTTTTAAAGTTTGCAACTAAGTTTCCTTGCTATCAAACGAAAGACACAATTTCAAACTCAATTATAATCAAATATAATCCAAAAGAAATGTAAACCCTCCTTCTATTACAGAGGTAGCTGTGCTGATGCTTTTCGTCTCTGCAAATCTCAGACACTCAAGAGGAAACAGGAGAGCTTCCCTATTTTTCATTCCTCAGAGCACAAAACAATCCACAACTTGATTTGCATGTTTCTTTGAAGATTACAAAATAGACATGGAGAAGACCAAAAAAAAAAACGTTTTAAAACCAGACTGCCTGCTTTTTAGGTCAATAAAACATGTATTGTCACAGAGACAATTTCAAGATCCAGCGTTCTTCCTCTCCACTTTTTCTTGTGTGACCAAAATCAAGGACTTCAAACAATTATTTATTTCCAGAAGCAAGCACTTCTACTGACTGGAAGTCAAGAATCATAAAAAAGCCCATGTTTTCAAGAATAGAGTATTCTGACACCATGTTTCACTTTTTGCAATCACGCAAAAGTATCTTAAAGTTGGGAAAGAGTTGTGATGTTCTAGAACCACACATTTTAAAATATATATACTTAAAACATATTTTCATGTTGCTTATTTTCTTAACATACTCTGCTGTACTCCTTATCTACAAAAGCTAAATGTCATGTCAACAATAAATGTACCTGTAGTTTAAGTTTTTTTTACTAGAAGCTAAATGCTGGGCTTTCACTGTTTGATTCCAACATTCCAAGTTCTAGCACTCCAGCGATGTTGCCAGTGCAATCCAGTATGCAAAAGCAAAAATTCACCAAAATTATGGTTGTGATAGAACTTCTCTCTCTCAGGCAAAAAGGTGTCTCTGCCTACTTATCATATGTGTAAGCTGTTGAATAGTATGGTAGGACCAAAAGATACATCTCAAAAACTAAATAATAGATTTTATTATTTATAATATTAATACTTCCTTTTATTTTCTTTCCTTTTTCACTGAGAAAAGCTTCTTGAACATACTGTGCAATACCTAACATAAAGTGTGGGAGAAAAAAAAAAAGGTATTTTAGTAATTTTGGAAAAATTAGTGGCTCGGCTCTTGGACCTAAAACATAGTTGCTCTTATTCCATCTGTCTGAGTCAAACCTTATTATGAAAGTTTAGGATTGACTAGATTTCCTTTCAGACTGTGCTTCATTCTTATTAAACAGAGGGGAAAAAGCTTCATGTTACTATTTATGTATGCTAATTCTAAGGCCCTGCAAGCAATAATATTATTAAATACTTAAATTAATTTTAAGTTCTAAACCTGTCACAAGTTGTCCATCCATTTGTAAGAGGAACACATATAAACCCAAAACCAAAACATACAGCCACAGAAAAAAGATTTTTTAAAATAAGAGTCCTTAGTTATAATTTGTTGCTCTACAGGAAATCAGAAAATATTTCAGAAAATTATTTACGATTAGCGTTTGGTAATGGTTAATCACAATTTGTATCAGGGGCAGTTTCCCCTAAACACCTGATGGCCCTTTCAACACACTATGCCGGCAAAGTGAACTTTCAAGCATCCCACAAGCACAACACGTGCATGATGCCGTGACAAACTGCTGAAAGAGCAAAACCTAAATGTCTGTCAATCAAACATTAGACAGCTTTTTTTACCTTCAAAAAAATATTTCGTAGTTCAGCAGGATCGGCTCTTCTGGTTAATTGCACCTGTGGGGACAAGGAAGTTAATGCTCCGCTGGCCGGCCTACTGACCGAGCGCAGATAAAAGCCACCGTGCGCACTGATAAGTGCAGCAATACAGCTCTCTTATCTAGCAGACAGGGGGAATCGCAAACATGACCTCTCCGCTCTCACTGCGGGGCTCCAGTGCCGCTGACAGCTGTCAGACCAAGGGCTGACTGGAAGCGGAGCGGCGCCCCAGTCCCGCACGACACCAGCTGTTACCACCGGCGGGCCCAGTCGTTACTGCCCGCTCGCCCTGAATAACGGCCCGCGGTCTGCTCCCACAGCACCCTCGTCCCGCGCCCCAGCCGCTTCACCTCAGGAGGCGGAGGCAGGACGGGCTGCGCTGCCCCTTCCCCTCGGCCGCCCCGCCATCACCGCCCCCGCCGGCAGCTTCCCCTGATCCCCGGGGGACTCCCGCAGCAGCGGCCTCCCCTCCCGCCGCCCGCCTTCCCTCCGGCCGCCCCGCGCGGGCGGGCAGGGGCTTCACCAGTCTCCTCCTGTGAATAAGCGACGGAGGGAGAGAGTCACCTTGACCGCCATGCTGCTCTCAGCGAGAAGGAGGAGGAGGAGCCACCCACCCGCCGCGCCGCCGCAACAGCCACCGCCTTAGCGTAGCGCTGGGGTAACGAGCACCCTGCCCTGCCCCGCCCGCCGCATCTCTGTCCCTGTAGCTGGCTGCCTTCAGCGGCCGCCGCACGGCTCCAGGGAGGAGGCGAGTGGAGCCCACCGGTACCAGCCGCGGCCCTGCCTCCTGCAATACCTGCACTCGGGCGGGCAGGAATGTTGTCGGTACCCGCTCGCCCCCCGTTAGCGGCCACACGGACTCACCGCGGGCGACGCTGGACGGTGTGTCAGCCGCCCCACCAAAGGCACGAGGAGCACGGCTTCAGGTCCTTGCCTGGAAGGCTGCTGGAAGCACCTCCATAGCGTAAAACTGAGCTGTTTAAAATGCTATTGAACCTCATTTCTGGCTTAACAGATGCAGCCGTTCCCTTGAGGGTCTGCAAAGCTACACCTGGTGATACTAAGTGCTGAAACTGTACACGGATATTCTAGCAGTACGGCTGCAATGGCAGTATCCCTGGATTTCATACAAACAGAGGCACAAAGTAATCAATTCTGGCTGTAATTCAGTCATTTCTGACAGAAGCTGCTTGTAATACTTTAATAGTAGAACACGGCAACTTGTTTTATACCTTAAAACAAAAAGCATGCAGGCCGTAGCCTCAAGAAAGAATAAATTTAGACTTCGTTTGGACAGTTCAATCACAATAAATTCTTATAAAACCTGGCCTAAATAATAACGCATATTTTGTCTTGAGTTGCTATTTTAAGGGCCCAACAAGATCTTTCATTGTGTGCTGCCGGAAAACATAAATAGGACAGCTTCTGTTACACCTCACAACTAGTATATGTAGTTGGGAGTTTATAATGGCAGCCACAGAATGATTACTCACATTTCTAAGTTTAAAACAACTAATTTTCTGTAGAAAGCAGTACTTTTTTTTTTTTTTTTTGCACAGGTCAACAAAAACTGCCTGAAGGTAATTCGGAGTTCACATACTACATATGTGCCAATGGGCCAGCTGACAGCAGAAAGGTTTGCTATCAATCTGCTTATTTGGTAAGTATTTTACCACTAAACCAGCTTGTTCAACAAGTCCATGTGTATACTAGCTGCAGAGTAACAGTGTGCACCAGAAAACAGACCTTAAAATAAAACAGCAGAAATCTCCATGGTCCTTGTAGCAGCAGCTGCCAATAATGGTTCAGCACTGGGCTTTTCTTTTTATTGATGGTAAAGCTCCATCTTCCTTCTGTAGCTGGCACTAGTGGGGCTGTACTTCGAATGATGTGTTTAGTTCTGGGCCCCTCCCTACAAGACAGACATTGAGGTGTGAAGTGGGTCCAGAGAAGAGCTGGTGAAGGGCCTTGAGCACAAGTCTGATGAGGAACGGCTGAGGGAACTAGGGTTGTTTAGTCTGGAGAAAAGGAGGCTCAGATGAAACCTTATTGCCCTCTACCACCTGAAAGGAGGTTGTAGTGAGGTGGGTGTCAGACTCTTCCCAAATAACAAGTGATTAGGACAAGAGATAATGGCCTCAAGCTGCACCAGGAGAGGTTTATATTGCATATTAGGAAAAATTTCTTCACAGAAAAGGTTGTCAGGCATTGGAATAGGCTGCCTAAAATGCTTTGAATCACCAGCCCTGGAGATATTTAAAAGGTATATATATGTCACATTTGGGGACGTGGTTTAGTGGTGGACTTGGCAGCCCTGTGGTAACAGCTGGGCTTGATGATCTTAAAGGTTGTTTCCAACTCAGCTGATTCCATGATCTTTCCCGCTCGCTGAAGCGTAACTGTCGCGTTAACCCCAAAGCTCGTTTGTGAAGGAGTGCATAAGCACGGAACACTGCGCATGCGCGCCGCAAGACCGAGCCAGCCCAGCGCTCCTGGCGTTGCACTCTGGGGGTGGGGCTATGCAAATGACCAACTGCGTGCGGTGGTTCTCACAGGCTCCCGCCCGGTGAGCGCTGGGCATGCGCGCCGGCTGCATGTCTCGTATAGTGCCGCTTCTCTCTGTGTTTCGGCGGTCGGAAACGGAAGTGTATGCGTGTGCGCTCATTTCCGGTGAGTGGGCGCGCGGGTTCATTCGTTCTGTCCGGGTGCCTCGGCTGTCGCCGCCGCTCTTGGGAAATGGCGGGTAAGTCCCGGGGTCTGTCCTGCTCCCAGGTCTCGGCTGACTAGTTATTCTCTACAGCTGACATATGCCGCCCGGGCACTCTGATCGCGGGGGGCGTTGTGGCTTGGCTGCTTGAGGCAACACGTCTGGGAGCTGCGGCCGCCTCTCCTGAGGGGGAATGGAGCACTGGGATGGCCAGCACTGTTGTCCTCTCTCTGACTCATGCGGGCGCTGGCAGGGCCTTGGTGCCGTCCGCAAATGCAAGCTCTGTGACCGGGATATGGGGCAAGAAATCTGGACCGCGAGCTCGGGGCGGCCGTGGCCGGAGCAGCGGAGGAGGGTGGGTGACTGGGGAATCCGGTGTCTGATGGAGCATGCAGCTGACTTTCCGTCCCTCTGTTGTCATGGACATGAGGGGAAGGCAGCCTCTGGCTCAGGTCCCTACATTTAGTAGTGGTAAGCCAGTGTATATTTACATGCTTACTTGTTTAGTAGGGGTGAGAAGGGAATCAAAAACACAAACTTGTTTTTACTTAAAGTTTAATACCTGAAGTTAGAGGAAGAGCTTTCTGATGGGACTTCTGTAATGAAGGGGAGCTTTGTAAAGCACTTGAAAAATACCGTGAATGAGTCAAACATGTCTGTGCTGGATAATGCTTTGAAAAAGAGACTAGGTGCAATTTATTTGTTGTTTCCTTCCACATCCGCTCTGGAAGAGAAGTGTTAACTAGGTAATTGCTGGTGGTATACATGCCATTGTAGTTCATGAACGCCTGTTCATGAAAAAGTCTTGAAAAGCCCTGAAAACTTACTATTTAACATGTTCTTTAAAAGAAATATCTGTTAGACTGAATTGTTAATTTTTACTTACGGCTTTCGGATATGTTTTGGTGGTAATAACTTAGAACATTTACATATTTTTAACGTAATGCCTCTGTGTTGTGCTCTAAGCCCAGCCTGTAACTCAGCACCATGCAGCTGCTTGCTTACTCCCCCCCTTTTTCTTCCCTCCTCTGGGCAGGATGGGGAGGAGGATGGAAAGAATGTAAGCCCCACAGGTTGAGATAAGAAGAGTCCAATAACTAAAATATAATGTAAACCTACCACTACCACCACTAATAATAATAAGGGAAATAACAAGGGGGAAGAATACAGTTGCTCACCACCTGCTGACCAATACCCAGCCTGACCCGAGCGGCGATCTGGACCTTCCAGGTGACTCCTCCCAGTTTACATACTGGGCATGATGTGCTGTGGTATGGAATGCCCCTTTGGCTAGTTTGGGTAAGATGTCCTGTCTCTGATTTGTCCCAGCTTCTTGTGCCCCTCCTCACTGGCAGAGCATGAGAGACTGAAAAGTCCTTGATCAGGGTAAGCATTACATAACACATCAATGTTTTGGTTGTTGCTATCAGCATTGTTCTCAGACTAAAGCCAAAACATAACATTGTATCAGCTACTAGGAAAAAAATAACTGTTATAGCTGAACCCAGGACACCTTCATTCTCAGAAACGAAAAAGAGAGATACTTGTGGTCTGGTTTCTAGGTCCAGAAAAAGTTACATAATTCTATATTCCCTTTACACATTGTAGCATATTATAGCCTTTTTAAACCTACTTGTTCAGAATTTTTGATGTGTTTTTTTTCTGGTTTTGAGAACCTTTTTCTAAATATATTCTTTAATAATAGTGACACATAGACTGTACACCTTTTGACTCTTTACATAAAATGTTTTTGGTTTGGTTGTGGGTTTTTTTTCAGGACTTACTGCTATGGAGAAGAAGCTGGCTGAGTACAAGTGTAACACAAATGAAGCAATTCAGCTGAAACTAGGTAATGTCACTTTTTAAATACTGTGCTTTTGATGCTGGAATATTTTAGTACCTTCTTAAGAAACTTATACTTAAATCCACCCAGGTTTTATTTAATAATTACTAGTTGTAAACATACAAGTACAAGAATAGAAATATATAACGTAGTTTTGCTGAGCCTACTACATCTATAGTACAGCTATATTATAGTTATGGTCAAGCTATAGAAATTCAGTCATGTCTCTGTGTAGTAATGTCATCAGCAATTTATTTGCATGTCAGAAGAGTGTGTCGGAATTATATCTTGTTTTATTTTATTGAAGTATTCATTATCTTTTAGTTTCTCTTTTATTCTCTAATCCATATGCTGTGATACAGTCCTAACTATGTATCTTCATGGTGACCATAGCAACAATTTTTCTTTAGGGTTACAGATACCTAACTATGTATTTTTTAACATATTTCCCTTTCTTCTTTGTTTGAGTTGGGTAATAAAACCAAAAGCAAGGGTAAAGATTCAAAAGCGTTGGGTTAGGGTTTTTGCTCCCCTTCCACTCTTCTGGATTATACAAGACCTTTTTAATGACAGTTGCTTAAAATCTGGGGAAAAAAAAGAGTCAGTCATTCAAGAACTGTTTATGGTTCTCTAAAACTAATTTATTTGCTGGGGCACCCAGAATACAGGTAGAATTAATGAACTCTTGGTGAACTTGCTTATATCTCAAACTTACATGCAGCAGTAATAACTTGAAGAATAAGGTATACCTTAACTAATTGCTAATCTTTCCAGCCCTTTAGCCATTTGTTCTCTTGAGCAATATAAATATCTTAATTCATTAAGAAAATAAAAGTCATGAATGTGTTAAGCACTTTTCAGAGCTACAACTAACAGTCTGTTCGGTATAGTTAAGTATCATTTAATCAAATCAATTTAATCAAATTTATCAAATTAAAATCATTTAATTTGGCTTATGAGCCAAAATGTCGTTATAACCAAAATACTTACATTTTTAAACCACTTGTAATTATGAAATATTCCTCTTAAACATTATTTCAAATAATGGCTTTATGACTAGATCGAATGTTTTGTTTTTCTCATCCACCTTTATATAACAAAAGGAAAGAAAGATAATGACATCTGAGTGAATTTTGTCTAGAAATGCAGGAAGCTGTTTATATCAGGTTTCAGAGAGACTGAGGTTTTGTAATTAAGGTACCCATTACCCTATTCTGCTAATATTTTTAGCTTCCTTTTTGTTTCAGAGAGTGTACGTGTTCCCTATGAAAGTTCTATTAAGATAAAATATGAGAATCTACAAATTTATACCATTAAAAAATGTGTGTCTCTGTGTGTGTGTATATATATATATAAAACCATACTTCCCACATACCTATAAGAGCAGTCATTAACTGTCTTCTTCAGAGTCCTAATTTCTTCCATGGTGAAAGTTCAGAATGGATTGGAGCGGGGGTGTTTGGTGGGAGTGGGTGGTTTTGTTTGGCTGGGGTTTATGGTGGTCATTGTGCATTTTGTTTGGGGTTTTTTATTCTTACTGCTGCAACTTTGTCTCAAATCTGTTAATCTCTTGAGAAGACAGGAGCAACTGCTCTCTTAATTTTGAGAGGGCCGAACTTTTATCTTGTTACTAGGGTACTCCTTATTTGCATTTTTCTCTTAAGGATAACTCGTTTCTAATATTACCAGAAATAACTTTTCTTCATCAACAATTTTACTGGAGTAGACCAGCAATGAAACTGTAGTTCAATGTTCCACATGCTTTAAAAAAAAAAAAACAAAAAACCTTTAATGGCAGTGTTAACTCCTACAATTACACATGCTTGTTTTAATGCAGTATTAACTGCATTAAGAATATGTAACTGTTGTCTTGAGTTGTTTGTGCCTTGTAAGTGTGGCTGAGCTATAATTTTGATGACTAACTTAAGAGTTATATCCCTTCCAATTGTAGGTAGCTTTTAACTAACTGCAAATACACAGAAGATGTTTGTGAATCACATTTTTCAGTCTTCTAAAGTTTTTCTTAGAAGAAGCCTAGTTTAATCTCTAATTTCTTCTGGTAATCATAAATAATGTGTTTTGTGATGGAAGCACATCTGTTGCAACTGCTGTGGAGCATCTGCTGTAACTCCATAAACATGAATAAAAAGTTTGCTTGGTAAGTTATTGAGGTTGAGTAGATGGCATTATAGTGAATATTTTTACATTACCAGGAAAAAACCCAACCTTGTTTAATACTAGGCTTTGGAAAAAAAGTAGAGTTGGGAATAAATAAATCGCTAATTATTTTGATAATAGTGGTACAAGTACCAATGTAGTATGGGTGCAGCTGGTTTGTATGTATCCATACTGATTCTCCAAAACTTGGACATGGATATAAATGCAAATAAACATTTCTTTCCTTCATGATTCTATGAAAATCCTCTGTAGTGATATCTTCTCATCTGCATGTAGAAGAATGGCAGAATGCAAAGGCAATGTTGACTGTGTGATTTACCTAGCTTGCTGTGGACAGTGTCCTCAGTGTTCAAGATGATGTTAAAGACAGTAAGGTTAAGGAGATTATATATGAAATGTATGCATGTATACATCTGTGTCAATTTCTCAGATTTAGTCTGCTTAATGATCAAATAACATGCATCCAAATTACACAAGGTGTCTTTATCTCATTTGTATGCCAGCCTAGCATAGATAGGTTTGGAATTGAAATTGACTAGTGGAAGAATGCATGAACATCTAGCAGGGCATCTGTGGATAAATAAACTGAAAGTGATGACTTGGTCATGCTCTTCTTTCTTTTCCTTGTTTTTTTTTTAACCCTTAGTTCGCTTTCCTGAGGAGTTGGAGGATGACAACACAACGTTTAATCCAGAGTATAGCCATCAAGTGTTTGGAGACGAGTAAGTTAAAGTATCCAGAGTCAAAATAATAGATCTAGAAGGGGAAAGTTGCTTCAAAATTGTTAGAAAAAAGGAAATCCAACCATATGAAGCTGTTTTAAATAACATGGCAATACTTCAGTTTTACGACTGTATAGTTAAACAGCATCTTTGGTGCCTATCTTGTAAGGCTTGAGCCTGTAGTCATTTTACATGCTATTTTTAAGGTAGATTAGCAGGCAATGAAATAACTGATTTTTGCAGTCAGAATTACTCAAGTGGTATTATGTTCATGACATGTTTCGATGTTTAAGGAAGAATTACCAGGTCTCACGAACAACTTTCACAGTACTGTGTACCAAAAAAACCCCAATATCTAGCAACAGTATATCCATTTATTTTTTACTATTACATGGTATTTTTGATGAATAAAACACAGGATTAAATATTAGCTAGCAACATGAATTTAAGTTGTTCTAGGTCATTGAATGCTAAATGTATTGAATTTGGGGTTTTACTTTCTTCAGCATGTACACTTATAAGCAGTTAAACGTGCATGGGATAGAGAAACTATAGAATTGTTGAGGTTGGAAAAGACTGTTAAGATCATAGAGTCCAGCTGTTCACCTAGCATTGCCAAGTCCACCACTAAACTATGTCCTCAAGTGTCATATCTACATGTCTTTTAAATACTCCCAGGGATGGTGACTCCACCGCTTCTCTGGGCAGCCTGTTCCAATGCCCAACAACCCGTTCTGTGAAAAAAAAAATTCCCAATATGCAATTTAAATCTTCCCTGGCACAATTTGAAGCCATTTCCTTTCATCCTATCACTTGCTACTTGGGAGAGGAGACTAGCACCCAGCTTGCTACAGCCTCCTTTCAGGCAGTTGTAGACAGTGATAAAGTCTCCCCTGACCCTGCTTTTCTCTAGGCCAAACACCCCCAGTTCCCTCAGCCACTCCTTGTAAGACTTCTGCTCTAGACCCTTCACCGGTTTTGTTGCTCTTTCAACCAACTCCAGCATCTCAGTGTCTGTTCTGTGGTGAGGGGCACAGAACTCAACACAGTATTTGAGGTGTGGCCTTACCAGTGCTGAGTGCAGGGGGATGCTCAGTGCTATAGTCCAGCTGGCCACACTATTTCTGATATAGGCCTGGATGCTGTTGGCCTTCTTGGGCACCTGGACACAAGCTGGCTCATATTCAGCTGCAGTGTTCAACAACCCCAGGTCCTTTCCTGACAGGCAACTTTGCAGCCACTCCTCCCCAAGCCTGTAGCATTGCATGGAGTTGTGACACAAGTGCAGGACCTGGCACTGAGCCTTTTGCATTTTTTCAGTTCTAATTAGATTAGATAACTATATAGAAACTGTCCACAAAACCCACATTCATTGCTATGACTGTTTATCTGTGTGTAGATATATATAGTATAAATGGCACTGCAAACTAAGTTTTGATAAATTATATTTGTTAAATAATGTAAATAAATGATAATGAGTTTAAGATACTGAAAAAAGTAAATGGAGTATTCCGAGTATTCTTTCTTTAACTGTCACGGTAAGGGCACAGACACTGCCTTACTGAGTTTAGGAACATGTTCTGTTTCTCCACTAGAGGAGCAAAATAACTAGTAGAAATAGTATAAGGTATTATCGCTGTTTAAGTAGTGCACATCCAGTTTCTTAGAATAGTTAGGGTTGGAAAGCACCTTAAGATCATCTAGTTCCAACCCCCCGCCATGGGCAGGGACACCTCTCACTAAATCACACCACCTAGTTTGATTCCTTTTTTCCTATTAGGAAACTTAGTGTATCTCACTAGGAAAGACAAGATAAACTTCAAAGTGTATTAAATGAAAGCTCTGTGATGTGAATAGTTTGCTCTGTATAGAGTTCCTGATTGTTCTTTTCTCCTTCCTCAGTGAAGTTGCATTTGGTTACAAGGGACTGAAGATCCTCTTGTACTATATTGCTGGTAACCTGTCAACGCTCTTCCGCATCGAGTATACATCTAAAGTTAATGAAAAGTTTGACTGTGTGGAGGTAAAGAAAGAACCAGACCTGCACTTAAAATATGATTGATAAGGTTTAGTTGGAATATGGGAAAGAATTCTAGGTTTAGCAATTGCCTACTCAGAAGTGGTTTACATTGCAAGTAAACAAAAGTTTCCTTTGTTGCTAAGCTGAACAAAATCTTTGAACTTCATCTATACCTTTTCCCGTTGTTATTCCTTTGACTACAGAATCATCAAAATTGTGTCAATCAGTGCAGTGAGACATGAGGTGCTAATACCAAAGCCTGTTCCACAAAAAAATCCACAACTTGGCAAAGCTGTATTTTCATGTTAACTGTTTCCAGGAGGACTAGCATTGCTGTGTTTTATATGTGGTCTCCAGTGCATTAAGAAAACTTGGTATCATCTGACTTTTACTTAGTTATAATGAAGGAAAAACTGAGTTGTTTTCTTTCCAAAAGAGCTATTGGTATGGTTGTTGATGAATTCTCATAATACTCTATAGTGTGAAATGTCTATATATTTGCACAGACTTGAAGTTACTCTGCCTGAGAGTAGCTTTTTTTAAATTAAAAAAAAAACACCTAAACAGTAAACATAACTTCAAGCTGTATTTTAAGTTCCTAATTTCAAATCCCGTGGAGTTTATGTAAGTATTTTCAAGGAAAGGCCTATTGTAAAGGGAAAAAAAAAGAAAAAGAATTACATTGTTAAATGAATTTTAAAGATTTCCACTTCTTTTTTCTGAAGTTCCTTTAGGATACACATAGTTCATCAGGCTAAGTGCCTGGACAGGCCTGAAATACTTTCAAGGCTAGGGCAGCATATCTTAGGAGAGGAAGGTCATGCTCTTCAGTCTTTAGAAGGTTTTTAGAAATCGGGAAGAAAGGAAAGCCTGTTGGCAAAAATAGTAATTGTATTAAAACTAAACAGTCCAACCTTTTGCCAGTGTAATTTCTAGGTAAATAAGGTCTGCCTTGCCCTAAGCACACGGTGCAACCTTTTTGATCACTCGGAATCTTTACTTCTTTTAAGCCTTGGTTCCTATGCTGAATTATTCCTCTAATTGTTTAAGACATTGAGATGGAGGATCTTTTTGAGCAAGGCTTCTATATGCTTCCCAGAGTATTTACAGGCTTCAGCTGAATCGGAAGGATGCAGTTGCACACCCTGTGCTTCCCTTAGTATTAATACTGTAATCCGAATAGGCTGTTCATATAGTTGTATCTAAACCTAAGGAGGAGAAAAGCTAGTGGTCGTCAATCTTGTTCTGCATTTGTAATTTACCATTAATTTAACCACCTTAAGATACTAATGCCTTTACAGAGATTGAAACAAGATGTCATTACAGCAGGTTGTTAATTTAAATGCATATTGACATCTACTATTCTGAGTTAGCTGTTACGTTGCAGATCTCGGCTCCTTTAATTAATAGTTATACTAAGATTCAGACTATCCACCGTTCATGGCAGGTAATCTTTGTGCTATGAATAGATGGTGTTTAGGAAAGGACAGCAGTTTCTGCCTGTAACATAACTGGTTAAAAGGGAAAAATTAGTTTTAATGCTCTGCAAAGTTGTTCATAGATTAGGGTTTTGTATCTAAATACCTGCACAAGCCTGTTCAACAGCAGGTGGTTTTATTCAGTGACTGTGAGTTTGGTTCCATTATTGTTAAAGTGGCTGATACAGTCTCTGCCAGGGACTGACAAAAATATTTGTTCCAGTATCACTGTTCCTTCTTCCTCCAAGATCTTTTCAAACATTAGGTGAAAGATAAGATCCTGAAATGTCAAGAGCCAAAACTCCAGTCGTATTTGTGCATCTTAATATCATCTTAAAGATGTGTCTAAGCCATGTTAATGGGGAAGGCTCAGCCAAGTATGATCATGCTTTGAACAGAAGTTGTCACTTCATTTAATGAAAATAAAATTTATCCCTTGGTTGGAGTCGATTCTTTCAAATATCTGAAGAGAGGCTGCCTTCTTCTAGTGTAAGTATTAATAGCATTGACCTCCAGATTGCTTGCTGCTTTGAGATTTGCAGCTGTTCAAGCATCTTCCTTTTCATCTGCATTTTATGACAGGGTGGGGGAAGGTCTTTCACTAACCTCTGAAACAGTCTTTGCTATAGATGCATTTGCAGCTGGTCTGGTACATTTGCTTTACACAAAAATTAATGAAAGTGTGTCTCATCTGGCTTTTTTTTTCTTGATTTGTTTTTTGGTTTATTTTTTGTGGTTGGGGGGGGGGGTGTTGGATTATTTTTTGTGTGTGTGTAATACTTCTGATCACTCCATTGCTCCCTCCCTGGAATTAATACATATAATTGTTAGAGAAATTCAGCTTTTAAATATATTTCTATAGTTATTTTAAATTAAGTTACTTTGAAACAGCATCTATATGGTATAAAAGTGTCCTAACTGTTAGTACAAGAAAACTCTGTATATTAAAATTATCCAGAGTCAAATGCAGTGTACAAAGAGCCACTGCCCCTGTAAGTAGTCCTCCTACAAATCAAATTTAATTACAAGCCTATGCCACATTCCCAATCATTACCTCACTAGATTCTGATTATGAAGGCAAATACATTACAATACTTCCATGAGCAACTTCCAAGAGTCAACAACTCTTGACTGGCTTCATTTGGGTTTTTGCATGCTTCATTGTAAGTGGCTTTGCCTATGTTTAACACTTCTGCAGTAGTCAATTGGATTGTTTTTCTGAACAGAAACTTGTTTGTCATCATGTGCATCCATGCCAGTTAGCAAGATATGAGTGCCTTGCTCCAATAAAAGAAATTAACCTCTCACCAATATCAAATAACTACAGAAGGGAAGGGCCGCAAACAAATCTTGGTCACTCCTTAGATTATGAGCACCTTGGAGAGAAGCATTTGGGAAGTGCCTACTAAGTAATGGATGTTTCTATTAAAAAGTACAGGTGTTAATGAAATAAATTACTTGTATGATGTTGATTCTGCAAGATTCCAGTATTCCAGGGCTTACTAACTGAAAATTGGATCACTTAAACTTATGTTACCATTAAAACTGAGGATTCTGGGATTTCCTCTGTAAGAAAGGAAAATCTTGTTAACCCTAAAAGTAACTGAAGAACATGGAGTCTTACATAATTTAAGAAACTATTTCAAGGGTTGAGAAATCTTAGGAGGCAGTGGGTGAAAATATGTTGTCATATAGAGCTACGAAGTATTATCTACTGCTTTATCTGCTAAGCCTCTGTTCTCATGATTCAGTTCTTTCCATTTTATGGGAAACAGGACTTTTTGTGATGCAGCCAGTTATGGATCAGTTATCTTGCATGCTTTCAGCAGGTGAAAGTTTGTCTTCCTTGTTATCACTAATTAAGAAACTATGAATGTGAGGAGAGCAGCTTTATGTAATACTCCATACTGGATACTCACTCATTTTTAGATATCTTCTACGTGGTCTGAGTTATTGAACTGATGCTTGGAAATATTAATTCTAGTTTATTTTTACGTGCCTTTTTCAGGTATATAAAATGAAAGTCAGTACAGATTTTTGGTTGCAGTTTCCAACAGCTTTATCAGCAGGTCAGACTAAAGATCTGTGTAAACAATGCACTTGGACAGTTTAAAAAGAAAAAAAAAGGCATTTCTAAAATGCAGTCCATAAAAATATTTTTGTGTACTTCACTGGTTCTGAAAAAGGTGGTTTTGTGTAATGCAGCTAAATCACTAAGTGTAAAGAATATTGGAACCTTTCCTATTCTTCTTAAAACAGTATAAATACATTGCCTTTGTTTGGAGAATGGAATGAATGTAAAGATTGTACACATTTTAACTGGGCTCTTACACTAAGTATTGTAGAGCTATATTTTAACTGCTTAATAGCTCTTCCTACAAATATAAATATAAATGTTGGTAGTACCAAACCATTAAGAATAAAACTTGTTTGTGCTGAACTACATCCATCTTTCTCTATACTAAAAATGTAACTGAATGCTAAAGTGCTATTCATTTGCAGGTGCATTGCTTCTACTTAAGGGACTATGGTTGAAAGGACAGGAATTAGTAGCATGTTGTATTAGCCTTTTGTAGTGTATTTTGTTCTAAGCATCTTAATTTCCCTGTTTTGAATGCTAAGTAGCAAGGGTCTTGGTTTTGAACTAATACCCATCATGCATGTAAACGGTGTGAAAGAGCTGCTTAGTAAGTTAACACAAAGTGTTCTTGTGTCAGTCCTTGTGGAAATAGATACAATACAAACATTACAGCTGAACTCATGGCAAACTCCATTAAGTAAAAACCTGGATTCATTGTCCAGAGGAAAGTTTGAATTGAATGTAAGCTCATTTTGTTGAATGTAATGTCAGGCTTTTAGGAGTTGTATTGAGGAGTAGGGTTTTGTTAAGTTGAGACCAATTCATTAAGTTTTATTGCCTGGTGAGAAGCAGTAATACGTTATTGTGAAACTTCATCAAATATTCATGGTTAAAAAGAAGTAGTAAATGTATTCAATCAAGTGGTCTTTTTGGGGTCTGAAAAGGATTATGAAGTCTGCTCAGCTGATAGTCTTTAACTTTCACTTTGGTTAACTGAGAGAAAGTAATTTTAATTTCTGAATTTAATTTTGATGTCAGAATGTTTTGTCTTCCTGGTAGGTCAGACTTGCTGACAGTATCCTTAAGTATATTTTTATTATTTTATGTAAAATTTTGTTTTCAAAATATTCTTTGATTAGAATGTGGGATGTTGTCTTCTGAGTTTGTAGTGTGTTTTGCAGCTGATCCTATAGGCAGGCATTTCAAGCAGGGAGTCATAAGAATGAATGAGTGTGCTACCTGTCACTTTTCTGTCTGGGAGCTACCACTTTTGGTCTTTGTCTCTTTTCATCCACTTAGTTCTGCACCACCTAATACCTCTTGTCTTATGCTTGTTTGGGAGCCTGAGTTCCACATGGCTGTGTAGTGTAGTCTTGGAGAATTGCTGTCTAGAAAGGCTCAGCTTCTGAGCATGCTGCCTTTTCAGAATAGCTATTGACACTTAGGTCTACTTGGACAAATGTAACTCTAAACATACAATTGTGCATGAACTTGTGCTGTAACTGCAAGCTTTTTGATGCTTATAGTGGCTGGATTGTGACATTTCTGGATCTTATCAGGGCAGCGAACAACAGGAATGTCTTGCTTCATCATTTCCTGGTTTTCCCTCCTTTTTTTTTTTTTTAATTACTGTTAGCCCATAGCATCTGTCTTATAGTAATTTCTTAACAGCGCAATAGTGACACCAATGCTGTCTTTTTCTAATCTTCCACTGATCTTCTGCCTTTTATAATTTCCAGGCAGATGATGTTGAAAGTAAAATTAGAGAAATCATTCCTCCTGGCTTTTGCACAAACACGGATGACTTTGTGTCTCTGCTGGAGAAGGAGGTGAATTTCAAGCCCTTTGGAACTCTGCTACACACATATTCTGTCCATAATGAGGAAGCTGGTGATGATATAATGTATCAGATATACAAGGTATGAAAAATAATTTAAACTTCTGCTGCTGAACAGCTAAAATATTATTTTGCAGATATATACTTTCAGTAATGCTTCAATTGTGATATATAATAATTTATTTTACCAGTTAATTAATATTTATAACCATACTTTTTTTTTTGAGAATTTTTAATTAGGATTTGTATATGTTTTTCCTCTTACATCTGTGATAGGTTTCACCTGACTTCTTCTGGCTTTTTCCCTAGGCTGACATGACATGTCCAGGCTTTCGAGAATATCATGAAAGGCTTCAGACGTTCTTGATGTGGTTTATTGAAACTGCTAGCTTTATTGATGTAGATGATGAAAGATGGAACTACTTTCTAGTGTAAGTACAGTTCTAAAGCAACAGTGGACCTTATTACCTCCACAAAGCCTGCATTTTAATTGTGGCTGGCCAATTATTGGAGCAGTATAATGATATTTTTCCCAGGAAAGAAAAACCATTGTTTATGAGGCTTGAGTTTTCCTCCATTATGCTTTGGCAAAGCTTTAGAATAGAGCTGAATTAAATGCTGTTGTCCGTTAGAGCCTTGAATGTAGGCTTAAACAGTAAAATGAGCTTTGCCTGTGTTTTCTTTTACTTGCCACCTATTCATCTTTATAATAGGCAAGTGCACTGAAGTGCTGTAAAGAGGCCTGATTTATCCAAGTTGCTGCACACCAATTAAGTGAATTGTACATTCAGAACATAGCAGGTGTACCCATTGGGCCCTCACAGAGTAGCTTGCTGACACTGAAAATTCAGTTGGAGAATGGAAAAGAAAATGGACACTGCATGGGAGCGCGACTGTAATTGACCTGCTTGGCTTTCTGTTTTATCTGCAGATTTGAGAAGTATAATAAGGATGGAGCTACGCTCTTTGCGACCGTAGGCTACATGACAGTCTATAATTACTATGTGTACCCAGACAAAACCCGGCCACGTGTAAGGTAATTGGCGGCGTAACTCGTGCCTTGCCTTTTATTTCAGAAGAGGGAACTGCTGAAGTTCCCAATACTTGTTTATAATGGTGTTGATTTGTTTAAAAAAATCCCCATTATTAGCTGGCTATGCACTGATTTATTTCATTGTTCCCTCCTCGAAGCGGATGGAATCTTGAACAAGTTTTGCATATTTAGCGATTTTAAGACTCCATTAAAAATTATGTTTTAACATGCAGATTGCTACATGTACTTTAAAATGAAATAATGTTTTTGTTTTTAAGCGTTTACATTATAATGTTTGAAAATGCATGCATTTAAACTGAAAATACATTCCTTTGTCTGTAGTCAGATGCTGATCTTGCCACCATTCCAAGGAGAAGGCCATGGTGCTCAGCTGCTTGAAACAGTTCATAGATACTATATGTCTTCTCCTACAGTACTTGATATAACAGGTTTGTGTTAAATTATTAACTCTGTTCAGTTGTTTAATAAGCAACTTGGAGCATTCTCAGCGTATTAGCCTGCAAACTAACTTTCATGTTCACTTGTCAAAATTAAATGGCCTTTTGAAGATTTAGCTTCAGTTCAGGATTAATAGAACTCTGGTTTACAGAAGAACTGTATATAATGTAGCTCCTTAAATCCTTTACATAGAGAACAGCACACCAGGAAAATTCAGTCCCTAGCATGAACGGATTACCAGCTAATTAGCCATTTTATTGTGGGATACGCAGCTGAGTTTGCCAAGAGATCAAGCTTTGTCAAATTCCTTGTTCTACTTACTCCTATTAGCAAAACCTGACTTATGGGGGTGGGGCAACACACCAAACTAAAATTGCATATTAATATTAGTTCGTGAGTCAAAATTTTACAGATGGTGAAAACCTAGAGAATTTGTGCTCCAGGAACATGTATTGCTGGCTCAAGGCACCCACGATACTAGAGGTGTATGCACAAATACCTAAAAAAAAAAAAGTTATTAAGGAAATGGCGCTGGGGAAAAAAATTGTATGTGCATAAAAAAAGATAGAATGTAAAAAATGGCTACAAAAGTGACATCTTTACTGTGGTTTTAAGCCCAGTATAGGAGGAAATGCAGTTCAAAGACAACTTGACCGTTCAGTTCTAGGTACTGTCTCCGACCTCATCTTAGAAATAACTCGCTCATTCTAATTCAAAGACAGTAGAACTCTAGCTTCCATAATGCATTGCTGCAGGATAATCCTAACCTAAGGTAATCTATCTCATTGTTTTGGTTCAGTTCATAGGAACCTAAGGAAGCATAACTTTTATGCAACAGGAAATCATGTGCATCATGCATTTACTTTTTTCTTTTTAATAGTATGAATCTTCGTAAGCTTTTATAGCTGAGGATAAACAGTCTTAATAGGGTAATGCATAAATCATATATGTTCATGGCTTAGTGTCTTAAACACAGGGTTGTAGCACACAGTGAGTGTGCACTCAAATAAGTTTTTCTTAATGGAATGAAGCAAAGGAGATCTTGCAGTGTTCTACATGGCACTCGAGTTATGGAAATTAAGGTTTTAACAAAATTATTTATTTTCCTTTTAGGTGGAAAATTCAGGGTGGATAACCATGATATGGTCAGGATATTTAGTTATGTAGCAGCTAAACTTGTGAAGTAAAAACTTTAACTTTTCTGAAAAGCAGAAATGAAAATTGGCTTAACTTCTTTGAAAGACCTAATGCTTTAAAAAAAAATACTTTGGAGTTTCACATTTACAACAGATATTTTGTTCTGCTTATAGTTTGTCATTCTAACTGACACAAGTGAAATGTATACTGGTAATGCATACTGTACAGAATCATCATTATAGAATCACAGAATGGTTTGGGTTCGAAAGGACCTTAAAGATCATTTAGTTCCAACCCCCTGCTATGGGCAGGACACCTTCTACTAGAGCAGGTTGCTCAAAGCCCTGTCCAGCCTGGCCTTGAACATTTCCAGTGATGGGGCAGTCACAGCTTCCCTGGACAGCCTGTTTGTCTCACACCCCCCACAGTGAAGAGCTTCTTCACTGCATCTAACCTCAATCTATTAAATTTCAGCTTAAAGCCATTCCCCCTTGTTCTATCCCTACATGCCCTTGTAAAAAGTCCCACTCCAGCTTTTTTGTGGGCCCCCTTTAGGTACTAGAAGGCTGCTGTCAGGTCTCCCATGAGCCTCCTCCAGGCTGAGCAAGCCCAGCTCTCAGCCTGTTTTCATTGGAGAGGTGCTCCAGCCCTCTTAGCATTTTTGTGGCCCTCCTCTGGACCTGCTCCAACACGTCCACATCCTTCTTATGTTGGAAGCCCTAGAGCTGAACACAGTACTCCTAGTAGGGTCTCACCAGAGTAGAGGGGGAGAATCCCCTTCCTCAACTGTTGGTTATGCTTCTTGATGCAGCCTGCTATATGGTTGGCTTTCTGGGCTGCTGGCTCACGTTGAGCTTCTTGTCAGGGCTATTCTCAATCTTTTCTCCACACAGCCTGTATTTGCACTTGGAATTGCCCCGATCCAGGTGCAGGACCTTGTACTTGGCCTTGTTGAACTTCATGAAGTTTACACTGGCCCACTTCTCAAGCCTGTCCAGGTCTGTCTGGATAGCAGAAACTGAAACTGCCTCTTCTTTCTTAATGGAATTAATTAGCTTTAGTACAGCTTCTCCAATCTCTTTCACAGAGTAAGTTCTGTAAGACTTGCCATACAAGATTAGGCTACTTCTGCACAAAACATTAACAGATAAAATTATCATAAGCTCTCTCCAATCCAAAAAAGAAATTGCCAGTTGTGCATTGCTGCATATACACACCAATAACTTCTATCCCAGTCCTTCTCGGTAACTTGCTAGCTTTTGATTATCCTTAAACTGCAAATTTCAACTATTTACAGTGGTCCTCAATATTAAAGAAAAACACAGCTGAGACATAAACTGTTTAGCAATAAATTCTATAATGCTAGTCCATGGAAAAATGAGTGTTGGGGGCAGTGTGACCCTGCTACTTATAGTAAGCCTGTCTATTAAGTAAGGAAGAAATACATTCACAAAATTGTAAGCATTTTTCTTCTGTATAGTTCATGAGTGGGAACAAAGTTGCATGTGGGACCATGTTGATGTTCACTGAAGTCAGTTCTCAACTTTGGTGTTTTTTTTCTAAAACAATGGTTTTGATAGTTATTCTACCATTTTAAGCTAAATGGAGGTAACTCAAAATTGTTACCAGCTTTTGCCTAGGTTCTCCTAGCCTTTTAGTTTTGGACAAGCTTGTGCTTTGGGTCCCTTTATAACTCATGGTTAATACATGCTTTCAGCTAGTTTAGTTGTATATGGTAGGATAGTTTCACCAGTTATTCCACATAATTAGTTTGTATTCTAGTAGTTCTACCACTGTCAAATATAGACTAGATGGAACATACAAGGAAAAGGATTTAAGCATAAAGTAGTTTTCCCAAGGAATTAAATTGGATTAAATATATATGTCAGTCTCTTAGAAATGCATATTTAATACTGTACAGTACTGCATACATGAAATATTGGAAGCTTTTCTTTCTGCAAGCTCTTTAACATCTACTGACAAACATCTAAAACTTTGATAGAATCATACAATCATAGAATAGTTAGGGTCGGAAAGGACCTTAAGATTATCAAGTGCCAACCCCCCTGCCATGGGCAGGGACACCTCACACTAAACCATATCACCCAAGGCCTCGTCCAACCTGGTCTTGAGCACTGCCAGGGATGGACCATTCACAGCCTCCCTGGGCAACCTGTTCCAGTGCCTCACCACCCTAACAGGAAAGAATTTACTCCTTATATCCTATCTAAACTTCCCCTGTTTAAGTTTGAACCTGTTACCCCTTGTCCTATCACTACAGTCCCTAATGAAGAGTCCCTCCCTAGCATCCCTATAGGCCCCCTTCAGATACTGGAAGGCTGCTATGAGGTCTCCATGCAGCCTTCTCTTCTCCAGGCTGAACAGCCCCAACTAGCAGTACTTACAATTAAGCACAGTTGTTTATATACTGATGAATGTTGTATTGTCCTTTGTTTTCCATAGTTCTTTGTAATTACATACCAGAGATGAGGAAATAAATAATACTGATATTAGCTACTTTTTGTTTGTTTCTAGCTGAAGATCCATCTGAAAACTATGTGAAGCTAAGAGACTTTGTTCTTGTAAAGCTCTGTAAAGATTTGCTTTGCTTTTCCCCGGGAAGGTTAATGCAAGGTTTCAGTCAAGAAATGGTGGTGGAAGCACAAGAGAAACTGAAAATAAATAAGGTATCAAATCGGAAACATTTTAGTTAGACATATTCGTATCAAATTAGTAGAGTAATAATTCAAACATAGAGGGGAGATTTGGGATTTACATATTACCACCAGCTTGTATAAGGAAACTACATTTGCAGCCTTCTCTATCTGATACCTTAAACCTGAAAGGATAAGTAAGTCAGGTCTGGATTTTTCTGGCAGTATCCAGACATGTGCTAATGTAACAAATAAACCACCTTGTTTTTGTTCCATTGCTCACCAAAAGGAAACTTGGCCTTGAATTGTTTTCATATACATGCAACAGTAGTAATAAAGTAGCAATGTGATTTTGTTTTTCCCAGATGTGATACTAGCTGATCCTCCTTCCAAAACTGCTTCAGTTTTTCCATTTGCTCATTTTCATTGTCCTTCCTAGTAAACAGAAAACTTGTAAATACTGTTGTTTCATTCTCATTTAGAACTCCAGAGGCCTTGTAAAGGGCTTTACTAAAATTAGAGGAGTAGGTACTGTTTAGTAAAATGTTGCTTAATATCAAATGTTGCTCTGCTTCCAGGCCTTCAGTTCTTTGAAGTAGTTTTGGACTCTGGCTTCTGGATTTTATGCTGCTCATTTACAGCAAATCCTTGAAGCACTTCTACTGCTGGTACAGCAGTTTGGGATCAGACACTGGCTGCATAGAATAAAAACTCTTTAGAAGAAAAAAAGATGGTTTATTCATTTAACCCACCAGATAGGAGGTTGGGTTTGACAGAGACTTTGTCCGTGCCTCTGACTGTCTTCCCTAAGCTGAGGAACTACTCTAATATTTCAGTATTTCTTCACTTTTGAGTTCTGGTGAGTGACCTCTTTATTCAGACATGGTTTTTATTCTCATTTCTGTTCATTAGCAACACACAAGACGAGTTTATGAAATCCTCCGATTGCGTGCAACAGATATGGGTGATGCAGAACAATCCAGAAGCTATCGGTTGGACGTTAAAAGAAGACTGATTGGCCCCTATAAGGTGTATATGACTTAAGTATCATTTACTACTTATTTCAAGGCTAATTATACTTGATTTTACTCTCATTTCCATAAATGTAGTCTATGCCAATTATGTTGCCAATCAACTACTATTAGTTATGCAGTGTTCAATTGACATGTATACAGATGCAGAGAACATTCCTACATACCAGTGCTGAAGATTCTGGGTTTGGCTCCCGACTGTATCCTGCCCAATTCCAGCAGGAAATTGTTACTAAGCTTATGTTGTCTAGCTACAAGTAGCATTATGTCCAGGTAGGCCAAAGGGGAAGAAATGTCAATTTCTTGAAAAGGTTAAAAATATCTTAAATAGACAGGTGAATATTTGGAGAGGTAAATGCTCTGCAGTTTACACTGCAGGTTAGGTATAGCTTAGGTTCGTGTTCTACTTGTTAGCTAGCTCTTAACAAAACAACTTGCTAGAAGTAATTGAGCTATGTCAACAAAGAACTGTGTGCAGATAGAATATAAAATAATTTCAGCAGTAAAGTTCAGGCAAGTACTAAATTTAGTGCAAAGTAATTTCCTTAGTTCCTATTAAGTATGTGTCTTGGGTTCTGCAATATAGTTGGTCCATGTTGCATAAACTGACTCTTTGAGATACAGATTTAAAAAAAAATATCCCAGTTGCTAATGACCTTGGTGTTTGCATTAAAGAGTCAAAGGGCCATAAATAAGTCTAGGTTTATTGCTATAACTAGCATGTTAGCTATTCTGTTCAATTAAGTACTTGCTTAGCAAACCAAAACCCTGTTGGGAAAGTTTCATGTTTTGTGAAACTGAGAAGTACCTTGGTTAGCTTGCAAGCCTTCCTAAAGCAGCATTTACCCTGTTATACCAGTATAGCAAAACTTTGTACACATGTTGGACTTACAAAGGCTGTTAGCAGAAATGAGAACCCAGCACTGTATTAAGTACTTGCATGATCAGGAGTAATGCAATGTCATGCTGAGTGGCAGGACCTAAATCAGACCTCCTTTTCTGAACTGAACTTTGCCTCTCTGTGAGAGATTATACATTTTTTTTCTGATCCTGATCATTTACAGTTTACTGTGGTCTCTACTCCTTCCTCCTGACCCTCAGCTGATGCTTAATATCTTAGAAAGAAAACAAATTTTCCTTTGGGAGATAAGTGTAAAATTACGTAGAGTACAGTGGGGCTTTGATTTTTTTGAAACTGATGGTAGAAATAGAATCCTTGGGGAAATTCTATTGTTTTAATGAACTCTGTGATTCCATAGGTATGCAAAGATGTATTGGTAAATTGCCAGGCATACATAATGCTTGCTTGCTTTTTTTTGTTTTTTTTTTTTGTTTTTATATAATGACATGTTGAATGACATTCTGCTTTTATGAAGTGAGGGAAGACTGAAGAATAGACAGTAACTAAGGAACTAAGCAGTTCAGTAATAGGTATCAGCTGTATAAAAACACATCTGGGGAAAGGAAATCCAAAAGTAGTCTGTGTTTTTAAGGAACAGGTAAAAATACCACATGTGACTCAGCAAGCGGTTCTTATTGCTGTACAAATACAATTATGCTTGTAAATTTTATTGCATTTGAAGGCTGCTACTGCCAATCCTTCTAACTTTTGAAGAATTTGTAGCAATTCATTATATGTTTTTTGTGTTGAGGAAGCTTAAAATTAATTTTTGATGGTCAGTTATGGGGAAATTATTTAGCCAAACAGCAACATAATAGGACATGGGTGTGATTAATGTCAGCATAGAACTAAGTATCCTGGTTCTTGCCACAGTCTGGTTTTTCATGCCATACATCTTCAGCAGTAGACATCTAATATGACCTAATCTGTTTGGTTAAGGAAAAACTTAAAAACTGTTTTTCACTTCATAATACAGAAACTGAGTATTTAACTGAATTGATGTCCCAATCAGACACTCATACTGTGTTACTTAGGATTAAGGACATTATAAAGAACTAGATATACTGAAACTGAATTAATGTATTTAAGTGATATACCTCATGATCATTGATTGTGTTCAAACTGCTATTTGTTTGCTTGCTTAGAAAAAGCAGAGAGAACTTGCCAAGATGCGAAGGTGTCTAAGACCAGAAGAGCTGACGAATCAGTTGAACCAAATAGACCTAAACATGCAACATGAACAGTTAGAAGAGAGCTTCCAACAACTTGTTTCAGATTACCGAAGAGTCCTAGAACGACTTGCACAAGCATGAGGATCCTGCCTGTATAGGAAACATGCAAATTCCTACACAGTGTTGTAAAGCACATCCTTAATTGCCACTTAACTGCAAAAAACATCTCATGTGACGTTTTAATCACATTAAAGGTGACTTGTGTTTCTGTGCATTTTGAATATTTTCTATTTTTGTGTTGTACTTTAGGTTTGGGGGCACTTATTGCTGAAATAAACCATGTAGATTCACAGATAATAGTATCACTTCAATTGTATAAATTTTCTTTTAGTTAGACTTCTGTTTTGCCTCAAGGCTTCATAGATGCCTGAACAGCAAGTTAATACATAAATCTAAGCAATAGAAATACTGTACCTTTCAGACTTATCCTAACTTGATCCTCCTTAGGTTGTTCTACTTGGATCCTGTTGTACTCGTACACTCTCCGGTTTACTGTCGTAAGAGCTGGTTACAAGACTGGTTCTCTTGTAAGCCTGTGTTCCTGAGTACAGGCTTTTAGTCTTTCTTAAAGGAGGATCCTGTTCCCATTTGCTATCAGACCCATTCTGCTCAAGCCTCTAAAGGGCCTGGAGCACATTCTTTTTCAAATCCCTACATTTTCAGTTCATGATTTCAGGACAGTACATTGCAGTTTGGGAAACAGGCAAGACTTTGTAAGGACTCCAAAAGCACTTCTGGTAGTGCAAGACATTACAAATCTGTAGGAAGCAAATGCCTTTATATAGCTTCTTGACTGTTCTGCTATCCATGACTTCTCAGACTTGAGGTTAGTTCTTAAATAGCCCTCTCTTCTCTCTCAGATGAATAAATTATCTTTTCTTGTAGTTCAGACTTTAGAACTGATTTGTCTTGGCCTGTAGTGAAGAGGACTTAATCTGAATAAGTATCACTGAAATCTATTAACAGTTTCATGGTCCTAGTAGGATTCAGGTCCAGTTTTCAAAACTTTGTAGATTGACAGTTCACTACTACCTCTGGTATGTTGTGGGGGAAAAGGGTAATGTTTTCAAATATTTCAAACCCGTAGCTCCTTTTTCTATTAAATTCTCTTCAGAAATTTTAATTCTGGCTAGGGTATCTTCTCTGTATCATATGTCACTCGTTCTGTAGTATCCAGATCTATTATAGTCAATAACAATTTTTAGAAGACCTGTCCTGATTGTAGCAGTAAGCCTGAAGGCAAGTTGTAGGATTTGAGGGAATAGGGTGGTGTTTGTGTTTGGTTGGTTTTGGTTTCTTATTAACTTGTTCTGGTGTTAGTGATAAGCCAGAAGAGGGAAAGCAGAACTGAAGAGCTGTGCTTAAATTTTGTTTCTGCACAGAGTCCAGGATGCCTTTTGTGCTTCAAGGGAAGTCTATGCTAACACTGCTTGAATTTTTGCCACTCAAAGCTTAAACCTTTTAAGGAACTGAAAGACTGACGAGAAAAAAATGGTGCCTAATGGGCTGTTTGCCCACTTAGAGGTTGATCATTGTTCCCTCTTCAAAAGTTGGTTTTTTTTTGGGGGGGGGGGGGGGGGGGCAGGGGCCCATAAAAAGGCAGAAGAGTCTGGCATATCTGTTCATTTATCCCTAATGTAGGAAGGGAAAGGAGGCCTGTCTCATATCACTCCAGGGTGATAAAGTTCTTGCGAAAGGGCTGAGAAATTGTAGGATTGATGCTAGAGTTGTGAAGGTTGCCATATTTAGTTGATGGTGTGGGATGAATACAAAAGAAACAACAGAGTCAGAAGGCCAAAATTTTTCTTTAAATAGTGAAACCTTATCACACAGTGATTAGGGCAGATTAATCTTTTCATAACCCATCAGATTATTTTTTTTCCTTTCTATGTTGATGCTGCCAAAAGAGGAGAGGTAGTGCCTCCCCCTTAGTGGTGAAGGTACAGTCTTAGACTGAGCATGGTTTTTCATTTCAGTATGGTCTGGGAATGTTCTAAGCTGTTGGTATGTGCCTGTGGACAGCAAAACGTGTGACCTGGTTTACAGGAGCTATTTTGTTACTAGTTCTTGGCACCAAAGATACAAATAAACAGCTTCTTGGAGATCTGAAAACTTTGAATCCTGCATTTCTGCAGCAGATTACAGCTTCTGCAGCACTGCTGCCAGGAGAGACTCTCTAATCCATTACGGTTAATTAAGCCAATTTTCTGATACAACCCTCATTGGCAAATTAAACTAGCCATGCAGCCTTTGCCTGAAGTGATCAAAGTTGTCTGGACTATCCTTACCACTGACAAAGAGAAAGAAGCAATAATCTGATGTATAACAGCTAGAAAACAGTGATAGTGCTACTGACACTTCTGCTGCTTGGGGATCATTTGCCCTAGTTCAGCAAGCTTCTGGGGCGAGTTTGAGCTAACATTTTACAGTCTAAGCATTAGTGGCAGAGTTGACCACTTGGTTGACTCTTGGGTTTTGGTGGGTGCTACTAGACAAAGTTCTAGCTTTTCTTACTTGTCAGTCCGGATATTTTGTTCCATGGTTTTCAACAGGATAATAAACTTCACCTACAAGTGAGCTGCAGGATTCTTGTCTCTGAAGTACACACAGCAGCAACTCCAGCTGTTCAGTGAGTCATTTATGAAATAAAGTTTAATACTGTTTATAAAAGTTTAAGTTTGGTGTAACTCCCATTTATATTTCTGTAGCAATGTAATTAAGAACAGAGAGCTTCTGCTATATTCAAACAAATACTTATCAATATAGTCTAGAAAATAGCATAGTTATTGCTAGTGTTGTCTGACCTGCATGCTGAGAAAGGACCTGTGAACTAATAACAGCTGCCTATATACAATTGCAGTTAGATACTGGAGGGATCTAATTTTGTGGATTTGTGAGCTGACAAATGAACACGGAAGCTTAGTAGCAGCTCTTCAACTCTAGGTGTTAGGAATGTAGGAATTTGATAGCTGAAGTTGAATGATCTTGGGTGCAGTGTGACGCTAAACTCATCTTGGCATATAAGTTACTTTTGTTCAAACATACAGTTTACTATCCTAGCTTTCTTAAACTAAAGAAGCTACTGTTATTCTTTTGAAATATTGCATGCTAACAGGAGCAAACACTAAGTATAGGTTTGTTATTTACTCTTTTTTTTTTCTGCATTTTGATTAAATACAGATTCTTCAGTCACTTCATTCAATCATCAAGTGAAACTTTGCACAACATACTGATACAGCATTTTAAAGAGTTTTGTGCATTTGAATATCCTTTTCAGAATGCACATAAGATCTGTAAGTATATTTAATTTTTTTCATTGTGGATGCTGCTGGCATCAAGTTGCTGGTTTGCCCTTCATCACTTACAATTCCAGTCACAGCAATATTGACTCTACTTCAAGAAAATTCAGTGGAGTATCTAAAATGGTGACTATAATTCAACTACAGAAGCATTTTCTTTCCATGCAAGGCTATTGTCAGCAGTGCTAATCCAAGATTTTGTCCCAAGAGGTAAATCAAGTTCTGAAAAATGTTTATGTTTAGAAACCTGGGTCAAGCTGATCCCTTTCATGTATTTTTGAAACATAAAAGTTACCTACCGCAGATACTAGGAAACAACTTCTAGCTCAACAGCTATTAACCTGAAGAAATGCAAAAGAACACCTATAGTTTCAGAACTGAGAAAGCAGACTACCTGGAGCTGCAGGATTTGAAGGACACTTTTAAGTTCTGTACTAGGGGAATAAAGGTCTATGTAGCTGAAGCAGTGCCTTGGGCAGTAAATGTCCATGCCTCCTACGAACAAACACACAAAGCTGCTATGTGGCAGTTTAGCCAATTCAAGACTGGTCTATTGTCTCTCTCCACAATGTCAGCAGGAGGGTGAGCAGCCCATAATGTCTATACAAAGGATTTACGTCTGCTTATATAGATCATTTTTTCAATTCCTTTTTGTCTCTCTTTGTTGCTCTTTATGCTTTTCCTTTATCATATTGTATGACTGTCAGACACTGGAAGGGTTGAAAATCTCATGTTGCATATTTTGCCATTTTACCTTTTCTCCCGATGTCAGTTCTGATTTAATTTCATCAGTATCAAACTGTTAAAACTAGAAATATCTGTTACATTCATAAGCTGCTCAAATAAAAACGTGGAATCTCAGCTTTCAAATTGAAAAATATTATTCTCTAATGCTGCTGCTTTGTGAAACATTGCTTGCTAGGATAATTTGGACTTGAAGTTGACAAAAAGCGAGCATGGTAAAATATTTAAATCTTTATCTCACAAGTAACTATCTGTTGCAGATATTTCCATTTTCACCAAAAAAATCAACTTAAAGCATTGGGAATGCTTTCTTTTCCCGTGCTCTCTGTATTTCCATCCATTTTATGCTGCTAATTCTTTCTCAAATGAGCAGACAGTTTCGAACTGAACCCTGATTTCTGTCTATTAGTATGTTTCGTTTACAAATGCTATTAACCACACCAGGCAGTATTTGGAATTGTGGGGCTAAAAATTTAGTGCACCCAGTAAAAATGGAAGGCTGTTATACAAAGCAATATAAATAGATGCAAGCTCTGCACAGGCTGGGCGTGCTATCTGCCAAGATACTAGCATGTAACTGTGGAGGGAAAATTGTAGGAATGGGCTTGCCCTCCCTATCACTCAAATCTTTTTTTACAATGAAAAAAGAAAAATAATGCAGATACCAACTTTAAATCATGCTTACTAGGTTCTTTATACCTCATGCTAAAGCCTTCAGTAACAGGCATTGCAAGAAACAGGACTGCAGACTCTGTGGTCTGAGCTTTCTTTGAGACCTATAATGGTACAAGCTAGCGTAAAAAGGATCATTAATCTAACAATTTCCAGATTTCCATGTTCTAAGTATTTGTAATTCTCCAGATTAGAGAAACAAAAAGAAAAAGGGGAAAAACAGTGTCCTTCTTCCACTCTTCAAAGCTCATTTCAGAGATAAGGCTTCCATTCAAATTGATGAATCTCAGGTAATGACATGATGAAGACAAAGCCTTGGGAAGAATGTTTCAGAAGTCCCTTTTTGCCATTACAGAAAAATCTATATAGCAGGAGCAGTAGTGTGAACTGATGTTTTTTTTTTTCTGAGGATGGCACTAGCTTCTTTCTTTATTAAATAAAGAGCATGTAATGCTGTAAACACTCATATAGGAGGTATGTGCTCCATTTATGGTTGTTGCACAGTTTGAGCTGAAGAGAGAAAATGTAAAGGAAATCTAGATCAATGAGAAGAGCTTGACATCCCCTTTTTCGTTTCTAAATGGTATGGCAATAAGGGAGGTGTTCCATGTTCAATAGCTGCTGTTTTTAAAGCATGTCTTTCTTCCAGTGAAGCCTTCCTCAGAGCTGCATGGGGTGTTCATGTTTTCAAAGCTTTCATAGTTTCATGGAAAGGATGAAGTCTTTGCCTAGAATAAATTTGATAGCAACAGTGAATATGTAATTTCACTTTCCCTAGATAGTGATGTAACAGTTTGGTGTAGCTTTGATTATATATATTTTGTATCACTGATGTAGGAGGTTTTGGTTTTTTGCAAGTTCAGGACCCCAAACTATCTCACTGTGAATCGGGTGAACACGAGTGATGAAAAAAAGACACCTGTGATTAAAACAGGACCCAAACAGCACCAGCCTCATCAGCAAAAAACTGCTGTGGAACTAAATCATCTTTTAAAACAATCTTAGGAATCCCTTATGCCAGAAGTAACCAGCTGCTAGAATTAAACTAGAAGTATATTTCTATATTGCTCTATGTAAGATTTCATGTATGCATAAGGCATAACTGGTTTTTGCAGACTGTTACAGGCTGCTTTCAAATTTGCTTCTAAAAGCCTAGTTTTATGTCTTCCTTAACACATCTTTTGCTTATTTTTAAATCATCCTGACCAAAGTTGGGTGGAAATAAAGCTGGGATTGTACATTTAGAACATCCAGACTCCAACAGCTCAGAACCAACGTGAGATGCAGTGTGACAGGCTCTCCTTGAAGGACATAACACACAGATGTGTTCAAAAGACCCTGGGCTGAAAAGTGATTTCTCCAAAGCTGCCTCACAGTCTGAAGCTCAGGACAGATTGAGATGTCACTGTCTGCCTTAAATGTTTCAGAGGATTTGCCAAATGTGAACAAAAGGCAACTATATACATGAGGGAAAAGTGATGTATTTTCTTCTGGTGACAGAACTTAAACATGGCAGAGTATGATTTTTCAGGTTTGCTATGTTAGGATATGGTGTATCTCTCCTCCTCTGAGATATTCATCCCTATTTTACTGGTATAAAGCTCCTAACAAACCTGTGTCTGTTATTTATATCTTAGTGAAAGGAGAAAATCTGCATCTAAGCATAAATTAGAGACTACTGAATAATGATGGTTGTTAGGCTTAAGATTCATTCAGTGACTGCAAAAATTACACAGTTCTCTTAGAATATAATCAATTGTAATTTGATTGATCCACTCCTGGTTTCTGATATGCAAAAGGAATTGGTCCAGTCTAACTGACAGCACATACCTACAAGTATTTGTGAAATAACCTGACACTTAAGAACAAGGTAGTTACAAAAGTGGTGGCAGCAGAACAAATGCGGTCTCTGGTTCCTGCATTTTGTTATACCGTCAACCAATTTTCAGACTGTTACAATATGGAATTCTGGTCTTCTGGCTGCAGAAAAACTCAAGCATTCACTTTAATTTCTTTAACAGTGTCTGCATTCCACTGAGTAGGAAATACTTTCTAACTCACATAAGAAATGTGAGACTATGCTACTACCGTAGAGCATTTTGTTTCTTTTAGTGACAGTTCAGTAAAAGATGATGCATTGCTCATCAGACATGGCTACTTTCACGTGAAGTGTGCTGTTCTCTTTAGGCATATTCAAGCACACCTACTCCAGCATACATCTAGTTACTTATGTGACATTGCTTTATGCCATATATCATTGTTAGAGAACCAATGGTTGGGTGTCTACACTCCTAAAGCCTTGCCCAGATAGAAAATAGAATGATGCCTGATGAGATTCAAACTCCTGAAAGTCCATACCATGTTGTGGAGTTGGGAACAAGGTGAAGACATACACATTTCTGACCTGCAAATGAAAAGCGTGCATACCTCTCACCAGTGGGCAGTGACGCTCCTGGGTGTAACTGGGAAGTTTAGCAGTGCCGTTTCTTCATTTACTTCTAACTCTATTCTTCTTCTGCTAAAATCCCGTTATTCTCCGCTGGCTGGATAATGATGATGCAGCATGGCAGTTGGTACAGAATGCAGCTGTTAGGCGTGGACTGCTTTATTTTTTTCTAAGTCAGTGCAAAGTACTGATCTTTAAATTACTGTGTGGTCTGGATATTAGCTGTATGATAGGCTGCCTACCATGCTGTGGCAGCTGATAATGTGCTGTCACTAGCGATGTCTGTATAGGACCACAGAGAGGATCACAGAACGGTTTTTCAGTCAGAGAGCTCTTGGAATTTACTCCTTAAGGGCAGAAATACTTGCTGTGTAACTTTTAAGTTCATACACTTTTGGAGTTTCTTCCAGAGTATAGAAGGTAAATAACACCAGCCTTCCTATCCACCATGGGCTTTAAGTCTATTGTTGTTAACTAAATTAGAGTATCTGTACATGTGTAGTTAAAATCTACAAATGGCTGTGCCAGGAGATAAATAAATCTGGAGATAAACAGTCAGCCTCTGTTCCCATTTGAGAATTTAATTACTTATCTCACAGGTTACCATTGTATGTGTGCACCTGCATGTGTGTAAGGATACAAAAATCATTACACGTGTGTGAGGATGTAGGAAATGACACTACTTGTTTTACTGCTACGGTTTGGTTTCTTCCCTCTAGCAACCACTACCCTAACACATTGTACTCATTCTTTCGTTCAGTGATTTGATTCCTTTAGGGTTAGTCTCTGCCTGCCAGCTGCTGGATTTATGTCTTATAATAGTGTTTCTCAACCTCTAATCAATCAAAATTGATAATAACATAATTTCAGACTGTGTTTAATTGTTCAGACAGGCAAGTCAAATGCACACAGGGAAACAAAATGGTGGGAAATAAAAATGGTAAATGGACATTAGAAGTTTAGTTTGCTTTTTTACTGGACTGCAAATGAAACCTATCACACTACCACCCTGTAAGATGGTCTTGAGGTATTTCTTTAAGGTAAGGTGATGCCTATATTGAAAAAGGTTGGAAAGGTGCTGCTGTAGCTTACAGTTTTGCTCTTTTAGATCTTTTCTAAATGCATGAATTCTGGCTGTGCAAGTGAAACCATGAATTTAGCTGGAAAAATACTGGAGTTTGGAGGTTCTAGCTTTAACCTTCAGATTCTGCCTAGGCAAAACACAGCAGCAAACAGTTCATTAAGCTCAGTTCATCTTTTCATTCACAAAAGTACCAAAAAAAAAAGTTTTGGTTTAGTCTTTTTCTTGTTCTTTTTTTTTTAGGGGAAATAAATGTTGAGCTGGTTCCAGCCCTCGTGGACTAGCGTGGCTGCAACTCCTCTGAGACCGAGTTCCGCTGTGGGAAGCGGTGTCACAGCCGTGTCTCTCGCGGGTGGCAGGACGGTCTCCAAGCCTGCCAGCCGCGTTACAGAGCCGAGGGAGGGGTGCGGACCACATCCACAGGCATTTCGGCATCACCCGAGGTGAACGACACCCTGTGGGCCGACAGTACCCTACCGCTAACGGCAGCAGCTGCAGGCCGTCACCTGCGATCCCCGTGTGCCGCGCTCCGGCCAGGCCGGGCCCCGAGCCCGCGGAGCTGCGAAGGCAGCCGGACAGGGCTGGGTGCTAACGGTCCCCGCCGCGCCCTGACGCCCATAGAGGGACCCAGGGCTGCCGCCCGCCGCCTCCACGTGACCCGGCCTCACGTGGGCAAGATGGCGGCGCCCAGAGCTGTCAGCGTGCTGAGGGGCGGAGGTGAGTGCGCACCGCCGCTGCCCCCGCGGGAGGTGGGGGGGGGGGGGGGGAAGGCGCGGGCCCGGCTCAGCACTTTGCTTTGCCCTCCCCTCTTCCCGCCCTTCCCGCCTGCGGGCGCGGCGCCGCTGTGGAGACGGGGCTTGCTTTGGAATAGGGGGGCAGCGGGGGTGTCCCGGGGAGGGAGGGGTGCGTGGCCTGGGAAGCCGCAGCTGCTCAGCCTCGCTTTCGCTTGGCGCTGGGGCCCGTATGCTCCCCTCAGCGGCCCGAGCAGGGCAGCAGCTGCTGTCCCGGTCGTGGGGAGGCACGGCCCGAGGCCGCGCAGCCCGAGCAGCCTGCAGGAGGGGTTTGATCTCGTTCTGTGGCGGTAATCGTTGCACTTGCAACTTAAATGTTTGGCTGGAAAAGTAATCGGACTTAAGTACACTACAGGTTTCTTCTCCCAGCCCACTCAACTGCAGAACTTACGTGTCGGCATGTCAGTGTACGGTCTGGCTTTTCCAGGTGCCATTATCCCTCAGACTCTGAGGTCCTCCTAAAAGCACCTTTTTTTATCACCTAACCTTCCACAAGCCGGTCACTCCCATGTGTCTTATTGGCTTAATAATACACACGAACAGTTGTACAAGATGTTGTACTTGGCTGAAAAATGCGTTATCTTATTGATGCAACGTTACTTACCTCAGCCCTTCCCTCAGTTTTATTGTCCTACGTTAAACAAGATTGGAAGCTCTTTGGGCCTTGCCATTCTGTGAGTGTTTCTTTTTAATTCCCATTGTAAAATCTTAAATGTGTGAACAGAAGGAAACACCTCACAATGATCTCGATGAAAGATGCATGATTTTTTTTTTTTTTTTAAAGACTGTTAAATACTTAGTGTAGTAATACAGGAAAGAGTGATCCCAGATTAGCTTTAACTTAAACATTAGACTGAATGTTGTGTGCTTTCAGCTAAAGCACAGTATTGCAGCTGGCATAACAGAATTTCAGTCTCTTTTTTCATGTTAGTGATTCTGATCTTCCACTGTACTTTTATTTTTTATTCTATCCAACAGTCTTGAAAAAACACTGAGAAACGTAAAAGACCTTTTCTTCATAGTCTTGAATGTTGCAGGGCATAGTGCCACGTTATTTTTTTTTCCAGTGGTGAAAACTCATATCCATAAGGAAATTTTAATCTGACTGGACTCTTGGGATCTGATCATCAGTTGAACTCTGCACCATTTGGCCTTCCAAGTCTCCTATGTGCTTCATTTCTAACAGTTGTCAAAAACCTGTACTCTTTCACATGTGTGGAATGGAATCTTGGAATCATAGAATAGTTAAGGTTGGAAAGGACGTTAAGATGATCTAGTTCCAATCCCTTTTTTTTCAGTATATAATACCATACAAATAATTACTTTTTTGTTTGAATCAAAATTTAGGGTGCAGCTTCTTCATACTGTTCATTATTTACTTCAGCATTTTTGTGTCTGCAGCCTTTTTCTTCCAAATATTATTTTGGTCATGTGTCCATGCTCTACCACCACCACCAGCCCCATTCACACCTAGAAAACCAATGTCTGCCAACCAGTTAAAAGAACCAAGCCATTTAAATTTGGTAAGCCTTCATACCTTCCCTTCAGGCATCAAACCTTATTCAGCTCCCCTAGTGGATATGCTTTTCCAGAAGTTGAAAAAACAAAACTCATGATTCAGACAAGACTGATTAAACTAAATCAAATTTTCCCTGTATTGGACAGTTCAGGATAATTTAATTTGCAAATACCAAAAGAAGTAATTTAAATTAGATTTCTGTTCACCTAAAGGAATCTGTTCTACCTAAAGTGAACGAAAATGACTTTTTTGTAGGCTCTTTTGTGGTATTTTTTTCATATTTCTCATGTTTTGTTTTTGCAAGTCATGAAAGGAAAGCTTGCTTTATTATGGAACTGTGCCTATAGATAAGAGCATTTGAACAACAGAGCTCTTGGAAGTTTGTATATTGGTTAAATACATACTCCACGTATCAGGACTTAGGCTAGCCTAAAAAGTCTTTATTATATTTGAAAAATAAGTTGAATTAAAGATAGTAGAAAACTAAAAAGACAGTTTGTGCGTTTTTGGTAAGTATATCAGGAATTTATTTGAATAGTATCTGCCTGACTAGTGTCAGAATTGCAACACTATCAACCCGTGATGAAGGTACACAGCTTTGTAAGAGTGTGAGTGGCCTTTATGAAATTCTGTTTATGCTCAAACACTGCATTTCAGAATAGCTTTGCAGTGGGTCAAGCTGCATTTTGGCTGCCACCCATGCTTGAAGAGTGTTTGAAAGAGTTAGTTGTACAGGTGATACATAGAAGTGTGAATTGTGTTCATCATTTTGTAAAAGAAAACTAAGAAACATCCAGAACACAGATGCGTCGCATTGGTGTGTCATGTCACAGCGTGTCAGGTTACCATTTGTACTTAGAAATAGTAGGGGTTATATGGTGATACATTGGCTTGTAAATGGTGTAATTACATATTATGACAAGTATTACAATAATTGCATCTGTGATACTTCATTGGTAAGAAAATAAAGTAGAAGGCATCAAAGAACTGCATGTCTACAAACACAGCTTAGATGGTTTAAGGCACAGTAGTCTCTTACTGATTTATTCATTTTAGGCAGGAAAATTACTGTAGAGTAGAAGCCCCTAATTTCTTGTAATGAAGTTTCAGGTCTTTGTGCCACAGGAAAATAACTGATGAGAAGACGTGTCTTGTAAAATGAGTTACTTGCTCTGTTAAATACTGATATAACTGATTTCTGATCTTGCTTCCCTGTCTCTAACAATGAATAAGTATTCTGTAATAATCTGACCTATTATTGGCCAGATTTTAATAGTTAAGTCACTGTGGACTGACTGTGTGATACAGTTCTTAAATATGCAGTCTGTGTTCCCAGACTGTCCGTTTGCTTGTGCACTGCCTTGTTAAGCCCCTTGCAGGCCTGGGAATTTGTACACAGGCTCCTAAACAGGTACCAGTAAACTTGGAATCTTGCTGTCAGGTAGAAGCTATAGCTGTCTCCAACACCACAGTGTGTAAGATGTTGTGGGATACTTCTGTGGATGCAGAGCCTTTTAGGAATGAATGTTTTCAGAGTTTTTCTGAGTATGTTATTCTTTCCCCCTCTGTTAATAAAATGAAGAGGAGAGACATAAATGTGATTTTAAACCTTTTAAAGAAAAGAAGCAGGGGCACATTGCCAGAGTTTTATTTTGTTGCGATAGAGCTTCAATGTCTAACAATTCCAAGTTTGCCTGCAAGTGCTGAATCTTGTTAGAAATCAGACTCTTTTTTTTTTTTTTTTTTTTAATTAAAATAAATTCTTACTTCAACCATGTAGATCACAAGTCTGGTCACTGGTCTTGTTGGTAATGCATGGCCATGTGTTGTCTATACTTCATAGTCTCAGCAAAATTAGGTATTTCAAAGGAATAATAAACTCTTCTCCAGTGGGGTATTTGCATGAAAATCATCAAACTATTCTGAAGCATAACAGAAGTTGGAAATAGTAGTTTGGACCCTGCAGAGAGTGGACTAATAGCTGAAGGAATATTACTGAGACAAATGACTGAGGCAATACGAAGTGATTTAGTTTACATCCTTTAGCTAGATTGTGTACATATAATTTTATGTTGTTCTTTTCTTTGTGGTCAGACATGGCTTTGCCATTTAAAACTGGTAGGCAATTTTTAAATTACCATTTGTGTTGAACTCTCATGTTAGTGTACAGAACATGCTATGGAGTCTCCATCTGGGAGGTGGTTTAATAATAGACAAAGTGCCTGCTGTAAGACTATTCAAATCTCATTTGGCCTTTTGATTTTCAGAAGCATGGTAAAGATCAAATCAGTTACCTTAATGAATTATACCTATCCAAAACTGTTGCTGTTTCCACCAAGTCCTCTTCTGCAAGGGAAGGGGGCTGTCTTAATTCTCTGGAATCTTTATTTGCAGCAGTTTCTGATATCCTGTTACTGTCGCTAACCCACTTCTTCCGTAGGCAGGAACCTGTACTTGCTGACATGTCACCTCCTCACCCACACAGTCTGCTACAGGGAATCTGGCATCTTTCTGAATAGTTAGCAAAATCAGTATCACAACTGAGTTGAGGTGTCTTTCCCCCAGTGTGCTTAGTTTCCTTTATTTTTGTATTTTACTTTTATTCATTAAATACTTACTCATTATCCAGAATTCATCAAATGTTTCATGAATGGACCTGAAGGTGCTGACTGGTCCTTGTGGAAGCAGGGGGACACCCCTGTGAAAAATAAGGTACCAAACTGTATTTTAGGGACATTTAATTTCCTTAACTGTAATTTGCAGACAATCATTATCGTTATCGTTTGTGCATTCTGCCAAAACAGGAACCTGCATTGGAATTGGAGTTGAAATGAAACATTCAACACAACTTAAGAAATTGAGTGAATTTGGGTTTGAAGATAGAGCATTAGACAGATGGACTATCTAATACGAGAGTCCTATTTCTTGAGCCATCCATAAAAACTTTACCAAAGCTTTTGCTAAACAGCGTTTCTGATACACATGGTCTGTATCTTGCATTTTGTTAATCTGCAGCCCTTGATAATGCTCATGGTATCATAAAATGCAAACTTTTCAAAATTTTTAAGAAGACTTTAACAGAGGGCTTCAAATATGGTAGATTTTTTGCTGGAATCAAAGCATGCATGCCAGATTTTTTAACAGATTGATTCATGCCACCGAATCAATCTATTTCCCCCTTTTTGATGATGTGTCTTAAATTAGCAGTTATATTTATTTGTTAAAATGTGTTATAGCTTGCCCTTTGATAAGTGTATAACCATAAACATCAACATATATGAGATTATTCTCATCTAACTACAAATTAATCATAAAAATCTTCATAGCACTATTAATATTCAAATGCTGAAACTATCTCTTCGTATCTTCATCACCATTAAAAAGAAACTACAAACGTACAACTAAAAAACCATAATCCTTACTTATGGTAACTTCCAATAATTCTAAACTGATGTTTTTAAAAAAATAACCATAGCATATACAGATAACAGTTCTGGGGAGACCTGGCTAAACATTTCCTGGTATTCCAGACTGATAATAGCATATGTCCTGTAATCCTGAGGTTTTTTGGCAAATAGAAAAAGTGATTGAAAACTTTGATGGGAGAGTTTTTGAGATCAAGTGATGCTTGGCTGCACTGTGCAATATATGAGCAATTAGCTGGAAGAAAATATTAATTCATATTTTCCATTAATTTGTAGCCAGACTCATGTCTCCAGAATTTAACATTAGCATTATCAGCTGCAAATGATGCACGGTGGAAGTTCAAACCATTTGGTGGTAGTACACTTTTAACATTTTTCAAATTATCCTAAGGTAGTTTTATCCCTGTCTAGAAAATAATCGGGCAGACAAGGAATTATTCCCATTTCAACAGTGCACCAGTGAGTAATTCTGTGGGAGACATGCACTTTCATGGTTTGAGGCACGAGAGAAAAAATATTCCCTTTTCAGTAAAGTGTTTAATTGTTCTCTTCTTCCAGTTGAGAGGTAATGTATTGTTGGCAGCACACAGTGCCTTTGTTCTGACAAGATCTATCACTTTTGGCTGTGGGTGGATTTGTAGGGTGTGGTTTCTCCCTGAGTTTAGGTTTCTCAATCAGCATTAGCTAAGATTGCCTGTAAAGGAAGGAAAGTTATTAGCAGACATAGTGTGAATTGGATCAACTTGTTGATCTACCTGAAAACCAGCCAACACGATGGAGGCTGCATTCGGTCAGCAGCTCCCCGGTTAGGTTTGATGCAGGAGGGAGGGTGACTTATAAAGAAGCAGCGTTTTCATGTGCGGTTACATCTAAGTGGTTGTATAAGTGACATTAGGCATTACCTGAGTGTTCTTAATTATTTGCTAGTGTTTCGTGCTGCATCAACAGCTTTACTGACCCACATATACTCACATAGCCATTCGTTCCAGTACATAAAAAATCCTTTCTTCATTGTAGGAAGGTGCCCATTGACCTGGTGCTGGAGCATCACCATCGCAGTTACAACTAAAATCTGTGTAGAGACAAAATTCATGACAGGTTCCTGAAAAGTACTTAGTTTCAGCCTTTTGTGAATGCTTTCTCTGCTCTGTGGTGGTGAAGTCCCAGGCAATGTCCTGTATCTGCCAGTGCTTAGTCCAATAAATATATAGGACAGCTACAATTTTAGATACCAGAAGTTAAGTAAGGTAAGCCTAGCTGTAATCCTTCAAGCAAAATTGAACATGTATTTTACATGTATCACTTCATTTTGCAGAGTTTTCCTTAAAGCTCATCCGGACCTTTCCCTAGGCAGAAAGGAGCTGCTTTCTCTTTCCATTCCCATTGCAGAGCTCTGATACTTTTCCACCACCTGCAAGCAGGTCACTGCCCTGGTATGGTAATTTGCTGTAAGAGCTGGTGGCCAGCTGCTTGTGTAGGCTATTGACCCTGAAGGAAAATACCAGAAAGCTCTGGGAAAGCCTCTACCAAATGAGTGGGATGCCCTGTCTTAGGGATTTTGATTGCAGCCCTGTTTCCAAAGTGGGTTTTATACTGTTCTTTCAGTCTTTGGTGTTAAATATGGGGATGTCCGTGAACAAGAAGTGTTCCCTGTTTGCATGCACAACTTCTGTGTTGCCTGCCAGAGGCTGTTGTCCTCATCAGGTGATTCCTTACCTGACTTCAGGTATAAAAGCAAAAGCTCAACATAATACCATAATAGGGTGGAAAGTCTGAAAGAGAAAATCACATCTGTGATTTTAATTCCAGAAGTGCAGTTCAGTGCTGGCTTTGTGCAGCACAAAAGGCAAACTTTGTCACTTGCTGAAGGGGTGGGTCTCTTCAAGCTCACAAACACAGTGTATACCAACATGAAAATCTTAGTGTTGCTCTGCAAAGATGATTTAACCTCTTCTATACTTGTACAGCAAATCAATGAAATAAGGAATACCAATTCACAATCTCTGGGGACTAAATTTAAAAAAAAAAAAAAAAAGTACAGGGTCTTAAAATCTGTGCCAGAAGATGACCCTGTTGAGCCTATGTACAGGATCAAACCGCAAGGGAAGTCTTTGGCTTCTTGGTCCTTGCATGCTCTTTTGTTTAAAACATCAGGGATAGTAGTAGAGTTTATCACAGGTCTTCAAGCTTCTTCACTGTAATATCTAGTATTTGAAGAGAAAGACTGGAGAGTTGAATCATCCCTAAATAGATTCTGGACCTCAAATTGTGAATTATATTGTTTTTTAGAGCAGATAGCTCCACTATCTGAAATCACAGGATCAGATGCCTTATGAGCATATAGTATAACACTTCTTGCCCCTGAGAGTTTGTAGCGCAGGTAGCTATGGCAGACAAAAGAGACTGAAATCATGAGCATGAGCTGATGGATGAAGAAACTGTAGTGCGGACAGAATAATTTGTGGAGGGTCTCATGGCAGCACTACATCCACAGGATGAAATGGGGCATGCAGCTGCCCTCATGCTTGCTGCTCCTAACTCTATGTTAGCTAGGCTAACATAGAGTTTATGTGAAATGGCTTTCTAGATTTAGATACTGTATTCCTTTTACTCAAGTTTTTTCCCTGAATTACCCAACTTAGATGAGAAACTGGATTTGAGGCATACATAAAAACAATGCATCACATGTCTGTAGAGTTTGGGAATTGTGTGTTGTGGGTGTTCTCTCTCTGTTCTAGAGAAACCAAACTGAAGTTTGGGAACTCTGGCATGCAAGTCTGGCATATTTCCCCTCATTTCTTGTGTGGTTTTATATATACAGGTAGAGTTGGAGTGTAAGGTTGAGGCTACCAAGAAAATATTCTATAGTGCTTGGTCATGTATGCAGTCTTTAAAAGGCCTTTATTGTGCTAAAACCGGCTGTAGAACCCCTAGTTACAATGATCTTCTCCATTCAGGATTGTATCATTTTCCCTCTTTTTTTGTTTGTTTGTTTGTTTTCATTTGTCCTTCTTTCTCCCCCACTCCCGTATGAGCGCATTCCTATAGCACTTGGAAATGTGCATCTAGCAAGAGAGACTTGCTGCCTTTTTCTTTGACAGTTTGATGTGATGATATGCCAACCCTGGATAGCTTGCAGTGCTTCTAGACACCACATCCCAGTGCTGTTGATCTAGCAATATTTATTAGCATTAAAATTTAATTTGAAAATGTTTTTAAGTAATTGGGGTGGGGTGGGGAGGGGGGTTACAAAGCAACTGCTTTCATTTTTTTGGTGTTGTGCCTGTTTGAACCATGTACATTTGTCACTGTGGTCTCTTTCTGAAGTATTTCTATTTAAAATCAGTGTTTGTTAAGATCTGCTTGCGTGTCTGGTCTGACTTTCATGTTAGAGGTGTGAAAAAGCAAGAGAACATACGAAGGCAGCAGTCTGTAAGTTGTACACTCTTTGCCTTACAGTTACTTCACCCTGTAGACAGAGTCTGTGTGGCTACAGTAGTGTTTTAATTTCATGTTTTAGTTTTCAGTTACACATTTCTGGAGTCTCCCTGACCGCTGCTGTTACCTGATGGCGCCTATATTTCATCAAGTTTAGACAAGCAGTCTACCTGGACTTAGGCCCAGAGGAGCTGCTGTAACTGATGAACATGATCCTCTCGGCCCAGGAATCCAAGACCTGTAGTACCACAATTCCCAAGGGAATTGAAAGAAAACTGTGTTCAGGCCTGGCCTCCTGCTTTCTGTAGTATCTTTGTTGTTTTTAATATAGTATCGCCTTGTACTGATGGGTAGGGTACCTCACCACAAGTAAAATCCGCTATTAGTTTGATGATAATTAGGATAAAAGATTCTTTTTATCCTAGACTGCGAACAGAAGCAGTGACAAGCGAGAGCACAGGTAGCAATAGAATTTACTATGACATCTCTTGATTACTGCTTACAAATAAAGTGACAAGTTATTAAACAAAATAGCAAAAAGTGTTACAGCACTAGTGTTATATTGTTGGGGTTTTTTACTATACTGTTATTTTTCATGCTTCCAGAGTTTAGTGGATACAGTTGCATATTTTAATACTGTTCTTGCACGTTTCCCTTTAATCTGTTTCATTCTGTTGGAAAAGCTGCACTATATAAACATTGTCTATTATTTTAGCTGCAGAATATTATCAGGTGGATTTTTTTAATCTAAAAAATGTTTTTAGAGTTATTTTGTGATTGCAGAGTGAATGTTTGTGTTCAGTGTAATTAAATTTAATGGCATTTCCTGTACATTTTAGTTTGCTCTGGTATGCCTTTATTTTCATCAGGAGTTGTAAGTTTGACTTTTTTGGTTTTAGAAGCATCGAGTTGGCAGTCAGACACAGTTCCACTTTAAAGCATTGAAATCATTGTCTTCAGATTCTTGTGAATGTGGGGAACATGTAGTTTCTGCTTAATGCTCAAGAGCTATTTCTTCATGTTGTTTCGGTTTGTGTTACATAGGTTTTTTCCTTTTGTAAACTTAAAAAGTGAAGATGGAAAAGATTAATTAAAAACTGCTTCTTCCTTCCTATTGCAGCTTTTATGTCCAGGTCAGCTGGAGAGGCAAATGGAACATGTTAGTTACTCTTTTTAGCTGCATACATCTTTGCTGTTCTTCATTTATCTTTTGCTACTCATGTTTACTCAACTAACATGTTATACCATTACTTGTAGAGAGACTTTTTTCCTTGCTTCCTTAAGAAAACATGAGGAAAAAATTGCCTTCAACTATTGTTTGTTTCTCTGTTATTGTAACAGTTTGTCTGACTTAGCTCAGTTTTAGAAAAATAAATGTTTACCCTGGAAGGAACTACAGTGGCTGGAGAACTTGTAAAGCTCTGGGTTCATGAATGTGAAGACTGAGCAGATAAGGATGCTCAGATTTACTTATTTAAATCTACTGACTAATAAACATCTGAAATAAAGATGCCATTAGTGACAACTGATTATTCTTTTTCATCTTATAAGGAAATACAAGATCAGCTGTAGTGCAGTACAGGTATTGTATTCACTTCTTTCAGGCTTCTTGTTTGCTCAAGTTTGACTATCCTGGTATTTCTGAGTAAGTTGGGGGGGGGGGGGGGTGTTTGTTTGCTTGTTTGTTTGTTAAAAACAAAAAAATGCATGAGAAAGAATCTTGTCTGATCTTTTTATGCCTCAAAAAGGTAAAAGTACAATCATGTGGTATAATCGCATTAAGGGTTTTTTTCCAGTCACTAGCAAGGGAGAGTTCTGCTTTTGCTAGACAAAGTTCATTCCAAGTTTTTGATTATTCAAGAATGCCTGAGGAGTGAAGCTGAAGTTGTTTGTTTGCATCCTAGCAGTACTCGGAGGCCACAGGAATCAGGTTTCTGTTGTCTAAAAGGTAGAAATCTCCTGCCCTGAACACTGTACAGAATTTTGCAAAATTAATAAGGTATAGAGGCTTTTGCCAGCACAGAGGCTTTCTCATCTCACTGCACAGTTGCAAATCATTTTCCTGCATCATCTTACCTTAGTGTCTTGTGGACTTCCCACTTCCTGGGCTTGGTGATCCTGGTGAGAGCTGTCCTTGAGTACTCGCCTTCTTCAGAAATGGGAGCCTCTCCTGCTAGTCTGCTGTGGTCCTCACAGTAAAAGTTCTGCAGCTGCGTGGCTGAAGAGAAGTCATGATATCAACACAGGGTGGGGCTCATGTCCCTCATGGGACTAGGAGCCAGGAGCTAGGGATTTTGAGGCTTGATGGTATACCTGGACTTGAGTAAGCCACTGAACATTCTGTGCCTTTCTCCACCTACAATGCAGATATTTATCTACCTTGCAGGTGCGTTGGTTGAGATTAATGAGTTGTTTGTAAAGCACTTCGAGGATGAAAAGCACTATAAAAATGCTAAGTATTATTATGTATGAGCTCTTGAGTGCATAATGGCTGTTTGCCTGCCAGTATTTAAAGCAATTTGTTGCACACTAAGTATGAAAGGCACTGTATGAAGTCAAGTTCTATTTTTCGTTTAAGAAAAGTCACTCATGTCACACCACTGGTCTTCGGTATTATCTAGATTGAAAACAGACAAGATTTTTTAAAAGGAACTATTTCAAAACTTTAAAATTGTGTTGCTATTATAAGGGTTTCTTCTTAATTGGTCATTTCTTACTCTTTATATGTCTTGGGTTCTGTTTGCCAAATTCTCAGGTCTTCTACCTTCTTCTGTTTTTCCAAATGCTTTTTCTGTCCTTTCTTACGTTTCTTATGCTTCTGTCTGAACTTCTCTCCCTGACCTTTCTGACTGTCTCTACAGTTATCACCAAAGCTCCTGTTCTTTGTGCTCCTTCTCCTTGGTGAGTCTTGCCATGTTGCACAGGTTTCCTCAGCCCTTCATCTGCCCATCCCTCACTTTGATCATTCCTGCACCCAGGCTTCTCCTGCTCTACTGCCCCAAGGAGTCTCCTGCTCTGGGCACTTGCTGCCCGTGCTGCATGATATGGTGCTTTTATTCAGGTTGCTTCCCAATAAATGTGAGAGTGAGCTGCCTGTCGGGCTGGCAAAAACAGCCACAAAAGCAGCAACACTGCTCTGTGTTTGAGAGCAGACCTCCCTGTCTGTGACCTGTTGGTTCACAGCTATTTGAGCATGGCTTTTTCTAAGCATTCTCCAGTGGCAATGTGGACTCCCATGTAGGGCTCTTAAACAAATTGATAATGAACTTGCTTTGTGAAAAAAAATTCCCAGGTTTTCTGAAATTACAAGTTGAAACAACTGCATGTTGTTTATTATTTCCAACCCTAACCATTCTATGTATCAGCACCATACAGTCTGTCCAGCCTGGATAATAAAATACTTTGGCCCCAAGTACTGTGGTCTGCGACACCAGGTTAGAGATGTGAAAGAAACAAGTGCCCCACCTTAAATAAATTCACACTTATATGTAATTAATTCAGTGCAGTTCCCTTCACTTTATAAGGTATGTCACATAATCAAAGAATTCATGTTTTAACTGTAGGAGTAAAATGTGAGAGAGTAGGTTTGAAAATTCATGTACCGCACAGTTAAGGACTTGTAGTTTATCATACACAGTTCAGGCAGGAAAATACAGTATGTGGCTATGTTTGGCATGATAAGAAGTGTCAGAATTCACTATTTTGTTTTAGTTATTGCATTATCATGCTCTGTTTTTAAAGGGATCTCAGAGAAATTATTTAATAATTTTAGTAATTTAATATTTACAAGTTTATTGGCAAAGGGCTTTATCCGTATGATAACTGGCTGCTCCTTGGAAGTGGTTATTACATATGTCCCTGGGCAAAGGAAGCTGGATTTTCTTTTTTTTTTTTTAATTCCTTTAAGATCATTCATATTAAAAATATTTGACTGGAAAAAATCTGGTTTTTTTTTATGACATAGAGATGAAGTATGGAAAGTTTGTTTGTTTATTTCATTAAATTACTTATTCCCTGGGGAGTTCTTATTTTAGAGCCTCAGTAGATGTTTTTCCCTTTACTTAATTTCTGAACAAAGAGGAAAATGTTGGAAACCAAGTGTTCAACAAACTGCCTGGCTGCATGGAAGCCTTAGAAAAGGGGAATAAAGGGCTCTTCAGAGGTCTTTTGGCAGGCGTACTTTGTAGCATGCAGCCTGAGAAAACTTTCATGAGTGTTTTTGAAAGTCACACTGTTCTCTTTCGAGTTTAGATGATAAATAACCAGCCACTCCAACGAGCTGTATAGTCTCCAACTTTTTTACACTTTAAAGATGTTTATTTTCAGGTATTCATGGTTAAAATGCTTGTTTAAAGCTATGTTTCAATTTCAGATCAAGCTCATTTTGAACCATGAAGGAGTATTGCAGTTATGAACACGATCTACGTTTATATATTAATAGTTACGGCATATCAGATGTTCTTTAAAGGAGCATGTGCACTTATGTTGTCTGTTTTCATGTTTAGATGTACATAAACTTAAATTAGGTCTTACCTTACGTATTTTTTTCATTATGTCAACAGAGGTGGCATAACATTAAAGAAAATGGCAAAGGAATAGTCTGTTTCTCACATCAATTCCAGCTGTTCAGTCTCAGATTTTCTGATAGACACAGGTGATGAGAAGAGTTGGAAAAAGCAACACTGAAGTCCTAACTTCTGTTCACAAGTCGTAGAAATGAGATGCCTTATGTAATAAATGCTGCAGTCACTGCCGATCTACTTGTATGCTGCTTGGGTTGGTAGTTCTTGAATGTGCTTGTAAACTGGTCTGTAGTTGTTGAGTTGAGGTCATTCTCTACCAGACAAAGTGGATAGTCATCTTGCAAAGATGTCCTGTTTAACACTGTGTTGGTCTGAGAATCGAGTCACACTGTTCCATCACAGTAGGCAGTGATAAGGCTTAATTTCATTGACGTGCATTCTGAACTAGCACCTGTGAGGTGACTGGGAAGGTCTCATCTTTGTGAATGCTTTCTGATTGCTCTGCACTGATTATTATTAACATACTTCTTATGGCTTATGACAGAGACGAAGTTCTTTAAAGAAATAAATAGTGTGACTTGTCTGGGTTTATAAAGATTTATTCATGGTCTGGCACACCCTGCCAATTCGGCAGAAGCTCAGCTCATGAGAAGAGTTGTCTTCTGGGAAAGCTTAAATTGGTTCCTCATAAAGGTCAAGTTATACCAGCAAGAATTACTTCGTGCTATAGCTCTGTCCCAGTGGTTTTCTGAGTAAGATTATTATGTTGTCTGAGAGTTTTGGGTTGTAGAGTACTTTCCTTAACTAATACATGCTTTCTGGGAAGACTTTAATTGCAGAGCAACCCAAAGAATACAGGAGAAGTGTCTGTTTCTAAAACCAGCTTGATAAAGACAGTCTTGCTTTTGTTCATTTAGGGTCTGTTTTCTCCTAATAACTCCTTTGTAAAACTGTTTCACAAGATTTGATATAGAATAGGAAGGTGGTAGACAAATTTCGGCAGCTTTTGGTGCAAGTGTCCTCAGCTGTGAGAACCAGCAGGAGGTTGCAAATGGGTTGGTGGAAGGTTGGCAGCTAGAAGTTCAGCCAGCTGAAAATAGTCTGCTGGGGTGGCTGAGGTAGAGACACTGATTCTCTCCTGTTCCCTCTGGTGTGACAAGTGGTGATGATGGACTGCCATGAGCGCCATGAGCAGGCACAGCAGAGGCACGTTGCTTCAGCTGACTGTGCCATTGCAGGGGGAGCAGCCACATTGGAATCAATGTCGCTGTAGCTGTTTGCTCAGTGAATGCGAATTGGGAGTCCCAGTGTTTATAAAGTTGTGGCCAGGGCCATAAGATTTGAACTCACAGTCATATCACTTTGCAGTAGGCCGTGTGGATGGATTGAAATGGACTTCACATTTTCCATAATCCCCCAATATGCGCCTGTTTCTTGTGTGACACACAGAACGCTATGCAGCCTTTTTTCCCAGTCATGTTAAATTTTATTTAGAGGTAATAAATGCCCTTTTTTCTTGTATCAGATTGAGTGGGAAGCCTTTGCAATTTTATTTTCTTTTGATACAACTAGTATCTTTTTGTTTGTTTGTTTCTTGTGTCATTTCTGCCTCCAAAGCTGTTTCTATCTAACCAAAGCCCCAGATAAATAAACACATAAGTGAGCTGTTTATGGTTGAAATTTTTCTCACTTGCAAGAGCCTGGCTCCTGTCAGAGCAACTGGAAGATCCAGCTATGGGCTCAGGTTGCTGCCCATACCAGCCTGTTTCTCCAGTGCACAGTACTATGCAAATCTGTATATTTAAAGCACAAACCTGTAACAACAGCAGCAAAAAAAGAGAGTTGGAGTGGATGTTTGACAAATCACACAAGACCATCTCAAAGTTCCAAGTAGAGTTTACAAATTAGTAATTAGTTAAGTGGGATGTCCCATGGAGAATTTCATGGATTACTGCCCAGCTTTTCAGACAAGGTAGCTAAGCCTGGTCTGAAGAAATGCCTGTCATATTTAGGTGGCAAGTTAGATTATCTTCATCTTGTTGAAAGCAAAACATTTATTGCTTCTTATAGATTTGCCGTCTGTGCAGAAAAGAGCTGTGTAAACTATTTTCAGTCTAGAAAAAAGAGTTGGAGACCTAATTTCATGTGAAGACCCTTTGTTTGTCGGCTTACTCCACCATCTGATTTTCTAAAATAGATAAAGCAAAGTGAGTGAATAGGGTGGTGAAGATAGTTTAGAAATGAAGTATTCTGCTTTTTTAAGTCGGCCTGTGTGGGGAGTGGCTGTCATGAGCCTTGCCGTACCTCTCTTTGGAACGCGATATGAAGTAGAGAGGTGTTATGTGGGTGACTGATACCTGCAAGGTGTGCATCAGGGGAAGTGACTGGGAGCAAGGTCAAGATTTGGTACTACCTGCAAAGGTCAAGACGTGCAAGGTCAAGAGAGGTACTGCCTGAAGTACAGCTAGATGCATGATCCTCTCTCTAGGAGTTACGCAGCTGCCGTAATTTGTGATTTTTCATCTTTGTTTCAACAAGATGAGTGCTGCTTGCAGTTCCTCCAGGAAATCTCCCACAGCAGTAGCTGGGGTGTTGACCATGGGATATGAGGCCGTGGAGAAACCCAGAGGTCCTTCGTTACCACTCAGGGCTCCCATCTAGCTTTTGGGAGCCAAATGTGATGTTTTCTCACTGGAAAGCAAAAGGCCAGATGGGCAGGACTGGAGCCAGTCCAAACATGTGCTTTAGAAACTTGCAGATGTGGAATGTCTGTTGTCTTAACTCCTCATGATGTGCATGCTATGGGACAGGGTGTAGGGGAAATGCATGTGCCAGATATTGACCTGCTCATGGGCTGTCACACCATGAAATAATACACTGGCCTCTTCCATGTTCCCAACACCTAGAAAAGGTCATGGCAAAGATTTTACCTTAATTATCATAGTGGTAGTTATTGTTCAATTTACTGCAAATCAGCCACCAGGTCAGTGCCTACTGATGCCTTAGCTCTGTGCACTGCACAGTTACTGCCTCCGGTAAAATATTGCTGGCTGTGCTGGTACCAGTATGCCTATATAAGGATGGATGTGGAGAGCAGACACTGGTAAACCTTAACCATCCATTGCTGACTGTCCAGCCCTGATAAGGGAGGAGGTAAAGTGTCCTATTACCCACCTGCCCGTTGCCTCACAGCCCATGCATCCTGTCCCCAAGAAGTTTGGACCTTTCCTGCATTGTCTGGCAGGATGAGCCCAATGGTATGAACCATGGTGCGGGATTTCCCAGGCAAGCTTTTCCAGCCCTATTACACTGTATTATAATTAAACATGCAATCTCTGCCTTTGTAGAGATTTTGTGCCATGGCAGAACTCTTGTATTTCAGACAATCTTGATTACTTTGGGTTTTTTTAACCCTAAAAATAGATTTCTCTTATAAATGGGTCTGAATGTTTGCTACTTGATCATCCTGTTGCTTTCTGTGTGTTTATACTTTTGTTCTTTCCTTTCAGCGTTTATTAGAACAGCTTCCTTTTCCTCAGAAGTGCTATGTTACTTATAAATTGCCTTTTTTTTGCAATATAGCATGTATGAAATGGGCTGTAGATGATGGCTACATGGCTTGAGAGTAGAGCTCTTCATTTTGATGTGTTTTATAAACAGATGGCAATAAATGATCTGATCCTGTGTCCTTTGACTTTAGTGGGAGTTTTCCAACAAGCGTATTTATGCAAGAGCAGCCCGTCTGCCAGCACCGCGTCAGCGGGCAACATGCCTTTGCATTCAGCACTGTTGCATGTCCCCGTGCCAAGAACGAATTTTGCCGATTCAGATTTGCTCAGTTTGTCAACACACAGCTCCCATTGAACTTTGTGGGACAAGAATCAGTCTTGGCATGGGGCCGCAGGCAGCCCGGGGAGCGCTGCCCATTGCCAGCACCAGCGAGAGGAGCAGCACTCAGCCTCGGCTCCACAGTTTGCAAGGGTCTCATCTCCTGTAGCATGTGTTTGCTGTTGTTTAACCAGTGGGAAGAGTCGATGATAAAAAGAGATTTCCTAGGTTAGTTTTCAAGGCTTGGTTTTGTCAGGTTTTTTGTGGCTGTCTGTATGATTAATGTGAATAGGAAAATACTGTTGACCCATTTAAATCATGTTAGACAACATCCATTGCTCATCTGCATAATGAAATACACACTGAACATTACAGCCTAAGTATAAGAGCCAGTGAACTACAAAAATAATATTTTACTCATTTAGATTATGAAGTAAAATACAGGACATTAGTACTAATCATAGTATTAAACTTTAAACCATGCAAATTGTAATTGTCAGTGAAAAAGAACTATAAGTTGAAAAGGCTATTAACATTTCAGCTTTAACAGTTAATATGAGTAATTTTTTTTTGCTATTGTGCAGCTTTGAAAAGTCTATGTGCAAAGCGCTTAATTGTAAGTGCAGGAGTGTTTGGTTTATATCATTATTTAATTTCAGTTGTTAAAGAAATGTTAGAAATATTAATTTGCAGTATTAAAAAGTATTAAGAATTTATATTACAAAGTATCAATTGTAATCTTTACTGGGATAAAATTAAATTTAAAAGGCAAATTATTAGTAACCGAGAGATTAAATCATTTTAAGCTTTTATTTAAGTACCAGAGCAAAAATGAAACCTTTGAAAATATTGATTTTGTTAAATAGAAACATCATTTTCAGCATTTTAAACTAAATACAAATGTTAAAGTACTGAATTTAGGCTGTCAGGTTTCTATGGTTACCTACCTTTCCAGCAGTTTGGTGAGATGTGTAAATAGGCCTATGAGTCACTTGTAATTATTTGGTTTTGTTTGTTATAGTTGTAATTCTGTGTTCAGTTTGAATCTAATATAGTTCACACCACATGCTTTGGTTTATGTATATTTTAGTCCATATGATTGACAGTGATTGAGCATTTCTTATGGAGTGCTTGGGTTTTTTTGTCATAAGTGATGTATGTTGGTATTTCTGAAAATGTAAACAACTTCTTCCTGTATCACTGTTTGATAAACAGGGACTTCTGTGATAAGAAAGAGGTCTTTGTAAATGTTACACAAGGAGATAAATGAAAAAAAAGAAAAGAAAATCAGCTCCTAAACATTATACCATACTCTTCCAAATTCAATCCATACTCCTATCATTATAATTTATTCAGTGACCCAAATGCCATGTATTTATGAATAAGCTTCCAAGTTACACATTAATAGAACATACTAATGACTGACAGGTTTAAAAATAAATGTTTTAATTATGATGCTACAAGTTATCCACAGCAAGCTCTTGATTGGAACATCTTCCTTGTGGGGCAGAGGGGGGAAAGAGCTTATCTCCACCACCACCACCACCACCGTAGTTTAGTAGGAGCAGCTCTAAACTCTTGCACCTCTCTGCTCCTGTATCTTGAATTCCGGGTTATAGGATGAATTCCCAAATGTTACACTCTTCACTCTAGCGAAGGATATGTACATGTTTTCTCAGTAAAGACTCACTGTCCTAATGTAACTTGTGTTTTCATGTGAAAAGAGGACAATTCAAGTAATTAACATTTAATACAAGGCAAGAAACACTGTTAGCTGTAATTTTTACCAGATGAATAGTAATGTAATCTTAATTTATCAAGGTATTCATCACAAAATTGCTGGCAGTGTACACTTTTTTATTATTGTTATTGTTATTTTTGAGAGAAGACTGGCTTACCATTCAGAAATCATCTTCTATCCTTACAGATTCAGCTGCAGGTATATTGAAAATAATTATTGCAATTGGTCTTACGTTCTGTGCGGGGAAAAGACTCCTGCCTGCCTATTATCTTCCTGTGTCTCAAGCTATGCAGAAAATCCCAGTACAATGTTCAGGAGCACTCCTAAATTTTCTGAGCAAAAATTACTCTTATTTCAGCAGCTTTGAAAGGGTGTCTGTGGGAAACATTTTTTTGTGGTGATTCAGACATATTTTTTCCATTTCAGGTAGAAATTTAGGAGTTTAAAGTAGGATTTATTTTTAACGTGTAATTCTGTATCAGGCGTGTATATAGGACATGAACATGCCAGTTGAAAAACAGTTGTTTCACAGCACACCTGAAAAGATTTTATCCCAGTAGGATTCAATGAATGTTAGAGCTGTGGGTGGGTGCATGTAAACAAGAAGACTCAGTATTGTGTGTAAGAACTACTTGAATAGCTTATTATTTTAATCCGAAACAACTGCTATTTTTAAAACTAACTTGTTCCAACAGTTCTTGCTTCCCTACAAAATCAAAATTTAATAAAGTAACCAATCTTTCAAGTGAAAGTAGTTTCTCCAATCTTTTTAAAAACCTGAAGGTAGATAGGTAATGATTGAAAGATGTATTTAAATATGTAAACCTGAGCAGATATGTTTCTCATTCCAATTTATTCTCTTTATGATAAATTAATTTACTCAATATAGGAATGCAGTAACGTAAGAGGAATGTTTCTCCTGCTAGTCACAGAACTTGAAATTTGCCAGATGCCATGATTTGGAGCCTAAATTCCCCTGATACTAACTGCATGAAACTCTTAATATTGCTTTGCCCAGCTTTTGTACCTGACTTGTTTCATTTTGCTGTGATACTTTTGTAGACAGCGCCTTCTTTTTATTTTCTACTTGTGTTATTCTATTGGAGAAAGAAAATGTAGTAGAAATAACACTAGGATGGAAGGCTCAATTGGCGAACTGCAATGTCCTGTTCCCAAAGTTAAGCCTGTACAACCCAGTCCCACTTCTGTAATTGACAATTAATTTCCTTTGGTATACGAATGAATACAATTCAGATACAGTATTTGTTAAATCATACAATAAACTGGGAAAGTGCTGTTTAATGAGATCAGGATTTTACTCAGTCAATTTCTTAGATTGCTTTGGTGTGACTCTATGTGTTTGTGTATATATACATATATATACGCATACACAACTGCTTAACTGGTTGAAGGGGTTTTTAAGGATATAAAATTAATTTCTCCTTTTTTTTCTTGTTTGTTAAAGTTGCACTCTTGGTTGCTGCTGATAAAAGGTGGCACTGAGCCAGCTTCCTGAAGGAGCTGTGGGGAGGGTCATGGCTTGTCATGACCTGGGCACCGTTACTTGAATGTTGTTATTATTGAGATGAAGTACCCTTAGGCTGTCATCCTTCCTGTAAATAGAAGAGGTTCTGATTCTCTGTGGTTTCCCAGTTTACCAACTTGTAGAACAGCTATTTTGTTGGCCCTAAGTTTGAGTGAATAATGAATTAGAAGACCGGCACTATTCCAGAAGGCACTGATTCATCATTTTAGTGTGCTGGTGTAGACTAATAATAAGTAAAGCCAAATAAGAATGTACTTCCATATAGTTTATAAATTTGCAGCCAATTAAAAACCTCATTTGTGTTGGCGTACAGCAAATACAAATTGTCTGGTTCCGCTGTCCGTGAAATAAGGTCAAAACTGTAATTAACAGGGGCATAACTGGTCCTCAGGGCCAAACTTAACTTTTTCCGTGTCATGGAAGAGTCCAGTGGTGTTGGTAGAGGGGCTGCTTCTGCTCCCTTGGAATCAGTGGGTGTTCGGCCATTGCTTTGCTTTATTGCCTCTTATGAGGGTAATGAGAACAGCAATTCTGTTAACACCTTTATTAACTAAACAGCTTTAGTCGTTAGTTTCCAGTTAATTTCAATTATTAAATAAACCAATGCCAAATTAGAATATAATGTTTGTGAGATACTGGCACATGTTTCAGTTTGTACAGTCATAAGCATGCTGTTGCTGAGGTTTTTACCAATGTGTTGCTGTTGTAATTGAAGTCATATCTATCCTGATGAATATTTCATTTCCCCAATCATGTTATTAAAACCAGAGTGGTTTTACCCTTTCATTTCTGTTTTCTCTTCTCCAGTACCATCATGACAGCTGTGGCTGCGTCCTGTTTACAAATTGCTGCTAGTCCCTTTTTCAGTAGTCCTTGTGGGTTTTGTTTTCCCCTAATATGGGCAATTAGGAGGAAATATTTCTCACGAGCATGGACTTTCTCTTATCCTTGTAATGACACAGTCCTGCAGTCCAGGAAACAGTGCTGCATGGTGTCCATGTCCACGATTTCCTGATGTGGGAAAAACGTGTGGAAAGCATCTGGAGAGGAGGAGACCCCCTTTACCAGCTTGTTTCCTGTAAGCGAAATTCGAAGACCTTGTCTGTGCAAATAGATTTCAAAATAGAGTCTGCCCTTTGACTGTCTCCATAATTACACAGCGCTCTCTGTATTTTATTTGGCTGCCAGAGCAGTTAACCCCTGGAAGTAAGGGGCTGATGATGGCATGACCAGCACGGGTATGCAGACATGACCATGTGAATACACTCTTGTTTGGAGCAGCCTGTCGTTAAGACCTCGTTGCAATATACTTTTACCAAATTTAAAAATTATTTTGTGTTGGGCTGTGCTGGATGCTCCATCCTTAATGTACAGAAAGCATGGAGGTATTAGCTGCAAAAAAGAAAAAAAAAAAGAGAAAAGGAAAAAAAGTTCTTTCTTGGCTTTGATGTAATCAACATCTGTCAACAGAATGAATTTGCTTTTGTTTAATTTCAAGGGCTCTTGTCCTACTTTGCCCAATCAGTTTCAGCTTCTGCCTCAGGCATTTCCCTGTGTTGTTCTTTTTTTTATCCCCCCCCCTTTTTTTTTTTTTTTAAGCAAATGCACAGGTTATTGCTTGTGAAATGTGAGCTGCTCTTTTGCTACACAGGTTACACAGAGTTGGAGAGAACCTTTAATCTTTCCCATGCAATTTCTGAAGCTTGGACGTACCATTGCAACACGGGGATTACAAAGTCAGTGTTTTAAAAGACAGAATTACAAGTAAATGATCTTTCAAACCACAACCCTTACTTTGAGTTGGAACATTGGGTAATTAACAGTAAAAAGCTATATATTCTTACCTAGTTGCATTGGTTGGATTCCACATACCCATAGTGATTCACCCATAGTGATTTTTAATAAGTCACTTTAAACTTTAGTCCTCTGAAGTTTCAGCAAAAATAATATTTGCATAAGAAGTAAAATTATAATATTGAAATGACCTGACAAGGCAAATTAAAATCTCTAGTGTTTTACTGTCAAATGCATGTATCCTAAGAAAATCTCCACAGTCATTCTTTTTTCAGTAAAAAAAAAAAATTATCATCTTTTGAAAGTAGTTATCAGAACAATGCTTTTGATGTTATTAATTGTTCATATACACTAAGATTTACTTTATCAAGAGCAAGTTGATTTTATTTCCTAAATGGGCTAGATGTTAATTCTTGTAATCCTAAATAACTTTGGTACTCTGCTTCTGTTGGGACTATGACTAAATCATTTTTAAAAATGTTAATTTTATTTCTTGGCTCTTTTAAGATGTACCCTTGTATTTATTGTAGCTTAGAACTGTCCTGAAGTTTATCCTTTGCTAACATTTTTGTTAATTGCTTGGAAATTTGAACTCTCATAAATAAATACTCCAAAAAAATGGTTTCTAACAATCACGTTTGATGAATCATGTAGATGAGCAGTTTTTTGCATGGCTACCCCACACCTCATTCATTGAAAACACAGCTGATAAATTGCTGCAAATGTTAAACAAGAGGCATTAGAAAAGGGCTTATGTGAGAGTTCATTTCCAACATCTCCTGTTAAAAATACTTCTTGACCAGAGGAAAATCACATTTAAATGACTAAAATCAGCTTAATTAAGGGTCATTAATAGAGATACACATAAAAAACTCTCCACTCTGTGAGTGAAATGGGAGCATTTCATTATATAGTATAGCATGCATGAACAGATAACAATTAAAATAGACCTAGAGTAAAAGGCTAATAAATATAGGGCACATTGTACTACAAAATCAGTCACTTAAAAATGCTCCCACCCATCATCATACTTGAATTCTGTATTCAACCCCTTTGGCTGCCTCGTTTAAGAGAAAAAGAAAATGTCATTTCCTCAGAAGATAAATTCATCTGGTAATTCACAAAAGCTCACAGCGCATATTTATACTATTAATACAAATTAAGGTCTGTAAGGAATGCTGAGGAATCCAGCAGCTCCGGCAGGACATGCATGCATACAGATTGCATAGTGTGATTCACTGTCAAGTCAGAGGAGAAGTTGTCTGTAATTTTCTGTGCTCGGTACATCCTATCTGCTGATGTGATTCAGTAATGCTGGTAATGATTCTTCTTATTGCAGCTGCTAGTAAATACTCTGTTACTTGTGGCAGGTGACATAGTCTTTCTGTTGGGAGAGAGGAAAAATGTGTAAAAGGGTCAACTTTGCATCCTGGCTTTGGTCATGTGTTACCAGGCTACCTGGCTTCAAACTCCAGGCTCTAATCAACAGCTGCAGTTTCCACTGGAAGCTGTGTAAATCCTGTGTGTATGAACTATCTTACAGTAATTAATATACACAGAAAGCTTAGCAAGAAGGATGTGCTTGAGTGCTAGAGTTGCAAAAGTAAATTAGGCACTGAGAAAAGCTTTGGTAGGTGTAAGGGATGGGGAGGAGGGAATATCTGAGCCAGACTTGGAGAATACAGCCAGTTGTTCCTGTCTCCAATGATTGATGATGTTGCTATATCGAATTAGCTGTGAATATGGGAGCTTAAAAAATAAAAGGAGCTGTGGAGGCATTAGGAAGGCCTTCTTAAGGAAGGAAGTCTGTGGATGAAGTCCAGATTTTCATTATAAAACAATAACTTCATTATATTTTAATGCCACTTTATTTCTTTTTATTTTAACTTTGAAGGAAAATGTTTTCTGCTATGATTTTTTGTATTTCAAATAAAGGTTTAGTTGTCCTGTGTTTATAATTCTTGTGATGTATTTTAGGAGTCATGTTATACTACGGTGATATTTATTTTATTGTCTCATTTCACCTGTTCAAGTAGTAGATATTCTTGTATTCGTCTGGTTTATAATGAGTAGTTAGAATAACAACAGACTACAGTGTCTTATTATCCTGTTATCTTGTGACAACACTTACAGTGTCTCTGGGAGAACAGAGGCAAAAATTTAATTCCAAATAAAAAGCTATGCCTTCCAAATGTGGGACAGCCGATAGGTACACACCCATGAATATAAAGTGGTTCAGTGTACTTAAGAACATGTATTTGGACATATGGAGCTTTATTGTTGAGCAATTTACAAGCCTGCCTGCACCTTTTCTTCCCCAATTAAACTTTTACGCAGTAGCCAAGGTGCCCAGGCAGCATGCTATGTGTCAAGGAGAGCATTCATGTTCCCATATTCATGTCTGCATGGACTTCAGCTGACTGCATCAGTGCGCATGGGTTTTCAATATATTTATAATACCTTCAGCTGTGGTAAGAGCAAGGTACTTCCACTTCTCTCTCTAAAAGGCCTACCTTAGCTTAGGCTGGCAGACTGATTGCTACTTCTGAGGGCTTAAAAGTTGCTCCCTTAGCAGATTCTGTGCTTCCAGCTTCCAGAAATGGGTGCAGACCAGCCAGGGAGTTTGTACGATGCTTTGGGCTCTTTGGATGCACTTACATGTTGTGCAGGTTAAATAGCCCACTTTCTTTTTTTTTTGTATTTAATTGGACAATGATTTTTCTTCCTGTGAAGGAGACACTAGGGAAAGCAGTAGGTGAGGTTGTGATTAAACTATATTTAAAACACCACCAAACCAATCCAGCCTTCTGTTAACTGAGCATCTCTACTTCCATGGAGACACTGTCTTCCCTTTTGAAACAGGCAACTTCCATTGGGGTACCCAGGTTACACTGAGAGCTTGATCTGGGCCTCACTCTCCAGCTCTGCCTTGTTACTTATCAACAATTTAAAAAAAAAAAAAAAATAACCCAAAACCAAACCTGTAAAAATTTCCTTGTGTTGAGTAAAAGGATTTACAGCCTTTCAGATACTGGTAACTAAGCGTGGCATGAATCAGCAAAGAGACAATGGGTTACACTTCTAAAGCAATCTTCGTACAACTGTTATTTCATTCATTCTATGTTTTGGGGCTCCAAAAAAAGGTGTATAACTTGAATCTCCTGTATAACATGGAATGCTGTAAAGTGCATGTGGAAGGGTGATTTCTGTATCTGGACATGATAAATGCATCCAAAAGAAAGGAAGGAAGGTACAACAAAATGAAAACATAAAAGATATGGAAGAAACTTCTTCTAAAAAAGAAAAAAATCATTCTTGCATGGTACAAAATATGTAGTAAATTAATTTCTTGGTTTCTGTGATACAAAAATGTTTAGTTACTTCTGTTTAAAAGAAAACATGATTTACTGAAGAGTAATTATTCGTATGGGTCACTTCCCATAAAGGTTTGCTCTTGTGTTTGTATATACAGATGACATTTTTCAGAAGCAGATTAACTATTACATGAAACTTTTATTTCTGAAAAGCCCTCTATTTAGATTGTAGAATGTTTGAGTAATGGAAATATGCAATACGTGCAATTGTATTTTAATTGGCAGTGTCAATAATCAATAATCCCTTTGAATTTAGCATGTTTCCCAGTTTCAATACTAGTGTCATCTTTTGTGATGCACTGTTTTGGATTTGATGTCTCTGACAACCTTTGGGTCTCAGTGTACTTTTTCCCCCTTTTTCTTTTTTCTCTCTTGTTTGGTTTTTGGTTGTTTTTTTTATTTTTTTGAGAGGGGCAAAATGTTTCATTGCCTAACAGCTCAGTTTGAGCAATGAACACTGTGCTGAACTGTCATCCCGAATTCCCATGTGAATTAAATGGAAATCTCATTCAACTTACAAATTTTAATCTATTCAATTGCCTTTGGCCAAAATTAAAAATAACTTTTTTATTTTTAATAAAAAGTTTTTTCTTTTGCCTTCCTAGGCAGGACAAATTGAACCCCATTCCTTGTGGACAAATCACAAGGGCAACATTAACTTGGTCATGCTCGAATCCATGACCAATTCTGAAAAAATACAGCTGAAAATACTGTCTGAAATCAATATTAAATCTTTTCCTTTTTTCCCCTTCTCTTTTCTTGCTATTGTCCCTTATTTACCATTTCACCAAACCTTGAACAGGACAGCTTCTAGCCTTGCAGGGGCCAGTTGGAGCATCACTCCTGGCTGCAAGCTTGGGGGAATTTCCCCACACTGCTTTTTAATGCATTGAGCCAAAACAGAACTGACATTTTGTAAAGCTTCAAAGTATTCTTTGGGGAGTTTTTTTGTTCTTAGTGCTTCTTAGTGTTAATGCTCTGTCTTTAACAGTAAAAGACTTGAACAATTTGAACCACACTTGGCCACTGCATGAGTTCTGTGTTTTATTTTACACGATGTCCTTCTTTTTGCCCTTTCCAGTTTGTAACGTGTAGTGGAAAGCAATGTTAACCATTTTTATCTTATCTGTTAACAGGTTCTGTGACTGGCTGCCGTGTATTCTTTTCTTTGTGCAATCATATCTACCTGCACAGACAGTCAAGCAATCAACAGCAAAGATGCTGCATCTTTCAGGGACAAAGAAATACTGCTTATAGCATAGTTTGGCCAGCTACAGTTTCTCCAGCTCACCCAGTTCCTAAGGTACTGCAATTTCTATTATCTAATGTGTTCTTCAGTCATGTAGAGTTCAGCTGCAGGTGGGATCACGTGTATTCATTGTCCAACAGCTAGGAGGTTGGGTCACTGTCCTGTTGCTTGAGCTGGTATTTGAAATAGGAGCATTGGTGAGAGAAGTTTTCAGCTGCCTACCATATTAAACACAGTTATTAGGGAGTTTAAATTTGGGGCTTGTTCACTTAGGGTAGTATAAATGTGGAATATTTTAATAATCTGTCAGCACTTTACACTTCTGGGTCCAGATTCTCGGTTTGGACAATTGTAGATGGTCCTACCAAGAGTCAGGAGGAATTATTAATGATCATCTGAGTCCTTTTCTGTATAAACCTCCAGCAAGCTAGTTATAAAAACATCTATATTTTGCTGAAGGTTTTGTTAATTGGTTATGTCAGATTTAGGAAGAGAACATACAATACCTGCTGGTAGCTGCCATGCAACCCCACTGCACGTTCTAAGCTTGTCTTCACTGTGCCTGAGTGTATTTTTTTACTTGCAACATATACTTTTATGTACTTTAGAGCCAAAAGGAACTTTTTTTCATGCAATTTTAAAATGTGTCCAACTTCTGGTGTTTTGGTTTTTTTCTGTTTTTTCTTCCCTTTCCCTCCTCACCCCCATTTATTTACAGCATACAGATTAACTGTTTAGCATCTTTTCTTCAGGCAAAAGAAAACCAAAATACCTGTCCCAAACAGTGCTTCAGGATCTGTATTAATACTTTTTTAAATTTTACTTTTCATCTTATTATAGATTTCCTATTCAAAATATGGAGTATTTCCATGGGCCAGAAATACTTGAAAGTTGTTAGATAGGAAAGCAGATAAGGATGTAGGGCTCTTACGCCTAAGAGGCTGTGGAAGCTCTGTGCAAGGGGTGAACATAGAGTTATATACTTTAGATATTTTCAGAAGTTTATAAATTGTGGAACTCTTTTTCCTGTATTTAAATGCTTCTTTTAGGACAAAGAGGGAGAAATATATTGTCATAATGAATAATTGTCTTCACAGATCAGAGTTCTCAGATTGTCTAAAAATCAGTCCAATTCTTTAGCTCTAAAAACTTGAGGGCAAAGTAACTGCCTCATACAGAATATGCCAGAAATCACACTGAAATAACGTGGTTGTTCTCAAGATGTTGGTGTGAAACTGTATATATAGACATTTGTATCTATGCTGCTTTGGGCTTCTACCTTAAGAGATCTTGCAAGTCAGGAGGGTCAGGTCTCAACAGTTTCTAGATATGTGCCCTCCAAGGGGAAAGTGACGGTGCTATGGTTATGGAGTTGCTAATCCAGGAAATGGAGGGGTTTTTACTAAATTAAGTCCCAGCCCACTGCAATAAGATGTTGTTAGGGTCGATATGCTGTTAATTTGAACAAAACGGAAATCTGAAATTCTGTTGACCTAAGTCCACTAAAGATAGTTTCACTTTTTATCAGAGTAGAAATTAAATGCCTGTAGGAGTAACAGTAGTCCTATTTAAAGCCCACCTAGAGCTAATTGGCTGTACCACTCTTTACCCCTACCGGTTTATGGTCTTCTTGTGTACAGCCCACATGCCCACTTTGGTTTCTGCTGTTTGATTCTGTACTCTGTGAACTTGAATCTATGTTCTGTGAACTCAGTGCAAAACTGACCCTGTGGCTGGCGTGGTAGAGAATCAGCCCTGCTGTGATGGGCGAAGGGACTCTTCCCCAGCCAGTGAAACAGCCCAGGAACCTCCAGGAGAAAGTGTATTTCCATCTGTGTGTGGGATGCATCTCTGTGCATTTAACACCTCTGTTAACCATTATTATTAGTTTGTTGTATTTATACACATGCCATTAAATTGTTGTGGATTTTAAAAAATCAGAAATGAATTTTCAGAACTTTATGTGTGGGAAAAAATGGAGTTTATTGCACTTTCCTTGACACAGCATAATGTTGTAGATGAACAAATTTGGGCACAGCATATGATCTAGATTAAGAAGTAAAAACTTCCAAGTTAAAATAAGTTAAATCCTAAGGTTCTTAGTCAAAAAGCAATCTTGTGAAAGTTAATCAGAGTTTTGTCTGAATGAGAAACTAAGGATTTGATCAGTTTTATTTTTGAGCCTAATTCTGTATGTTTGTCCCATTGGTCCCAATGTTTAGATGCTTCTTGTAGAAAATGTGCTTCTTTCTTTGCAAAAGAAAATTAAGAGTTTTAAAGTCTTTCTCACAGTTTCGCAACTTGTAACTGTCTTGTGCTGGAAGTCAGCTGCAGTATCTGGGGTTTCAGCACTGGAAGGCTAACAGACTGTACAAGTCAGCAGTAACAGGCAATGTTAAGTTCAAAAGGGCAGTGGAAGAAATACTGAGGCAGCCTTGAGGGTTTGCCCTGATGGCTTAGGAAGGTCGATACTACGACAGAAAGGGCAAGCTGCCATGAAGCAGGAGGCAGTATCTGAGAAAATGATCCCATTGTCATGCTCAGTTTTCTGATCTTCATTTTCAATCCTTTTTCTCCAAGCACATAAAGAAGCCAGACTATGTGACGACAGGCATTGTACCAGACTGGGGAGACGACATAGAAATTAAAAATGAAGATCAGATTCAAGGGCTTCGTCAAGCTTGTCAATTGGCCCGCCATGTCCTGCTTCTGGCTGGAAAGGGCTTGAAGGTAACAATTACAGAAGTCCCATAACAACTTGAATACATTTTATGCTTTCACTTATTTGGGGGGGTTTCTACCTTTTTTTTTTTTAACTTTTCCTTAATGTGCATCCAACTTTTAAGTTAGATTGTGATAAAAATAAAGGATTTATTAACTTTTGATTCGGTTCATAATATGACTTTTTAATTGTTTCTGTATTTTGGACCTATGTAGTACTTAGAGTGAGTTGCTGGCTCAGGTGTAATGTCTCTCAGTCTGTAATCTCCCTCCATTAGGATTGTGCCAAATCATGCGAGTTTCTCATAAGGTCCTTGCTACATTTTTTCCTTTCATTTCATGGCCCATCTTCCTCATACATCATGCTTTCTAGCTCTTCATGTATGCAAATTTGAAGGGCTGGGTTGCCTCCTCTGTTCCTGTCCATCCTTTGGCCCCTCACTGCCCTGTGGGGTCCGGTGTGACTCCTAGAGCTGCCTTTGGAAAAAACAGCTGCCAAATTCTACACAGTTTTCTGGAGTGCATTGGTAATAAAGCCCCATGGTTTCCAGAAATGTTTCTACAGTATGCTTTTTGGGATACCTCCCAAGTTAAAATGTACTGGGAGGAGTCTATTACCAGGTTTTGCAGATGAAGGAGTGCTTTTTTCACCTTGCCTTGGTATTTAGCGTAATAGCATACTGGGTAGGGTAAAATGAGTTGAGTAGCTACGGGATGCAGGGATAGATGGGGACTGCAGATTAATGCCATTGACTTAAAAGAGGGGAAAAAAATACCAGTTTACCATGCATTTTTTCTTTCAGCTGTCATCACACTTTCCAAGAAGTTTAATTCTGGACCTGGGTGGCCAATAACAAAACTGCCTACATCTTTAATCTTACATAGGCTTATATGTACATGTTTCTGAAGGATCATGTATATGCAATGTGGGTTTTGAATGTGATCAGTTTTTCACTAATACTCTGGTTCTTATCATGTGTGAAATACATATGTATGCAGCACAGTATAGATTATGATGCAGTTCATAGTATGTGCCAAATCATACATAATAGCAAAATACTGCATAGATGTAATGAACATTTTGGAGCAAGAAGGTTTATATAAGGTAAGAATTACATGACCAGGAGCTGTGGACTGGGAGGGAGGTGGCATTAGGAGTTGCGGTGCTGTGACCCCTGCCCAGGTCAGCTGGAGACAGGTGGTGAGCACTGTTTTACACCAGTTAAGTGTTTGGCCAGGACCCTCCCTCACTGCGACAGTAAGTGTCTTCTACTTCCCAGCCTGACGTTGCACGTGGCCAGTTTATACCCATTTGTTCTTGTGCCAGCTCCACTCTTTAACTTAAGCAGCCTCCTCCCTTTCCTTGAGTCTGTCCCCTTCGCATAGTAATAGAGCCATTACAGCTTTCAGTGCACCTGGCTAAACAAACCAAGCTCTTTTAGGCTGTTCTCATAAGGTAAACTCTGCGCTGCTATTTTATTTGAAGAGCCCTGTCCCTCCACCTGTTCCTGTTGTCTTGTTGAATGCAGCCCTCCAAACCAGCTTTAGTTAGTGGCAGTAATGTTCTCCAATACAACAAAAATGCATTATAATGCATGGATGCAGAAAGATGAAGTTTAGGCTGAGTGTTGTTTTGGTACTACCATTCACTGCTTGTAGGACTTAAAAACACAATGTGGTATTATATATGACGGTATTTCCTAGGTTTGAGTTAATGATTTTGAAATAAAACAGCAAATTCTATGAAATGGAAGTATTTTGATAGATACCATAATACTGCCCCATCCCAAATAAAGGGTAAAGGGTGCAGTAGGTGCCTCCCCAGCCTTGCCCAGCTAGCAAAAGCTCTTTTAAAAGTAAAAGAGATACTGTTAAAAGCAGAACTTTTCACAGTGTGTAAGCCTGCCATGCAGGGAGCACAAATCTGTCTGCTGAGTGCCCAAAAGCCACATCAAATTCCTTGAGCAGAGAAGCGGCAGACAGCACCCAGTCTGGTACGTAGCGGTTCAGTTTGTCTGTGGGCTGAAAATGATAGATGGGTGAGTGAAGGCAGGAGCAACAAACCTGTATTTATCCAGAACCGATGGCTGCAGTATCCAGTACAGACAGCCCGCTGCAGCTGTGGCTGCCATCCCAGCGCAGAGGCTGCAATGGCTACTGCAAAAGCAGGGGGGTTGCACAGTAACCCCATATCCTGGTCTTGAGTGTGATCATTGCTCCTTATCTGCCCAGCCATGTTTTTGTGCTGAACAAGATGCAAGCTGAGCAAAATCGGCCTGGTTTTATCCTCAGCACAGCACACAAGTGTACTCCACTGTATTCATTGTGCATGATCACTGAATATTTCAATGTATGGATAAGTATGACTCCTGCACCACAGCCTACCTATATTCCTTGTGTTACTAAAAAGGCCTCCAAAATCACAGCCACTGTGATTTTCTTTTCCTCTGCCAAGATTGATCTTCATATGTGTACGAAGTATGATTTTCAAAGACTCAAAACTCATTCAAATCAAAATCAATTTGCAAAGGAACCCTGAAAAGCACTTCTTCTCAATGAGGGAGGTTTCCCTACCAAATTTCAAATTTCAGCTCTAACCATTCCAGAGACAGAGTTGATCCAAAAGAAAAGCGAGAAGAATGTTATTTTAAGCGTTTGCATTTTCCACTCCATGGATACTCAGAAATGGCTGAATGATTTATGAGAGGTTTTTTTTTAAATATGTAAAATTGTGAGAAAAAGATGAATCTAGAAAACGTCAAGCATAAAAAATGAAAAATGAATATTTCTAAAAATGATGGATAAGTGCCTGTAGATTCACTGTGATCATCTGGGCTATGGTGACTTTAAGTAAAATATCCTCAAGATATGAAGCCAAATATTTAAATCTTTTATAAAATTACAGAATACTTGGAAAGCAGTTTCACAAAATGCACAAACGCATTATGATGAACGTCCTGGGCAGTTACAAGAGTTAAGGTCCTTTCTTTTACAAATCAAAGGGAAAGTAATGGTGTGTTTTAAATGACTGAGAGCATTGAAACCAGACATTTCAGCAGCTACTGAAACAAGGTGCCATGGAAAATTGGTGTCTTTGAAAAATCAGATGTGGAAAAAAGAATGGAAAGGAAGTAGACAGTATTTTAGGTTTTCTAGGAACCTTTAAGTACTCGATTTTACTGTATACTTTGTATAAAACCTTTTTCCATTTTAAAAAAGAAGGTTCAACATATCAATAAAGTATATCAGGCAGTTTAGTGTTTTGTGTCAAAGCAGTGTATTTGAAACATCCGAGATTTCATTGAAATACTTGGCTGCAATCACATTCTGTAAATATGATAAACTATCTTTGCTTTTTTAACAGGATGTTATGTTTGATATTTTAGGTTGGCATGACAACTGAAGAAATAGATTCCATTGTTCATCATGAAATAATCAGTCAGAATGCCTATCCGTCACCTCTGGGCTACGGAGGGTTTCCAAAATCTGTTTGTACTTCTGTAAACAACGTGGTATGTCATGGTATTCCTGACAGGTATTTCCCCAATAATATACATTCTACGACCGGGAATGAAAATGTTAAACTGAAATTAATAAATTATGTTTAACATTGAACATATTTCAGCTTAACTAAATGTCATATACAAATGTATTGCAGATGCATATCATGTTACTAATAGATGTTATAGAAATTAATGTGAAATAGGAAAAAATATCCTGTTTGTCAAGAAACTTAAAAAAAAAAAAAACAAAAGCATAATGCCTTTAGAATTTAGTGTGTGGAAAAAAAACCAAGAACAGTCTGATTTATTTTCTTTCCCTTCAGCAAAATAAGTTTAGGGGAAGGAATAAATATATTTGAATTTATGTGTTGTTGTTGGGTGCTTTTTATTATTATTTGCACCACATTCAGCTACTCAGAAAGTAAAATACAAACCCTAGTGAGAGAAAAAGAATATAATGGCAGATTTTTGAGGTGTTGGTATGTTTTTCTGGTAGTCGTTTCTCATTATTTTATATTCAGCTACGCTTGTTCTCTAAGTAGTGAGAGCTGAACATTAAAAATGGTTATTCTTTTTGCCTCGGCCTTCCTCTATCACAAAATATCTATCCCCTGATTTTTTATGTATGTGTCATTAGGTGTTTATTCTTATATTGCCTTTGTTGGGAACCGTCTGTCACCGTATTTTTTTTTTCTGTTTATGTTTCAGTCGACCTCTTCAGGATGGAGATATTATCAACATTGATGTCACGGTGAGTAATTCATATAAAAAAATAGTCTTTGATCAACTTTAGAATCACTAGTAGCAACAGGAAGAATAGTGGATTGAAGATGGGGGATGCACAGATGGATGTGCTGTTTACTTCTGAGCCAAGGCACAAGCAGCTGGTTTCCTTTTTTGTTTTTAACTGTGTGTTTATTCCAGCTAGACCCAGGCCTGACTTGAATTTAGGACTGGAATCAGATGCACTGAGATCAATGTTGGCCTAAGTGAAATGTCAACCCAATCCTGCTATGTGTCATGTTTTTGAGAAGGTGTAATTGTTATTGATCCACTGTGTAGTTAATGCAGAGCACCACAGTACTGGGCAGCAGCTGAAGATAGATATGTATGAGATGAGCTAACATGAAGAAAGCCAGCATTTTTCCTTCACTCTGCCAAGATTGATCTTCCTCTTCCTGCTGATTTTGAGTGGGGCCTGACATTATCTTACTCTGTCATTAGAGGCTACATTGGCCTGTGTATGTCAGTCTATTTGGACAGCAACTCTTTTGCTAGCAGTGTTCCCTACATTTATTAAAATCCCTGAAGGTAGTGTTGTGTTCCATTTCTGGTATAAAAGCCCTGAACCTTTTGCACAGAAACAGAAATAGTGTGATATAACTATGACTTAATATTTCCAGAGAATGGTCAATTATAGCTATTTAAATAAACACCAGCTGGATTTTCTTAGGAGCAAGAAAGTACAGAAACTGGAAGCCTGATTCTCATTTCATTCATATATATATAAAAAATTAAGCTGTCTCTTGCAGAAGCTTTTTTTTCTTTTTACTGTGCATGTTTTTATTTTCCCAAAGTGCAATTTATTTCTGATATGAACGCCGATGTCTTTTGAATCCCGCTGTTGCTTTGCAATAATATGTCACATACAAGGGAGTAACATCTCGTAACAATGAGCATTTTTAATCATTAAGGGAACTTTTGGTAACTTGATACAATTTTCCATGGGTCCAAATTTCATACTGGCAGAAGTGGAAGAAATCTGCAGCAGACCTACCTCTGAGCATGAGATTCAAGCTTTCTAAAATATTTTTTCTATCAAAATTAGGGTCAGTGACCTTTTTCCCATGGTATCCGCACGTGTGATCTAGAACTGGGTTTGCTTTGGTTGTTTTTTTGATCTTTCTAAATTCATTCCCATCTCCATACATTCTAATTGTGGAATTCTGACAATATCAGGTTTGCACAGTGTGATTTATCATTTTGAAAGTGTATTTTTGGCCTGCATTTTTACTTTGGTGAACTGGTGTACCTTGGCTCATTTTATTAGTCTAAATCAGTTTGCAACAGCTAAGGATTTAACAGCAGATTTTTTTGTATCTCATTAAGGTAAAGTTTTTTTTTTATCTTTTAGGGTAATAATGATGCCATATATATATATATATATATATGTAGAAGTATAGATTCATGAAACAGACACTTTCCATGATAAACTAAATGAAATATTTTTATATTAGTGCATATCCTGCTCACTCTGCTTTACAAATAAAGTCTGACTAAATGTTAGTGATCTTTTTGATTGCACATTTTTATTTGTTTTCTGTTTAGCCTTGTAAAATTTAATAAATCTTGAAGTTTCTGTGAATGTGAAGACTCCTGCAAGGATGAGAATTTCTGATTATCTTTGTAAGATCTTTTTACCATTCAAAACTGAACTGTGCTGTGTTTGATAATTGCTCAGTTCCAAAATAGCTGAAGAAAAAAAAGATTGCTTTTCAGAGCTGCTAACTGATCTTTTAGCTTATTTTTAATGAGCAAATCTGGGTCATTTGACAGGTGGACAGAATAAAAATCAAAGTAAATACTGCACAACAAATTGTTTATAATTGTGTACAGGCTCTATAAAATGACTAAATAATGCTCTGGTTATTGAGTGTAAAAACTTCACACTATGTACAAATTATTTGAAGAAAAAAATCCATTTTTGCACAATTAAGGTGGTAAAATTTCATACATAAAATATAAATTTTATTGGCTGGTATCATGTGGCCTTTAAAATGTATTTTAGTGTAGAAACAATAGCATTATCCTTCACTGAATCCTCAGCATAGTGCAATTTTCAGCCTGCCATTACCAGGTTAACATTTCTTACAACTTGGTTCTTTCATTGACTTCTAAGGAATTAGCATGTTACAGTTGCTGTGGTTGTAGCTTATTAACGTCAGAAGTCTGTAATTGCAGTTGATGGGCTGCTGTAAATATTACTATTAATTTTAAGCTCTCCTATGTTTTAAGTCTGTATTTTCTTTTTCAGGAGGATGATGATGTTTAATGCTGGGGTTTTGTGTGTTGTACTTGCTAGCACTAAAAATGAACCAGTTAGTTTAAATATGAGCTAGCTCATATTATGCCAATGGGCATTAAATTAATAATAGAAAAAAAGAAAGAGAAAAGATTTATTGGCAGTCTGGAATGGCAGAGGAAGGTATAGAGCAGGAGGTCACAGCCGCTCTCCACCAGAGTGGTGGCAACACAGTTGGATGCTTGCTGGCACTCACCTTTTAAACACCTCTCGCTCCTAACTGCCTGCATTTTGTTCCCATCTCACCCTGAACACAAACCTGGCCCTGGCATAAACTGTCTGTAGCCAATTTTTTACTTTTTTTATTTTTTTTCTAGTTTAGAATTGACCAAAAAGAATGTGAGCCTGTCTTTCACAAATAGCTCACCAGTGGCAAAAGTTCAGTGCTTTGCGCTTGGTGAGTTATTAGTCCTAGAAGGATAGTTGCCCACTGTTCAGGAGGAGAAAAAATGTTTTCGAAGATCAAAACTGTGCACCATTATAATTTGTCTTTCCTTAGGGTAATTTGGCTTGGTCTTACAATTATGCGCCTGCCTGCCATACCTCAGAGCTGCAAACCCCATTTTAATGGCGTGTTGCAGAGCTCCATAATGCATAGCCAGGGCTTCCTGTGCCTAGCAGAGAACTTGTGGAGAGCTGATGTTTAAAGCCTACGAAATGTCTGAAAAAAACAAAAATGTTTTTATTCAGCAGGGTGCCATGTTTTCAGCACATGAAACTTTGCAGTGTCAGAATGGTACATTTATTGTCTTTCAAAATTCAGCTCTGGATACCAGAAGTAAAATCCAGTGTTAATGCCCCACTGTAGTTTAAAATTGAGACTAAAGCAAACAGGCAGAGATTGGCTGTAGATTTGGCCCGTACATTCCATGGGGCTCCCTGTGGATGTTGGTAACAGGGTACCCCTCTCACCCAGCTGTGCACAGTATCACTCAAAACCCCAGCAGGGATTGCTGGCTACAGAGTTGTGGGTCTCCCTGCTAGAGCTGCTGGCTCTTCAAGTGCCCACACCCAACACCGGAACTCAGCAGCCAACCCTGTGGTGTGCAAGCAGGTCCCCAGCCCCAGGAGCAGGTGTCCTGGGTGGGTGGGCTCCCAGTGGACCCCAAGAACCCTCTTCAGCCCGTGCACAGCCTCCATCCATCTTCTTGCATACAGCCCAGTTAGCCTTGTGTCCTGTAGCTGAGCAGTGTCATTGTCTGGTGCGCTGCTGGGCAGTAATGCGCAACTTTTGCTTTTCTTGAATTTTTAATTGGCAATCCTTACACACCTTGCAATCTTCTGTGCCTTTTGGTTGGTTGTTTTTTTTCTCCTTTGCAATGTTTTGCTTTTCTGGTCTCATTCTCACAAATACAGCTTACCCATGGTCTAGCTGTTACAGTACATGGCTCGTTCCTAGAAAGAATGGATTTAATTAAGGAGACAATCTGTTTCTGGATGCAAAATGAGAAAATGTCTTTACGTTTCTGTATGTGTTTAGGTGTATTACAATGGCTACCATGGTGACACTTCTGAAACCTTTTTGGTGGGCAATGTGGATAAATCTGGTGAAAAGTTAGTGGAGGTTGCCAGAAAATGTAGAGATGAAGCAATTGCAGCTTGCAGACCAGGGGCTCCCTTCTCTGTAATTGGAAACACAATCAGGTAAGCCTTATATTGACAAGTAAAAGGAGGGCTGGCAAGTGGGACAAAGGTTATTGGTGGTTTGGTATAAAGCTGATGACATGTTTTATGATTCAAAACCATCATTTTAGTCTGATATCAGTATGTGAACTGCCAAGCTGTAATGTTGGTCCTTGGGTAAGAGACTTTTTTTTTTTTTTTGAGTGAATTACACTGGGGTCAGCAAAGATAACTGCAGAAAGAGTCAAAGATGTTCTCGAGATAGCTTTAAATTAACAGATGTAATTTGCGGTGGGGTTTTGTTTATTTTGCATTTGTCTGTGAAACTACACCACATCTGTCTTGCCATGTAAGGAGGTTAGAAACCATTGTTTTTGTTGTATAGCAATAACGAATGTTACAAAGGAATTAGTCAACATAAATAAGTCTCTTTGTTTAAAAAGTACAAAAATATTTAACTCAAGAGCTTTTGATCTTACAAAGAGCAGTGCATGCTAACGTCACAGGGGAAAAAAGAGCTCACATTCAGAGATTTTTCCCTATTTTGCATCTCTTCTAGCCTTCACATAAACACCGTCATGCCTCTTCTGCTGGCAGCTTTGAATAAAAATACGGCTTAGTTTCTTGAAGGTAACTATGAATTATTTTAAAATGTTTGCCAAAAAAAGCATAGACATATATCACACACATTGCATTAAGCAATACTTCTCTGGACTATTAATGGTCCCAACATGCTATTGAATACATTCTGATTACTTAAAAGCTGCAAGGCTTAGTCACCTTGAAAGGATGCTGCTTTTTTTTTTCTTTGTAAATCTTCAAATACTTTGAGGAAAAAAGAGAACGGCAAAATATCAGTTAGATGTATTTATAGCTTTAAAAATATTGTAACGGAGTCTGAATCAAACTTTAGTAAAACCTCTTTGGGTTATATCTGAGAAGCTTTTATTGAAGACTTTGTATAAAATTGTGTTTTTGACAGTTTTAAATTATAGGCTAACTAGCCTGGAGAAAAAGGATAGTGTCTTTCTGTTCTTTCATAGGAAATGTTGAATCAGACCCCTACTGGGAAAAGAAATTTAATGCATATCTCACTATCTTACTGTCCATGAATATAATAGAAGTGAATTCAAAATGTAGTTTTATTTTTGCAAATGGGATGAGTCGATAGATGCACCTCATATTTTTGAACACCTAGGGTTCAACAAATTTACTGGTGGTGCTCTTGCATTTTAACAAAATTTATTCTTGAGTAGAAGGGGGCACAGAACACTGGATTCTTATTCAAGCATTCTATCGAGCTCTGCATTCATGGCTGTGTCTAAAGGGCATGTCAGCCTTTGATTCTCTCTGAGAGGTAATTATCCTTTTCCTGTCACGGAACAACAAATGATAGCTAACTACAGAGGCACATTTGCAGTAGTCACATTCATCAACTGCAGAAAAAAAATTCAATTTAATTGTGCAACACAGCTGCACATAGGCTTTTTGAGCATTTCTGTTGTTCTCCCTGTCTTGCTATTCCTCCCTCCAGATCTATTTTTTAAACTTTTTTTCTGGTTATTTTTTTCCCCTTTTTTGTCTCTTCTTCCATTTTTACTCTCTGTACTTTCTTGTTAAAGTAATTTTCCTTTGTGGCTCTCATTCTTTTTTCCCCATTGAAGGCTATGAATGTAGAAAATTATCACAATTACTCATATAATTGAGCCTCTTTGTAGCAAGTGCAACTCCAGTAGCCTTTCTCCATCATGAAAATGGTTTCATTATAGGGTTTTTCATATTCTCTGACACCATCTACACAGAGGAACAGGCGTGCAGATGAGATGTACTAGGAACAGGGTAGATCAGTAAGGTCACAGTAGGAATAATTAGCTCTGCTATGGAAAGAGCATCTAGGCCTTTTACTGCTACATAAATGTACTGTCCGTGGCTTTTAGTCACAAAAAAACTTACTAACAAATGGAGCTCCCGCCTACTACTTTGAAAAAAAGATTTGTATCAACACTACAATTTTCCATCATTAAGACTAATAACACAGAGCCTAGTATACATCAAGGGGAATAAAAAGAAAAATCTCACATTCAAGTGGCGGCTGGGTGCTGACCTTTGTTCCCTTTTTTTGTGTTCAACTTAACTCTTTACAAAAAAGAGCCACACGCCACACCAACATGCAGGTGAACTCCAGCTAGTGCTAGCAAAGCATGGCATTCAATTGGAAAATCTGATAAATCTCCATGCAGGATAATGCATTTCATTACAGATTCACTACATTAATTCTAGCTGTATTAAACAAACAAAAAAAAAGGAGCAAGAAGAAAAAATAATAGAATTGAATGTGACATTGGATTTTTGCTGTGTTGGTACAGAGGTCAGTTTACTTGCAAAGTGTAAATATATATAGTCAGCACCCCCTTTGAAAAGCAGATTAATCAAAGCTAATAGCTGTTCAAAACTACATATGAAATAGCAGGTCATTAACTTTATTTCTCAGGAATTTATCATGTTGGTGATTTAAATGTGCTGATTTGTTTAAAACTACTTTAACACTGCCTCTGCTGAAAGATTGCCTTGGTTTGCTGAAGCTGTGTGTTTCCAGTTATTTGTGATTTGATATTTGCATGCAGACAGACATATATAATGCATACATACATACAAATCTGAAGCTTTGAAAGAGTTAGATACCATAAATACCCGAGAATAGGCACCTACCTACAAGCTGAAAACATTTAGGCCCATCAGAATGCAAATGTGTCTTGGTTTCTTTCATCAGTATTTCTGGATAGGTGCTCAAGTGATATGCAGAACATATCTTACACACAAATAATCAGAATATTTCCTTTCTACAACAGTTTTCCAAGTAATTATATTGCAGAGATGAGTTTGCATTCAGTATTGTAGCATGGTCTTTGTTATGGAAGCTCGATAGCTGACACTCCGTGTTTCATGGATTCCTTCTCCCATCACCTACAAGTTGCAAATAAAAGATTGCATGGATTCGCGAGTTAGTTCGCTTAGAAAAATCTGACTCTTTGCTGACCTGTTCTTACTGAAGGTGGTGGCAAAACTGTCAGTCAGCTCCACTGGAAACGGAACTGGGCCCTGCGTTCCATTTTCTTCTGCCATTTCTGACATTTCTCTTTCTGACAGAAACAAGTCTAGTTTGAAATCTACTTGTTAGACAGTGAGCTTAAGTACGTGGAAGTGTTGTGTGAGTGTAGAGAGCTAAAAATATAAATGTGAGATTATTAAAGAAATCAGTTTCCAACTCCTGGGAAAAAAAAAAGAGGAGTAATGAAAGTGTTAATAAATGGTTTAAAATGTTTAACTCATAAGTATATGTTTTGATATTAATTTAGAACAATATAAAGCGGATTTTTAAAAAAATCTGTTTCTATCAGATTATGCACATTTAAACAATAAGTGGCTCAGGCAAAATAAGTCATTTTAATGTCATCTGTGATAGATTTTCCTTGACAGCTACTGTAAATTACAATTACACTGCTTCTCTCTGCACTTGAAAGTAAGCATTGCAATAAATTATCTTTTATTTCAATCCATCATGTCTGCTTTCAGAAACAGAGAACCTCAAATAAAAGTTCAGTACTATTGTAAGAAAAATACAGTAATTTGTGTTCCAGTTTGAAACTAAAATGTACCTTTCTTTCAAAAATATTACTAATTATACCTCAACATTTATTGTCATTATAGGGAATCCCTGAACTTGTGCATTCCCTCAGTCTAATATTATTGTTTAAGAGAAAAATAATTTAATATTTTCCCCGTAGAATTTTATAGTTTCTTAAATTGGATAATATGATACTATTCAAAATGGTTATAAAATTCAGGAAGAAATCTCATTTAGGCTGATTCTGTTTTCAAGAATAAAGAAATTAGAAGAAAAGGCAAATATGCCATTCAGTGGTCATTTTGCTAACAATATAGCTAAGAAAAGCACAATTACTTCTAATAAAAAAAAAAAACCTAGATAAGAAAACAATTATCATAGGTCTCATCTCATTCAGTGTTTCCCAAGTGTGTTCCCAAGTGCCCAAAAGTGTAAGACAGGTTTAGCAACTTCAGCCATTCATGTCATGCTGTTCTCTCTGCAAGACTGTTTTATCCCTGGGGAAAGAAGCTGGCACTGTAGGGCAAGCATCCCTAGCTGGGAAGGAATCAATTCACCAGGATGTTCAGCCCAAGCAGCAAAGCTGTCTGTGCCATCTTGTCTGATCAGCAAAATTCTTCACTTATGCCATCAAAGAGCCCAAAGTGATTTGTGTCAATGATAAAAAGAGGATTTGTTTCACTTTGTTTCCTGTGAGGGCTTAGAATACTGTACCAGACTTGCCTTGAGGAAAATTACAATATTTGGTAAAAAGGAAAGAAAACGCAGGTTTGGGTTGGTTTTCTCCCCTCCCCAGAAAAAAATGGGGTTTCAGTCCTAAGACTGAATGTATGTTTTTTTCCTCTGGAGCTGGGTTGCCCGTTATCCTGTAGATGCTCCTAGAGGCTATCTGTACAGGGCCAGCCCCCTAAGGAAATTCTTTCAACCTGCTTTTCAGCTTCATAGCAGGAGGGATTTATAACCCAAGAGCTCCTTTCAGAGGAGGCTGCAGAGTATCAAGGAGAGCTTTGTAAGAGTCAGTCCTGCCTGTTGTGGCTTTGTGGCAATTTCCCTGTTGGACTGCTGGCAGGACAGCAATGCACGTCTCCAGACTCATCCCTCCTTTTGGAGAATTAACTGTTGTCTGGCAACATGGGAAGAGGGTACTCGGGGGAACTGGCACCCAGCTCTCTTGTCTCTGTCCGTTCTCAGAAGCATGATACCACCACACAAAAGCTCTGCCTATGTGTTTAGGTGGACAGCCTGGCCCTCAGTGATGTTCCTTTACCAGCTTGACTGCTTCCAGTTCATCCCAATGCCAGATACTTTGCCTGGCTTTGCCATCAGCAGAAGAGAAGCAGCACTGCAGGTACTCTTGACTTTGCAGCCACTGGGCTGGAACACATGGCAGCAAAACGTAAAATCAAATACTGGGCTCATTAAATGATTATGCTTTTAATCCTGCCCAATTCACCTCTGCCCAGGTGTGCAACACGGCTCAAAGAATAAACTGTGTGATGGTAAATGTGTCAATGGGTATTTCTGACAATGGTTATTTTGAAGAATCTTTTTTCCCCCCTTGATGCTGTCAGTGTGGCATGGCTTTACTGCCCAGCCTTTGCTCTGGAAGCGATTCGGCAGCCAAAGGGAACTGGCAGACTGGCGCATCCACCCAGTGGTGCAGCTCTCCTTTCCCACGGCAGATGCCAGGTAGCCCAGCTCAGCCATGCCAACTCCTGCCTCCACCTTCACTGCTTTCCCACTTGCAGTCAGGACTCCTCTGGATGCCTGATCTTATGTTGCCTGTCTGCTAGGTGCAGCACATGGAGCTGGGGCTGCAATCTTGTAAAGCTGCCTTCCAGGGACAGCTGGAAAGAAAGGCCAACACTGACAGGTCCTGAGCTGGGCAGTGAAACAGTGAAACCGAAATGTTGAGCTGTTGTCAGCAGCAAATGGCAGAACTTGTGCAAAAATTATCCACTCCATGGCATCTTGATTTTTAATCAGATTCCACAGCCTGGGAATCCTGGAGGCTGGAGAGGCTGACCAAGATTAACAGTTCAATTCACTCTTCTCAGAGCTGTTTCACAGTCCTCCTGACAGCACTTAGGGCCAATGTGTACATTTGCAGGATTGCTTTTGCAAGTTATAGCTGAGGTTAGTAGCTTTGGGTTTTTATGAAAGCTGCGTGTTTTACTGTAACTCCACAAGGATGAATGAGCTCACTAGGATTTTTAAATACTCCAAAGTAAAGCTAGTAGCTGTGGAGTGAGATTCCCTATGAGGTGCTTCTGAAGCGCATGCAGATGCTAAAGCCAGGTTGAACGTGCCTGAGTTTCATACCTGCAGCTTATTTTCTCCACAGGTTTTCTGTGTGTCACTTCAGGTTCATTGACCACATTGCATTTTATGTAAAGAATACCCAAGCTCTCTATGTAGACGTTATTAAGTGGGAAGGAGGAGGGGCACGGACGTCTGTCAGCACTGATGTCAAAGCCCTGTGAGCTCCAAGATCCCTTATTTTGATCACAGACAGCAACCACTGAAGTATTGGTGCCAACAGAGTTGTTTTCAAGCTGTTTGGCAAGAAAGTGGCAGAATTTGCTGTTGAAATGCACAAGAACCACTTCTCTCACCATCTGAGGACAGGATGCTGTCTTAACACTGCCTTCTGTGTACCTCAGTGCTCTTGCATCCGATTCTCAGCACGCAGCTGCTGCTGCCACTGCCACCCTCCTCAGCAGCAGCTGAGTGCTGGGATGAGAGCTTCCCTTGCCCACAGAGAGTGTGTAGCCATGGTGCCTGGAAGAATAGCTGCACAGAAAAGAGCTTTCTGTCTTGCTACAGAAGATGGGTATTTCTTGGGGGGGGGGAAATCCTGTAATAATACAAAACAACTCATAAACCAACCGTGCTTTTTCAGTGGTCAGGAGTGCCATGTAAGGACATTGGCAAAGCTGAGTAGTCAGGGATTGTTTGTCCTCTTGCAAAAAGGCTTGCAGAAGAAGGTGAAAGAAAAGCTTATCACATGTTGCATGGATGGCTTCTCCCATCTCTCTTCAGAGAATTGCTTCACCCAGATGGGACTCATTATCTGCATTGCTCTGGGCTTGGTCACTGGAGACCATCAGTTTCATTTTGTGTATGTTTCTGAGTAATCTGGCTTTCTGACTCCATTCCCCATGCTTCTTCCTTGGCCTTCAGTATTGTCATAGCCAGCAGGCCAAGTCTCTGACCCAGATGTGGGCAATGTGTTAGAAAGGCAGGGGAGAAAGTTTTCCATCTCTAAGTAGGACTTTTTGCTGCATAAACCTTCATTACTTTTTTTCCATATAGATGATTTTGTGTGCAGCCAAACGAAGCCAAACTTCTAGCCTTATTGGTAACTGTCTTTGCCAATACTTAGGAGTTTGGAGGCAGCTAAAATTGACATTCCATTTTCTCTAGAGTTAATGAATGAAATGTGATGGGTCTTTGTATCAGGGCAATGGGTGGGTAAAAGCTAATATACAAATCCTGTTAGAATGTGCTCTTAAGGTCTGAACACTGCGGCATTATTAACCATTGACCCAACTCCTCTCTCATTGTCATTTTGCTGTGGTGGAGCACCATGTCCCTCAATTGCAGTGGCATTAAATTCTAGGATGGTGACCCACAGGCACTGGAGCCAGCACTGCAGGGTCTGTGAAGCCTGGTGTGCAAAGGGATTACTGCATACAGCAGGTTGAGGCCACTTTGCACCTGAGTGAGAGTCTCCCTGTAGGGTTTAACATGCTTTAATTTCTGTGAGAGCTTACACTTTTGTTTGAGTTTCTTAACTTTTCTGCTTTTCCACCTGTAGTCAAACTCTGAGAAAACATGTTATGGTTAAATATAGGCAAACCTGAAGTTTTTAAAACTTCAAGTTTGATTTAAAACAAGTTTGATTTTAATGTTGTAGGTGAAATCTTTCAGGCTAAGTGCCTTCCTGCTTGATTTTAGAAATAGTATGAAGATCATACACAGGGACAGGGATAACCTCCTTGTCACTTCTAATCCCCCTCCAGGTCCCCCCAAACCTCTGCACATTTCTGTTTCGGATGTGACAGCCTTCCTGGCTGAGCCCTTAAGTCACCCCATGCACTGCTGGCTGAGTAAGGGCAGAATCCGATAGTGAAGCCTGCAGACATGGGGTAGCCCAGCAGCCAGAGGACAACCCACATACGTTTTTTAGGGATCAGAATAGGAATTTGCTTTCCTGACATGGGTAGGGATCAGTGCCTGACCATGTTCCCGCAGGCAGCTCTCAGAGATGTTCCTCCCTGTGGCAGGCCCTGGAGAACAGGACAGATCTCCCAGGCAGAACTGATGAACTATGACTCTTTCATTTTGTTACTGAACGGTTTGGTGATGGGTTCATTATCAGGAATAGATTTGCTGGAGTTTCAATACATTTTGGTACAGAATATTTGCAGTATTCCAAAAAGGAAGCAGTAGGGCTCTTAACTCTCCCTGTTGGCCGCAAGAACCTCTGTTCCTGCAGAAAACCCAGTGCAGACAGTGCATACACAACCCAGCATGGACTGTGCACAGAGGGAGGGCTTGGCAGACTTAGGAGGCTGCAGTTTGGTGGTGTGCTGGAGTCTCAGCTGCGTGACTTGGCTGCCATTTAGCTGTCCCAGGTTAAAATGAGTTCCCAATGTGCTTGTGGAAAAGGTTACCCAGCATTAGATAGGGACATGATATGCTGCCGCCTTGCATAGACAGAGCAGGGCTGACAGAGAAGCTACCAGCCTCTGCTGGCAGGCATGTTCACTCTGAAACCTAACAATGGCTCACCGGTGCTAGTTCCGACGGCTGCTGTCTTTTGGAGCAGGCACAAAGTGGTGACCCAGTGTTGGGGATGGGAGCTGGGTGATGCTGCTGCTGATACCAGTGTGGTGGCAAGACCCGGGGCTGACAGAGGTGGTGGTCGGGCCACACTCCCTCACGGTGTCCTCTTTGCCCTCGCAGCTCCGTGGCGCTGCAGGGCGGCTTCCAGGTCTGCCCGTTCTTCATCGGCCACGGCATCGGGTCGTACTTCCACGGGCACCCCGAAGTGTGGCACCACGGTAAGCGGCCCCACTGCCCCCCGCGCTCTCTCTGCCGCCGGCAATGGAACGGCTCCAGGAAGGGGGGTAAAACGAACAGAACCCCCCTCCTCAGCCAGGCACGCTGCCGGTCCCGGCGGGGATCCCCGGAGAGGGGGGCGTTCCACGCTAGGTACTGGCGGGCAGACCCGGCCTCCTTTTCCGAGAGTCGCACGGGTATTTTTGAGGACAGATCGCTCGTTTAACCAAGTCGTTGGGGCAGCAGTGTCCCGCGGACCGCCTCTGACCCCCGCTCCGGGTGGCATCCGCCGTGTCCCGTGGCCCCACACCCCCATAACCTTGCATCCCCACCCCCCCCCCCCCCCCGCTCCTGAGCCATGCCGGCAAAGTTTGTTACAGGGCAAAGAAAAGTCTCGGCCGAAAAGTTAATGTTCCCGGACCCGGCCTGGACGGAGCCGCCTTCGGGCGGTCCGACTGCTGCCGAGGTGGGATCACTTTCGGCGGATGCTGCGGTTCGTAGCGGGGACCGGCGTGCGCGGTACCTGCGAGCCAGAAAAGGGGGTTAAACCAAGTGCTGTTTGTGTTTATTAAAAAGGGAAGAAAAAACCAACAACCAAAAACCCAACAGTCATAACCGCGTTTTTATTTTGTTTTGTAGCCAATGACAGCGATTTGCTAATGGAAGAGGGAATGGCGTTCACTATAGGTTAGTAACTCTCTGCTACGGGTTTCTTTATAAAAGTACACACAGAGCAGCCCAGATCCGGACCGTTTCTTTATTGGGATATCGAAATACCCGTGCAGATAGGGGAATGTCGGCGACGCTGACCCCTTAGGAAGCAGAAGATTAAAATACCATTTTTTTTAAATGCATTGAGGAACCGATTGAGTGAAATACCTTCCAAGTGACAAGATTCAGAAAATTAAATGGTTATTATAGATCCTCCTAAATGACATTTTGGAAGAGTATTTTTGGCAAGGCGGAGGCTCTGCCGCCCCCCTTGGGCTGTGGGGGATGGGAAGGGTGGGAAGGATGGGTAGGATGGGTCCGTGTCCCCGCAGCTGCGGTGTACCGGGGAGCATCAGCCCAGAGTGGCTAGTACTCGCCCGCTGCCCGGCGGGGCTGCGGCTGGGCTCTGGGGCCGCGGGCTGAGCCAGCAAGGTACCAATCACGGAGAGCCGCCGGGGAAAAGCCCTCTCTCGCGCCGTGTGGCTAAATGGCAATTAGAGGGAAATAAGAAAATTGTTGTTTTGCTGATTTAATGAACATTTTAAGCCTGTTTAAAAAATTCACATATTTAAAACTATCTGCTGTTTATAAGTGTGGTTGGTGCGTTGGTTATTATCCACGGGGTCTTAATTAAAGCTTGATTAAAATTCCCTGCTTTTACAAAAGAGGAATGGGCAACTTCCTACCTTGATGTCTTCCTCTTTAGTTCCCATTTGAGTGTTGCAAGGGAGTGCCAGCCCAGGGGAGCAGGACCTGTGCAGAAGGGGAGCTACCTGCTGGGACACCACCCCACATACCCCCCCCCCCACTTTCTTTCTTGCTTCACACTCCACACAACTAACTTTAGAATGCATCTTGTTTTTCTTGCTGCAGAGCCGATAATAATGGAAGGATCCCCCGAATTTAAGATTCTGAAAGATAAATGGACTGCAATTTCTGTAGACAATAGAAGGTGCCTGATTTAATTTTTTTGATCTTTCCTAAAGCTGTAGAACTGATCACTCACAGCCAAAAAAAACCCCACCAAAACCGGGTGAGTGTTACAGGCATGGTGGATGCATTTGTCCCCTAATAACTGCTAAATGTGCATTTCAGATCAGCACAGTTTGAACATACCATTGTGATTACCTCAGAGGGAGCAGAAATACTATCTAAACTGGTGGAAGAAGCCTAAAGATGGAGTAAGAAGCGGAGGGACTCACTGTGCTTCTGAGATTTCCAGTTTCACTCGGAAGAGAGGAGGATTTCTGTAGTTTCTGTGGAGAATGGGTGCTGCAGAACTCACAGCAGAGGACAGAAAAAGCAGCTGGAGAGGTTGGCTCTGGACATAGACCTTTCCATGTGTTAGCTGGTGAGGATTTAATAAAGTCCTTTGGCTTGTTTATGACCCTGGAAGCAGCCATGCACAGCCTGCGAGTGCGAAGGGTTTGGGTTATTTGGGGTGAGGGGCAGAGAGCGGGTCCCCTCTCTTCCAAATCCTGTGTGGGACAAACACGTATCAGATGACATGGTCTCTGTGCAGCTGAGAGGACAGGGGAACATAGAATTTTCCCTTTATAGCTAAGATACGGGGTCAGTTTGTCTACACAGCGATTGGCACACTGCTGTTTCCCAGGCTGTAACTTCTACTAGGGTGCAAAAAAGTTTCCCAAGGGTGGTAGGAGCGGCAGCCACCTCTTCTCCCACAGCCTTCCCAACAGCAGCCCCCTCCCCTCCTTCCTGCCTCGGCTAATTTCTCTTTGCACAGCACAAAGAAAAAAGTGATTAAAAATGAGATGCGAAGCTTGCTTCTCTGGAGATCAATAATTGCCCTCCTTGAAGAATTAGCCGGTTTGGGATAATCACTGCTCTGCGGTGCCCATGTTAGTTAAGGGAGAGGCACTCCGCAGTGAAAGCGTTTAACAGAAACAGAAGAGTTTGCGGTCTGAAGGGTGCCCCGGCTCCTGGATGGAGTTTGGAGCTGATGCTTCTCATGAGCTGTGGGTCCCACTTGGCACCGCGCTCCCTGCGGTGCTGCCCCGGGCTTGCGGGCACTGGAGGGGGGGGGGGGGGTGGGGTGTGTCGTTTGCAATTAGCCGGTTACTGACGGCCCCACCAGGCCGGACGGCTCTGGCTTTGGTATTGGGAAGCTACTGGAACAGGACCTGGTCCTTTGAAATGCGGGGTAGCTTTGGAGATCAGTAAGGGACATCGAGAAATGCCCCAGATCCGCGGCCACAGAGGTGCTGTTTTGGCACAAATAACTTGCCCTTAATTGTAAGCAGATGCTGTCCTGTGCCGAGATTGCCACATGCAGGCGACCGGGGCTGCTCTGCACAGAGTCCCTCGGTGGTTCAGGGCAGAAGTAAGCCCCTTTCTTACAGCATTACGCTGCTGTTTGTTTTCACTCGAGTACAGCGAGCTGTCAGCTCTAATAGTTCCTAACAGCATCTTTTCAAAAAGCAGGACCCCACCAGAACACGGCTAACACCGCGGGGCAGCCGCTTAGCTCCGTCCTCCCCGAGAGGAGCTTGGAAAGCCTTAAAACCTGTAAAAACAAACGATGCAGCCAACAAGTTTACAAATACACAGAGGTTAAACAGCGCGCTGAGCCGCGGTAGGCGAGGGACCCCCAGCACCGCCCGACGGACTGGGAAGGGGGTATTTTACTTTCGGAGACCCCGGGGCGCTGGGAGCAGCTGGGGGTCCCGCGCGTCCTGGCAACACACCAGGGGCACCTCCCGGCGGGTGGCCGCTCCGAGAGCCCCTGGATGGCACCGCAGATGTTGAGCTTCCCCCGTCCCCTGCCGCGGCTTGGGGTGAGGCGGGAAAGGGGCAGCTGGGGGCAAGGACACCACCACCCCCCCCTCCCCCGCTGCCCGGTGTTAAGGAGGCTGCTGGCAGCCCCTGGAAGTCCTTGTTTGCTCTGAATCCCTCCGTAACTGACGGGATTACTTCTTTTACCGGCCGCGGTGGAGCGGTGGCAGCCAGGCGCTGGCATTGATGGCGCACGTTTGTAATCCTAATTATGAATGAGACTGAAGGGATGCCTCAGCTACGCGGGGACAGCCGGCGCCTCGCACAAGCCTTTCACACAGGAACCCCTGCGGGCAAGCACGGCAGGAGCCCCGACGGGGCGGTCGCCCCCGAGGGGTCGGGGCATCCAGCGGCCCCTCCGTGCCCTCCTAAGCCGTGCTGCCCAGGGCCGCTGTTGCACGGAGGACGGGTGTGAGCACAACGGCGCCGTCCGGTCCGCGGGGTTTTGGTGGGGCCGGCAGGATTATGGTTCGCCCCGAGACCTGCCAGCGCCCGGACAACCGGAGGAGGTGCCGGCAGAACCGGTGCGCACAGAGCAGCTTCCTCTCTCCGCAGCCGCCGGACCCGAGGCCGGCGGAGGTGCCGGAGCTGCCGGGGTGCCCCGTCCCCCCTCGGAGAACGCGCAGACACGCCGCGTGTGGTCACTTACATGGCCGGGGGCCATAGTCGGCTGCCGGAGGGGTCCGTGTGGGGACACACCGCTGCCGCCCCTTCCCGCTCCGAGCCGCGGCCGCTTCGTGAGAATGAACTTTGCATCGCGAGCAAAAAAAAAAAAAAAAAAGGGAAACAAAAGGAGGGGGAGGAAGTAAAAGAGGCGTTAGGAAATGGGCAATTAAACCGACAGAGCGCTAATGAAGGAAGGGGGCGGGGGGGGGGGGGGAATATGGGAGAGAGAAACAGGAGCGGAGGGGCTCTGTCTTGTCAGGTTTTGCGCAACCCTAAGAAGGTTGCTTCAAAGACCGGCTCTGCCCGGTGGAGCCCGAGCCCGGTATGAGGGCGCTGCTGGGGTGCCCCAGCCCCGGTGGCGGTGGAAGGCTGTCCGGGACTGCCACTTCCAGCGGCATCAGCCCAGCGATTTGTTTTGAATGTTCCCTTTTATTGGTGTTCCCCCTTCGCCAAAACGCGCTTGATTACATAGATGCGGTGCCGTGATAACTGCGCACCCTAGACAACCTAGGTGTAACCGGGAAAGTTCAGCCCAGGCCAGATCAAATCCCAGGCTGTTTAATGCTGGAAGGCTGCATGTTGCTATTAGTGTTAAATATATGGCTAATTATGCGTATGAAAATTAAACATCAGTGTTATGCTAATGGGGCCGCCTTCAGCTGTGGATCAGAGCACTTGAGACTAGCATTTAATCAAATGAATCAGTAACTAATACATCTGCACGTGTGAACTTTCACAAGATCATTTTCCTGTTACAGTCACACCGCTGAATTATGAAAGAAATAATTATCAACACTTTCTAATTATCTAACAAAGTAATTTGGGATTCATCGTCGGCTTTCTGGGGAGGATCTCCTAAGTCCCACCTCATTTACTGCTAACGCACGCGGAAGTTTTCATTTTAAGCTCAAATGCGCCGTTTAGCCAGACAGGGCGAGTCTTGTTTCCTTGGAATTTTTCCCTTTTTTTCTCTTTAAGGACAATAGCAGCAACAACCGGGCGGCCCTGAGCAGGGGCGGACAGTCCCTGCGTGCCCGCGGAGCCTGCGCGGCCGGGCAGGCGAGGAGACGGCCGCTTTGTCTGCGGGTCTCGCAAGGTGGGCCCTCACCCAGCCGGGGCTGGTGAAGCGCGGCTGCCGTCCTCTCCGCGCCTCCTGCGCGGCGAGGGGCGGAGGAGAAGGGCGGAGAGCGGCGCGCTGCCTCCTGCCGAGCTCCGGCTGGGCGCCGTCATCAGCCTCCGAGAGCGGGCGGCCCGCGATGGGAGCAGGGAGCCCAGGCGGCTTCGGTCCCTGCTCCGGGCGCGGAGCGGTGCCGGGGAGCAGCGTAGCGGAGGCCGCCGAGCCGAGCCGGCGCTGCCGTCGGGGCGTGCGGCCGGCGAGCGGGGACGCGCGGCGCTGGCAGCCCGGCTCTCCGCGCTCACCGGGGTCCGGGCGAGCCCCGAGCGCCTTGGACCAATCCAAAGCGATTATGCAAGACGGCGGACCAATCAGCTCCGCCAGCTCATGAATATTCATAGGCTTGGCTGAGTCAAAGCTTTTAGGCGAGTTTGTGTAGATCTACAGCATCATGCTTAGACTTTTCAAAGAGACAAACTCCATTTTCTTATGAATGGAAAGTGAAAAACCCTGTTCCGCTTAAATTGGGTTCTTTCCTGTCCTGAGAAACACAACAGACCCCAAAAAGGCAAGCTGAAGAGAGAACACACACACAGACCAAGCGACAAGAAATGACCATGACTACCATGCCAGAGAGTCTAAATAGCCCCGTCTCAGGGAAGGCTGTCTTTATGGAGTTTGGGCCGCCCAGCCAGCAAATGTCTCCTTCTCCCATGTCCCACGGACACTATTCCATGCACTGTTTACACTCCGCGGGCCACTCTCAGCCTGACAGCTCGTACAGCACAGCTTCGTCCTTCTCCCGACCGCTGGGCTACCCCTATGTGAACTCGGTCAGCAGCCACTCCAGCAACCCCTACATCAGTTCAGTGCAGTCCTACCCCAACAGCTCCAGCCTGACTCAGACCCGGTTAGAGGAGACAGGTAGGTGCACTCGGCTTTGGGGAGGGGGGGAAAGGGGAGGGAAGGCAAAGAGGGAGGGAGGGTGCTCGTATATTAAAAAAAAAAAACCACAACAGAATCTATCGGGGGGGGGGGGAAATGAAATTAAATTACAAAATATGAGTGAGGAGAGGCTGAGGATCACAGGGGAGCAGTACACAGAGCACACAATGCCTGGCTGGAAAAGAAATCAACCCAGATGTGCACGTATTAGTCTTCGTAATTATTTATTGCGTAGCGCAATAAACAATGTATGCAATTAAGGGTAATTAAACCTAAACTGCAGCCTGTAAAAATAGCAAACTTTCTCTGGGAAGAAGCCTGGGCTGCCATAATAGCCCGGAGCCTTTGTTAGCGTTAGTCGAGCTTCACTTTTCTTCCTTCTCATTATTGTTATTGTTGATGTTGCTGCTGTTATTGTTACTATTGCTGCTGCTGTTGTTATTACTATTGCTGCCATCATTATTATTATTATTATTATTATTATTTATTCTGCATCGCTTGTTGTTTGTAGGGGCCGAATCCGAGAAAAGCACTGTGGTGGAAGGAGGGGAAGTTCGCTTTAATGGGAAAGGGAAAAAAATACGCAAACCCAGGACTATTTATTCCAGTTTGCAGCTACAGGCTTTGAACAGGAGGTTCCAGCAAACTCAGTACCTGGCTCTCCCCGAAAGAGCAGAGCTCGCAGCATCTCTGGGACTCACCCAGACACAGGTATAGCTCCGGTAGTGATGGCCCCTCTCTCTTGTCCTCTCCCTGTCCCCACGCGTTATGCAGACGGGTCACAACAGGGCCCAGCGCGACGCCCGCCCCGACGCGGAGGAACAGCCGGTGCCGCAAAGGCCCCAGAGGGGCCTCCCCGGCGCCGGCTGCTCCTCAGCGACGGGGCGGGCTGGAGGGTCTTACCGGGTGGTTAGCATCACGAAATGGCAACGGGCACAGCAACCACGGGGAGATAATGGGGAGAATCCGGGGGCCAGCCGGCTGTTGGGTCCATTGGACCCTGGCGGGGACGGGGGGTGGGACGGACGGACGGATGCTGGACCGTACTGAGAGATGCTGAGCCCTGGCCCGTTCCCGTTCGCAGGTGAAGATTTGGTTTCAGAACAAGCGCTCCAAATTCAAGAAGCTGATGAAGCAAGGAGGGGCCGCCCTGGAGAGCAGCGCCTTGACCAACGGCAGGGCTCTCTCCGGCAGCTCGCCACCGGTGCCCCCGGTGTGGAATACCACCTCCGCCTCCGGTAAGGCCTCGTCGGGCACCCCGGGTACCTACATCCCCAGCTACACGTCGTGGTATCCTTCGGCCCACCAAGAAGCTATGCAGCAGCCGCAGCTGATGTGATTATAAACGCGTTTTCCCCTACTGCAAGCACCATCGATCCCGAAAAGATTTCGCAATCATTATGGAAAAAATAATTAAAAAAAATAAAAAAGAGAGAAATTAAGAAAAAAATAAAAGGAAAGGGGAAAATGAGGAAAAAAATAATAACAGGGGAAAGAGAGAGAGGACAAAAACACAAAGGAAACCCAAGCGAACAACCAAGCAGGAGGTCTCTTGCCCGTCCAGCCGCCGGGATGCTGCCCCGCAGCCCGGGTGCGGGAGCGCACAGCTGCGATGCGGCCGGTTCCCAGCGCTGACAGCTGCCGGGCGGCCCCGGGCACCGACCGCGCACCAGCCCGAGAGCACCGCGAGCGGCGGCCGCGGCTTTGTGGGACAATCGGAAAAAGATGTTTGAGAGGGGGGAAGCCCTCTCCTCTGTCCTGTCTGTCTGTCTGTGTCTGTTGAAATGTAGGTCATTTATTTGCTACTCCGCTCTGACGGTCTCTTCAATTGCAAGGGGGAAAGAAGCTGTACAATGTCCAGAGCTTCTTTCCCTCGACGTTTTCTGTACCTTTCACTCTCCATCTGTATATTTTTTGTTGTTGTTAAAAGGGGAAGACAGGGGTTTTATTTATTGATTTAAATTACCACTATGAGAGCGCCAGAAACAAACTCAGCTCGCTGAGTGCACTGCTCGGACGGACGCACCATTTACCACACTCGGCCCCCGATTCCCCCTCCCCCCAATAAACCACCTCGAAAGAAGGCGCGATTTTTAACTTTTACAAGAACTTTTCTACTTCGCTGCTGTGGAGGGGCTGGCGCCCAACGGTTTGCATCTCTCGCGTATTCAACAAAGGGAATACATGCGCGTTGTTTGCTGCTCGGAAGTGGAGCCGCAGCAGCTGCCGAGCGCGGTGCCGAGGTGAAGCAAGGCGCGGAGAACGGAACGAGAGCCCCGAGAGCGGCGACGGCGGGTGGAGGTGTCCCGCCAGGCGGGCGGGAGCACCCGCGCAGCTCCGCGCAGCCCCGGCCAGGCTTCTCCGCGCAAAGATGTCCCGAAGTCTAAATGCACAAACCGACGTGCAGGAGCTACTCGCTGTACATATTTTATTCATTATTATTATTATTATTAATATTATTATTATGTAAACATGTTGCACAAATTTAGCCTTTTTTTAATTATTATTATAATTTCCGTTTCGTGTGGCTGTAAAACATGATGCTTTGTGTACTGAGATCTTGACATTTTACTTGTGAAACTCGGAAGATGTGATAAACTGAGCTCGGCTGTGTTTAGTGTTCTATATGTCAAAGTTTAGTTTTATATTGAGAATGTTAACTTATTGCTTTGTATCTGGGGAAAGAAAGAAAAACAAAAACAAAACCGAAAAACACACAAATCTTTGTACATAAGTTATAAAGTTTCTCTGAGACAGTAAAATTATGGTTTGGCAAAAGAGACACGCGTGCTCCCTGTCTCGTGGCCTGGGCCAGCCTCCGCCCTACACGGCGGGACGGCGGTGGCCATAACCGAGAGACGAGGAGGGGGAAGGGGACAGCCTCCTCTGTCCCAGCGGCCGGATCCCGGTATCTCCGGCCGGACCCAGCCAGCCGGCGGCGGACGTAGCGATGGGCCACGGGACCCTCCGCGGAGAGGCCGGGAACAACTCCTTGGCCGGGAGGCGGGCGCGGGCAGGACGGGACCGCCACGGCGTCGGCCACGGCAGCCAGGCCGTGCATCCGCTCGACGGCGGAGCCGTCCAGGGGCCGCAGCGGATACCCCAGCGCCGGGCTCGGCCGTTCCCGCTCCCCGCGCTACTGGGAGTGAAGAGCTGCGGAGCGGAGGGGAAGCGGTCGCTGTCCGGAGCGGAGGTTCCGCGGAGAGGGCAAACCGGAGGGCAACCCGCACCCTCCCCGAATCCCGCGCCCACTGCCCAGTGCGCGGAGTCTGCGCACGGCTGATGCGCTGCAGCGCAGCATCCCCCCCGGCGCGCAAATGCGGCGCGGCGGCCCACGGCGGTTCGGTCCCGAAAACACTTCCCGGAGCTGCATTTCCCGCTGCCTCACGGCCCCAGCCCCTGTCCCGAGCACCCCGCAGCCCCGAGCGGAGCTGGAGCGGCTCTGCAGCCCCGCCGCGCACCGGGACCCGCAGCTTCTGAGGCGCCTGCAGCCAGAGACCAAACTTCTTTTGACCGGAGAGAAATGGGGTGGTCAAGCAGCTCGGAGAGCTTTAAAGATATATTGGCTTCCCCTAATTCAATAACGTCTTGCTAACAGTTCAAATAGAGAAATTATTAGTTTTCTCTCAGCGAGGCGGTCTTGAGTTAGAGGCTATTATAATTGTACATTTGAAAATGTTAATCTCAATACAGGCCTAATTAATTCTGCCTTGTTGCTGACAAGTAGTTCATCAAATACCTGATTCGAAGATTTTCATAATGAGAATATTAATTAAACTATGAATAATCCAAAGGTGCTTATATTGAAACAATACCTCATTACAATGTTTAAATCCTGATTTCTAATATTATACCTTTAACAATCGTCACCCCGCAAACAAAACTCAATGGATGAGCCTGTAAATGGCAAAATGTAATTTTGGGATATATTTTTTCCTTGTTGGGGAGAAAAAAAATAAAAAAGTGCCCCTCATTTTCAAACACTTCTGAAATAGGTTACACACAGCTTAATGATGATCAAAATGACTCTTTTTTTTTTGCAAAAAAAGACCCCGAAGTGCGCGTACAGCTGCAAACCCAAGAGGGTCAGCATCATTTCACTGTATTCTCTTCTTGATTACAAGCCGAGCCCATCAAACACAACATAATTACAGTAATTTCAGGTTTATTTATTCTAATGCAGTTTCCCCATCTCTCTGGTAATTATGAGCAATTTTTTCGCCCAGGGAATCTTTTTGCATTAACAAAAGAGATAACGCACTGAAAGCCAAATTTGCTGTGCATTGAGAAAAGCGAAGGGAAAAAAAACCCACCATAAAATAGGTGCGAGCTGCCATCTCTGCAATTCTCCTATATTGGAGCTCTGCAAATTGCTTGCAGGTGTATGGAGCAGAGCTGTCAATAGGAAGGGGCTTCCAAATTAGCAAATGCACAATGTTGAAGTAATGAAGACAGACTTAGCAAAATTGCCAAACAACAGATACCTCTTTAATATCTTCCACCCAAAAAGAAAAAGGAAAAAGAAAAAAAATCCCCTTGGAGTGTCCCTGCAAAGCCCCTTGAATGGCTGGGGATGTTGTACATGTGTCAATCTAATTGCAGAGCACAGAGCGGCCCCTGAAACTGCGGGGGGGGGGGGGGGGGGGGGAAATCAAGTATCGGAGCCCGAGCCCGCCTGCGTTCGGAATATGCTCCCTTCGTTTGACAGAGAGGGACAAGAAATTCCCGCTCCTCTCCCCCTCCGCCGCCCGCCTGCCCCGTTCCCGCCGGTGAAAAAGTGCCATGTGTCCCCCCACCAGAGCCGGTGCTCCCCCCCCCCCCCACGGCCACCGCGCGGCTCCTGCCTCGGAACCGGGCAGTAACGCTCCCCTTCGCGAGGAACGGCCAAACGCACACCGCGGAATCACCACCGAGAACGACCGCGCCGGGGCGGCGGCAGAGCGCGGCCCCTCGGAAGCGCCGGGTGGCGAGTGCCCCCGCTCCGCCCCGGCGCCGCTCTGCCCGCGCACCGCTCCGCGGCTCGGTTCGGCTCCCGGCGCGGCATCCCCCCTGCCCTGCCCGGCGCCCGGCGCCCGGCTCCCGCCCCTCGCCCCGGCGCCGCCGGCGGGAAGTTTTGCAGGAGCCGGGGTCGGCGGAGCCGGGGCCAGTTGCTTTCCCCCCCCTTCCGCGGCCCGCGCAGGGCACCCATCCACGTCGCGCCCCGTGCGCTACCTCTCGTAGCCCCTGTGTCGCCCCCCTTACCTGCCGCCTCAGTCCCTGAGGCTCTGGGCACAAGTCTTTGCTTTACAACACACCAAAGGACCGGACGCGGCTTTTCGCTAAGAAAGTTACAGGAGCGAAAGTGTGCGAGCAAGACAGGGGGAGAGGATCGGGGAGGGAGAAAGAAAGCGGAGAGAAAAGAAAAGAGAGGGAAAAAAAAAAAAAAAAAAAAAAAAGAAAGGAAGAAGAAGCCGATCACAATAATAATATCCTGAGAGTGCAAATGTGGATCGAGATCCCCCAGAGATGCACATGCCTCTGAGCGAGAGCAGCAGCCTTTTTGCAGCTCTGCTCTTGCAGAATATGACTGAAATTTTCTGCTATATAGCCTCTGTCTTTATAGCTGATGAAAAAAATTGCAGATTATTAGCATAAATGTTTACTCTTCATTACGCTGATGACATTGTGCACTCGAGATCTTGGTAATCTTTGGGAAAATTATGAGTAATTTTTAAAAATTTTAAAGCAGCAGCAGTTACCATGCAATTCAGGCTAATTCTGCGTAGGCTCCGAACGGATATAATTATCGAGGAGTCAAGATGTTATGCTAAAAACTATGCATTGATATTCCCATTTATTATGTACATACAACTTTGACAATGTTGATGCTTGAAATAGCAGGAAATTGTCTTGCGCAAAAATTACAGTCCATATTAGGACATGTGAAATTGCGAAGAATTATATAGTAATTGCAGGCTTTCAGATGGGAGAGCCAGAATGCTCAAACTAGTGCAAATGTGGATAAAATTACAGATCAGAGCAAAAATTAGGGAAAAAAGGGGTCTGGGATTTTTCAAGTTGGCTATAGGATTCCGGAAGTGTCTAATGCCACATGATTGCTGCAGCTTTAGGGGAGACATTCATGCCTCAAATAACTCCTTTTGCCAGAGCCGCTTTAATTTAATTTCTCGTGCTTTTTCTTTTCACCGGGCAAATGAGTAAATTGCCTACCCACGGCACAAGCCCGGCCGGCCCCGCCCGTGAGACGGAAGGCACAGGGTGCCCCTCGCCCGGTGGCTGCCTGCCCGGCCCCCCCCGGCCCACGCTGCCCGCGGAGCCCCACGATTACCCCGGTAGCCCCCCGGGACCGGCCCCCTCAGCCGCCCGTCTCTGGGGCCGGGCCCGACGCAGAGGGAGAGGAAGGCGGTGGCGCTGGGACGTGGAGAGGAATCGACCCAGTCCCACCCGCCCCCAACCCATCGTGGACTGCTGGGGATGCGCTGGGAGAGCCCCTCGGCTGCTCGTCCCGGCCCCGGGCAGCCGAGCCCCGCGTAGCTGCCGCCTTGAGCAGGGGCACTTGGTTCAAGAGCGGTGCCCGCCCCGTCCTATCGGACAGGAAAAGAGAACATGCGAAAGCAGACTGCAAACACGCACAGATCTATGCGTGTGCACCTGGAGGTGCGGCGCGCTGGTGTGCATCCCCTCCGCATGCTGTGACCAGCATCCCGAGCCGCTGCGGGCGGCGGGAGAAATGAGGAGCCTGGAAGGGCTGCGGAAGCTGCGAGGATGCTGCGGGGTGAAGCTCAAAAAGCCTCACTCACATAAACACCAGGTGCGAGCAGCCCAGGGAGAGCCGCTGATAGCGGGCAGCGAATAAATGCGAATAAATAAGTAATAAAGTAATAACCAAACAGGAGAAGGAAGGCGCGGGGGGCAACAGGGGCGGGCCGCCGTCTTCCCAGTCCCGGGGCGGGGTGCTCCGCTCCCGGACCGCTGATACACGTCCCCCTCCCCGGGAACCCCCCGCCGCTGTCGGCATCCTGCCCGACCCCATGGGGCTGCGCCACGCTCCGCAGCGCACCGCTGAACCGGGACGGAGTCCATGGGCGAGGAGGGACGGCGGGGAGGTGACTGGGGGACGAGGGGCAGGTGTTTGGTGTGTGTGTGTGTTTATTTAGCAGCGAGAAGCGCCTGTAGAAACGATGGGGCGGGGTGGCGGGGAGGTTTGGCTGTCCCCGTCCGGGCTGTGCCCCGGGCCCACGGTTTTCTCCTGCATCCCGGACGAGCGGTTTAGTAAAACTTGTCATTTGGCAGAGGGGGGTCCCAGACACCCTACACACACACACATCCCTCCCGGGGCCGCGACGCGCTGCTGCGACCACAGCCCCTGCCAGTTCGCGGGGCTGTGGGCTCCTCGCCACGCGTGCCCCTCTCTCTGGAGGCGGTCCCGATTCCTTTCCCCACCCAGCCCGCTCCGTGCCCACCGCCCCAGCCGTGCCCGCTGCTTCCCCCGCTTCGCCGCCCGCCGCTCCTTCCCCCCGGTCGGACCGAGCGGCCGAGGCCGCTGCCGCGGTGTGTCTCCGCGGTCGCCGAGGCGGGAGTGGCGGAGGGAAGACGTGAGGGACGGGCCGGCGCCGCTGTTTGCCCGGGCGGCTCTGGGGTGTTTTCCCCGTCCGCGCCGCCGGGGCAGTGCCGGAGCTGGCGGGCAGCTGTCTCTTCCCCCTTTGTCTCTCCCGCTCCCTCCTCTCGCCTCATTTGCGGCCGCCTCTTTCGTCCTCCACCCCCCTCTTCCTCTCTTTCCCTCACTCCTCCTTCGCTCCTCTGCTCCCCCCTCCCCTCGCCCCCCAGCTTTTCGCAAGCCGTCAGGAGCAACCCACCCTCCCGGACCCCAGCTCCAGCGTATCCCCTGTGCCCTCCCCGCACTTTCCCCTGCCCTGCCCGGGCTCCTCATGCCGAAGCCCGGCGGCAGAATCCTGGTCGGGCTGCACCTTCCCTGCCCCGGGCGAGCTGGCCTGGCCCACTTCCTCATCTTGTCTGCAGCGCGATCCTCCTCAGCGGTCCCTCTCCCCCCACACCCTCCCAGGCTGGCGGGACCCTCGGGGCGACAAGGGGCAGAGATTCCCCTCCCAGCTCTCTTCTTTCAGACCCCGGGACCTCCAGGGGTGCAGACCAGAGGTTTACACCCGTCAGGGTTACAGGTTGGGGATGGGGGGGCATTTCCTGAGGAAAGCAGTCTAGAAAGGGGCTCAGCCTGGAGGGGTGCAGGGAGGGGCATGGGGTCCCCCAGAGGGCTACGTTCCGGGGAGGTCAGCCCCCTCCATCCCGGAGAGCTGCAACTTGGAGGGGGTGCAGCCTGGAGGGATCCAGCCCTCTGGGGTTACATCCAGAGGGGTTCAGCTATGAAGGGTGAAGCCTGGAGGGCTACATCCCAGAGGAGTACGTACTGGAGGGTCCAGCTCTTCAGGAGCACATCCAGAAGAGGCCCAACCGGTGCCTCCAGCACTCGAAGGGCCACAAGAGGGGCTCGGCGGCACCCACCAGCTCCGGCCCAACCAAAGCTCCCACGCGGGCTCCCGGCCTGGGTGCTACCGACGGCGAGGGGGAGGCTAAATTTCCCCGGGGCAGGGCTGCGGCAGGGAACCGGCTGCAGGAGAACTCCGGTCCCCGGACACGACCCTGCCCCAAAGCCCTCCGGCCCGGCTGGGAGGAGGCAGGAGTCAGTCCTGGGCGAAATGTGGCTGGCGCCAGCAGGCGGGGGGGCGGCTCTGGGCTGCTGCCGGGAGCGCTGAGTGATTCATGGCCTCGCCGAGAAGACTGTCAGGGGCGAGATTTTACTGTAGACGGGAAAAAGAGGGAAGAAGGGGGGAGGAAGCCGGCTTGCGGCAACAGTTGCGTTGGGGAGGGGGTAGAGGGTTCGTAGCTTTTCACACCCCCAGTGAGCCCCGGGGTACAGATCGACACCCCAATCTCCCCCATTCCCAAAGAAACTCAGAGCGGGCACCATGGAAACAATAATTTATTTAAATAATCTCTTCTTATTGTAAAAGAAACATAAAAGAGTGTTTAAGTTCTCCATAATAAATAACCAAAAATACCCCCCCTTATTTTTTTTCCTTTTTCCCTTTTTTTTTCCACGACTCTATACATCAAACGGCGCAGGGGCAGGGCCAGTGACTGGGTTGCCGGTGATGGGGGGCTGAGCAGAGGGGTGGGCTCGGAGCCCTCCCCGGGGAGGCCCCATCGAGTCACGAAACCCGCCCGGAGGCACCGCGCGGGCGGAAATCCCCCCTCAACAGCCGCCTGCGACCGGGCCCCCTCACCGGACTGTTTCGATCACGGCTAAAAAGGTTAACTTATCCACGGGAGGCTCTTGTCTTAAATCTACATATAAAATTATTATTTTTTTTTAACATTTTATTCTTTAATCCCCAGCATTAACGTGAGGTTTTCCGCAAAGGCACCTAGCGACTTTAAAAAAATAAAAAAGTTAACCAAAGTTCTGCACCAGTGGTTGGATGGAGAAGCCGGGGAGGAGGAAGGAGGACGGCAGGAGGGGAGCTGGGTACTTGTTCCGCAGCATGGTTATTTTGGCGGCGGGAGGGCTGACCCCGCGGGGCCGAGCGCACACGGGGTTCGCCGCCGGCGGAGCAACGGATGGGGCGCGGACACCCGGTTCCTCTCCTCCTGGACGGCCGGAGCCAGGCTTCACCAAAACACCAGTGCTGCGCCTCAGTAGCCCCTCGGGCTAAAGTCTCTGCGGCGCCTAGAAAATGCCGCTGCCGCCGTGGTGGTGCGGAGGCTGCGTCGGCTGCGGGAGGGGGGCGGCTGCCGGCAGGTGCCCGGGGCCGCCGGGCGCCGGGGGGTACCAAGAGTAGCTCCCGAGGAAAGCTGCGGCGGGGCTGGGGCTGGCGGAGCCGGTGCCGCCCGCCGTGCGCGGGTGCGGAGAGAAGTCCCAGGTGGGAGGCGAGGTGGGGGGTGGCGGCGAGGAGCTGCGGCGGGGGGGAGGCTCCGCCGGGATCTCGCCGCTCTTCCACATCTTCTTGAACTTGGAGCGGCGGTTCTGAAACCAGATCTTCACCTGCAGGAAGAGGGGAGTCAGGCGGCCGCAGCCTTGCCAGGGCGCCCCGGCACAGGGGCCGCCCGCGGCGGGGCAGGGAGGAGCAGCTTTGGCAGCCCTGGGCAGACCCGGCGCTGCCTCGTCGGCGCAGACTCTTCCCCCGCACTGGCGTCCCGAGGCTGTCGAGGCGCCGCGGGTCGGATCCACACCTCCCCCCCCCAACCGTCCCCATCCGATCCCGCGGAGGACGAGTGGCGGGGCACCCCGCGGCGGGAGAGCACTACCTGGGTCTGGGTGAGGCCGAGGGAGGCCGCCAGCTCCGCTCTCTCGGGCAGGGCGAGGTACTGGGTTTTCTGGAAACGCCGCTGCAGAGCCGCCAGCTGGAAGCTGGAGTAGATGGTTCGGGGCTTCCTCACTTTCTTCGGCTTCCCGTTCACGATCCTGATTTCTGGCTCGCAGTCTTCCTTCTCTGCTACGGCAGAAACGTCGGCCCCGATAAGGAGAGGCGCTCTCCCGCCACCCCGAGCCCTGCCCGCAACGCGGCATCACCGCCCCCCCCCCCGTCGAGGCGGCCCGACGGGGACGAGCGCCCTCCCGGTCCACCCAGTGTCCCGAGCCCCGACAGCCTCATCGCCGGGCCTAGAGTGGCTGCCCGGCTCCCGCCAGCTCCCCAGAGCTGCACCCCGGGTCTTGGACGTACCGGAGTCGTTGTTGGCCGGAGAAGTCCTGCTGCCGTAGGGCCCGTAAGAGCCGTAGGCACCCGCGTAGCCCAGGTCGTAGCCGGCCTTGGTGGAGTAAGGGGCGGTGCCGCCGCCCGCGTAGGGGTAGGGGCCCACCGGGCCGTAGGGCGGCCCGCCCGCAGCCCCGTGCTGCTGGTTGTTGTAGTAGCTGCTGTCGGTGGCCGTGGAGACGGGCAGCGTGGGGGACTCCTGCGGCTTGTGCAAGCCACCGTGCTGGTAGCTGCTGGCGGAGATCTGGCTGGCGTGCATGTCCGGCACCAGGCTCTCCAGCACCCCGGTCATCCCTCTCCCCCTCTCGCCGGGGCACGGGCCGCCGCCGTCCCGCGGCCGTCCCCACCGGGGAGAGGCGGTCAGGGCCGCGCCACCATGCTCTCCGCGTTGCGTTGTGTGTTGTGCTGTGCTGTGCTGTGCTGTGCTGCGTTCCGCACCCGCGGGGCCAGGCCGGGGCGGGCAGCCGCGCTCCCGCCGCCGCCAGCGGGACGGGATCTGCGGCGCCGCGCGTCGCCGGGACGGCATTTAACACCGGTCACGTGGCGCGGCGCACGTCACCTAGCAACAGCCAATGGGGTACCCGGCCGCGCCGTATCCCCGCGGGTTCGCAGGGCGCGGGATGGGAGCGGCGCCGGGCGCATGAACAGCAGCGGAGTCGCTCCCTGAGCAAGGCAGGTCGGTGCCACGGACCGGCTCAAGCCCTGGCCCTGTCTTACGGCTCATACCACCTTCCGTCGCCACCGCTGGCCGCATCGTGGTCCGATGGGGCGGTCCGACCCTCACCCCCGAGCGCTCGGGACAGCTCTCTGCCCGGTGTGTGCCTCCGCTCGTAGGCCAGCAGCTTACGTCCCGCCGTCAGCGGCATTTCCGCGCTGGCGCTGCGGGCGCCAGTAGAACGGCAAGAGACAAGCGGAGATGGGGGAACCCTGTCTGGGGGTTCCTGACGGCTGTGCTGGGCCTGGGGGATCGGCCACATAGCGAGAGAGCAGCACCTCTCTACATGATAGGGTGGCAGGGCTTTCCTGCAAAACCTCCGCGCTGTTACATGCGGAGAGGCGACACTCCGTGGGGTACACACGCGGGCGTATTTCACACAGCAGCTGCTAGCAGTGGCACCCACGGGGCGTCCATCCACGCGAAAGCCACTAACGGCGCCTTGTTGTGGGAACGGCTGTACCAGGCACCCCCCTTCAGCCGCCCGTCCTCTTCCCCGTCCCGGCTGGCGGGCGGCTGCACCAAGAGCGGCGCCGGCCGAAGGGGCGGGTGTCGGCTGGGCGCGGCGGCGCTGCCCTCTGCCGGGGGCAGCCCCTCGGGGCACCCTCGGCAGCCGGGTGGTGTTCTAGGGCCGCGGGAACGGCTCCCGGGCTGATTCGGGGTCTCACACTCTGTTTCTCGCTCCCGCCCGTTCCCCCGCACTCGGGGGGGGGGGGGGGGGGGATGCCGAAAGACGCGCTTAGCCCGCGCATGCCCCCGCCTCGCGAGCTCCCGGCGCGTGCACCGTCAGGAGCCCTCCTCACGCTCGCCGCCGCTCTCCACGGCTGTGTCTGTGGGGGCCGTTCCCTCCCGCCGCAGGTGCCGGTACCGGGTGTCCCTCCCCTGCCGCGGGGCGGCCTCGCCCCGGCCGCGGCCCCGCCGCGGTCGCTTTGAAGCGGGGCGCGGCTGGAGCCTGTCGGTCTGTGCCCGGCGGGGCGGTGGCGCTGCGGAGGGCGCCAGGCGAAGGTGAGCGGGGCCGTGCCCCCGAGACGCCGGCGGTGGTAGGTGGTCCGGGAGCGGGGCGGCGGGAAGCGGCGCGGTCGCCGTTAAGCCCGGAAACAGCCTCCGCAAGAAGCGACGTGCTGAGAAGCCGAGGGACACCGGCAGTGCCTGGCGCCGGTACCTGGAGCCGGGCCCTGCCGGGACAAGTGGAGCCCTCGGGGTCCTGGGGCCGGGCCGGGAAAGCGCACGGGATACGTAGAGGGCAGGGTGCCTGTACCTGTGAGCTCGTGTGGTGCTGCCTCTCTCAAGACATAGGTGGTGTTCAATGCAAAAGAAAGCTGGTTTATAAAATCCGCAGTCCGAGTTTACTGCTGCCCCAAGTTAGGTCTTTGTACTACCGTTTCTCCCCTGACTGGCACGGGGGAGAAGGAAGGGGCAGATAGCATGTCATGGTGGGCAGCAGAGATGAGGGCAGTCGGCTGCTCTTCATTAGTCACATTTTGAAGCATGCAAAATACAGAGGAGAAAGGACATGTTACCTTATGTTATCTCGTTCTGAGGACTTAATGCAAATGACTTTCTTTGAAATTTGTTTTGCTATATGGCAAAGGTGTTTGTGTTTTTTGTTTGGTAATTTTTGTTTGGTGTTTTTTTTTCTTAATTAGAATAATTATTTTGGTGCTATACAGCCCTGCGCATGTGCATGGTGATTTACACAAAAAGCAAAGGGCATAATTTTGTTTACTTCAGCTTATATCAATAATCTTTTGCATGCAAGTTGTTTCTCATAAGTTAGCACAGGGCTCACGAATTTAAGTGAACTGTCACATGGTAGCTGCTTGGACGGCTTTGTTCTTGCAGTTATTTTGCCTGTGTGGAGTTGCAGGCTCTGCTGGAATGATCACTGAGGAGTTACTTATGCACGCATTCACATGGTTGATCTTGTAGATCTGATTTTATTATTATTTGTTTGGACTTTGCTTGTGAGGAAGGTGGTTGGTTGAAAGACCAACGTGTGTAAGTAAGGGCACGACTCTCCAGGCTGTGAAGATGAACAGGTTATGGGGCAGAGAAGGAAGGCATCAGGCAGCAGGATGGAAGGAGGAAGGGTTGTACTAGGTAAGAGAAAACTCGATTACCATGGATGTTTTAAAACACACTCCTCTGAATCAGTCTTGTTATTAGCGAGGAGCTTAAAAGAATAATGGCATTAGGCTGCCCTGCGTTCATATGATTTTGTGTCCTCATGTTGTGTTAACAATTTCAATTCCACTTTTTTTTGTCTCTGTTTTGGGAATTATGAATGTTGTCCAGAAGATGGGTAATGAGAAAGGACCCATGGAGACTGGAGCATGAGGTAAAGCTCAGAGGAGAGGAGGAGTGTTTTGTGTACCTGCTATCACTATCTGGCAGTCTTGCTTGGTTTTTGTGTAATAGATCATGTGTTATTATTTGTGTCCAGTGAGAAGGCATGTATGGGTGATGCAAAATATTTATGTTATGGACCATAGTTATTCAGCTGCATGTGGGAGAAAGATGCTTGCCTTCCCATGGCAGAGTGGCTCAGTGTTCAAAAGTTTTGGTAATGAGGTTTTTATAAATGCACAGCACTTATTGCCAGAGGTTGCAAAACAATGACCTGGCTCTGTTGCTGTTGACTTTTGTCTTGGAAGCATCCTCATGCTGCTAGGACTGTGGATATATTTTATTTATTGAGTATGCTAAACACAGTGTGTATGAACACAAGAAAGGACCATCAGCCTTCAAGATGGTCCGGCTCTCCAGTTGACCAGTTTGTATTAATTTTTTTGGTGGTTTGTTTGTTTGTTTTTTTTTAACAGGTCGCTTGTATATGACCCATAGAGTGGCAACAGTAACTTCTGCTCAGTATATTTCATTTTTTTTTAAATTAACTATTATTTCTATTATTTTCTTCCTAAAACAGATTTCATCTGACAAAAATGTGAAAGCGGTTAAAGGGTGGCATCCTCAGTCTTTACATATGGTATAGATTTAACCTAGGGATCAACAGAGCAAGCTGTTCCATGATGTTTTATCTCAAGTTTGACTTAAAGAGAACCACACTCAGCATTAAGAGATTAATTTTTAATCTACTGTAATTAATACTATTTTGTCCATTATGGTCCACATCTGCCTGAACCATTTTGCTTATTTCAGTGGGAATATGGTGAATCTTGGGAAATGGGCCCATTATTTCTGATAATGTTGCAAAAAAGTGCTTGGACAGTAGTCTACTGCAGTGGCACATTAAGAAGTACAGATTTGTTTTCTGGGTTGTGGGAAATGATTTCCAGTGGATTTATGGTGATACAATGCGTGGTATAGTCCTGAGCATTTGTCTTCAAAATAGAAGGGTTGTTTAAATCACGTGCCAGATGAAGCCACGAAAAGGGTTTATGCTTGCATTGTACCTATGAGATCTGGTATTATACTCCAGAGAAATGGTAACAGTTAAATCTTCCTTTTCTAAGGGATTAAGTGTATCAGCTTTTAGAGAATAGTATGAGTCTTTTCAACACCCATCCGGACACTTGCTACCTGCTGTGTTTAGTTTCAGAACCAGCATTATCGTTTTCCTCTCTAAAACTGTTTATTGTCTCATCCATCTGTGCATCAGATTACTTCATTCCAAAACCCACAAAACTCTTCTGGGAAGAATATGCCCCTGTGTGTGGCTCCCCAAGGTTTCCTTTCTTAGCCCCTTGTTGTGAAGAGCTTATACAAGCATGATAGGAGACATGGGCTGTGTAAAATCCTTTCAGAGTTGTTTATTAAGATGACTTGGCCTTAGATTATCTTTCTCAGTGAAGAAAGGTGCTGAGCTGCAGAGGAATCGTCAGTAGAAACCTTTGCAGACAAGAGCACAAACTGTGACTTTTAATAGTGGATTAGTCTGGGATTGTTTAGCACAGGTGTTTCTCATTTGTTTCCTTCTACTGCACTGAGGAAGTACGTAGCTTGATGCATTGGGGTGAGTGTCTGATAGCAGCACATTCTTGGGTCTAATTATGTGACAGATGTGGGGAGAAGGGGGAAGGAGGGTTTGTATGCAGAATGTGAAGGCAGTAGAGCAGCAATCCTCCATGTGTAGCACATGGGTTTTGGGAATAAAGCAGAGCATGCCCAAACAGTCCCTCTCACCTCCTTTCTGGATGTGAAATCCCAATTAGTGCTTAAGTAGGGCCCTTCAGGCTGTTCTGACCACCTTTTGCATTTCCAGGATCTTTTTTCTTTAACAGCTGTATCATAAGTAACAGCCCTGACAAAGGCTATATCCTTTTCTCTATAGAAGGGTATTAGTAGAACAGCTAGAAAGTAAGCTTTTGAATAGTGTTATATGGGATTGTAAACCAGCCACTGGTGGCTACAGGTACACATACACTCCAGAGCAGTTGGTTTTGAGCCCATTTCATAGTGGATTTGAGCAAACTTGGGTTCAGCCCGTAAGTAAATCTTTGTGGAAAGTGTCTTGTGTATGAATATCTAGATGGAAAGAATCTTTAGTAAGAGCATGCATGAAAAATACTTTCAAGGTGAATCATTAGGTAATTTCTAATGCTGCTGTAGATGACAAGTGTGAGAGAAGCTGAGAGGCGTATTTTGTGGGAGCATATTCGGGCTGAGTTGATCATTTGTGTCATTATGAGTTCTTGTTTTGCACAGGTAGTGGAGAACAGATTTTTTCTTGCTTTGATTGTAACATCTGTATAACCTTTACCTGTGCAGTCTAAACACAGTTTAAGCAAACTGTTCAACATGGAGACCAGACGAACCTAGACTGCTTTGGTTTTAGTTTAAAGGTTTAGTGGACAATGCTGTTTCACCTCAGTGTGGTTGGATCAGTTTTAATTTGTAGCACCAGTGAACTGCCTGAGGCATGGAGTACATGTTGCTTGAGCTGACACCTCCTCTGACTGGCAAATAACAAGGTCTGTTCCTGCTGGAAAACATGAATGTCTTGCTTAAAAGGATGGGATGTTTGTTTTCCTTTATAGAAGATATGCTCAAGAACAGACCTCCTAAGTGGATTATACAGCTGCAACACACTTGAGGCAAGTCCTAGATGGCTGCATTTCCATCTGGAATGCCACACTAAATTGACTTAAATTGTGGGCTATGCAAACTGCAGAGCCTCTTCATGGGAACACTTGCATATATGCTCTAAGATTTGGCACTGCTACCCTCAGCCCTCATAGGAAGCTTAAATACAGATAGTGAATTGATTGAAAATGTAAATTTAAAAGAAAATCTTCTTTCCAACAGTAAGAAAGCATACACATAAAAACAACAACAAAAAAAAAAAGAAGAAAGAATTGTCCTTGAAGTTAATTTTGTTTTTAAAAGTGGTGAAATCAGTGTGATCATAAGTGAGTTGAGATGATCTTGACTTGTGAAGTCACAGCTGTCCAATAAGCTGGCTGGGTACCTTTTACTCAAGCTACATGGCTGAAGTCCATCATGTAAATATGAAAACAGAGGCATTTTTGGGCAGCGGGTTGCCTGAGGAGCACTCAGCCTCATAGTCTGTGTACATATCTATCCTGAAATTGTTCCTTCCTTGGAGGAAAGGGGATGAAAGGAACTGTGTTCGGATTCACAAGTTACTGGCCTTTCATTTTCCTGTGCTTAGCTTACAATATTGGCATGTGCTTTACACATGTATTTCATCTGATAGTATATTTCCAGTTGGCAGAATGCCTACATCTGAGAATCACATCTTTTATGAACATTGCTCTACATCTAAATAAATTACATTTGAATGTTTCTTTTGATTTGTATGAATGGTTATCAGGGGTTAGTGTTGCCACATAGACCACCTCAAGCTTCTGAGCTTTTTTTAACTTTGAAACTGTATAGCCTGGGTGAAGATACTGAAAACTGAGGTATAACAGAGAAACTGCTGGGAAGGAATTAGATAAAGTGGTAGGTGGGAAGTTAGCTAAGCAAATTCTACTGCCTTCAGGCCCTCTCACATTATTAAGTGACTTGGCATCTAATTTGCAGAAGTAGTTGAACAAATGGATTAAAAATAATAACGGGAACATTCAAGTGTAAAGGATCTAAGTGGCCACAGGATGTCCCCACTGTTCCATGCTGATGCATCCTGATAAGCCATTCTGTAGTGCAAAGCTTGATACATTTCTTAAGTGGGATATTTTACAAGTTGGAGGTTTAGCATTCATATTCATATTCCCAGTGCTTATTAACTGATAGGACAACCAATTAGCATCTGGTCTGATGAGGAAAGGAAACGAGGAATGCTTTCCTTGGCTTGTTTGCTTTTGGTCCGAGTTCTCTTAACTGCCAAAGACTGGGGACAAGACTAGATTTTATGTTTTTAAGTCAATTATTCATCCCATGTGAATGCAATTTGGTTGCTCAAATTAGACTGAGAATTTATTCAGAAAGTTAATTTTGGTCCCACTTTTAAAAGTCTGCTACTGTTGCTTTGCACGTTAACTAAGAAAGCAAAATAAAAAATCTTTATCTAGGGGCTTGAATGTGGTGGTGGCATCACATAAACTAAGGTGTGAAAATAAAAGTAACAATAATGTTTTGGGGCTGTTAGGGTAATCTGCTGTGGAAGTAGTTTAATTTCAACAGAAGGGAGGTGTTCTGTGAAATAAATGTACCCATGAAGGAAGCAGGTGCAGAATATAGCTACGATGACAAAACACACACCCTGGCTTCCAAAAACATGCATCTCAAAACTCTGTATGGACCTATGTGATGGACCAGACTGTGGCTGATGCTGCACAAGGATATACGCAGGGAAAAGTGTAGGGCATAAGGAGCAATACGTTAGTGCTGGGACTTTATGTGAAAACATAAAACATTCCTGATTCCAAGACCATGCTGTTACACATAGGCTGGGGCAGTAATGTTTTCCTTAGGAATTCTTTATAGCTACAGCAACTGTATTCAGTTGCATCAGGTTTTCAGCACCTCTGAAAATCACAGCCTATGTTTTGAAGTTAGATAGTATTGGAGATGAGGAAAAATAACATTTTGGGTAGCCTGTTGAGCCTGGAAATCCATGCAGTGAGGTTTTGTATGCTGATTACAAACAGACATATGTTCTCATTTGTACTTTTTTTTTTATATGCATGTGGCCATTTAGACCTCTGAGAAAGCCTGAGGAGGAAACTCTACTTTCCCAAGCAACTTGCTTCTGACTGTCCCTTCTGTAGTGCAGGACCTGTGAATTACATTTTTGAATCAGTGGCACACTTGCCTTTTCTTACTGAATTGAATGCTCCAATACCAGCAGCATTCTGCAGTGCTGTTTATCTGGTAGCTCCCAGGCTTGGATTGCCTATCCTATTTTAAATAGCTCTGTAGAGCAGACTTGTCTAAATAACTACAGTAATTATGTTGCAAACAACAGATGACTGCCTTTTCACCTAGAGGTGTTTCCTTGGGGGTTGGTGAATGTGAACTTACTTTCTTAAGATCTGCTCTAGAAGTAAGCTTGCAGTGCAGCAGTGAATTAACATACAGGCTGTGTTTGTTCTTGTCCATGAGGGCATGCTACCCAAATCTATATGATTGTATATGCTTTTATTGTTGAAATTGCTCAGGGGGAGAAAAATACTTTCTCTTTTCCAGCAAGCTATGCCTTCTGGGTGGTTTATGTGGAAATACAAGTTAGCTTTTTTATATCTATGGTTTTCATTACCAGTGTGAAAGGATTTTTATAAAGGAGGCATATGCCATCATCCACTCCAGTATATGCAAGATTCATACTACTGTTACCCCTGCCTGCTTAGTCAGTCGGTTCACTGACATCAGAAGTAGCTTTGAATGAAAGACAAAACTGTGATGGAGTTGTTAGTAGGGCTAGCAGTGTTCAAAACAATGGGACCCTTATGTATCCAGAGACTGCAAATCTTGACTCGGACCTAGGCTTTCAACTCTCATGTTGGCTGATGTGAAGTGATCCAGTAATGAAAGCTGATCACCAAGTACATAGCATTTTTACAGTGCTTCCAGAGCTGAAAGGCTGGCGTTGCAATACAGTGTGCGCAGGCTACCTGTGGGCTGGGAATGTGATGCATGGGCAACTGGGCTGTTGAACTTGGAGTAGTCAGGTTTTGTAAGGATCTTGCAGTACTGCTGATTAAGAAACCTGTTGGATGGGTCTTAGTGCTGGAAGAGTAACTGCATCACTACGTGCACTGCAGCACGGAAGAAGGCTCCCTTACCAGCACGGGATTTTGTGCTTTAATTGAAGAACTGTGAACAGTTGCTCTTGAACAATGTGAAGTTGCACATATTGGAAGAATAATTGCCCTTCATGAAGTATACCACACATGAAGTATGTGGGGTTGCATGCTTGCTTCATAATACTTCTTATATACCCCTGGCTGCTGCCTTCCTTTTATCTTCCTGCATACACATACCCTTCCGGAATGGGAATTAATTAGTGCAGGTTTTTGGTGAGAGTGCCAGCTGCCCAGAAGTTATGAATTCTCTTCTTTCCTCATTCCCTGGTGGGAATGAGGCAGGAGAGAGCATTCCTGCCTCATTTGGTCCAGGTTACTTACTACGTCTCATTCTGTATATCTCGCACTGTAAATAGTTAGGAAAAGGCAGCAATAAGAGGTGTGGGCCCAGGGCCTTTACCTACAGTATAACATTGCTGGCATGGGTCTTCTGATTCTGTGTTTGTGTAATACAGGAATGCAGTGATGCTGCTATCAAGATGTAGCAGCACCCAGCTTGCTGTGGGAATAGGTATTTGGATGCTGTCACCTCTGTCCAGAAGAGATGTGTGCCATATCATCAGCCAACTTGACTTGAGGAAAGAAAAACAGGGTGGGGAACATTGCCTGTCCAGGTTCTCAGCCTCTGTGTTAGCTGGTCCAGTCTTGACAAAATCCAGGAGCAGGAACGGGTAGGAAGGTGTCAGGAAAAAAAGCTTTCTTCCAGGAGGTGGCACATTTCCACAGGGTTTGTGCCAGCACAGCTGTGTTGGCAGGAACAATCCAGCCCCTGGTGGACAAGGGAATTCTGTGTTTCACCTGTCATTCATCCAGCAATGAAGTCAGTCCTTCCTGGCAAGCTCTGGAAAGGTAAAATAGGTATGATAAGAAGCATTCCTCTAACTGCTAACTAGCTGTGCTGCTATCTAGCATACCTACAAATGTCAAATTCTGTTGTCATGGCAGTGGTTGGGGAGCTGAGGAGGCGAGAAGGGAATACTGTTGACCGTGAAACCTACCTTACTCTGGAGGGGGAATGGGAAGGAGAGAGCACTACTGTCTCTCAAACAGGGTAGGGAAACAATGTGTTTTGCTTTTAATTGCATAAAACATAAAGCGGAAACACTGTTAAGTTAAACCAGAGCTTGTGTTACTATTATTGAACTTCGTTTTTGTTAGGTGTGAAGAAGACACTAAATATTTTTGAATTCTAAAAGCGTCTTCACTGTTCTGGGAGGGATTGGATAATTTAGCAAGTTCTGAGTATCTGTCTTTAAGATGAAAATGTGTTCTCCTTGATCCTTAGTTTGCATGACCTAGTTAACTCATTAAGGTTCTTGGAGCTCTGCAGAGACTTACTAATAACCTTGTATTGTAATTAGCAGTTCTTCAAAGAAATACCAAGCTTCAACAAATGTATTACTGGTATGATTTGCTCGATGAACTGCTACTGAAGAGAAGTGAATAAGCTGCTGTGCCAGCTTCTGTCCCGATTGCCTGATGTGCTGCCTGCCAGTTACTTAAGCATACTATAGGGCGGTAAATAAATTAGACCTTTGTTTTTTTCAGGCGACATGTCTGACAACTAGCTGTTTTCTTGTTGCTTCTCATGCATTTCCTTTTTGACAGCAGCTCACCTGATGATGTTGATGTACTGTCTATAACACAAGTCTAGTGTCTGTTGTTAAGCCAGGAATTCAGTGATGCATCATCTCTTGAAATTCTGTTAATCTTAAAATCTCATTGCCCTATTCCTCTATTCATTCTTTCTTACACTGTTACTTTATTTTACTGTAAGGGTAGGCCACATTCTCATAGAAATTGCTGAGGAAGCAGTTAAACGTAGCACGGCATTTTAAAAACAAATGTACATCTGTTGCTTAATTGCGCGATATATAACAATACTCGGTTCATCCACATACACAAATATGGGGTTTCCATTGACAGTTTTAACAGGAGGTTCTGGAAACCTGGTCTTTCTCCCTGGTGATAGTATTTGAAGATGAAAAGTACAGCTGTATACTTATGAAACCTGGCAGAAAAATGCATTAACAGTGGCTATACTTTTGCATCCTTCCTCCCTCCCTCCCATTATGCACTATTGAAAATGGATGATTGAAAAACCACAACAGTCTTTGTGAAAAATGTGAAAAAATAGTTTTAACAGTTTTGCCAAGCAGCTTTAAACTGTGCTTAAGGGTAGTATCAGCAAACCTCAGGTGATCCTCTGCAGAATCTGCAGAGGGAAAAGCAACTGTTTGCAGACTTCATGCAGTTCCTTCAGGAGGTTGCTTGAAGATAGTGTTTGGCTTTAATCTGCACACAGCATTCATCAAGAGAAACACCCCTGGCTAATTTCCTGTTTCCATCAGGTATTTGCACTCTTACAAGGAGAAGAGCAATCCTTGAGTTTTCTTCTGCATGAAACTGAAACTTCGAAACAAGGTTGTTACCAGATGGGTCTGATGTGCTCATACTTACTCTGTGTCACTGGAGCATGGCAGCACCTCTTGCACAAACATCACTATTGTGAGAAGATAATTAATGGATAAATGCTTTCTGTCTGTGTCCACTTGGCTGCACTGTAGATTTATAAATGTTACTTTAAAAATCTTTCTCTCCTGGCTTGTTTCCTAAATTAGTACTTTATCTGAGCTTGAAAAACTTTTAATTTCTTGGGATGTTTCCAACTTTCCAGCATCAGGTCTTTTGTGAGAATCAGACTTTTTTTAGAAAATCACTCTGAACATAGCTTAAGGGTCTACAGCTTACATCCTCTGCCACATTTTTGAATCTGCTCTTGTATAACATGTTGAATACAGCAGATGTGACCTTAAATGGTTTTGTTGGTCTGTCTGTGTGTCATGTTCATCATAGGTTTTGGCAAAGATACTTTTCAGCTATGGAGTTAGGGTAAGGGGTATGTGAGCTGCGTGCAGACACAGGGACCGGCACCCCATCCCGCTGGCACTCGCCTCCCTAGCAGGCTGCCTCTGGCCCTGTGTGCATGCATAGGCTGGGCAGGAGCCACGGGAGAGCCTCCCACCCCACCAAAACAGCTGCACAGGAGGGCTCTGCACCGCACTGCTTGCTCCTCAGTGGGGCCAGCTGCTCCAGTGTCCATCCTGGCAGGGCCTAGTGGAGCAAAGGGCCAAGTGGAGCAGGGCCAAGTGGAGCAAAGCCAGTGGGACTTGTGCAGTATGGGGACATTAAGGATGGGTGAAAGGAGGTGAAGAAACCTGGTTTTGTGATGGTTGTGCAGGCTTTTCTTCCCCCTTGTTGGTTTTCTGCAAAATGTACTGCATTATGTGAGATGTAGCTGATCCCCATTAGCCTGGTAAGGCTATGACTTCTTCTGAGGTACAAGAAAATTAAACCAAGAGCAATGCACTGCCACAGATCTCTAGTGTGATCTCTATGATGTGTTCCCAGGCAAAGAACTGAACCCCACCTGATTTGAAAATTGTTTTGATTTGATAGGTGCTAACAGTTCTACTTGTTTTGTATTCCTAGAGCTGACTATTGTAAATTGTGAATTACATTTGAGTAGAATCACTTCTTAGGGTAGCAGAGCATAACTATCAATTTATGGATTACTTAATTCAAATATTATATATTATTATTATTAAATTTTGCTCCATCAAACACAGTATTAGCTTTAAAGATCATGCATAGAGGAACACTGTTTAGTAATGCATAGCATTAACAAACAGCATTACTAGGCAGCCTGACCACCCAGTTTATAATAAAGGCTTTCGCTTTCACATCAGTGAGATCTTTGTATTGCTGCCAGCATGCTTTCCACAACACTGCTTCATGGTTGTGTAAAACTTCTGAGAGGAGAAGACTTATAGAAATAACAGGCTACACCATTGTGCAGCAAGATTATACACTGCTTATCATAGATTAAATACTAAATACTGGCTGAATCATCAAAGGGATTGAGAGTGATGTGTGTGTGAGTGGATGGCTGCATGTTTAACTTCTTTCTTGTGCTACTTGATGTAATATTGTCTTAGCTGTTGAGCTTGAGTACTTTCACTAATACTTGCTGTGTTTAGCTACTGCCAATTTTGACTAAGCACCAGTCACAACAAGGAGCAGAAACTTCCTAAACTTATTCTTAGCTATTTGGGATACATCTGCCAAATTCCTTAGAAGAAGTTTTATCCTTCTTAGCTGATATTTCCTCTAGCTCTCTAGTACACATTGATTACCTGGATTTATACCTCCAAAACATACTTCATCATTATTTGAGAATGATGGCTTTTACAAATACTTTAATTCAAAAAGTTCCTTTTATAAAATTAAATGGCTTCTTCTCTATTATATATATATATCTCACTTTTCCCCTTTTTCTTGTGCATATTGATGTTTACTTCAAACACGTCTTAGTTACTGCAATGGAATTAAAGATGTTACAGCCTGTGTCCGTATATCTAGTCAAAACAGTGGCTTGACTTAAAGCCAATAGTAAAATAATTAATGATTTCAGCTGCAACAACTTGGAACAGTAATTTCTCCAGAACTCTTTATTCTATCTGGAAAATCAGGAGTCTATTTTGCAAAATTGGAGCATTCAGGAAACTTACAGGTAAGGTCATTCAAACACTCTAGTGCTACTCTGAGAATAGAGTCTATGACAACTTTTTTTTTCACCTCACAGCTCTTATTATCAGTGAGCATCAACACCTTTTATATTAGGCAGAGAACATTAACATCTTAATGTTACAGGAAAAGCTATGCAGCAGAAAATAACAGCTTGCTATTTCCCGTACAGCTTAGAAATAGATAATGGTAGCATTAGATTTAGTTCTGTGCTGTATGAGCCCTTCAGTTTAACTGTTCAAGAGACTTTCTTTGGCATTTATTTGTTTAGCTGCTAAGACTTTGTTGTTTTGTTTGGTTGCTGGTAGTCAGTGTTCAAACTGAGAAGCCGTACTCAGCGGTTGATAAGCTTGCTTCCCAGGCTGAGTGAGGTGCGGGTAGGAGTGTCAGCTGCTGTTGGCTGAACTGCCGCAGTTTCACATTGCTTTTTGGAAGGCTCCTGCAAGCCTTAGATGAGGTCACTGCATGATTGCAAAAGAGCAATGAGTGAGAAACAGTAAAGCTCAAGGATCCTAATTTTTACACTTTAAGGAAATAATGGAATCTGTAGACCCACAGAAACGTGGAATGGGAGCTGAGGAGAAACAAAGGTGCAGCAGTAATTCAAAACCAGCAAGTGTACTAAAAGCTGTCCTCCAGGGTTAGGGGGTTTGCTGACTTTTAGACCTCTGCCTATTAGGTCATTAGTGCCTGGCTTCAACCTTTGATCTTTCCACAATTCTGGAAGTTCTCTTCATTTTTTTTCGCAACAGAGTGCCAAAGTTGTGTGATTACAGTGAAGCCATTGTACTAAACATCCCACATATGGATGCAGCACAGAAGACTCAGAGATGTGGCTTATGTTGCAAGAATGCAACAATCTACATTGTACAATGCAGATTCATCTCAAGACAGTCTTTATTATGTGAATAAAGCCTGATTGTTTTTGTTTAAACAAAGCTCTTTTGCAGGACAGAAGATGCACCTCAAGACAAGATAAGAGATGGATAATCTAAGCTCCCCAGTGACACATTAGGCAGAGAGGAGGGGGCTGTTTGTCAAGTCAGAACTGTTGGAGCACAAAGCTCTTGGGAGAGAATAAGGAGCAGCAACAGGAGACTACAAAAACTCAGAGCCAGCAATGCTGAACTGTATTATAAGTGTAATGAAACTTAGACACCTTTGCTGTAATTTGCAGTAATGTTATGATTGGAAAAACAGAAGAGTTGATAACTTCTGTACAACAGAGACTTTAATAACTTGAAATTACTTGTATCTCTGAGAGAAGTGTGTGTTCTAGATCAAGATGGGAGACGCTAGATGTATGTATTCCTTAAGAGGGGCTCCCATGTTTAATTTTTAGGAAACATTTTATTTTTCCCTTGGTATATGGGTGAGTTGTGTAGTTGTGTCTTTAGTGGTTGATTTTTATGGGCCAGATTCTTGCCCATTTGGGGGTATCACTGACCATTCAGGAGCATCACTGCAGATTTGGGAGTACACAGATTGTACACCATGGCATTCCCAGTATCATTGGGGTTGTTCTGGTTGCTGGAGTAGGGCCAACCTGGGAGTAATAGCCTCTTTCCCTAGGCTGTGAAAGAAAAGGACTTGCAAAAAAACATGTCGTCCCTTTCCTAATTCTACAGAAATGCTTGATGTTTTTCTTAGTTTTGCTTTTACTGTACTCCACCACCACTGATGGGTCTTGTAAACTAACAGTTCCCAGGAGAACAGCTTTTGAACTACTTACAGTGGTTTCTCTCTTGCTTGCTACCAGTTAGCTGTGCTAGTGCTTACCAGCTCTGGCACAGATGTCTTGTTGGTGCTGCAGCACCTCTTTGTCCTCATCTGTATCTAGTTTAAATAGGTTGCCTCCACCCTGTGTTGTTCAGAGACCCTGCCCAGAAGTGGGTGAAGCACTGAGTCATGGAAACGGGAGTTGTGTGCGCTGCACTGGCAGGGTCTTCAAGCATGTTGGGGCTGACTCCAGCACAGTCTCATTCAAGCTCTCTCTTGCCTCTCAGGCTTAACCACTAGCAGGCTCTGTCTTGTCCCACATACCAGCACCCAGACTCACATGGGGTTACAGAGGAGAGTCCCAGAATGTCTGTGCTGTAAACAAAGATGTAACTGTGGAGCCAAATACTGAAATCTTTTGAAGGTCTCAGGCGCTGGAAGGGCTGTGTCGTGAAATCTGTTCCAGACAGTTCATTCAGTGACCTTATATCTCTTTTTTTTTTTTCCAGTTTGTAAGGATAAAACCCAAAGTAAACCATTAGATCATCTGTCTTCATTGCAGTCTGACACTCAGCTTAGCTACCAACTTACTTAGCAAACAAAACTGACAAAACGTGTAGTAAACTAATTAGAAGGAATCCTAGGACTAGTGTAGGCATTAATAACAATAGGAAAGTTGGGGAATCACATTGTGATCAGTGTCTAAAATGCTACCGTTTAAAGGAATAAGAAAAGAATAGAAAAATTCCGTTTTTTTTTTTTTTTTGAGAGCACTGCTGAAGAGTGCTCTATTTGGAAATGATGTGCTTTTCTATTCTTAAAAAGGGAGTATGACAGCACAGCTAGGCTTCCTGTTAAGATTTGGTATCTTCCTACATGGTCAGTAGGCAGAGGGTATTTACCAGGAAATGACTGAAAATCTTTGTTAAATATTACAGATACCCTGACCAGAGCCAGCTGTCACTGACAGCCCTGGGAGTCGTACACTTCTAATGAAGTTCAGTAATTGGGTGGTTTTCTTTCAGTTACTGGCACTCCTCCTTTTGGATTCAAAGATCTGGATCTTTGAATCCAAAGATTCAAAGCACTAACTTACTGCTGTCATTCAGAGCACTTAATTTACATCCTGTATCTTGCTGTGTTCAGACTGAGGAATAAAACTATTTGTTTCATGATGTTGTTGTTATTTAAGCACTATCACTTAAGCAGCACATCACAGTGCCTGACGATAGGGCATTAAAAAGTTAAGGTTCTTTATTAAAGTAAGGAACCCGCAGCCTTGTGAATTTGGCTTTTCTTGCTGCAGCATTGCTGTGCAGCTATGCGTGATTATCCTTGGCTACACTAGGTTTGGTCTGTGTGGGTTTGTGGAAACAAGTAGCCAGCCCAGGGGATCAAACATCTTGTGGAAACTGGCTGCTCTGTTGCAGTAACTGCCAGTTTTGTTCACAAATAGAAGAGGCCCATGGGGCTGAGTACAGTAAAGATCTGCTGTGTTTACTGGTTGGGAAGGGTTTTGCATGTGCATAATATTAAAAGCTGGTCATGGTATAGAGAGTCCTCATTAGAGCTCGGTGTGTAAAAGCTGCAGTCTGCTTTCCTTGCCTGTGCCATTCAGAACCAGTAAAAAGGACCCTGGAAACCAAGAGCAGCAGAATGTTCCCTCTGCAGGAAGAAGCATGCCTATTGCTCTTAAAGCCCAGTAACATGCATTAGTGAGCCCAGCTAGTCTGCTGTGTGGGTGGGGAGTTGGAGCAGTGGAGACACTGGAGGTGGTGTTTCTCTTCCCTTATATTTTTCCACTGCTCAGATGTGCAAAGGCACTCCCCCATACCCTGAAGCTGGCTGGGATCCCACAGACGTCGCAGCGTTGTGTTTGTGCCACAAAGGGCAAACCTGCCCAAGCAACCATAAAATCATCCTGATCATCTATGATTTGAATGAGTAATGAACAGTTCTGAGTCATTCCTGCACAGGGTGGGGTGAGGAAAAGCAGATGGACCTGGGACATCGCCTGGGTGCTCAGCCTGAGCTGTCTGTAGTGACCAAAAACCCTTGCAGCATCTGCTGCTCAGACTCTTTTGGTATCAGCCAGCCTCAGCCCATCTCCTCCTCTGGCCTTGTATGGCTCATTTCCACCTCATGTCATGCTTCTTGTGTAGCTAAGTGCAAGACCCTGGGACACTTGAGGTCTCTCACACATTGGTTGTAGTCTCATTTTCACCCTGAACTTCCCCTGGGACCTATGTTTGAGAGTCTGTTGATACTCAAGGCTGCACTCGTGGCTCCAGGGCATACTGAGAAAGCTTTAATAAATCCCTAAAGGCAGTAAAATTATGTGAGGATGTTAGATAATCCAGCTGCTTTATATTCCTCTCTTGGTCAAGTTTGTCCTTGCACACCAACACCCCAGGTTCATGGTCTCATTAGCCTGGCAGAGACTGGCATTTTGGCTGAGGTGGTCCTGCTGCCCCTGATTGCTCTTCCTCTCTGCTGTAATGACCCCTTTGTGTGCTGGTGTAAGTGTACTTGTGATAAACTCTGCATACAGTATTGTGTCTTAATAGTGAAACAACAGCCTTGGTGCCCTTAAGATGTGCATTTTTGTGTGTGGTTGGCACACATGGGATTACGTAAACCTCAAGGTGTGTCCAAGAAGCAGAGTGAGGCAATTGTGAGGCCTGAGGCATAGGACTTTGGTCTGAGAAATGTGTTGCAAAATTTTTGAGGGAGAGGCAGGGAAAAAAGGAGAATTGGGCTTTTTTCCTACCACTGCTTTTCCCTGAGACTTGGGAACACAGGTTTGAGCTGTAAGGGCTGTTCTGAAGATTTCAACACTAGGCTTTTTAAATCCCACTCTTCATGCACTTTGTGTCTCTGGGGTGAGAGAACTGAGGATGGATTTTTCTTTCAGTAAGGCAGGTGCAAACTCTAAACAGGAAAACCTTTTTAATACTCAGAAGCATTATTCTGTAACTGGAATGCTGCATGTCTTGCATCTCTGGTATTTGTACCCTTCCCGGGACTGCTTCCAGAGGCATGCAGGAAAGAAGTATTCGACAGCAAGGAGGCTGCCATGGACTAAGGAAGGACTGGAAACAAAACCAGCTGTGTAAAAATTCAAATTATCTCTTTCTCATCCTTGTTTTTTTGTTCTTTTTACAAGATGATGGCAGACAGTGGCCTGCTGGACTTCAGTTTCAGTTGTATGTAATACATTCCAGAGTACTAGAAGACACAAAAGCCATTATACTGAAGGTGTAAATTAGCTTGTACCCAGGACTGTTGCCAGATCAGAGGACAGTGTGTGAAGCATACCAAATGACAGAGCTGGGTATGTGGCAATGATAATCAGTCTGGAGAGAGGCTGTCACCTTTTCGCTCCAGCAGCATAAGAATTGGCAAGGAGAGAGAGTACTCCATCTTGGAGCTATTCATTAAGAGGAGAGAAAAGGACACTAAATTAGCGTTTAGTGTCTCTAGCTGCCAGAATGTCTCACTTGGGCTGCATGTGACTGCAGGGCTGTGTACTCCAAGCAGCAGTTGACTGGAGCATGAGAAGAGTGGGAAGGAGATGAGAAGCACCGGCCATAGTGCGCTCCCAGCATATGAAGGCAGGAGATACCTGCCAAGTAACAACTTTTGCTGTGTGGCTGAAAGCTGTCTTGGGTGTGTAGACCTGAAATGAGTGACAGAGTTCTGGTTTGAACTTCAGCTTCCAGCTCTGCATCAAGATTAAAGGAAAGACAAGATGTGCAGGTTGGGCATGCTTAAGTGTAGGAAGGAAAACTGCTCTTCAGCAGAGCAACGTCTTCATCTTACCCCAGACAGAAAAACTTGCAAGCTATTGGCACAGACATGTACCATCTCCAGACATACAAAACTAGCAGCCAGTTGAACAAGGCTAAATTGCCTTGTCTAGAGTTTTAGAGTTTTTATCCACACTCTGACATTTTACTGACTAAGAAAAGAAGAAACAGAAGCAGCAGAGCGGTATGTAACACAGCAGTATGGGAGCTGAGCTGAAACAAGGCTCAGATAACTACTGTGTTGTCTATGAGCAACTGGGTGATGAAATTCAGGTATTTCCAGGAAGGCTTCATTTTGTGTGTTTTGAAGACAGAAACATAGCACAAACACAACAAGGACAGTCTGCTTCCCTCTGTAATAATTTAATTCTTAAAAACTGCATTATCCTGACACCTAGGAATCAGTTGGAGACTGTGGTCGCATTGTGCTGGGCAGATGCAGGGAGGCGCAGGCCATCTGTAAATAGCTACTGATGAATACAATTACTTTAAAAGATTTGCAAAGCTGCATTGCCCATTTTTATTAATTTTTTTAGCAATAGTTTATCAGAGGTTTCATATTGATCAGCTGGCTCTATTTATTCTGTTTTCAAAAGCGGTTTGGTGAGTCTTGTTTTGGGGCAGGCTGGCCTTGGTTAGAATTTATGTCGATGGATGTGTGTAGCAATAAGCTCCCCTTAAGAAGCTGCTGGAGTGTGTATTAGCAGATCATTATCCTTAGAGTAATGTGGATTATTTTTAGGTATTCTTTAATCTCTTGCTGCCTCTTCCTGGAAGACTGATTTTTAAGTAGCAAAGCTGATGAAAGCTTTTTAAGTTTTGTTCTTTCTTATTTATTTTTTTTTTAAAGAAAAGGACTGCATGCACTCTTATCTCTTAACCAGTGTTCACCTAAGCTGTGAGTAACTGTTTGCTCTCATAGTTTAAAATAAAGCCTTTGTGACAGTGGCTTGTTCCATAATGTTCAGCTGTGACTGGTGCTAATTTATTCAGTTAATCATTAAAAGAACAGTATTGCTGACCAGTGACAAAGCAGAGTTTGAGACTGAAAGAAAACTGCTGCACAGGCTTAAGGTGGAAACTAGCATAGGACTAATAGTGATAGACCACCAGTTGGGTAAAAGGTGGTTTTCATGTCTATTTATGTTTGGATGTAAAGGGAGAGAGTAGAACAGTCATAGAACAGTTTCATTTGGAAAGGACCTTTAAAAATCATCCAGTGCAACCCACCTCCCTGCAATAAACAGGGACACACTCAACTAGATCAGGTTACTCAGAGCAAGTTTTGAAAGAGGAAGAAAACTCTGTATGACATGAACTCCATCCAAACCTTTTTACTATGATATGTAACAGAATCCATTTAAGGTAAGGCATTCTTATTTGTCTGTGCTTGCTTAAAAATGAAAGTGTTTCTAACACAAGCACATTGTTCTGACCATCAGTGACCATCAGTTACATTTCCCACTATCCACACTCTGAAGTGCAACTGAAAGACCTCTGATTTATGATGATGCTAAGCATCTCTTTTGTCTTCTGGCTTTTGTTTGTTTTTACTTCTAATAAGCAGAAGTTCCTAATATTTAACCTGCTTACATTTAGTAGTGATAGCATAGGATTCACCCTACTGAACAGTGAATACTGGAAGAAACCTCCATTGTATAAGTACTATGATCTTGTGGCTAAGGCCACTGTGGGATCTGCGTAGATGAACTGTGATTGTCCATTTTGCTGCTGAGTAAGGCAAGTATTTCATATGGAAAAAAGCCACTTCCTTTTTCTTTGCCTCAAGATCTCCAAAAGCTAAATGTGGTGGAGGCTTCCTTTTTCTTATGCAGACCATTTGTCTGTTAGGCTGAGGGTGGTCCAGTCTGGTGTCAGTTGGAGTATCGTATTTTCTGGTACAGTTGAGAGTGTTTAGCTATGGGAGTGAATCAGAAACCATTTTGGTATGGATACTAAGGTCAAAAAGTAGCTTATGCAAGGTGACAGTCGGATTTTTGCAGCCCCTTAATCTGATTTCATCTAAAAGATAGATTAGGGGTGATGACCAGAGGAGAAAGTTTGGGACCAACCTGGTGGAACTATCAACCATTTGCTTTTCCTGGGCAGCTCAGCTTTTGTTCCTCGCCTTCTATATTTAATGCAGTTTTCATGATTCAGCAAGTTCAGCATTGGGGGAAGTGCCAGTCATGTCTACAGGCAGCTCCATCTTCTATGTCCCTTCTGTTCTGCCTGCTATCCATAAAGTGTGAGCCTGCTTTACAGAGGTTAAAAGAATCTCTTCCTGCACATGCTATCTTTGGATCCTTTTTTCCTGGTTAATTTTGCGTTGCATATCTGGAGGCCCCAACCGATGCACTGTGACCAGGCTACCCACAGCTAGCTCCATCTCACTGGCCAGGTTAGCATCTGGGTTCATCTTTCCCAATTGACTCATGTCCCAGGCAGTCAATGCAGTTTCTGATTAAGTGTTTTGTGGTTGGAGAGTGCAGGTGCTGTGTTTAGCTGTTGATGGGGAAGAAGACCAGGGGATGTCATGTCTTACTATATGAATGGAGAAGTACCTGTACTGCAGGGGTGCCAATTGAATGAGCAAGCAATGAATATGGCCCTATTTCTTGGTACAGCTATTAATAAGGAAATACTCTCTCTGTCAACAATTTAATGCCTGTTTTATTTGTGCTAAAGGCACCGAAGGCTTTTAAAATTGCTCTCAAAGGGTACTTCTCATATGCGCTATGTGGATATGGGATAATGAGATTTAGAAGACCTTTAGGTAACCTCTAGAAATAGAGACATGAACAGCTCCAAGTTTCTGTGGATGCTGAAAAGTAACTGAAAGGAAGGCTGAAGACTAACATGGGAATTGTCATGGGATGAAAAGGCTTACATTGCTTCTTTCTCCAGCAATTGCTAGTGGCAGATTGGGAAAGGCATATAAAAATAAAATAGGGGAACTGCAGGTTGCCCCTTCTTTGTTCTCCAGTCTGAAACACTGAGCAGCTGAAAAAGATCCCAGATAAGATGTATCATGTGAACTGCTAAGTTTTACTAGCTACTGATTGACTTACCCTTCAAGAACATGCCTAGTCACTTTTTGAAAGCATTTGTACTGTTGACACAGGATACCACAGAAGCTTAAAAGCTTAGAAATTTAATTATTCTTTAAGTGAAAAAAGTCTTTTTGTTTGTTTTAATGCTGCCACCTAATAAGAATTAGTAATGGCGAGTGAAACTATTTGTGAAAGCCCAAAGAGTCTTTTCCTACACAGCTTCTCTTATATAGACTGCTGTCTTGTCCCTTGGTCATCTTTAGAAGACAAGAGGCAGTGATGGCTGTGGCTAAGACAAGACAGCCTCAACCCTGGATCAAAAAATTAGCTTTCTGTGCAAAACATAGTAATGATAAGTAACTGCTGGAGCATACCAACCATGCAGAAGGCCCTCTGCATGCGAGAGATGAAGGGTCAAAGGATGGCTGACACAAGGCAGTTATAAAGCAGTTATTTATTGGTGAGCATAAGCATTATTGAGATAGCACCATATCCTATGTGTAGGATATATCTGCGTGAGTGATGCCTTATATTTTCTCAGCCATAAAAATGCCAGCTGTTACTATCTGTGTTTCACAGTTGTGGACTGATGAGACAGTCGTAGTTTGACCCGTTAGGGTGAAGAAACCTAAGGGATCTGCAATGTTTGCGTCTTAATGATTATAGCCTTTTTGTCAGTAAACCCATGGAGACAGAATATTCATTCACTCTTATAAGCACAGGGATGGACTATATTTACAAAAATATTTCAGATACAGAGGCATCTACTTTTACTCCTGAAAAACAGAATGCCTGACTTAGCTTTGTTACCATGAACCCCTAGTAACAGTTCCAGAGCAACACTCTTATTTAATAAGAGATTAAATAAAAAGTAAGTTTCGTTGAGGTTAAGTAAAATTTGCTCTTGGGCTTCTTTTGTGGTCCAGAGAAGGAAGTGGTGGTCATGTTCTGAGAGAAAGTCTTAAAGCACGGACTGTCTCATTGCCCTGTGTTTTGATTCAGAAGGAAAGACAGGATTTTGAAGAAATGTCATCAGTTATTGGGAAGCTTGTAGGGAAAAGTCTTGCTAACTGCTTCAGTGTTTTCTCATTGTTCACAAATGACACAAGCCTGTCTGCATTGAATGAAATATGCCCTTGTAGCCTTATCAAAAGAAAAAGTGGAAGTGAACTCCTGTAAACGTTTCTTTTCTGGAGGCTGTTTCACATGAAGCAGAACAACTTGCATCCCTCAATTACACCGTTTGAAGAAAGCAGCAGGTTACTTGCTGAACAGCTTGTTACTCTCAGTAAGCTGCTGGTACCCACTCTCTGCAGGCTGGTATGCAGAACTCCTGACTTGCTACAAGCTGTACCTTGCACCTTAACAATTTAGATGAGGAAGCCCATCCTTAATTATTTTGTGAGGTTCTTAGTTAGCAACTTACCTCTTCCCCTCTGGGAAGGGAAAAGTCTTTGGGACATCTCTACAGAGAGAAATGACTGCTGCTACCTCCTGGCATGGTAAGCCCAAATGGGAATGGTTTGAAGGAGAAGCAGGCATACTGTAAGGAAATCTGATGTCTTTGGCATAACATAATCTGGTGTTAGTATGTAACTTTAAAAATAATTCTTCAGGGAGAACACTACTATCATCAAGTAGTTGTTACTGCGTTTCTGCCAAACTTACATTTTCAGCAGCAAAGTAAGTTTAAGGAATCCTTTCTTTAAGCTGCTTTTTCTTCTGATTTATACTTCAGCCACAAATTTCTCTGAGGTTTTATTTTCTTTCTGAATCAGACTTCTTTCTCTTTTTGAGTAACAGCCTTCCCAGTCTGGGAATAGCAGTGCTATTGTACCTGCCAGTTCCTCTCCTCTGGGTGTTATAAGGTCCTTGTCTGGGCTAGGCTGCTACTCTGCAGCAATGTAAGAGCTGTGCTTTTCCTTTTTGTTTCTAGCCGTGGCATATTCAGGAAGTCGACAAGCACATCCTCTGCACTTTGGCTTTTGTCTCTGTGTCAGGACTCTATATCATCCCATAGTTAGGCACATGGGCTGGGAGAGCAGTGCAAATTGAGAAGCTGCAATGATGGGTGAATGTGGTAGAAATTTAAGATAGCTTGAGTGTACCTGGAGTGAAGCAAGAACCTGTTTTTTAATGAAGATCATATTGTTTTGTTTCTTGTGTTTGTCATCTGAGCCTGGAGAATTAGCAGTATTTCTTCCAAAATTTTGCCCTTCCTTCCTGGTTAGCATAAAGAAAATAGCTTTATTTTATGAGACAATTATGTGACAGTAGGGATCTTAGGATAGGATATAATATATGAAAATGCTGAGTCTCCTATAATACATTGAAAACATTGAGTCCCCTTGATGGATGTGAGCATTATTAAATTTGGGAGTATTTAATACACGGCTTTGAGTTTTGCACTTTAGTGGTATAGTTTATTGGTAGGATATTAATACCTATTTCTTTTACCTTCAAGTAGCCAGGAAGTGGTACTGTCATATTTGAATGAGTCCTGTAGAAACAGAGAATGTTCTGGTATGCCTTTTGGATAATGAAAAGCATCCATAGCACTGCTTGGCTGGGACTGTAGTCTCATTTGAGCAAAGGCTGGGGTCACTGAGCCAGCACAGTTAAGTGGTTATTGGCTAACCACCAGCCAGCTTGCAGAGAAACTGCTTCTGTTTTTAATGAGAAATGTCATATTATTAGCACTATTTTGATGTGAAGGAGTCAAAATTGCTGAGCTCGTCTGAAATTTTCCCTTTGTTCTCTTTTTTTTTTTTTTATTTTGGGCTTTTTAAAAATAAAAATGTAATAGCGGCTGCGTGCTGAAAGTGCTTGCTTTACTCATGGCATAAGAATGCTTTTCCTGTGCTGTGCGTGCAATTTGAATATGAGCCAAGGTGCAGGAGTGGTTCGTGATGCCTTTTTAACAGGCACCTGACTCACGTACATCATGATGAATCAGCTTCCTAGGCCCAGAAGATGCTGTTCCTCAAAAGAAATGTTCTTTGGTCATGGTACACCATGCAAGCACATGTGCCTAGTCTTTTTCCTTCTACGTTCATCCCGTCAATTACGCAGACTGTCAAATCCATTCTAAATTGTCTTACTGATTATGCAGATCAACATTTCAGAAAACCAGTATTTTGCTATTGGTCCAATTTACTGTATGAATGGAAATCCTTGGGCTGCTTTTACAGAGCCTCAGGGTGTTTTATTCTTTCCCTTGGTGTGACATGTTACTAATAGCTACCTTGGTGCTGGCTTTGTCCTTGCATCAGAATCATAGAATCACAGAATAGTTAGGGTTGGGAAGGACCTTAAGGTCATTCAGTTCCAACCCCTGTGACATGGGCAGAGGCACCTCACACTAAACTATGTCACCCAATGGCTCTGCAAAGGACAGACTTGCAAGGGGAAAAGTGTTCCAACATAAGTAAGAGTTTCTAAAGCGTCACATTCAGCTTTAATGTCGAAGGATGAAGTGGAAACGAAACTGAAGAGTTTAACTTGGAAAAACTGCCCACATTTTGGGAGGTTTCTTGGGATTAAGCTGACTTAACTCTTAAAATATTTTTACTTAACATTTTATTAATGTCAGTGTGTTTGGAAGATTGAGAATGATGTCTTTTATCTCTCCATTGGCCTACAGAGAATTTGTATTTGCCTTGAGCTCTATACTAGACATTTCCATAACGGCATTATTATAAGAATGAAATATGTGACAGAAACTACTTATGAAAAATGGCTATGGGCAGAGGACCTTCTGTGAAATGTGGACTAGGCACGATTTTGTGTTTGCAGATATGCTTCTTGAAACTGATAACATGATTTCCTGACTATTCAATATCTTAAATAACATTAAAATTAAAATTGCATTATTTTTTAAAAGTTAAGTCAAGCATACCTACCTTTCTGGTCAAAACGAAGTGAACTTTTTAGCTCTCAGAAGAATTTTGTAGGTACTTTGTTCTTAACAACAAATAGGATATAGGCATATGTTAACTGATGTTCGTTATGTCACATGCTTTGGTTTTCTGGGTGTCTGGTTTTGGTCATGAAGCATGAGAACTTCATGTGGCAGTCTTCAAAGTGTGCAAAATACAGGAGTGCTACATGCAGTGTTTATACTTAAGTGCTCATACTAGATCTGATGGTATTCCTTGAAATTAAGGTTGTCTGATGCTTTTATGTGAAAGATCACTTTTCAAATGCTTATAACTTTGTCAGATTTTAACCTTTTGGACTGATGTATTCTATGTTTAATCTGTGCCTGAAGGTGAAAATTTATGTCAATAAATTTTAGGGAAATCATTTTTCTGAATATGGCTTTTGTTGCTTCCATGGAATGGAATTTAGAATCTATTTATTTATTTATTTATGTATACAAGTTAGGAAAGCACATCTGAAAAGAACATATACTAAATGCAGAGTGAAACATGTTTAGGAAATACCAGATTTAAATCTTCCTGTTTAACTTGGATTCAGTAGTTTACATGGAGTGAGTGACAGAGGAATCAGCTATATACCCTAGAGCATAAAAATAAATACTGTACACTCAAATACTAAATGAAGAAGTGTTAGGGAGAAAAAACAATGGTTCAGTAGTGTAACCAAAGACTTGCAGCCTATGCAGTATGCAAAGAGAGTTACCTGGGGTTGCACTGTAACTTTTCTTTGGCTGTGTCCACACTCTAATCAACCTTTTTTAACTGAGTAATTTTATTAGATATAATAAACCTAAATGAACACAGAGGATTATTCTCTATTTCCGTTTTGGGGGTTCTGTAGAAATACCAACAAGAGATGGCTTTCATTGTCACTTTGTTTTATGCAGTACAATTAGTCCTTGCTGGTACATAAACCTGAAGCAATTGTTTGGATATAGTGAAATATTTTCTATTTCTCTCTTTGTTGTAATGCATACGGTGCAATTTCATAGTTATATTAATTAATCTGTAGTTGTCAGTAATGTGTCCTGTACTGGATTTCATATTATACTTTCATAATGAAAGTAGCTTTTGTATATCCCACTGCTGTTATACTTGCAACAAACAGCGGAGGTGATTGATTCATAGTTAAAAGACTGCATTTACATTGAAGTACAACATGGAATATTCTGTTGGCTTATAGATGGAAGAGAATAAGTGGTTTATATGCAGTTATCAAGTGTATAAAAAGTTGGAATTCTTGAACATTGTGTTATGATTTCTATACCTTGAACATGGTATAAAGAGCTGTCGTACACCTGCCAAATATCTGAATGCAGATACTGTTTATAATAGGTACTATTACTACAATGGTAGTTCAGAAAATACTACACTTTTGCAACTTCTCTTCATCACTTTGGAGGCCCTTGATGGTAGAGGATGCTGCTGCTGCAGAGGTGGATCTGCCTGCAGCAGGTTGGCTGGGGTATATGTCTGAGTCTCTGAGCACTGGTAGCAGGAATGGGTACCTGTCTCACTGCTTCTGCCTTTTTCCTTTCCTGAGCCTGTGTATTTTCACAGGAGCACCAAAATACAGGATTTTGGTGAACATGTATGTTCCAAATCCATGTGAAATTTTAGATTTTTTAAAATAAAGTTGTTTAATTATGAATAAAGTATTGCTAGCAGTCATCTGTAGTTGTGCCTGCTCACACAGAAGAAACTGCCCACAAGCAAGGTCAGACTCCCATCAAGTAAACAAGATTTAGCAAAAGGCAGCATGCGATAAGTAGAATCAGTTTCTCTGATTGCCAGAAGAAGTTCCTTAAAGAGAATTTTAAGTTCATGTGTCTGTAAGTAGAGTAAGAGAGGAAGTCAGATCCCCAGTTCTCAATAGCTAAACCATCTCTCTTAACATGTCACTTCTGTAGATGTGAGAGCTTAACTGAGGAAAATACTGGAGGGGGCTGGAATAATTGTTTTAAGCCACTTTTAATGTTTCCCTCCAGCAATCTCCCGATCCAGTGAAATGCAGCAGGGAGCTCCACATGAGGTTATTCACATTGCTTATATAGGGAACTTACTGCCCTACTTGAAACAGAAGGGATAGGAGTCTTGTACATGTCCTGTTAATAGCATCCATAGGGTATATGCACTTCTCTCTTCAAACCTTGCAGCTAATTCAGGAACACTTCCAGTATTGACAGGTGGTGGAAACAGCACTAATGCATTTGCAAACATCCAGGACATCTGTGCCACCCCTAAACTTTAACTCTCCGGACAGATGGCTAACAGATCTCTGGCAGCATTTGCTGTTGATTGTCACAGGGTTGCTGAGCTGTTATCAGCCCTCTTCTGATCACTGCTAATGTACAGCTTCATGAAAACGTCCTTTCTTACTTGAAGGTTTTGGGCTCAGTGCACGTCCCTGTGTTTCCATTTGCAACATGGTCACACAAGCACAGCTTGTTTCTGTCTCCTCTCTCAGTTGCTCTGAGCTCAAGCTGTATCTGCCCTCAGACAAGCATCTGAGGCTTGTCAACCTTATATGGTTGTTGTTGGGGCAGAAGCAAGGAAAAGCAGCATTGACTTCATAAGAAGCAGCAGTGTTTGGTTCAAGTAATTAGGGAGGGTAGGATTAGATTTCCCTAACATGAAGCAGTTTATACCATTCAGCTGTAGCTTGTTGTCAGGAAATGGATTTTGCAGATCCAGACCGTTTCTTCCTACAATTGCAAGACCAAAGGGACAAGTTGTCCTGGAACATACTGTGAGTGTACTTAGGAGGTAGTGCAGCATCTTGTGGGGCTACAAGATCAGATGGGACTGCAGTGGGCTGCAGACCTTGTCATGGCTGGTGCCCATAGCGCAGCCTTGCAAGATGAAACGATACTATACCAGCAAGAGGAAATGCAGGTTCTTATCTTACAGCTAGCACGCAGAACTTGTAGTGTTAGGAATGCTTTAGGAATTATAAAAGGTTTTTTGTGGGTTCAGGAGATCTTAAAAATAAGACAAAAAGCTTTTCTTTTTCTCCCCAGCCAATGTGAACTTTATCTGCAGTGGAGTCTGAAATCCAGCACCCTACAGTATTGTGTTTCCCTATAGAGAAACAACTTCCTTGCCAGTCTTGATAAGAGTCAAATAACCTCCTGTATTCTAAAAGCAATGTTCACAACTGGCTTCTAATTTCAAAGCCAAGATCTTAATTCCTATGAAGACTATCAAGCTGCATCAGCTGAAATTGTTATAGGAAGACACTGAAGTAATCTGCGTCCTCTGAAGATGAAATGTTGCAGTGTGAAATTTGATTTTATGTTCCAAAGATGCCAGCTGCATAGCAGGCATTGTAAATTGTAGGAGGAGTTGGAGTGTAACAGCTGATACATTTTTGAGTCACATACGTCCTTTAAAGTTGGTAAAGTTCTAATGACTTACTGCAATAATACTGCCTCCCTCTCCCCCTTTTTTGGCCTGGATGCTGTGCAGCCATCACAGCTGCTGTGATAGTCATCACACAGTGAGTAATGAATGTGGTGCAGCAGAAGTGGGCCTTGGCCAGATGGTGGCACAGAAAGTTGGAACTCCTCCCATGTGAGTGCTGACTGCACCTGGCCGCCTCTGCCTTTCCTGAAAGGATCTCTATAGGTCATCAAGGCTGAAGTCATTTCAGTTTATGAGTTTATGACACAGATTTGTTGGCTCATGGGTTTTTTTTGGTCTGCCTGCTGTGTCTGGTAACATTTTTGCCTCACAAGTGTGAGGAGTTCCTATCAAATATGTATCTATATAAGTTATGCACTGGGTTTGGGGTATATATCTATATGAGTTATGCACTGGGTTTGGCAAGTGCAATGTGGCTTCACGGTTTTGCCTAAAAGAAACTGCGTGTGAAATTTTATCATAGAAAACAAACAACCTACAGCTGGAGGCTGAAACAGCTGCACTCTGTTTCTGCAACAGGTCACAGAGGGAAGGCTGTACAAAACTTCCTGTGCAAACCAGTATTATTTTTGTGAATTTGAATTGTATTGTGAAGGATGGTTTTGATAATCCACTCCACATCAATCTGGCTCTGTGCATAGCTTCTGAACAGAGGAAGGAGAGTTTCAAGACTGGGAAAAATAGCAGGGCAAGATTTAGTAAGGATGGGTAGCATTTGATTAATGAAAGCAGAAAAGTGTACAAGTGAAAAAAAGCCCTTAAAATTAACTAGGGGTATGGGGTTGAACCCTCATGGCATGTGCGCAGCCAGGTTTGCAATGGCAAAGAAACACGCATGTTTGTACTGTGTATCTGTCAGATTATTTCTCCTTTTCTTCCTTTTAGTCCACTGTAACTCTTGAACCTACTGGGTGCAAAATTTAACAGGGGATGAGATGTCTCAAATGTACTAAGTTCCTACAATCTAACAAAAATCAGCAGCTGGGCACAGAAGAACAGCTTGATTAGTGCTCCCCACTGAGAAAAGGCAGCTACATCTTGGCTCCCAGTCACCTCTGCTGGGCACCAGCCAGCTGGTCAATGAGCACACGCACCCTGCACTGGCCAGTCAGATGACACATATATAGCTGTGAAAACATCATGGCCCATATGTCACTTGTCTGGCTGAACAGAGTGCTCAGGGATAACTGGGTTAAGAAAAATAGGACACATCTATAGGAAACCAGGCATCACATTTCCAGTGGCTCATGTAACAACATGTTGCTTTAGTAGTAATCAAGATGTGATATTTTACCTCTTGCCAAATAATGTGTGCTTAGAAAGCTTCTAGATGTGTCATTCTGAGAACCTCATGGTCAAGTCCCACATGATGGGAGAGGCTCTGAAAGTACTGCTGGAGCTCCTGCTCTGGTTTGAAGGAGGAGGAGCTGTCATTGTGTCCTAGTTGCAGTGATATCACTGCATTTATGCATCGTGCATTTCACTTTTCATAAAAGAAAATTATTTATTAGACATGAAGTGACATGAAATATTTAACTTTTTTTTGCCACCTCTTTGTGGAGGTGCTGCCAAAGGAAAGGTGAAATGGAGGAAAATGCAGTAAATATTGCCATTAGCAATAAATTAGCAATCAAACTTGCTTTTTGTTTTTTATTGAGAGTGTGGGTTCTTCTATTAAGATCTCATTTTTGTAACTTTTAATATACACTATATCATTTTTATTTGAATGAAAGTGTAAAATTTTGGCCAGCATAGTTTTGAGAAAATGCACTTTGCATTTTAGTACACTGGTACTACTTCTCTGTGTAGCCACTCTTTGTGGCACTTTGTAATTCAGTTTACCCAGGTAAACATTTCTTAATAAAAGAGTATATTGGTCATGGTAAGATTATTTTAACGAAGAGAATGGAGGGGGGTAACCCCTAATAAACCTATACATTCTCTGAAGAACTGGGAGGGAACCAGAATCTGTGAGGACTTCCAAAGCAATGGCACCTCTGTCACTGTCACTGGTTCAGTGGCACATTGACAACATGCATTATTGGTGTGATGTTCCTGTGTTTGTGCTGAAATACCAATTCCTAAAATCGGTATAGTGCATGCTGCAGCTCCTGTTGTGGGTTGAATCTGGGAATCTGTCTTGTGCTGGGGAGAGGGAGTAAACCTGCTGCTCACTGCAAGGGCCGTGGGGACTCCTGCCCACATCCCAGCCCCCTGCTATGGGGATGGTACTCATTAGTCTGCTCTCACCTGGGGCTTCATAATGATCACACAGCTGATGGTGATCCTTATTGCTGTGGTCATATGACGGAGATGCGACCTGGGAAATGATGCCATTGATGTCAGCTTTTCGGCAGTTAGGAGATTATTACAAAACACTTGTGAGTATCTGTGTAAATACACAGAAAATTGCTCCCTTGAATACCTTTTAAAACTAGTATGGGAGAGAACAAGAGCTTACTTTGGCTTGCAGATTTGTAATGATATTTCAATTGAAATATGCATAAGAATTACATGAAATATAAATGCAGTTGATTTTCTAACTGATGTTGTAAGCTGGAAAACATGCTTTATATTAATCATATATATGTGTGATCAGGACTAAACATACCAATGATTAATATACTTAACCTGACTGAGAGGTGGCTTGCTTTCATGCGTATGCCATGCAGTGATGTATTTCAAACTACAAACTATTGTAAAATTAAAACCATCAGTTTCTGCAGAATGTTGGCACGAGTAGGATATACTGTTAATGATGGGACTGAAATATTTTTACAATGGAAAGACTGTAGCTTTGATACCTGTAGCACTCTATAGATATGGTGGTATCTTTCACAGTTGAGCTTTGAGAGTGTTCAGAAAACGCCATATGATGAAAAGCAAAAATCTGACTTTACAAGTGCTATAGTTGCCTATGTTTACCCATTACTTTATTGGGAAAACCAGCATGTAGAATTGTTTAGCAGAATTTTTACATTGTAATTTTCAAATTCATTTAGCAAAGACTTGAAATCAATAGAAATTGATGACTGAAGGAGAGCAAAATTGAACAGAAAGTGCCCTCCCATTATTTGGTGATGAACTACTCTATATTTATATCCACGATGAGTGAGTGTCTGATCTTTCACTAAGACAAATGAACAAAAGTCAACAAACAGTATGTGTAGCATGTTGTCATCTCTGCACTTAAGGAGGTTTTGGAGATTCATTTGTTTTCTGTGTTAATGGTAAATAAAGGTGCTGAAGCATTGACGGTGGGGCTTGGGGGATGGGGTTTAAGAAGAAGCTATAACCTTGACTGTTGCTTTTTTTCCACAATAGAAAAGACGATTTCATGTTCACAGGCACGCTCACTTTTGGCTAACAGCATTGTACAGTCAAATATCCAAAGGTCTTGTTCAGTTACATCTCCCTGTTTGCATTTTAAATCTTTTTGACATTTTACACTGTTGTTTTTGATCATCACTATAAATTTCATTAACTTCCCATTCACTAAGCAATGATCACACAAACCAGGATTATGTGATATTGTGCTACATAATAGGTTTTAAAATTCTTCAAACATAAGTTTGTAGCAGTGAGTGGAGGTAAAAGAATATGAATAAAGATATTCTGCATGGAAGTTGATTTAGGCTGACAAAAGTCATACTATGTAATTATCCTAATTGGAAACAGTAACAGAAAACCAGCTGGGCAAAGGGCATTACTAGAAAGGGATGTGGGAATTACTTTTTTCATGTTAGGACAGCAGGAGCAAGTGTGACTGAAAGCAACAGAAAATCTGTATGAGGCTGGCAAATATGTTTGTTTGTGGTAAGATAAAGAAAGGCTGTGCTCTGAAATGATGCTCCCTTTGCTCCAACTCTTGTTTTGACTCACAAGTTTGTCTTTTGTGAAGTACTATATTTCTTTGTGCGTAGTGGGGAACGGAGTAGAAATGTAACAGTATCAAAACCTCACACAGTTGAGTAGAGCCTAACAACATGAACTACAAGCTATTTAATATCTGCTTTATCTTTGAAGAATTATGTTGCTAAATAGTAAAGAACAAACACAACGAGAAATTTGAAATTGGTACTCAAATCACTGTCAAGTGAAGCTGTTAGGAAAACTGTGGGCTTCACTTTGATTTCCTATTAGAAACAGCTGGAAGAAATGTGTTATCAACCTCCACTACTTCACTGATGTAAAACAAATAGGGAAGAGCAAAACAGACACAATCTTTCTAGGCTTTCCTGTGTAGGAAGGCAGAGGTCAGTAAACTGATGCTCTGTGAGCTGATACTCTCGGTTACTCTTCAGCAACTTCCTTGCATTAAGTAAGTTCTCGAATTTGTCTCTGGCACAAATTCATGAATTAGTTTTTCCTATAAGCGTTGATATATTGAACAACACCGATAACAAGGTAGGGGGAGACTATATATATTGAGACACTCTTTATTTGTGTATTTGAAAGATCAGTGCTTTTCTGAACCTCAAAGAGATTTAGCTTAAAGCAAAAGCAACAGGGAAAGAGCTAAATACACTGAAAGAGAGATAAATGGCAGGAAACTGAAACCAAACCAAATCAAACCCACCCAGCCCCCCCCAGCAAACAGACAGAAAACCCACTCTAACCCAAACAACCCTGCTATGAAGGGAAGGGAAAAACTGAAACCACCCTATGTCTTAAATCTGTGTTTACTCTACTTTAAAGGTATTTTATAAATTAAGTTTTAGATAATTTCTTTTTCAGCCTTTCTTGATGTGGAAGAAATAAATCTTAGTTGGGTATCACAGTTTGAAGAGATGTATTGGAAATTGTATCGGCAATATTTTCTAAGAGAATGTAATTTTAGATGAACCTAAAGAATGATAGTCAACCATTTAATTGGCATTGTGTGCAAGACAGAATGTACACACTAAAGGTTACCTTGAGGTCTGCAGCTGTAATTACCATTGACCAAAACAGACTTCTCATTTAATCAGCCCTCTGAGAAATGATGTTGCAAGGTTAAAGGATTACCATTTTTCAAGAAAGATGTCAATAAGGAATGAGGACTGCTTGCAATTTTACAGCCTGTCTTGTGTCTGCTATGCTTGAAATCTGATAGAGTGGACCCCTTAAGTATGAAAAAGAACTGTAGTCAATACACACTCCTACAATACCCTCCCTCCCCCCACAAAAAACCCAAACCCAAACAAACCCCCAAAGAAGGAAAACTTTTAAATGTGTGGAGACATTCAAGTATCTTTTAAATACCTGTAAGACTTGGATCAGTTCTAGTGAGGGTTTTTTTAATGTAAATGTCTAAAGAACGGAAAAAAAATGCTGGAAGTGCAGGAGTATCCCTTGATGCAGAATTGGATATAGTGGCAGCTGAGATAATTTGGGGTGCTGAATTCACAGCTGGATAAATTTAGGAGGAGACAGGTCATGGCAACTCTTGTGTCTTTAACAAAGGCTTTTCAGGTTTAAAATGTGCTTCCCTCCTTTCATGGGTATTCACATTTGGTTAGGATACATAGGCTTGAGAAAATATATACCGTGACAAATGTCCTGTGCAGTCTGACCATAAAAATACAGTTAAAAGCATGTGCATAAAGACAGTTACTTCTACATTGAATACAGGGCATTAGGAAGAAAAATGTTGGACATCCTTACACCTTCATGTAACTGTAACCATTGACTCTGTGCACATGGGATCTCTGACAACTTTTGTTAATGAACTGAAAACCCTTTAACTGGCTCCTAGATAATTTTGTGACATGACTTAATTCACATAAAATGGACAAATCTAAGCATCATCTGAAATGAAGCTGCATCTTCTTTCTTTCTGTGCTTTTTTTTTGTTTTCATATCATAACTTGGGATAATGAGCATGATGGTTATCTGCCAGTGGAAAACTCAGCAAAGAAGAGGCACATTAACGCCATGTGCTGAAACCCTTCCTGCTCCTTCCAGGGAAGCTGAGGCATGTGGATTCTGGCGCAACAGATTTGCTTCTAGGCTCTGGCATCCCCCTTGCAGTGCTGAGATTCAGGTCCCCCAGCAGGCAGGGGTGCTATGCCACCATGTGAAAATCAGGCTGCTGCAGCACTTGTTGCCACTGGTCAAGAAACCTGCATCTGCCCTTTTGTTATTGCCGTCACCCTGCCTTTCATGTCACCTCCTTCCATCTGCAGATGATGTGTGTGGTTTTATCCACTTTCCACAGTGGGATAATCTAATAGCTAGATAGTGTGGGTCAGGAGTTGGGTCTACTGTGACTTGTTTGTGCAGCAATTAGCACGGGGAGGCCTCAGATCAGTGTAACAACTGCTGTCTTGGTGGAGACCAGACGCTTTGCTGTGGATCTCCAGAATTAAAAGCACAGCCTCTGTGTGAGTCTCAAGAGTTAAGTGCAGTAGCTGTCAGGCTCACATCCTTGTCGCATGGAGTGGCAGTGCAGCTGAGTGATGGGCTGCATTCCTGAAGGCACACAACAATAGCAGACACCTAAGGAGCTGCTACAAGGGGTTGAACAAAGGAAAGCACAAGTACTGCAGATTTATTTATCTGCAGTGTGGGAGAGGTATGGGTCCTTGCACTTTCACCCTCAATCATTTATACATAGGCTGTACTCAACCTGCCTCTGTCTAATTTGGTTAGCATCTCAGTGATTCTGAAGTTACTTTCCTTTACCCCCATCTGATTTTCAAATCCACTGCAAGATTCAGGATGTGATAAGGAAGGATCTTAATGTTCACAATGAGCTCAGCTTTCCAACTTTCAGCAAGCTAGAAATACATATTTAAGACAAAACATGGAAGTCCTACAAATTATCAGTGAATGCCCGTGTTCTCTTTTTCAGGAAGTACGCTTTGGCTTACACATCCCTTTCAATACAGTGTTCCCCAGCAGTCTTGCTGTGGACAGTTTGAAAGTGATTACCTTGGTAACGCTACTTCCCATGGCCAAAAAAGCTTCAGACAGCTTGTCTTAGTATTGCCTTTGAGCTCAGTGCTCTTAGCAATTACAGTGTAAGTCCCTAATTATCCTGCTTCACAACAACTTTGCTTCTCCCCTGCTGGAGCGCTTGAAAGGGTGCAGTAAGTAGAATAAAGCAAGGATTTACATCTCAAACTTGTTCAAAATCAAGTCCTGATGACAAATTGAAATGCATTATGAAAGAAAAATGTTTTGATTATCAATTTCCTGCTGCTGCATCCTCTTGTTTAACATTAGTGTACACACACATACACACTCTCTTCCTTTAAATCTCAGATGGGAACGTGAGCACGATGCCAATTAAGAGCATAATACTAGAACTACTAGACCCAAAAAAGGTGTGGCTAAGTGAGAGCAGGATGAAGTGGTCATTTGGTTTTGTTTTCTGAATTCCTTTCTTGGTCCTGTTTTCAGGTGTTAAGTGTCCAAAACTGTACGGAGGTCAAAGAAACTGTACCTACTTGATGCTCCTGAAAATCGGGTGTTAGTTATTCTGCTGCATCCTATTCCAAATACTGCTTTCCTGCCTGTGTGAAGGCAGTGAATGTCTTAAAGAGTGTCTGACAAATGTCCATGCGTCCCAGGATTGCAAAGCTACAGTTCCACACGCAAAGCTGTGAAGTTGAGGAGAGTTTGTCATCTTTAGCTCAGAGACAGCAGTGGGATGCAGTATGCTGCTTTCAGTGCTGCCTTGTCCTGTTTCAAGGATTGACATCAGACACTTTCTTAACAGTTTTGAGACTGTTGTAATTGCTTTGCAATTGAATTGTTTACTGAATTGATAAAAACAAACCCCATATTGAAGTAGGTCTTACAATTGAGGAAAATGCTTCTGTATGTTATAGACCTTGATGTCATATCACATTAAATGAGTGTAGCAGAACAAAGATTTGTGTTTCGGAATCTACTGGTGATATTCCTTGTGGAGAGAAAGCAGGAACCTTTTGTTAGCATGGGATTGTACTGTTTACATAGGTAATGTCTAGTATTATGACAAAAAATTCTGTTAGCATTTGTTAGAAAAAATCCTGCTTGTCTTTACATTATTTGGAAGGCATATATCTCTGTTAGGGAAGCAAAGTGACTATTAAATGCTTCTTTTGTTGTTGATGGAAATTCCACGTTCAATTATGATGTGTCAAGTATGAATGTAAGAGATCTGCCATTTCACAATGGCTGTCTACAATACATCCTGATGACAGTGAAGCCAAATTAATCTGCTGCATGTCGGTCAATATTTGCAATTGTTTAGAGAGTTTCTTTGATGGACGTTTATATAAATAGTGGTTCATTGTCCTTTAAGTGGATGTCACCTCCTGAGAGACATAATCTCCCAGGGGGAAAAAACAATCATGGCAAACCTATCATCAGTCCATAAACTGAGGGACATTCATTTTCTTTTTGTTTCACTGTGAATACCTATTCTGTTCCGGCGACACTGGTGGGTTTTTTTTTCACTTTCTGTTATGTACGATTGCAGATGTCTAGTTTGTGCTTTCTCATCAGAGTTTGGGACAGTTGCATTTCACACATCAAATCCTTCAAACAAAGCAGAAAGCGACATTTATATAGTTGGGGCTTTTTTGTGCACAATTGTCATCAGAAATTAACAATTATCTTTCCCCCTTTCCCCCACCCTGTGAAATACAAAGTCAAAACTTGAAATCAAGACTAATCTAAGATCAAGTTAAAATGGTAAGATACTAAATCTTTCTGTAAAATTTAAGAACTTATATGGACTTGGACTAATTCACAATTGTAGTTCACAGCTCAGATATGGTATGAAAGGGCTACCAGTATATTTAGCTCATCCTTAGCAGTTTCCCTGTCTTCTGAAGTCTTCTGCCAAGCCCTTCTATAGTGCTGACAAGAGCCATCTGTGTTTTTTCTCTTGTGTAACCCAGTCATCTGTAAATCACTGGGCTGTTCAGTATTAAAACCTGCTTACATAGCACAGCAGTAGGTGATATTTTTTTATATGTGAGCATTTATTTAGGAAAGAACAATGTTTGGTTAACAGTGTTTCACTGTGCAGTTTAGCAAATTGATCTTTACTCTTCTTTGCTAAGTTGCCAATAGGTTTAACCCTATGCTTGTCAACAACTGTGCTCCAGGTAAAAAAAGTAGTGGCTTCATTTTCCCTAAATGTTCCTTTGAAAACTTATCCAAAACTTTGATCCTCAGTACTTTGGCAAGAAAAAACAGTTTTGCTTCTGGCTCTTCTGGTCTTCCATTTTTAAAGTTAGCTGTGTTAGGAAACTTTTCAAAGGAACTTCCATCTACACAAATGGATTTTATTTATAGAAGAGTGGACTTGGTTCTCCTGCAGGAAGGATGTATTTCTTCTGTCAGAAACAAAGAAATAAGAAAATTTAAACAGGGAAAAGGTCTGTTTTGGCAGTGCTTACTAATTGAAAAAGAATTAAAAGGCAAAAGATGGGCAGGGGAAAGGAGATCAGAGTTTGATTTGCTGTTTGGCTTCAGTCTGTAATTGTTTTTCTGGCTCATTGTTAGGAAATCCCCTTCCTGTGCCCCTAGTGTCACAAAAGAGCAAGGGGAGAAATCTTGAGGTCACACATGTCTATGGAAATGGTATTAACTTCAGCCAGCCATGAGTTAGTTACAATGCTCAAGAGAGGGACTGACATCTTGTTAGCCCCAAAAAGCAGAGAGGGAAGAACCGTTGTGGCAGTGGGATGCTTGAAAGAAGTGTCCTGAAACGGTCCTCCTTCTTTTGTGTTGTGAGTGGTCCAAGATGTAGGAGAATGCATTGTGCCCTGACAAGCTTGGCTGTCAGTCTGTGACACCAGTAGCCCTAAGGCAGCTTGTTCTCAGCATTGGTTTTTGCCAAGCTGAGCTGTGAGCTCTCTTTGCCAGCTTCGAGGCACAGTATATGTGCAAGGCTCTCAGGACTTGGCTGTTATTTGTTCCTGCCTGCCTCACTGTGTAACGCTTCTTTCACTCTAGCTTGTCCTTCCCACTTGACCTACAGAACTTTCAGACACCTGAGGGTTTCACAAATACGCTGCATGAGGGAAAAAGACTTGTTTGAACTCTCCTGTTGGTAGGAAATATAGTTCAAAGGTGAGCATTTTCTGTGCCAGAAAGCCGTGATTTCTGCTTTTCTGTGCCTTGTGATGCTTGGGTTACTTTTGCAATAATTTGACTTACATGTAATAACTAAATAGTCCTTTAAAAAAAGTTTGAATTAACAGTGGTTTCTTTGTGTATACATGTCTATGTGTATGTGACATTAGTTTTGTTTAAAGCTAGTCAGGAAACAATTATTAAACAGAACTTAAGCCAAAGCAAAGCATGTTTGTGGCTTGCTTGTATATATAAGCCTCTGGAGCACAGCATAAAGTGGCATAATAAATAGATAGAAATGAGACTGGATTGATAAATAATTGTAGCAGCATTTGAGAGGGGTAGTTTACAAGTAAGTACTGTGTTGTGCACACAGGACTAGGGTATTCTGTAGCACTTCCATGGTATTTGTGCTGTCCCATGACATTTGTGCTTGGCCATGTGGGGCTGTCAATATCTTAGTATCAGGAGCACTAATGCCTCTCGGCACCCTTACAAGAGGAAGATGTGCTGTCCCACATGACAGCTGAGGGACAGGAAATTGTAGATTATTCAAGGTTATCCAGGAAGTCCAGCTGTCGAATTCCTGTGGCAAAAGCACTGGCATTAATCTCTTGTTGCAGTGCTGGTGGTTTCCTCTACATGTCAGCTCCTAGATAATCGATATATAGCAGAATAGCTTTGCAAGTTTCCAGATTTTGAAGTATGACACAGCACGTTTAGAATAACCTTTTAATAGGTATTTATTCCAGTTCACCATAGCGGGTAGAGAGAGAGGAGTCTGCAACACACACAGCTGCAGGACTTTGGGCTCAGGTTAATAGCTTCAGTTTCTGAATGCCAATTTCCTGAATCCACTCTCAGCTCACCTGCAAGAAATCTTGCTGCCACTGCAGCATCAAGGACTGTCCTGATCCGTGATGTAGTTATCAACGTCACTTTGCAGCTATATACATACATACACAAAGACTCTATAGACCTCATTTCAGAAACCCCTCTTATACAGCAGATAAAATGTTACCATTTTAAGAACAGTCACAGTTGAACAAAAGTCATATTAAATGCTTTATAACCTAAAAGAATAACATTTTTTCTCTTGCTATTACTGTTTTGTTTGAACTTCATATTAACATTGAGATATTCACATTGCAACACGTTGGTGCATGATTCATCCATCATACAGTATGCTGTCTATTAGGCTGTGGCCCTAGATGAGGCAGAGAGGTGGCTCGTAAGTGGCTTTTATCAATAAATTAACTCCAAAGTAATATTCCTACACTTAACCACTGCTTTTCTGTTTGTTTGTTCCATTTGCCCTCCACCTCTAATATTGAAGAGGATGCCAATGAGAAATAGTTTTAAGCAATGGTATTGCTTGGATGTTGATAATATTTCTCTGCAATGCAGCCTTGAGGATTGGCATATCTCCCACCCAGAGGCTTTCAAGGAATGCATTGGATAATGACAAACTGCAGTGCACTGTGCTCAGAGAGCTAATGAGGTGCTTTGTTCTTCAGCATCAGTACATATTTCATCTACACCTTTCATGTACAGAAGTGGAGATTTAACTGACATTATATTCATCTGAAAGGCATTGAATTTCTGATGCAAGTGTAGGTAGTGATATCCTAACCATAATGACTTCATTATGTCCTCAAAATTCAGCATCAGACTGTCCTTGCAGGAAATGGACGTTCTAAATGTAAGGTAGGAAATTACTGAAGGGAATTGAGGATGCCCTTCTGGAAGGGTGTCATAAAGATACTCTGACTTGTTAGAAGGAACAAGGGTGTGATACATGCTCAGACATAGCTTTATGAGCCTTTCCTTGATACTAAGCACCTCTATTGAATGCTAAGGCTGCATTTCTACAATGTGAATGTAACCATATGATAAATGTGCAAGAAATATAATTTCAATCTTGTCCCTTTTTGCCTTTTCTATGTATTAAAAAAAAATAAATAATAATCTCATTGTGCTGCTTAAAAGGCTGGTATTTTCAGACCATAAACTCTGGGTGGATAATGAATGCGGAAAATATGCATTTTGATTCTTAAGAAAATGCTGTCTCCTAATACTATCAAGTGGAGATCAGCTGTTAGAGAAGTTGAACACTGCTATCTGTGTAAAAGGATGCTATTCTGAGTGCTGTGAAATACACCAATTTGCTCAAGTTCTCTTCTGTTGTATAGGCTTTTAATGTATGTTCACCACTGCTGTGTCTGCTCATCATGCAGAAGTAAATGAAATAATATGGCTAATATCTGCTGTGTGCGCTTACTGTCCTCTTGCAATGAGAAATGTGTATGTAATGAAATAATTTATTCGGGATTTTTTAACTGTGTGTATGCGCAGGCTTGTGCGTGTTGCTATGCACTTGTACTGAGAGGTCAAGGTCTGAGAAACAGTGTGGTTTGTGCTATTTCACAATCCAGCTGATTCTCAGGATAACTTTTCTTCTGCCCGGGTCAGCCTATTGCATAGTGTTGCTTTTGCCAGAAGAGCAAAACTGTCTATGGAATTCTTGACCTCTGGAGCAATGCCGAGTAGTAGGTAGCGGCCCAATCTGAGTTTACTTTGACAACGATCTACAACCCCAAAGAAAAATCCCAACAATGTAAAACTTTCTTTGCATGTCTGAGTCAAACTGCAGCTCTGCCTCTCTCCAGATTGATACAAATTTCATGGATTTATTTGCACTAGTGTATGTCCTCATCGCCCCATCCCTTCCCTATGTGAATCAGATGAATTATCACAGATGAAGGGTGCTGCCTGAAGTACAGATGCTCTGAAAGAATCGTTGGTTGTGTCTGCTACAACTGCAGAAAAAGTTTTAGTGTTCCACCTTACATCCAGCGCTGTTCATTTTCCCCCTGCTCCTCTGCTGTGCTGCTCTACGCATCACTCTCTTATCTGAAGGTAACTTAAATGCAATGTTAATAATGTTAGTAGTACCAGTGGTCGGACATGAGTACTAGGGGGCCTTCTGGTAAATCTCTGCACCGAAACTGAGCTGCAGAATCTGTTAGTCACTTGGAAAATGTCTCCTGTGTCTATCTATTGCTGCCTGACTGTATTATCAAACCCTGCTTTTGGAAATCAATGCTGATGCTTTGGGAGCAGTATTTCAAGGTGATCTAGGAACCGCATGTAGGCTGTGATCTTGCTTCAGCTATGTTGCAGACACATTAGTGCAGATTAAATAGAAGAAGATAAAAGGCAAGTTGTTCTGCAATCATATTTCTAGAACAATAGAAGTGAGAGTGATCAAAGGCAAGCACATGGCTGGGTCACTTTGTTGGAGTAATCCTGACACTCTCTCCACTTGGGCTGCTCTTAGCAGTTTTCCATGCTCTTTGGAGCAGGAGTTGGAAGCATCACCATGGAAGGTGTTTTGCCATTATACGTTACTTTTTATTTACTGCTCAATAGCTGAGAACCAAAGAGTAGAGCCTGTTCTTCGATACGTGGTTGACTTATTACACACCTCTTTAAAGCCCTCTCATCAGCAGGAGTTATGCTTCAGCCAGTCCTGAGGTCTGAGATACTGAATGCCTCTTTGGTACATAACGGATCTTTTGAAGCTTTTGAAGCTACTAAGGGCTGAAGCACCATCCAGCTTCCAAATTGTCTGTAGAGTAATGGCCCATTAGAGAAAATAAGAAAGTTAGGGAATAACAGTGAAATGTCCAAGACCTACAGTTGCTCCTTGTTGAACAAATGGAGTTATGCTGCAGCACCTCAGTCTTCCTCCCTGCAAAGAAAGGGGTCATTACTCTCATCTGAAGAATACTTTGAGGCTGATAGCTGATGGGGACTGTGGAAGTTTCTGGATTAATTACTATTTATCATGTTGTTACTGTTGTGGCTATAATCTGATGTAGGTTCATTTGTATAATTAAACATATACCAATGTCAACAGAGAGTTGAGTTGCAGCTTAAACATGCTGGTATATTGAGACAATGCAGAAACTTTCTTGCAGCGCAAACCCATTGGTGTCCTGGATTTTAGTGAGGAATACTTAACAAAGCAATGTGCTCTAAGTTTGATTAGCTGATATGGGGTTTTTTTGAGGGTCACTGTCCTCTGGAAGTTTGGATGTACGTGCACTTACATGTTTTTATAACAGCTAAAATGAGCCTGGTTTAATGATGAGTTCCTATACTTAAGACCAGATCAGCAGGTATAAAATAGACACTTGAAGGATGAAGTGCCAAATGTTACAACTTGAGAGAGAGGCTCAAGAGACACCTTGGGGCTAAGAAGGAACTCACTGTTTAGTCACACATTTCGTTTCAGAAACTGTGGAAGGCAGTAGCTTTTGTGAGAAGGAAAGAATTCATGGGTGAAGGTGAAATGGCACCAGTGAAAGCTGAACTCCGGCTAGATTTATGGCAGCCACACATAGCACAATGGGCACCAAGGGTTGCTGAAGTATCATGCTGCTGGTGTTATCCATGGAAAAGGGTGGATGGTCTGGTTTTGAGCTAGACATCTTCTAGGTTTTCTAAATATGACCCCCAATGCTGTCATCTTGTTACGTCCAGGAGAGCTTGCTCCAGGAGAAATCTTGTATTGTTTTGACTAAATAATGCCCAAAGGGCGAAAAATTACCCTTCTGACCCAAGATGTGTATTTTGTAGTAAATTTGTTTTGTGACAGTTTGAGAATGGGGCTTTTCCTCAGTTTTGCTTTTTATTATACTCTCCCTAGCTACTTTGCATGGTGTTTGGAAATGTGCGTGAATCATGTTGGTATCGCCATTTCATATGGGCTTGGTGAGGCACCCAGCATGTTAGTGCCTGTGAGCTGGCTGCCTCCCGCTCCAGCCAGTGACAGAATCACACTGGCCTGGCACAGGAATAAATAGCTTTACCTTCCCCCATTTTACAAATCTGCTGAGTGGGTCAGTCTGACTTCTTTCTTTCTTTGGCTTCCTTCCTTCACTATGCTGTGCCTTTGAAATAACACAACAGATGGTATAATACCAGTTTTACAGAACAAAAGAAGAGGAGAAGGAGAAGTGAAATGATTTGTCCTCATTCAGGAAATAAGTAAGACAAGAGACAGAAAACAAACTCCTTAATTCCCAGAACCTGATGGTAGAGCCAGCACATTCCCCACTCTGACAGCTCCTCTCTCTGCCTCTTACCATTTCTATCCCATACGCATTTGAAGAGAGTTTCAGGACTGTGCGCTAAGTTTTATTCTGTACTAAACAAAAGTGGTTTGGGATTCCCACGTCCTTTTTTTCTTTGTTTACCTGCAATTTAAATACCAGCCAAACTGTGTCAGGATTGTTACTTGCTATGACTACTTCTGACTACTCTCAGCTGCTTTCTCATGCAGGCTAATAGAAGTGCTTGAGAGCAAAGTCTAGTAATGCAATTTCCTTTCTCACTAGATTTCATTCCCACTCTTAACCTATTCACCTCCTCAACAGCAGTATCTGGGAAGCCATGCTTCTGGTTTAAGATTAAAGGCACTTCAGAGATTACTTCCGTAGCAATGGAAGATAACGAAAGAACTTGTGTTGCACAGGTTACCAAAAGTGTATTTAGCAAATATGTAAATATCCCTTTGCAAGAGAAACTCAATATGGGCAGAAGTGACGGAGAACGGGAAGGAGGAACAAGCCCTGAACTTAATTTTGTCTGGGACTGTAGAAGGCTTCCATACCATAGACTGATCACTGTTTTTGCAGAAAGATTATATGAGGGTGACAAATATTACTAATATTTTAATAATGTCCAGAAAATTAATTGTATAAATTCTCTCAAGGTAGGTGTGGGCTAGATTCACCGAATTCAGAACTTCAGTCTGTATATGCACTCATTCCACAGTTGCATACATTTTGAATGTGGGGTGCCTGACACATCCCTGTCTCAAATGAAATGCTACAACATAACAATCAAAGCATGCAGTTACAGCGATTGGGAGTGCAACTATTAATAACCACATCACTCTGAGCAGAAAATAGGTACCTATAGCTGTAAAGTGCCTGATCAGTGTTGGGTCTGTGCTCATGCACGAGTGGGTTTCTAAATGTTTCAGTGCAGCATTTTCCAGCCACAATTTTTTTTTGTCAATTTCTACTTGTCTGAACTTCTAAGTGAATTTTCACACTTGGATTTCAGCTACACAAATGGGGTAATACACTGGGGTTTGTGTTTAAATTTTTGGCTGAGTTCAGTGTTCTCTTCTGACCCAGGTTTCAGAGTGTACTCGTATGAATTTGTGTAACTTTCTAATCCATAAAACAGCTTCACAGTTAAATATTTTCCTCTCATGCCAGTCTACTATTTCAGTTGTCTTCCTTTAGTGGTGCCTGTACTGAGGGCAGGAGAGAATGGGATGAATGAAGTCTCCATTCTGTGCTCAGTTAGTTATCCAAACCTGCCTTTCTTTGTCTAACAGCTTCATGTTTTTCACCATCAAGATCCCTTGATCATAATTTGATCTTCAGAGATGATTTCCAAGAACTGCTTTGCAGGCAACTTCTGCATGTGATTTAAGAGATTTCCCCATCAATCTTAACTGACATTTGTAATCTGGGAAAGACAATTGTGGAGCTGAAGAGCTCTCTTACACTGCTACGGTATAAATGCGACATCACTCACTCTTTCGGCTTTTGTGGTGTGGTGGTTTAGTTTGGTTTAGGTTTTTTTAATCCTTTGCTGAAGTTTAGCAGAAGCAGTATAAACAAGGTTTCTAGGTAATGCAGTTAAGTTTACTGCAGTGATTAAGATAGACTACTCTATCATGTCTGGCTATTGCTCACTGATTTCCTCTCATTCCCAGATGTGAATTCTTATCATACCCTTTGCCTCTTTCACTCACTGCAATTAGCTCGGCTAAAGTAAAGATAAAGTTTCTAGAACCAACCGTATTCTGTTTCATGATTGTTCTGAAGAAAAATCAGAGTCTCTTTCATTACATGTTTGGGGCAACTCAAATAAATAGCAGGTCAAATTACTAATCTGTTAGCTCTTTGTGTGCCATGGTGTGTGCAGTTAGTCATGAAATATTCATGCAATTCAGAAAAAAGCTGGGGGGCAGCTTCTGAAATGAAACCACAGTATCATAAGGTCAATCAGCTTGCTGCTCTTAGATTCAAGCGCAGGTCAAGCCTTTCATCCTAGAAACTTTGTCCAAGAATTATTTACTTTCAGCTGTCAAGCTTGTTAAATTATTACCTAAGTCAATAGTGTGCATTTTCTTTATTCACTGACAGATTTTTTTAGATGACTTTTTTCCCCTGAAGGATTACATTTTTACAGTACATGGTTCTCTATATGTAAGCTTTTCACAGAGGTCCTAATCCGTCTTGAAATTAAATCAGTTGGCAACTGCGGTGAGAGCAACTAGCACCTCTCTGTCTTTGTGCATTAGAAGAAAGTTCATTCAGCTGCAGAAAGCACATTCAGTGGCACATAGTTATAAGATTACTGGGTTGAAAAGAATATGAGGTTGCATATGCGCATAAATACAAAACTAGACGTACTCTAGTTGGGGTTCCAGCCCCATCTCCTCGTCCAGCCCTGGAGAATGAACAAATGCATGATAAAAGAGGAGACAATCTAAATTTTAAATAGAAAGTAAAAAAAGAACCTGTGTTAAACCTGTGCTAATGTTGTGTACATTATTATAGTATAAGAATACCTTCTTCTCTGTACTAGTGACATACATAATTTTATCTTCTCTTGCGCTTCCTCATCAGTGAAGAACATGTAAGGGAAGGTTTTAGTTTGAGGTTGATTTTTTCCCCTTTGTAAATGCATATGTGTGTTAGGAAAATCAACAAGAATCCAATTTTTAATCTGGAGCAAAAGATGACTAGGTTGGCTCCAAGGTTGGTTGAAGGAAATTGATTTCACAGATTTCACAGCCTGTAGAAGCTTGTGTCTTTTTCCATTATGTCAGGTGAACAAAGTGTTGCCTGTCATCTTTATTTCATCACCTCCTTTATTTTGATTCATCTGGTTCAAGGTTTCGGAAACTTTGCACAGTAACACCTGAGACCCTGATTTTAAATACATTGACCATTATGTTGTACTCAGTCTGCATGTTGCAGTATCTTGGTAGCACTTGCAGGTGTCTAAACCTGCACTGTCTGGATTTTTGACACAGTCCAAGACAGGAATTACTTTCTAATTCAGGCTAGAGAGTCGGACTAATCACAAACATTGACCGAGGATACATAAAATTGTGGAGTTACATGGATGTTTGATGGAAAGGACATGTAGTCCAGTATCCCTCTTGAGGTATAACAGTTGCCATCAGGCCAGCTCCAGTTTTGTCTAGCTGCATCCTGAAAACCTGTGAAGGTGATGAATTAATCTCTTCTAGGTTCCATATTACACTATTTGTTACTAATTGAAGATTTAGCTCCATCATCTTCATAACTGCCTTTGAAATAGCTGTAGACTTCTGTTAGAATCTCCTATTGCCTCTAGCTAAGCCTAGGCTAACTACATGAGAAAGGACAAAATATTTCATAGGCAAATTTTATTGTAGTAGAAAATACATCGTGTGGCACATGCCACATACACGCATCACCGGTAGCCGCTGAAGGTGATGAATCATGATAGAATGGAAGCGTGATCCATAAAACATTAAATTTCCACTGGCTGCCAGCCAGTGTTTTTCTAGAACAATTTAATGCCCCACCCTGTAGCAGGATACCCTGCCCAGCAGCAGGGTCAGGAAGTGATACATGGATGTGTCCTTTTGAGTAAGAGCCTTCATTGGCATGAAAAGAAAATGTGTTAAATACAACTGCCTCTGTGCATCCTCCAGCGGAACTGACACATTCCCATAACCTGTTCCATTTCAGTCAATGCTATGTGCAGTCCTTTGCACTAACACGCTACCATTGGAGATGGAGGAGTCATGGGGAAACAGAGCTGGTGGTGGAAATAGCACACTGTAGCTGGACCCAAAGAATCGTGTAGAGTTAAGCACCTTCACATTAACACATCTCAAGATAGCACCTGCAGTGTTGGTGCTGCGATCTTTATGGCGAAGTATAAAGTAGTTTAATACATTTTCCAAGACTCTGGCTAAAAAAGATATGCTGCATAACTTGTATCAAATCACCAGACCAGTGGGATATTTTTTGCCTACTGTAAATCCTAAAGAGGTGAATACAGTGAAGATTTAGATATTTTGAAGTGCTAAATTTATCTCAAATTACTGTATTATTAAAATGCTAAAGTGAACACATTTGCAATACGTGCTGCTCTCATGAAACTGATGCTGGTTGAAGGAATGTTTTCTGGGATATTTATTTACTGCTTTTTTGATAGGAGGGGAATTGTCCATTTCTTCTTCCATCCCATTGACTGTGTCTTGCAGTAAAGCATTCATCATTCTGTAATACGGAAGTCTGGATTTTTGATGGGAAATACCCTTTTTGTTGCCAGGATGTGCAAAAAATAAATGTTACGTTTTGGAAAGATGATTTTGTATGTAGTTATACAATCAGGATTTCCTTCAAGAAAGGGCAGGTTTAGGAGCCTGTTTTTTATCTGTGTTGACTCAGAAACTGAGGTACCATTGACTTTAGAAGTGCTGTGCATGCTGTTTCTCTGCACCATTTTCTGCCGTGACCATGAAATAATTATCAGGTGCTGTACAGTCCATTGATGTTGAAATGCCAAATGCTGTTCTCAGTTGCACATGCTACTGGATAATGGCTGCATCAGTCCCTGCTGCTGGGGAGGTCATGGGGACCTACACAACAGTCCCCGTGGGAGCCTGTGATGCTCATGTTACTGCAGCGTGGGACACCCCTTCCCTGGGTGCTGCTGCTGGTACACTGAGACGCAGGCCCTTGCATGCTCTCCTGCAGGGCTGGATAAATCCCTGTAGTAAAAGACTGCACATCAAAAAACTAATTATGCAGTTACGTCACACAGTGAGCTCTAAAACAATTGTTTTGGGTATGGTCTGACAAGCATATCCCGCAAAGCCAAAATGAGCTGCAGCCTTCTGTGCAAGATTTTATTCCACCTATACAGGAGGGCATCTTCACTTGTATTTCATGTTCTATTCAGATCATTTGGAGATATGCTGCTATGGGATGCAGACTCCTAACTCTGTGGCACTGGGACAATTGCTGGTGCACCTGCATAGAAGATTTCTGCCTTATTACCATAAAGAAATAGAAACCCACCATGTGTCGTCAGGGATTTGTGTGTTAATTATCACATTTCTCAGTGGAATTTGGTCCATGGTGACATATCTATAGGAAATATTAAACCTACAGATGAAGAGAGGAGCACAGCTGGTTAATGATTGTCATGATTCTTCTCATATGTTGTTGGAGTCTGAAAAGGGCACTAACTTGCATATAGTATAAAACTTATTTAATACTCCTGTATTTCCCCTCCTTGTCTTAGAAGATTTTTCTCTGTGTGTCTGATTTTTAGGTTGTGAGAACAGTAAAATATTTAACTTGGGATTATAAAGGTCTACTATAGTCAAACCATGTCCTGAGTTGCATCAAAAGGAGCATGACCAGCAGGTCAAAGGAGGTGATCCTGCCCCTCTACTCTGCTCTCGTGAGACCTCACTTGGAGTATTGTGTGCAGTTCTGGTGTCTTCAACATAAAAAGGACATGGAACTGTTGGAACAAGTCCAGAGAAAGGCCACGAGGATGATCAGGGGACTGGAGCACCTCCCGTATGAAGATAGGCTGAGAAAGTTGGGGCTGTTCAGCCTGGAGAAGAGAAGGCTGCGTGGAGACCTCATAGCAGCCTTCCAGTGTCTGAAGGGGGCCTATAGGGATGCTGGGGAGGGACTCTTCATTAGGCACTGTAGTGATAGGACAAGGGGTGGTGGGTTAAAACTTAAACAGGGGAAGTTTAGATTGGATGTAAGGAAGAAGTTCTTTCCTGTGAGGGTGGTGAGGCACTGGAATGGGCTGCCCAGGGAGGTTGTGAATGCTCCATCCCTGGCAGTGTTCAAGGCCAGGTTGGATGAAGCCTTGGGTGACATGGTTTAGTGTGAGGTGTCCCTGCCTATGGCAGGGGGTTTGGAACTAGATGATCTTAAGGTCCTTTCCAACCCTAACTATTCTATGATTCTATGATTCTATGTTTGTGATGTTATTATAGAATATTTAGAAATTGGTCTTTGATGCGTTCTGTGTTGTTTCAAAGGTCAGTTCTAAAATCAAACTCTGCACTGGATATGAGCAATATGAGTTCCTGTCCCAGCTTTTCTACTGATCTGCAGTTTTCTGATATTGCTGAGATTTTCCAGTTTCACAATCTCTAATGCAAGAATAATGATACTGATTTCTTTGGCAAGGCATTTTGACAATAATGAATATAAAGCATTATTGAGGGCTGGGTTATTATTTTCAGATAAATATTACATTCAAATTATTTTTAGTTGTCACTGAATTAACACATTTTATTTGTAAATTTTGCAACTTTTCTTTCTCCTCTGATAGAACAATTTTCATTGACAGTTTTCAAAAGGTATTTAATTTTAGTCACGAGAACACTGTATTTTTTTTAATGTGCTCCTGTGGGTTCTAGTCAGTACATGTTTTCCTGCACTTCTGTTTTCACTTGAGGAATAACAATGGAGACAGCAGGTGTGTGATTGATTCTGGTGATTGATTGACTAGTTAAGTGCTGATGTCTGTAGGAGGAGTTAAGGCCATTTTTATAAAATTGAAAATGAAAGAAAATTATAAGGGGGTGGATTTTTGTTTAGTGATTGAGACAGCTTTTACTGTGTATTGTGAGAAAATGAATTTCCTGCACAGTAGCAATTAGATTTCTTGAATTATATTATCATTCTATTCAGTTTAATATTATAGTTGTCACTTACATAATGAGCCTTCTGTATGCAGCTCTGATACACCAAGCCTTGCTATTTCACACTGGGAACATGAAAGAAATAACTATCTACATCTGGATTTCCCTCCATGTCCAATAGTCCACACAGTAAGTTTTCAGATCCAAATGATGGAACCGGCATGATCTCTAAATGGTAAAAGATGTCCTTTCTGCTGACTACCAGTGAGCAATACCAGCTCTCAGAAGGCATGTTTTCTTTTTGCTGCTTTGTTTCTACTTCGAAATTCCCATGTCCACACTGACTCATACTGGGAAATATTGATAGTTTTATGGTTCTATTTGCTCTGGCATGTTTGTGCATTAGTGTTTAATTTTTTACTTGGACTGTACACAAAATATAAACCACATAGAATAGGAACATATAGAATGCAAAAAAAAAAAGGCCATGAGACAGGATATTACAAGGTACATGATAAAGGAGGTTGAGCAAGTATCTAGTTAGTGCGGTGCTACCTGTGCCATCTACCTTGCCCATAGGGGAGGTCTCAGATTTGTTGCAGCTGGGAGTTCTGTAGCCTCTCAGCCATGTCATGCCAGTGAAGGAAACAGGTCAATTCCTAAGGAGCTAGAGGAAAGAGGGACTGTTGTGGGCAGGTTGCCCAAAGGTATCAAAGCCGAATAGATCTGCGTGCTGTGACACACATGAATTTCCACGACGGCTGGGATCAGGGAACTGAAACTACATTAGCAGGAATGGAAATGTTTTGGAAAGTGCTTTCCTAGAACAGAGCATGTCCACTGCAGATGAAAAATAAATACCAGTGTCACTTGGAAAATTATGAAGAATGAGTTAGTCTAATTTGACCTGTAGATAGGACAAACCTAAGTTCAGTACCATTCATAAATTGTAGATGTGTATGCAAACTGATATCCAAACTGATATCTCCAATTCCATCCTCTAGACTAAAAAAAAAATAAATAAATAAAATAAATTCCCCACAAATATCGAAGTAAATTTGTGGTCTTTTTGCAATGTAGTAGTTGCTTGACAGAAGGCCATAAAAAAAAAGTAAAAATGAAGGTAAGGATGTACCCTGTGTGAATTAAGTTACCATACCTTCAGCAAGGTATGCATGTCCCCAGTCAGATTGAAAATAGGTGCATTGAGACAGATGTGTGTTTGTGTTTATACGTACTTGTAGGTGAAGCCATCTTTTAACTTGACATATTACTATTTCTAGGATGTGCATGTTTAGGATTTAGACTACTTCTGAGCTGTTTCCCTTGAAAAAATCAAACTAGTCTCCTTGTTTGTTTTTTGCCAATATGCCATGCTTGCTCAAGGTAATTGGCAATGTCAGAGCATCCGAAATGCTGGGCTTCTGACAATAGCTTACTTCCCAGCCAGCTCCAGTTTAGGCAGGACTCTGCTATGTTTCCTGTTATGGCAATGCCTGGTTATTTCCTTCCTGTGCTTATGGGACCTTGCATACTTAAGGAAATTATGCTCATTAGAGACTCCAAAACACACACCAGTCTCTATCTGGTATTATTTTGGGTGATCCATGGAGTCTTTCTTTGGTTTGTCCCCAAATGAAATTGATTTCTGCATGTCTGTGGTTGTTCAGAGCCCAACTGCCCAGTGGGGTGAGAGCACCCGAAAGACTGGTGTGTCCCTGCTCTGCTACAGGGACTCTGGGGGGAAATGGGGCCAAGGAGACCTACTGGATGAGGGGACTTTGCTGCGTGGCAAATGCCCAGGGTTGTCTCCTCCCTGTTCGTGTGGTGGGAAATTGGAGGGGCACCTAAGCTGAAAGGGAGCCACGGCTGCCTGCTAATGAGGCTGCGCGCAGTCATTGGCATGTGTCCTGGTAGGCAAGGCTGGTCTCTGAGGTATAGAGCCTTCTTCCCTAGCCTGTGTCAGGGGTGCTTTGCAGTCAGCTGCTTCAGACACCTACTTGCCCTCCACAAGTTTAGCCGTTGGTTTGTCTCCTTATGCACCAGCCAGACGGCTGGCTCTCAGAGGTATAGATGGAGGGTGGGTTCAGCTGCAGCATGAGGGATTTCAGGAAAATGAGGCACTTAGTCTGAGGCTTGGCTTGTACATTAAAAGTAACAGTATTTGCGCTTGAGGAAATAGGCTTGCTGGCTTCAAAGGCAGCTACTTAGTCACATTATCTGCAAAATGTTTTCTGTGTTTGAATGAAGAGCACGTGACTGGAAAGGGGGAGGTTGCAGTATTTTTAATAGAGGGCTAATGTACAAATAAAAGGAATAATTGAGAAGTCCATGGCTTCCCTACCAAATCAGATCAGATTATTTTTCAGCCATTATCTAAGAATTATTGGTAGATGTGCTATGCCTGATGGAGGGATGGTGTCCTCATGGCCATGAGGACAAACAAGAGCAAAATGTCCTTCCATAAGTATGGTGCAGAAATGGTTTTCAAATCAAAGGGCCATTTTGTTAAACCAGCTAGTCTAGACTTCATGCGCCACAGTAACTCCTTGTTTAGCAGCAAATGCTTTTTATGGTAAAATCATTGCTTCATTCCTGACTCCTAGCTTTATGTGAATAAACCCTTTCCAATTCACCTACTTGCCTTGCAGCAAAATCACTTCATTTTAGGCTTTTCAAATAAATGTTGGTTGGAATGAGTGTTTAATTAAATACTAAGGACCCCTGTTCCTCAACTGTTAAATACAGATCGAGCTCCATTTGGCTGCAAAAACTTTTCAGACATTGCTTAGCAAAACATACCTTATTTTTATAAAGGCATCTGGTATTTCTGGACACAACGTTCTCTGCTAACTCTAACTGCCAGTTTCTTTCAGCGGTGTTTTTATTGTCTTTCAAGACTTGCTAAGTTGCTGCCTTGCCTTGATTTATGTCAGTAATGAAAACCAGTGGTTTGGAACAAGATATAATCAGGTTTTCATGCGTCCCATGACTAGCCATTGTCTTTCTGAACTTATTCCCATCATGTATTTCTGAAGGGGTAAGTCTTCCCGAAGGACTCTCTTTGAGCAGGTGTTGCCTTTTCAATTTTATCCTCGTTAACAATTAAGCCTTTTTCACAGTTCTTTCTATAGGTGTGTTCAGTGCCAGGTTGAACAGAGCCTTGGGCAACATGGCCCAGGGTGAGGCATTCCTGTCCATGGCAGGGGGTTGGAAACAGATGACCTTAAGGTCCTTTCCAACCCTAACTGTTCTATGAGTCTATGATTCTGTGTTTCTCTCCTTCACAGTTTTGTACACATATATTCAAGGAAGGAAGAAGGACACACTTTGATTTCTAAACATGTGTATGTTCTGCTTTAGCTCACTGTGAACAAGGAGTAATCTCTTAAATTCTGCCCCTTGCATTCAAGGAGCAATGAAACTGAAAATATTAAAATCACTTATTCTGTAGGATGGTGCTCGGTGATAGGTCTTTGCAAGGAGAAGTTGGTAGTAAGACCGGAGTCCCTTTCTTCCTTCGGTCTTCATAAAAAAAGAATAAATGATGAATCAGTGTTACATAAATGAAATTATGTGGTGGTAAGTAATATTAAACAAATTGTATTTCAGTGTTTTTTTTCTATATGCTTGTAAAAAATTAGACTCTAGCTCAGGTCCTTTTTTAATTATTTTAGATGTTTATATCATTCATACCTGGAGAGTATAGAAGTCCTGCAAGACTTCTGTGTTTGTTTAGTTGCCTACAAATGAAACAATGCCAGCTCCTGGCAAATGGAGTACATGACTCAGGCTTTCAAATCACAAGGTTGGCTTAAAAGCCTGTACATTTTAAGAGGTATTTTTTCAGTCACAGCTCTTACAAAGCACCTCTTGAGAGATGTATACTAGATCAGTACATTTCTGGGTTTGTCCTATGCTCCTAGACTTCCAAATGCTGCTCTTGTCCATTTTCCTATCTTTGAGGAGCGGCCTTTCAAAGGAGCCTGCTCCACTTCATCATTCCTTATGGGAGTGGAGTGGATCTTCATGGTCTGGCTGCATGTCACAAGATTGCCCAACACTTTGCCCCTTAGCTTTGTGCCTCCTTGTGCCCTTCCTCTCTGAAGTCCTGGCTTACCGTGCAGCCCTCTGGGGATAAGTGTTAGCTGAAGCATTTAGAACAGAGCTTGAAACATTTGCAAAATCTGTTATTACAAGAAACCGTGGTAGACAGAAGTACTCACGTGCAATTCTCTGTTTCAGTATTGTCAGCACTCTTGAGCTGAGCGCTAAGGTCAGAGTCTGCTCCTATGACTTGGATTCTGTTTTTTTTTTTTCTCTGTGGGTACAATCTGAGTCATGAAGCGAGCCTGTGAACCTTACCTACTTTCTTGTTTAAGCTTCCCTTAAATTGCGCTATGAGACTACCGGACTAAAATGCATGTGATAGCATGCTTATTAAATGGCTGAGGTACTTTATCGGGACACTGTTTGCTTAACTATCACTCATCTGGAATTCATACCAGAGAACTTGACTGGCCCTGGATGTCAGTGGATTTACTAACAGATGATCTGTTTCAACTGGCTGGCGAGTCTCTTGAGTACACTTGTATGAACAGCTTCAGCTGGGCTCAAGCCTGTATCATACTTTATGTATCATGCTTCTACACACATCCACTACTCCTACATGCTCTGAGTTAGACCTCACCTCCAGGTAAGGAAATAAATGAAGGTACTGTAATCTGAGTTCACTTTTCTGACTTCTTACAGAAGTTCACAGAAGCATTTTCTTGGTACAGTGACAGTGGAGAAGTAGTCTGGGAAACTGACAGGCTGCCAGCTGAGCCCACGGAGGCTGGACCGCACACATTCAGTGTGCACCATTTACCGTATTAACAGACACCTTGTGAATAGTTGGGAAGGGAGAGAGCAAAGTGGATCAACAGTAAAGCTGCATCCCAGTGCTGCCTCGTACCAACTGGAGGAAGTTCTGTTACTAATACTGTATGTTACAAGCTATTGGCTACAAAAGCACACTTAAAAATGAGGTAAAAATAAACCCATAGAAAATAAAAAGTATTAAAAAACCAAATTTTATGACCTTCCTGGAGAACTTGCTTTCTTCTATGTATTATTTTTTTTTTTTTTCCTTTCTTGGAACTTGCTGAAATTTCAGGTTGGTTTATTCATTTTTTTCTTTTTACCTTCCAATAGGTAAAAACTGCCTTCAAAATCTTTTCTCCTTTGCTGAAGTATTATCATGACAGTATTTATGAACTCATGATGAGCAAATTGCCAAGGTTTTCAATCAAGGACAAAAACTCCCACCAACCAGCCTTTTCTGATAAAGAACTTTATCTGTACTTTAGCTTTCTCTTTTCCTGCTTAGATGACTCACTGCTCAGCTGAGTCATCTTCCAGCACGGCTGATTACCAGGCTTCATCGCACATGGAGCTCTACCCCTAAGTCTCTTCAGCAGCCACTTGTTGGCTCAGCAGGGCCAGGACTTGCTTAGGATATAAACTCAATTTCTTTTTCTGAAATTGCATTTTGCATATGTTTTGAAATTTCACTCGGAGTTAGAAGTTATTTGGATGTTTACATGAACATCAAAAAGCTGGCATTTTCTCATCAGTGAAGTTGGAAACCAAGCCAAGTGGGAAGACAGCAACATATTTTCTCACTGTTCCTGTCCACTGTCCCCTCCAAATGCAGGAATAAAGGCATGGCTGGGGAGAGGCAAACAAAATCCAGAAATTATTGTCCTGGACCTGGTCCTCTAGGCCAGTGCAGCTGCTTTGTCATTAGTTTTATTGACAATATAGTATCATTAATTGATACTGTAGGAAAAAGGTCAGATTTCATCAATTGGTGACAGTACAGTCCTTCTGTTAAGGCTCTCCTTTGTCCTTACTAAACTTTCAGTACCAGACTGGGAAATAATATTCAACTAAACATGGGCCAAGTAATGTGTCTGATGGTGGCATTCAGCGTAACCTTGACATAAATAGCAGGATGTGCAGCACTTTGCTCACAGCACAGCCTGTTTCACAAACTGCAGAACAAGCTACTCCCATTTTTTTCAGTAGACACAAGTGATAAGTAGCCTTATGGCCTTATTTTAAGATGTCTAAGGATTTAAAATCAAAGAACAGTTGAGAGAGCGGCAAACAGTGACCTAAATCCTTGAACTGAAATTTGGACTGAAGTTCTTTTGAAATTCTTTCACACTCCCTTCTCACCCCTCCTTATTTTTCTCCAAGGACTGGCAGGGGCAGAGGGAAAGCACCGTAGCCTTGAGGGAAGTTTTATTAACTTAGTTGAACTTTGAGAACTGTTTTTGCTGTTGTTGCTGTTTGACTTTATTATCTGAGCACTCAGATAATTGAGAACTGTCACAAAGCTCCACAAAGCTGAGGATCCAGACTCTCTCATAGTTTTAGACTAGTTTGGATAGTCTGTGGTGTTCTTCTTAAGCTGAATATGTTATCTACTTCTCCTTTCTTCTGCAAGCCACCTTGGAAAAGATGTTTCTTTCACCAGCCTTACTGCTTTAGGGAAGTAGATGTTGTACTAGAGACGTTGTAAGCTTTAAAACAAACTCAGCAAAACACACCTGCATTTCAATAGACTGTGGATGATCTGAGGCTGGCAATTAACTTTGAGACAACCATTTGAGAACTATGAGAAAGGAAAACCCATAGCTAGCTGAAAAGGAGAAGCTTGTTACCATACGAAGAAGTGAGAGTTGCCTCTGAAAGCTGCATAGCTGAAATCTTCTAATGCAGGAGAGTAGGAGATTTTATTTTCGTCAAAATGTTATCCCTCTTGGAAAAATATGTTCTTTTAGGTCTGATTCTTCTTCTGGTGATGCACTATTACAGGATTGTGGCATTGTAAATGAGCATGAAGTATACACTGCTAGAGTGGTATAAACCAGCTTTTTATATAGCAAGGACCAGGTGTATAATTGTTTTTTTTTCTTTACTGGACACAGAAGATACCACCAGTTGTAAGAAACCAAGACTTGGTTGATATCAATGGTAAAAATCTTGCTTGACTTTCAGGGGATTAAGATGTTGCCTCTTGTTTGAGAGTACCACCAAGGAAAGATCAGTGCTAGATGATCTTTCTCACCCTCTTTTTGATATTACGACCTGGAACGCATGACATGGAAGATCTGCACACAACTAAACCTCTTCTTGTTTCTTGCAACAGTGCATCTTCAACAAAACTGGTTTTGGTTTGATGTTGCTATGAACTCTTGCTAATGGTATGTGCCAACATGCACAGCAGGATAGAAAACCAATACTGTAACATGACAGGATGGCTTTTCAGTAGGTTCAATACCACAAAGTCCTGTAGAGTCAAACAGCTTAGAAAAATGTACGCCGCCTTTAATTTGAAGCAGGTCAACAGAAACGTGTGCTTTCTGTTCCTCCCTCAGAGATCCATCCATCTTTTGCTGCTTTAGACAGATCTCAACAGTTTTGTATTCTACTTAAAGCCAGCCATATTTAGTCTTTCGCTATTTGTGCTTCTGCTATTTCAGAACATTGCTGTTACTTAAGCGTATTTCATCTGGCCTTCTTATTCAAACCACTTTTCTTGCGGAGCTCCTTGGTTTTAGGTTTCTGACTTCAAGGCACGTGTGTATGTGACAATGGCAAGTTGAATGTGATCTACCAACACCTTAATTTGCTTTGAAATATTTTGGAACAGTGTGTTGACAGTCTTTGCAGTTGATGCAATTAATAGGATCACAGTTCTACATAAAACTCATTACATAATGATGCTGTATCTAGTAATTCTTGGATAGCTTCAGAGGGCAGAAATCGTTTTCTTCTCTGTAACTGCTGGGTGGTTTGTTTAGTTTTGAGTTTTTCTTCTATTTGAAGTATAACCTTCTACTGAAGGACTGTTGAACCTAAATCCTTTTGTAAACCAGAGCTTTCTATTTTACAGAAGCAGTCACACAGAGGTTTTTCAGTTGGTGGAAGTAGAGGATGGTTTAATTATTCATCAAGAGAGTTGTTTGTCACTTAAGATCCTGTGTTTCTTGGCATTTTACAGAAAACATGTAGAGCACATTAAAGGATATATCTTTATTCTTTTTTCTCAACTAGGGCTGTGCAGAATTAAACCCAGATATTAAAAAGTCATGGAGAAAGATCTTGCCCTGATAAGTGTTCATAAAGAGCAGTTACTAAGCTATGCTGGTTCCTGGGATGCAAACACTTTAACATGTGGCCTCATCTGTGGAAACAGCATGCGTCAGTGAACACTTCTCAGATGTCTTTTGCTAGTATCTCAGATAACCTCACAGTGGAAAACCCTGTCATCAGTCAACAGTTTTTCTCGGCCTGGGATGCTGCATGATTTCACGCTTTCAACTTGCTACCGAATCAGGTTGTACACAAAACATTAATCTAGACATTGATGTGCTGTGAGTAAATCCCTGCATTGCTGGATGCCGCAGCAGCTTTGGGGCTTGACAGGGCTCCTGGCACCTGAGCCTCTCTCATCTGGCTGCCCCTCAGCACTTAGTGTTGTTTGTGGGTCTGCTCTTGAAGTGCCACATCAAAAGGATTTTGGAGAGAATAGGCAAGATTGCAATATGATCAAGCTAAGCCACAAAGGCCAAGTGCACAAATACGTGTTATTAACGGAATAGGTTCTAAAGTCTCTAAAGTACCAAACCCTCTTTGGCCAACCACTCCTTTTTTTAGTGCACGGATTTTTGAAGTTATAGATCCTGACAGCTCTTGCAGAGCCATTATAGCCTGTACAAAATCAAATGCTTCTATTACAAAGACTCATGGCACCAAAAGACTTCTGCAAACTTTCTATTAAATATGGTTGTGGCACATGAAGTTTAAAAACAAGACATTTCCTTTGAAACTACTTTAGCACATACAAGCCACTGTCCTAAATGTGATTACACTGCCAAGGTATCTTCCCCCTTAACGGCGCAGTCTGCATCCTCTGAAAATAACAGCTGGTACTTAGAGCCAGTCTTTTCAAAGTCTCTTTCAATTTTGAAGCTTTTAGGGTATTTTAAGATGCTTTAGCATGTATTATACCTGTTTTACAGTTAAGAAGGCTGAGGTACAAACTGAATGCTTTGATTGAGATCGCAATATATCAGTGGTAAATCTAGGAGAAGAGTAACAAGGTTAAAACCTGTTGTTTCATAGCTCACAATGCACATTCTCCTGTTGCTGGGTCTCGAGGTTAGAGTGCAGAAAATACTTGTTCCATTCAGAAATGCAGGACTACAGAAGCAGCATGTAAAACTAATATGCATTTCCACTATTCTGATTTGATTCTGTACTGATGTCAAAGTCACATTGCTTATTTACTTTTTTTGGGGGGAAGGAAGCTGGGGGAATCTCCAGTAAAATGTTGAGGTCAGTCAAGAGAGACTTGATTGAGGCTGTTTGGAAGTAGGAAAAGAGAAAAGTTGAAACAACTAATCCTTTTGTGTAGCATTGCAAAGAGCCCTCATGAGCTGAGAAAAGCTTGTGGGAATGGGGGAAGGGAGAAGAGCAGCATTTCACAAAGCAGCTAGTGCAGCAGTGTTTCAGCAGAAGATGGTTTCAACTTCAACTGCTTGTTGAAGTGCTGTTTCACTAGCACCATAAAACAAACCACCTGCAAACTAGGTGTGCCCATCTATATTGTCCCTGCTCCATCTGCACTGTTGTTTCTACTACACGGCAGCTGCTTGCAGTGCAGCACTTGGCAGGGGCTATATTTAATAGAAAGAATCAATCTCCTACAATTCTAAAAAGTTTGATTCCATGCTTCGCCCCCCCCCCCCCGCCTGCCTTTTCTGTTTTCCCTGAGATCTTTTAATTGCTCTTAAATGTGGGTCACTGGTTTTGGCAAACTTGGACATGGTTTTTGTACTGCCCAGCTTGCTCATCAAGCTGCACCGAGTTCATCTGAGTGCATGAAGCAGTTGCAGAGTCCAGCAGACCTGGAATGGGACACAGGGTGTCTCATAGTGTGGCAAACTGGAAGTGTGGACAAGGTTCCAGCTAGCCTGTTGCTGCTGCTAAAGGCAATTCGCAGCAGCTTGTCCTGGGTTCAGCAGCAGCAGTCAGGACACAGCTGAAACGCTGCTCTCTGTCTTCTGCTTGTGTCAAGAAATTGATATATTTCTGTTGTGTTTTGCATACCTGGCAGTTTGTGTTTGTGTGTTCAGCACAGAGTGCTGCTCTGTTAGTGCTATGTTCAGATACACAGGTTTGCAGCAATATATCTCCTTGTGCACGTATAGCCCTTGATGCTCACTTTGTGCCTGAGATAAGTGCTGTGCATGAGAATGGGAGCTGTCACTCTCTGAATTTCCTGGTCTTTGTGTAATTAAATTATTGAGCATGATATTGTATTAGCTGTGGCAGGCAGGCATAGCCCTGAATGCATAAGGATCTCTGGTCAGGACACTGCATGCTGTAGAGTCTGGGTTTTTAGGATACTTACCCCATCAGGATGCAGATTTATCTGGAGGTACAGTAAAGAACCGGGATTAGTAGTTTGGGATCATGCCACAAAGCTAGTGGCTGAAAAGGCCACCGTTTCTACTGCATCCCAAAAGGGTGACACTTTTATAATTTGAATATTTCCTAGTTTAAAATTAATGTCTTCTCTAGATTATTTTCCAGCTTTTATATCAGACTTTAGAATACCATGAGGGGGTTGTTGTTTTTTTTTTCCTGTTAGAAGAATTGTTTCATGCTCACACCACAGGACTGGGATACAAGCAGGGATGGGTAGACGTGCGCTGTCTATACATGCTACACTATCCAGGTTTACAGGAGCCACACTATCCCCTGGGGGAACGTTTAGCAGAAGCTGTGTCAGCTGCCAGTTTAGGCGTAGTTGTAAACCCAGGACTGTTCAGCAGAGTTTGCATAATTCTTGTAAAGCTCCAGAAGTTACAGTTTTGGGATATTAACTTGCAAATAACTTTTTACCAGAAACCATTACTTCTAACCAGTGTGATGCAAAGTGAGAAAAATCCCTCTCTCCAAAAGACTTCCTGAAACCTCATCTGAAAGATTGCATGTTGCAGAAAAGTTTTATTCCTTGTTCCAAGATTATCAAACATGCTGGACTCCAGGCTAATTTCTGTTCTTCACTTCAACTGCTTTTAGCTATAATATTCTTTAGGGTCTGACATGAAAGGTGGGTTTCTGCTTTATGGAGCATATGTAATGTGTGAAGGCACAGCCACAGTAAGCATGTGGCCATTAAAAAGCCCCCAGATATATGTAGAACATTTGTTTGGCTTTGGTTGAATGTTATATACAATAGTTTTCTCAGTGTATTTTATCCGAAAGAGGCTTTCCTACATCATCCTGGCTACTGTTTTGATTTGGAAGGAATAGAAACATCAATGTCCCTTCCAATTTCCTCTGCTCTGGTTTTGTTTAATATAATTAGCTTACTAAGCAGTAAGAGACAGTCAAGGTCATTAGCATCAGCTCCGTGCTTTGTCTTGACATTGTAGCCACACACTTTTCCTTCAAACTTCTTAAAAATACAGTTAATTTTTAAAGTGTAGTGACTGTAGGAACACATTCCAAATGGTGTTTCCTTTCCTTGTTTCTGCATTGTGCTCTTTTTGAGTACAGAGAGGCTCAGGTGGCAAGATACTATTCTCTCAGAGACAAGTGATTCTGTTCTTTGTGCACAGAAAGTACAGGGTATGTTTTAAAGAGAGCTCAGAAGAATGGGAGTGCTGGGCTTCAACTCCTAGAGCCTTACTGAATAAGGTGAATGATAATTAAGTAATGGCAATATATGAGAAGCACCTGGAAATGAACATCTGTGTGATTTGACCCCCTGTTGTGTCAAAAAGAATTTGTCAAACAAGGGTAAGATTAGTTTGTCATTTATAAGAAAGTAAGCACCACTGTGCCCGGTCTTAGCTACACGGTGATTTGATCACAGGAGTAAGCAGGTTTTTGGGGAAAGGATTTTGTTTCCAAACTCTTTTTCTACATATACTTCTCATTGCTTTTCCTTTCACAAGCAAAGAGCACCTGAAAGATTAGAGAAAAAGTACCAGTTAGGGCTTGTCAAATACCTCTTCCCTTCTGTCAGATGTTTTATGAACTGAGCAATCTACATAACTGAATTAATTTTCATTATAAACACAGCAGTTGTGTTTATCTGGGAAATACTGTGGTTAAAAATGACTCATGTATACCTTACAGAACTATTCCACAATAAATATTTTTTTGCATAAAAGATAAATCCTAAAGGCAAGGTTTTTTCAGCTCCACTTAAGTGTCTGGCTAGAATTCAGACAGATCGTCTATTTCAAAATCAAAATAAGCCATTTGAGACCTTTACATTTTTAGGATACTTCTTTCTTGCTAACAACCACCTTGTAGTGGAGTCTCTGCACTCTTTGGCATTGTCTGTTCTGTGTAAGGTAGAAGTTAACACTTCGAAGTAGATTTATTTCTTTTTCTTTTTCAAACCAAATAAAAGTAGAAACATTTGCATCTTTGATCTGTATTACAGAAATTTTCTGAAAAATGCTGTATTTGTGTAGTTAAACTGAGACATTCCTTGGCATTGTGTATTAGGGGACAAAAGGATATATTATATGCCTTTTCTTATTTTTAAGGTGCCATGCATAGTGCTGTCTGTATGCTGTAGAAGAGAAAATGCCTACTTGTTTCTTTTATAGAACTGAAGGGCAAGGACACTATGCAATTCCTCAGAAAAATGGTTTCATTCTGTATTATGAAAGCATATATCGCCTTTTATTGAAAAGTATGGCAACTGTTTCTAATTTCCAGCTCTTATCTATGCAAACCACCGATTTTAAAAGTAATGGTCATTTTGTACATGTTGGAAACAAAACCAGACTCTTAGTGACTATCTTCTTACTCTTTTTTTTTCCCTACCCGTGACAAATATAGCACAGATTTGCCAGTGTTTTACTGATTGATAAAAGCAAATGTTTTCCTAGGAATTGTACCTTTTCCTGTCATTGCAGCTGCTGTCCTTGTTCTTTAATCTCTTTTGACAAATTAAAGTAACACTTCAGCTTCATTAGACAAATGGCATAATCTGCAAAGCTCCAGAGCTGGAACCACTTGCGACTGTGCTGAACTTCTGCAGTACCTTTCACCTAGAACAAGGTCAGGGCGAGCATTTCTGCAAGAGATTTAACATGATGCTTCGGAAGGCTTTTCTGAAAACTGTGATTGGAATCTCCCTAAGAATTGCATCGTGAATGAGGAAGAGGCAGTCTGGAAGTATGTTAGTAGGTGCCCATACATATGTTTACTTAGCTATTTGTTAAACAAAGGAAATCAATAATGAGTGATTTAGAAAGAGAGCAGATCGATGTAATTTGTGTAAAGCATAAATGCAAAAATAGTGTCATAGAAATCTGAAGGTCCTTTGACCACATTTCCTTTAGTCTTTTAAAGTCGCCTCTTTGTCTTGCAGGAGCTCAGTGAAGGAACTGAAATGAAGCTCAAGGACTGTGTTGCATGGTGGGAGGAGAGGTCTGTTCTCTGCCCTTGGCATGGGCAGAGTCTGGTTGATCTCTGCAGAGCTGCCTTAAGCACTAGAAGTGCAGCCCTTCCTTCTGCAGATATAGTCAAGATGTTAGTGAATCTCTTGCAAGGAAAAAGATAGGCATGACTGATGAGGAACATCTTCCTAATGCACGTTATGCGCGCCAGTTGATGTGAGCTCCTTGTTCATAATGTGGACTCTTGCAATGCCTTCTTGCTATTATGGTTAAATTTCCCCTGTGAATTATGTAGGGAGACATAACTGAGATTTTTCCCTCTGCAATACATCTTTTTTATTAGAACAATTTTCATGTTTTAACTTTTTTCCATCAAAAATAAGTACTTTACTGGAGCACCTGGATAAAACTGCTTTTCTGACTCCCCAGATATCCTCTAATTTTATTCCAGCAGTAGCAAGAGGAAGTATTCTCTTTTTCTTCTTCACAGATTTGCAGAATGCAGATATCAGGCAGATATATGATAATGAGTTTCAGGAGTCTGACTCCAACATTGCTGATAGTTTGGTACAATTAAGTCGGGTCTAATCTTAAAATAGCCCTAAATCCTAAATAAATATAGCATTAGGGTTGCAATGAGTAATTCCTGTTTTTCAAAAACAGTAATTGAATGTGCAAATATTAAAGGTAAACCACATGGGGGCCCAGTACATAACATTTCTAATCTACTTAACAGTATCATTTTATATGGCTAGATTCAATTAAAAAGATAAATGCATTCAGTTTTCTCAGTGGTGAACCTGTACATACTTTGTATTCAATCTAACTCATAGGATGTAATTTTAAGCATTCATTTGTGGCAGTGATTTGAATATTTTTTAACCCTCACAAAAATTAATTTATTGCATTAATAAGGGCTCTGGAAGATCTGGCAAATCTTGCTGAGACAGTTTGACATTCCTCTCTCTAGGTGTCTGCCCTCCTTTTTCCTTCCATTCTCTGGCAGGGCAGAAGGGTAATGTGTACTTCTGCATCCCTTCTGTGGTCTCTAGGTTGCTGTGCTGCCTGAAGCTGCCAATGAAGGGCCGGGAAGGTAGGTCAGCAATGTCCATCCTAAAAAGCAGCTGCTGCAAGGCTCTCCAGAGCTCGTCTGTCAACGTCCAGACATTCACAGGGAATTATTTGCTTGTAATGATCTGACTCTAAAAATGGCACTTTGGTTAGATTTTAGTAAAGGAGATGATGGTAAGAAGATCCCCAAAATCTCTCATACAGAATTAGACTGTAGGTTGTTTTCCTGATCTATGTTGATGCTCTGCCCTAAGCTGAAACTGTTCGCAAAGTTTTCATATGATTACGTATTCAGCTATAATGTATGAGTAGAGCAAGACTATATTATTAAGTCATCCAGGACTGCAAATACTAGGCACTGAGGAACTATTTAACATAATGGTATTAGTAGACTGTATCTTTGTCTGGACTGTTTATTAGGATTGGCTCAAGCAATACTATATCGCTAAAGCCAGAAGGTACATGATTGAGCAAAATTTCCTAAGGCGATTGTAACTAATGCAAGAAACTAGCCATATACCTAAGGTTTATTACCTATTTTTCTAAATTTTGTGCATGGTTTATAAAGATCATTGTGCCCAAGGCTCCTTATTTTCCACTTAATCAACTACTACTTCCATGGCCCAGTTGCATTTCAGCAAACATCCTTTCAGTGTAACGTGACACACCCAGTGAATTTGCACAATGCCTGCTTGAAGGAAGCCCTGATCTTTTTTACATCTGAGGACAATGATTCAAGTGTTTAAAATTATCTGAATGTTCTGCATATCAATTCAGCATTGTTGTCATGCCGAGGTCTTTCTAAATGTGAAATTAGTAGATTTAGGACCCAGAGCTCCCCTGGAGTGTCCCCATAGATAGATTGTAGGTCACAATAACATGAGACAACCTAATTACCATAGCCATTCAAGGGAGTGAATGCACAGTAGGCACTGGATTATGAATGCTCAGTTCCAAGGAATCCATTCCCTAAATGGTTGCTGCTGGGTCCTTTGCAGGCATGTAGGGTTTTTTATCTGTTTAGTCGCATATTTGTTCTACAGCCATCGTGGCAATATTACTACTTAAAAATATCCGCAAAGCTTTGAAAGATTCATCATCAAATACAAAGTGTATTTATGCAAATGCCTAATTCTTTTTTTCCCTTTTCATGCTGAAACTTGGAGGGGGGAGGGGAGCTGTTGATTTGGATTGTCATGCTTATGACTCCTGGTGTCCCTTTTACATTTGTTTTTGGTTTTCCGTATGATATTGCAGATGTGGGGATTGTCTCAGTCAGAAGCCCAGGAAAACTTGAGGAGCTCATTTTAATTGTGTAGCTGAAGATTTTTGTTTGTTTGTTTGTTTATAGTAGTAGTAGTAACCACAATGCTGTCTCCATTGCTAGGAAAACTGAGATCCTGCTTCTAAGAGGGTACCCAGATTCAGTTGGAGAACTGGAGTTCAATGTAGTTGCTCTCTAGAAACGTTGCAGTGTTTTGTGTTTATGGTGTACATCACTTGTTTCTAAACCCGGTCATAGCAACCATCTTACTCTCCAAAGGTAACTAATGTTGCAGCGCTCATTTTCCATTTTAGTTTAAAGCTTAAAAATTCAGACACTCATGGGCAGATTCTGCATGGCAGTGCCCAGGTCAGCTGATCCACATCCTTTCTGCAATACAGTCCAGGCTTCACTTCTCTCTTAACATGGGCTTGCATGTCGGCACTTGCATCTCAGCTTCAGAAGGATCAATTTAGCTTCTGTCATCTGGGAAGGAGTTTAAGTGGAAGGAAAAGAAAGCAGGGTCTGTGTGTCACTGTATTGTGTGTGTACCACTAGAAAATCTCTTCCCATGCAGATGATGCCCTAATGAGTCAAAGTGTTAAGTCTCCACTCACGCTTGCCTCCCATAGTTCCCAGGACTGAGCTGCGCAGAGCTGGCAGTAAACTCCTTAAGGAAGACTTGGTAGTTGCAGAAGTGACTGAGACAAGAAGATGGAAACGCTGTGTTTGTTCTGCCATGTCCCTCTTTGCCCCTTTCAAACACTATGCTGAAATGGTTGGTTGTAAAGGCTGTAAACAGGGGTTGGTATAAACATCTGCATTTTCCTGTGTTATAAATAGCAACAGCCCCGAAGGACAAAGTTTCGTTCCAAACAACCACAGTTCTGGGTTGTGCCTGGGTTCGTTTCTACAGCAGGGCAGGGGCAGCCTACCTGCAGTTACCAAATAGAAACTCTTTCCACTTTGTATTTTAGTGCACAGTTTAGGCGCAGAAGTTAAGGCCAGGAGTTAACTGTATTGGGAGTGCCATACTTCTGCCAGCTCCCCAAATACTTTCAATGGCAAAGCTTAGAGAATCTTAAAGGATGGCTTGCAACCAACTCTAAAGAGGAATTGACCTAGAAGAATTATCTGTGGATTGTTTGGTGGTTTGTTTTGGTTTTGTTTTCAAGAATCTACTCTTCAAGCAGTGAAAAGATTCTTTTCAATATATTTTTTTAAAATATGATTTATTAGTAGTATTCGAACTTCTGGTATTAATCTTCATTTTGGTGAGGACAGAGTCATGATTTTGCTACAGTAAGAATTTATTTATTTAAGAATACAGCCCACAGGTATATTATACTATTTCTACACTGTTACTATATATTCAATATATACAGGTGCTTAAATAGGCAGACAGATAAAAAGTACATTCTACAAACTACCTGAGTATTTGGGCATCTAACTTTGATTTTAAGTTTAGCTTGTTTTCAGTGGTAATTAAGCTCTCTCCCTATTTCAGTCCCAAAGAAAATCTCCAAAGAACTTATCTGCCTATTTAGATACATAAGGATCCTTGAAAATACCATTTTTTCTAACGACTCATCTCCACAAGGAAGTGGAGCTGTTGCTGATGATACATCTAACTAAGAGTCTCCTTGAACTGATTTTTAAATGGAGCTTCACAGGCTGTGGCAAGAGTACTACAAATACTTTTGTTCCATTACAAAAGGTTTCCCATGCCAGTTACACTTAATATTACACATCTGAGGGATAAAAATCCCAATGTCTCAAACTAGGTTCTAAAATAATCATAATAATAATTCAGGACTTCAAGAGGGATTTCGTTATTTCGGAGGCTGCTGAGCTACAGTAACTGCATCTGGCTGACAAGGGAGGGAGATTATCTGGGGCAGGAAATGGAGTAGGAATACTTTCATCCTGAAGTCACCACTTTAGGTCCTGCCTGGGGCAGGTGGTGGTGCTCCCCATCAGCTGGTAAAGGGCCTGATCTGGGTTTCTGTGGGCTCTGCGAAAGGAGAGGGGGCACTGCCTGCTCAGCCCCAGCCCCTGGGACAAAGCTCTCATTATTTGATGGAGATTTAATGGTGCATTATGAAATGAAAGTCACAGAGGCCTGCATGGTTATAGTCTTTGCTTTCACTGCGTGTTAACCATGGGGTGAGTAATTGAATGCTCATCCATGTGTGACTGTCTGTGCTGCCGCAAGCTCATTACCAGTATTAGTGTGCTGAAGTCATCCTAGCCTCCGTAACGGTGCTGTATGCGGCTACCACAAGAAGTGCTGCTTGTCTTTATCCTTGTTCCAGTGTGCTGGGCAGCAGTTCCTGGTAGCTGCTGGAAAATCCCAATTTATAGAATTATTAAAATTCCTTTCTGTGCTATTAAAGCTGTGCGCTTGAATCCAAACTACCAAGGGATTTGCATGCTTGCATGGCCAAGTGGCTGCCTGCTGGTCAGATGCTGTGGCTCTTCATTTTCTTATAGCATGAGGGCTGGATGCAGCTTGGTAAGCATTGCATACAGTGAGACGATAGAGAGAGAGCAGAGGAATAAAAAGCAGAACGCTTCAGGTGAAATCTCAGGTCTGTGGGAGACCTGCGCCTGGGGGCTTCATGGTGTTTCATGACATCAGTAGGTACCTGGTTATTCCATTTCTGCTGCGTTTTTGTCAGAGTTTTCCCTCAAGCCACATGGTAGTAGCCAAGGTGAGTGAAGGGGTGAGCACACCTAGTATCACAGTGAAAACCAGTATCAAGGACAAAATAAAGATGCGGTAATGTGTAGGACTGCCATGGGGGGAGGCAGCCTCTCTCACCTCTGTGAGGATAGGTTGTGCAGAAGGTGTCTTTGGGAATGAAGGAAAACTTTTGCTGACATTTTCCGTCATGTCCTTGATCTCTACAAAACCAGTCCTATTTGCTAATTCACCATACTGGGGGATCAGTGGTTTCTGAGAACAGATCAGATGACCCATTTCTCTGGGCCCTTTCTTGAATGTCCCCATTGTGTCACCCCTTGATACCACATTGGAGATCCCACAACAGGGTTCCTGCATCACAAGCTTCCTGCCAGTGGCATTTGTGTCCTTGTGGCCTAAGCCTCTCCTTAAAGAGGCTCTGCAGCTCTCCTGGGAGGACCCATAAACATATCCTGCTAAACGCAGTGGGGGCAGGAGGGAGTGTCCTCACGGTTGGAATATGAATTGGAAATTGAAGACATGTCCTCTTCTGCTGTCCAGGGCAGTGCTGGGAAGTGGATTAATCTGCGTCAGAGGTGAATAAGAGGATGGAGAAGATAGACCAACTTCTTTTCACCTTTACGTCTTTATTTAGAGAGGAAAAAAATTGTTAGCAACTATTTCAGTCAGTTTTTTGGGGTAAATGACAAAGCATTTTGGTATGCAGGAAACAACTGTTTCCCCTGTAGAGTTTTTGGGCACTTGAAACAAGGCTACTCCAAATCACTAAAGAGTAAAACAACTACAGAGCCTGATTATTCACCCTGTAAAAGCTTTTAAAGAGTTTCTCTTGTATCAGGTGGAATGATGATTCCTCTACATGCCAGTAATACCATTGTGTTTGGTTTGCGGAAGTTTACCTCCATGTGGCAGTGGACTTTTATAAAGGCACTGGTGTTTTATAAAATTCCTATCTGATACCAGGACATAATATGTGGAATATTTCATGTAATTCAGTCACCAACATATCTAAGAAAATGGCAAAATAATAAAGAAATATTTTTTTGCAGTTTCATGAGGAGACTTGAAACTCTGCTTATGCTGCAGAAAACAGAAATGTCACTGGTTTCCAGAGTGGTGTTTTCCTGTTCTGTAAACAATAGAGCCTTTTCTCCTAAATCATTAGGATGTTGAGGGGCTTGGTTATTTGTCTGTTGGTTTACAAGGACCTGTGCCTTAGCTGCATGTTTAGTGCATATCTAATATGGTGTTTGTGGTTATGTGCATGTTATCGCAGCCCAACTGCTATGTCCAGCAAACCTTTCCTGACCTTGGAGGTGGTCCATGCAAATTCGGGGAGGAGGTCTGTTGTCTTGTGCTTTGTAAGTCAACAGGTCAGGGACTTCATAATGCAGAAAGGAGGTTCAGCAAATATCAAATATGAAGTTGTACTTACTGAGTAGGACTGGAGGACAGACAGAGATGCAAAAACCTAAGGGGTGTGTTAGTGGGTAAGGGACTGCTGTACAAGTGCAATTCCTTTCACGTGTTACATGATAGCTTGAACAGCAACAAAATTCACTTTGTTAAATCCTCAAACCACTTAATCCTATGTCTTGTTGTCACTGCAACATGGCTAAATCAGCAGGAATTGTATGCCTGGATAGGGGAGCCCCGGTACTGGAATTGGGGGTTGGATGGGCACCCAGAAATAGACACATTTGGAGGCTGAGTGGGGGCTTTTAAAGAAGCTGAAGCAGAGGTATTTGGTTTGACTGCTGTATTTATTAATAGTTGGCTGGTGCTGTGCAGCGCAGTTTGCCTGCTCATCCCAGGGCCGGCAGGGATTGCCTGCATGCCTTTCCCAGCTGTTGGTGTGGCAGCTGTGGGGTCCTGGCCGTAGCGCCTGATTCCTGCAGGTTTCCCCTTCCCAGCTGTTCTAGCTGGGGGTGTACGTGTCAGAGAGGAGCGGTTCCTCTGCTCAGAAGACCCTGCCACAGGCAGGGCCCCAGCAATGGGGAGGGAGAACTGAGAAACAGCAGCTCTTAATTGGCTTTGATTTCTTGGGCATCAAGGCTGTTCAGTCTTGTCTGCGCTGCTGTCCTTTTCCCTTATCCCTTGCACCCCCCCTCTCCCCCCCCCAGTTTGCAGACCATGATGAACCAGTTCCTGTCCCACTGCCCTCCTCCTGCCTTCCAGTACTCAGGGCTATGTGGTGAACAGCCACAGTGCTGACAGCCCTGGAGGTGCCCCATGTCTTGTGCTGCACTAGAGCAGAGCACCAGGCATTTTGTTTTATACACACATTACTCTTGTTTGGGAGGGAAGGCATGCATTGGGCACCCTCACCCAAAGGCACAAGGTGGGAAAGGCCAGCAACATGCTCTTGGTACGTGGTGCCGGGGTGAGTGCTGAGAGAAGTGTGGTGCTACCTGAGGAGCACAGTTATCCAGGGGACTTCTGTACCTGCAGCAATGTGGAGCTGGTCCCTGCTCTCCTCCCTGCAGGGTCTAGCCTGCTCAGGGCCAAGAGGTGTCAAGCAGCTGTAGAAGGGTCCCCAGCCTGTCTGCCACCCTGGAGAAGCCCAGATAAGGAGGAAATCTTCCATTACACTAGTGAAAGAAATGGAAAAAACCCTCAGTAACCACAAAAGTGAAAGAGAGGAAAAGCAAGAGCTGGTGGTCCTCTTTGGGAAGGGGTGTTTGTGTGGGCGGATGTAGAGCAGCTGCGGAAAAGAGGTTTCCCATGTGAGATGGGGAATGGATTGGTCGATGCTGTAAATAGGAGGTTGAAAACAACTGAAAACCTTGTTGTCTTCTGAGAAAAAAGACAGTGTGGGAACCTCCCACTGCCTGCAATTAGGGGGTGATGGCTGCAAATGAATGCTGACTAAGAAGTGCAGAAAGGAGGAGCGGCTGCAAGTTATCTCCCCTCTCTCTTCTCCACTGAGTGGGTGTCATAACTTGTGTTTTCACCCATCCTGTTTAATTTATTTCACAGGTTTTCTTAGCCAAGTCTGGAGAGTGTTCCTTTTTCAAGCATACTTATCCAGAGAAGGTCTGAGGTGGTCTCTGCTTGTTGTTCATAGACTGACTGGTGGGCTGTTGACGTGTTTTGTTTAACTTGCATTTGCGGTTTTCAGTGTTTTAAATATTCAGAGTCTAAGAATAAACAGAACGGAAATTAGCTCCAGTGCATTAAAATTAGCTCAGGGTGGGGGGATGTATAATTTAAACAAAAATTTGAGCCAGCAAATACCTAAAACTTCCTGGGAAGTCCCTGTGCTGTGAGAAGGGGATCTCGGCCTGCCACTGGGATACTGCTGAAACTAGAATGCAGAATAAGATTAAAATGAGTACTCCAGACTTTCACTGTATGTCCTAAGGACAATTTTAAAAAGCCTTTTCATGATGCTACATGAGCCATTCAGTAACAAAGTCCTGTGTACTATCTCAGGAATAGCATAGTCCTGCTTCTTTGCTAGTGATGGTCTTAGATGTTTCCAGCCAAATTTTTTGTGTACTCCACACCATTGTCAAGGCCAGATAAGAAATCATCCCATTCAACCTCAGGAATTGCAGGAAATAAGTGATTAAACATAAATCTGAAGTGTTCTGTTGAAAATCATGAAAAGGGTTTTGGGTCTGGGATCATGGGCACCTCCCGGTGTGTATTTCTGAGATCTGAGGGCTGTGACCAACTCCAATAACTAATTTCAGTTTACTTTTCCTCACTTTTCTAGCACAGAATAGGTATGTTCTCAGACAATACTGTAGCATAGCAACTTCTCATTCAAACTGAAAATTACAGGGAAAGTGGTTTGAAAATTGTGCCGTAATTGATTTCTTTTCCAAGTAAACTGTAGAGCTCTCCTTTTCAAATTGTGCTTCAGTGAAATTTCCTTTAGGTTTGCTCTTCTCTACATTTCATTTACTCAGTTTCTTTCTAAATTAGATCACTGAGATGCCATATCCATCACAAGAGTACTGCACATTCTTCACACGTTTTCAGTCAAAACCTGCCACTATTTCTTTTAAGGAGATAGGGGTGAGTTCATAATAATACCGAAACAAATCTTTCTTTCTATTCATTCTTCTCATGGATTACATGATGGGGCTTAGAAATGAGATGCATCACAACAGTTCATTCATTTCTGCTCTGCATATGAAATTCAAAGCTTACAGCAGTGCCTAAAAGCTAGCCTCACAAGACAGAATATTGTAGAACTGTAGAGCTGTATCACCCTGAAATTGGGTCCTTGGTTTTGACCTTTTGTGTAGACCTGTCCAAGGTTAAATAGAAGATGAAAGCAGTATTAGGTTATACATAAAGATGGTAAAACTTGCCAAGTACTTGCAACTGCCACGTAAAACCCTGAGTTATCAGAATAGTGAAGAGGGAAGGAGGCCAAGATACAAAAGAAAACATATCCTCCCAGAAAGGACAGGACTGTGGAAGCAAAACTGTCTGTAAGTTTTAATATGGCCATAAACAAAGCACTGTATGTCAAATGCATTAGAAAAAAAGAGACTACTGCTGCTTGCTAGAAAACAAAATGGGCTGTGTTTCTCTTTTGACTAAGTTGTGTGCCTGTGGCTCATGATAGGGCCCGTTATTTGGGGAAGCAAAAAAATCTTTCTCAGTGTGTTGCAGTCTTTGCTGGAAGAAGGCTGGAGCAGAGGGGGATGGCCTCTATGGTTCCATCAGGGCCACCAAGAAGGTGACCCAGAAGCTTCTACCTGCGGTATCTCCTAGTTGAAGTGTCGCAGTGCTTAATGCATGTTATGGTACATTTGCATCAGAGGTGCTAGGCTGGGCACTGGGTACAACTATTTTAGTTCCCATCTAGTCTCTTATCTCGCCACCCCTGCTTAGGGGGAGGGTGTTCTACAGTGTTTTGGCTAGTGAGAAGGCTGCATGGACACATTCACTGCTCTTGATCTAACCTGGATATCCCAGCACAATCCTGCAGTGAGCAGGGGAGAGACATATTTGTGTAGGTAAATGTCCACCGCAGTTTGTCATTGAAATATGCAAGCATCAGACTGAAGTTGATTTGGTATGACTAAAATTTTATCATAGCTTAACACTAGACTTATTTTTATCATTGCTAAATAATGGTCATATATTGATCTGAGTCATACAGGCTAAAGTAAGTTTGAATTAACATTCTGATTATTTCAGTAATTTTGTATTTTTAAGAGGTTGTTAGAGTTAGTTTTAAATAATTGTGTAACAGGTTGACCTTTCATGGTGGATTCAAGGATGGATTCCAGGTGCAAAATCATGCTTTTGATGGAAAGCTAACTCAAGGAAATAGAAAGCTTCAGTCTAAGGGTCAGTTTTTGACTTCCAAACCTCTAGGGGAAAACTCCATATAATTTTAAGCATTTTGTTTCAGAAATAACTTGCAAGACTCCCAGGAGTGTTTTACATTTGGACAGTTACAGCCTAAAAGGCAGAAATAGAAACGAACGCAAACTTAACAAATTGCAGGAATTGCTCATGTGCAGGCTGATCACAGCCAATGGCTTTCAAGACAAAGCTTTAACATATGTTAGAAAAAGACACTGTTATCACTTCAAAAATCACTTTTAAGGAATTGTTCATTACAACTGAATGCTTCTAAACCTGAAACAAAGAACCTAATTTCTTATTTCTCTTGCTCATATAAAAGCTGAAATCATATATAGCCCTAACTCATAGCAATCAAAGTAGTGTGCCACTTTGTACTTTGCAATTCAGCTTTATGACACTTGAAAACTTTGTTCTAATTTCTGCCTTGCAGAATTCTTTATTTGTTACAGCTGTCGTTCCAGCTGCAGGTGAAATCACGGCCCCTCAGACTAAGAGCAAGGATGAGATGTCATTTCTGAAAAGGTTGTTATTTTACAGTAGCATTCAAGGTGTTCACAGTATTTCTGTGTATCCAGGATAGAAAAGGTAGGAAACAACAAACCAAGAATACTCAGACAACAGAAGTAAGTAGGATCAACTTAGACAGGCAGAAGGATGAATTGAATTCTGATCAAGGATTTGTTCCATAATGGATATGTATAGGAAGCTTTTTAAATCCTAAAATACTGTGCCATCACTAGGTTAACACTTGAGGGAGTTTCATTGTAATGTTTGCAATGACAGTCACTATAATAAACTTCTACACTACATTTTCAGAAACATAAATATCTGAAGGTGCAACTGGGCAGTGGAGAACTGGGGCTTTAGGTGATAAGCATATATGGGTCCTGCATTCTTCTTCTCGGAAAAAGAGCCTGCATAGTTCAAATATCAAAGGTCCTGTGTGCTGCTCTGTTCAGAGGAGGTCATTCTGAGCTTCACTTGTGTCTAAAAAGTAATGATGGATATTAAAAAAATAAAGATAACTATACATATGTGGGTGGGCAAAAGAAAGCAGCATAAACCAAAATCCCAACTGAAAAAGGCTTTAAAGCCCTAATTCCTGGTTTCCTGCTCATAACCCTCATCACAGTGTGCCACAGTTGCAGAGTGGCAGTTACACAAGAACCACAAAAGGGGACAACAGAGTGGCAGTGTTATGCTGGCTGAAGTATCCACACGTGGTGACTCTGAGCATCTGCTCTGCACGGTTTCCCACCAGATACTTGTGTTTTAGGAAAGCAGGGTGGGGGGAAGAGGAGATGCAACCGTATGTTTTCTGTGTTAATATGGGTCCCACTCAAAAGCTAAAACAGATGCTGGGCAGGAGCTGAATTTGCATCCACATCATTCAGCTTGTCAAACTGTTTTTCTGAAAATTGCATTTTGGGCTGTGTTGTCCAGGAGTCAGGCATTGTCATGCATCCACAGGCCTTGTCTGGGAGCTCTGCAGATATCATTCGGAACATAATTGTTTTAAATAAGAAAGTGAATAAATTCCTATATTTAGCAGCTGATTAGGCCCTCTGTTTTCCATGTATTTATTCATACGCCTAATTATATTCCAGTGATTACTTCCTTCACAATTATTGGAAATACTCATGTAATAAAGTTAGCATATGTGCTTCTTCAAGAGTAAGCCTTAAATCATAGAATCATAGAATAGTTAGGCTTGGAAAGGACCTTAACAGCATCTAGTTCCAACCCCCCTGATCACTAAATTGTTCACTTCTCTTCCCAACTGTTCCCTCATTATTCAATCTGAATAATATGAATGAGTAGAAAAAATAAAGTAGTCAAGACATTAAGTTCTACAGCAAGAATCATACCAGTTACTGCTTTATAGAGGAGGAAAAGGAAAGGAGGTGAGGAGAGACAAGGAGGGAAATTTAGCTGCTGATCAGACAATGTATAACCATAGTCTGTCACTGACAATGTTTCTTTCCAAATATACCTTTTCTGACTTCAGCAAATGCAGATCTTGAAACAGGTTTTAGAAAAACAAGGTGGTTGTATTTTCCCATTAAAGAAAGAAAGGATATTTTTTCTTTTTTTGAAGCTCTAGAAAACTACAATTTTCAGGAAAATAAATTATTTTCAGGCAATAGTGACAGAAACAGAGAAGTTTTTACAAGTACTTTCTGTTGCCTCTGTCCCAGCTCATCTTTTTTGTTATTCCCATTTAGGATAAGCATCTTCTTGGTTTAGACGCACATTTATTTCCACTAGTAGTCTGTGGGGAAAATAGTTTTTCTACAGTTAAAAGCTAAATTTCTGAGCTACATATTTAAAAATAAAGTTATTTTTTATACTTCTGAGCAATGAACTCCCATTCTGCGTGATGTATTTTTGAATAAAGTTTAAAAGGGTCAAATATGCAGCGTGTGGAAAAGCAGTAAATTGCCAGGAAGTGGAACTGTGGTGCTCAAAGTAGAGGTTCATTCTGTTGGATGCAGTTTCTAAATGTTATGGATTATGAGGATGCTGTATTGGATATTATGGAGTAGAATGAGAAACATCTTGACTGGAGAAGAACACAGTGTAACTTCAGTGGTTAAGTACCATCCATTCTGGTGCATGGGAAATACCTGCCTAGTCTGAGAAGCAGCATAGAGCCCTGTCTACTTATGTAGAGATTAACAATCTGTGCTGAGAAACCCCTTCTGTTGCGGTGACAAAGGCTGATCCATTGGAAGGCTATTGCTCAACCAGGAGTCTGCAGTCATCTACACAGTTCATAAGTATGATAATATGGAACTGCCAAGAATTTTATAGCTCTGAATGTGCATTCATACAAATAACACCCGAGGTTATGTCTCTCTAATGAAGGCATGTGGAGACAAGGCACACAAATATTTAGGTGTTGGCTTACTGTAGTCATGCAGCTTCTTTAACACAAGAGACACGTCTTTTAATGAAATATTTTAGAAGCACTGTTCTTCTGAGGTGCTACACAAATAAGACAAAACCAAGTAAGTGCACGGGGTAGCCCAAGTTCTCCTCATGAAACGGGAGATGAGAAGGCAGTAGAACTGAGCTACCGAAACTGGAGAATTCAGAAAACTGGTGTTGCTTGAAAATTGACTCCTTTTCACTGATGTCATTGTTGGAAGATGAGCAGGATCCCAGTGAAATGAAAGACATTTTCATGGATTCCTGCTTTCTAATAGGAGTTTGATGCTGCCAATTGAGTTGTAACAATGATGCAGTTGCTACCAGCAGTCTGCTTCAAAGGAGTAGGTGCATTTGGCATTATGTATGCTTGGGAGGCTTAAAGCCTGGCTGGAAATTTGGGGCATGAGGGAAGGAAGAGATATTTGTAATCTTCTGAAGGGCAGACATGGCTTCTGGGTTCATGATGGCTCTGCTTCAGTTCCTGAGGTCACAGCTTGGTAAGACTGGGGATAAGGAACAGATAGCAGACTGATGTTCTTAGGCTCTGGTTTGGCAGTTACACATGTTCCAACAGCACATAGCGCACGCTTACGAACATGAAAGTAAAGGTTCTCTCTCTGTGTGATCATCCTGTTTGCTCAGTGCATCATCAGTTGATTCAGCATTTATATGGATTTACTGTTCTTGAGATTTGAAGGAGTAAATGTAAGAAATTGCTGAACTCCCCCACAATGAAGTTTTGACTGTCATTTATTGTCATGGCACCAGAGGAATAAAGGGGAGCATGTTTGAGAACAGTTTGAAATAGGGTGCTTGGGAGAATCATAAAAACTAATCTGACTTTTAAGCCAGGGACATGATAGGAATTGTAATGAGAACAGTATTAGTGGATACATGGAAAACATGTAGATTGCAAAAGGACAACATGCCTCTTGGAAATCTTTCAGGAGGCAACAAGCCTGTAGATAAAAAGATGAGTCAGTTGTCACAACCTCCTTGGATTTTTCAAGTTGCTTTTTGCCCCTGAGAACTTAAACTGGTGTGCAATAAAGAGAAGATCCTTTTGTAGATTGAGATGGCTGAAGAAAAGGAAGAAAATGGGAGGAATACAAATTTTTCAGAGAGAGATCCCACAGGGGTGTTTGCTGTTTGCCATGTTTAAAGACCTAAGAAGGGATGTGTTAGGGAGACAGTGTATGCTGCCTATATAAAATTATTTGTGGGTCAAAACTAAAGCTGGCTCTAATGAAAGGCTTTGCTATACAAATGACTGAGAAATAAAATAGCAAGGCTAAGAAGGCTAAGGTCTAGTGTGCAAAGCAATATGCTTGAGCTAAAAGATGGACTCAATTAATTTGTTCCATTCAGGATCTTGGTCATGGCAAGTTCTCTGTCATCTCAGTGTTTAGTAGCAATCAAAATGGGAATTGGAAAATTAGGAATGGAATACCATGTGAAACAGTGAGTATAATTATGCTACTGATGTATGTCTTTGCTGCATCTTGAATGTTGTGTGGTGTTCTGAAAATTCTGTCTCAAAAGGCATATAGTGAAATGATGGAAGTACAAAGAATGCCCAAAGTGTTTAGGAACCATATAATGAGTCTATTTGAGATATGAATTGAACAAGGAGTCTTCTATGTGAAAATAGATGATTGGAGTGGGGCATGATAGAAGTTTATGAAATCATAAATAAGATGACTCAGGAATGTTCATCCACTTATGATCATATAATGCCATGGTCACACAGTGAAGTTATTGGGCAGGCAAGTTTGAAGCAGAAAATCCCTTTTCACATAGCACACAATTTCATTGCATATTTTGTTTCCACAGGTGCTGTAGAGGCCAACAACATAATTATGAATATAGATTAAATGATATAAATTAGAAACTGTCAGTAAACACAGAGGTCTGACTGAAACCATGGGCAAACAATTCTGTAACCTGCAGGGTACCAGTAGGAAAGAATAAGAGAAGGAGCGCTCTTTCAGGTGATTACTACTGACAGCTGTTAGGCAGGATATTGAGGTAACTGAACTTCTTTCTGAGTCAGTATGTCTGTTATTTCATAAGATTAAAATTATAAGTTATAAATTGTTGCAGAAGGAGAGAAGTTGCGGTGGCTGAAACTCTGCCAGGTTCCTATTGAAACTTTTCCTCAGTATTGGACTCTTAAGAAAAGTGAGTATTTGTCCTGTCCATTCAGTGAATCACAGCTCTAACTTTGAACTTCACAGATTTCAGGATTTTGGAGAAGGCCACGAGTCTACCTGTGAATTCCTAAAGCATCGTGGTGCCTCCTACCATTGCACCTCTGGTGCTGTGTTGCCAATGAAGCTGTGTTGCTATTAATGAGACCTTCCCAGCTGTGGCTACCTCCTGAATGCCTCCACACTGGGAAAATCCCTGCAGAGGGTGATTTGTGGTAAAGGTAATGCAGTCTCTGTCTTTTGAGGGATAATCAAGAAATCTTTTCATACTTTCTTCACAGGCCATGCCCCCTCTTTCTCAATGGATCTTGATCTTTGGGATAAAAATAAAGAATGGTGTAACACAGATTGCCAACATCTTCCTTCTTGTGTGAATTGATTGTGGAGGATGTGTGTGGGCACATGTTCTAGTCTTGATTTACTAATCACATTAAAAATCATACTGCAGCTTTGTCGAAACTTGTCTTGCAAGATACTAAAAGCTGCTGTTGACTTACTGATAATAATGAAAAAGGAAAGAAAGATCTAAGTATTAACCTCATGCTAACCAGAGTAAGACATTCCCTGAACTGAGAACTGAAAGTCTTGAGTTTTGTGATGCCAGAATAATAAAGAGGTTTGATACTTGGATGTTTTTATTTTTATTTTTTTTTCCTGACTCAGGGTGCCTTTAAAGTAAAAGTTTACGCATATGGTTATCTTAAAGTATTTTGTCCGGGAGGCTGTTTGTTAGACTGAATTGGTTGGTTTGAATTTTGTGTTTGTTCTCCCCTTCCAAAGCGTCTTTGCAAAAACTTCTTCTATTGCTATTAAAAATTATTAGGAAGAAATCAAATTCAAAGGAGTGTTGTGCTTGTTCCGCAGGAGAGTCTTACTATAGATGTTATTTCTTTTGAATGTGTTCCCATTCAGTTTTATGTCCTGTTGATGCAACTCTCAGTTTATGCTGGTCTGACAAAATAATGCTCCCAGTCTTCAGGTGTTTCTGCTCCATTGCCTTGCTGTTATTATATCACTATATTATTATGATGATATGACAGCAAACAGCTCTCCAGCAACTGTTCCATAAAGCCACTGACATAGCCCAGTCTGGTTACATTTTGGAGCTCTGAGTCACAATGTTTGGACTTCTGGCTTTTATAGTGTTTGAAAGTATTGCCCTTGCAAGTGCCCTGTTGTGAGCATTACCATGTGAGTCTATGCAAGGCCAAGGTGTGTACATTCTGCAGGAATAAAAATCATTCAGGCGTTCCAGGAAGGATGAGGAAGTGTTGGATAAAGAAAAATATTAGGAAATGTGACAAGAACTGTGGCAGCCTTGTCAGAGCTGCTGTTCCTCTGCAGATCACAGTCCCATGCTGGCTGGGGTACACCAGCAACATTCAGCTGACAGTGAGTTTCCGTGCACCTTGGGAAAAGACACCTGTAGCCAGCAAAGCAAGAGAAAGCTTCTGAGGGATTCACAGAGAGCAGGTCTGCTGTTGTGGGGAGATACTTAACATATCTTCATGACCTAGATTGAGGGACAGGAATTAGGGCTCACCGTAGCATCTGTAGATAGATATATTTATTGCCACGGTTGGACTGGTTTTAGGTACCTGACTTATTTCAATACATTGTGTGATGTTATCTGCAAAAGATGAAAGAACTCGGCTACTTTACAAATCAAGTGTGTGTTAAAATAACTCTCCCAGTGGACTGTGGCATGCGGCTTTCTTTCCTCCTTTGTACCTCAAATAGCCACAGACTACATGTAGATAGGGAGCAGGACACTCTAGTTGAAAGTAGCAGATCACCTTATGCTTATGTACATGAAGCAAGAATTGCAAATAACACAATAAATACACTGAAACTATGCAGCATTGCCTTTCAAACTTCAGCAAAAAGCTGCTGTTCAAGATGAAGTAAATCACAACAAAACCAAAAGTGGAATAAGGCTATGCACCCAGCAATACTAAATATGTATAACAAATTTATCAAGTAGAACTGCTGCTAAGCAGTGTGGCAATTTGCTATTAAGACTACATGATGCTATAAGACTATCATTTCAAATGTACTTCCAATTTTATTATCTACAATAGAATATTTTTATGTTCCTACTTCACCACAACATTTTGCCTTCTAGATAGGGCCAGTCTGTTACCTACACGTCTATGGAAGCCTTCTTAATTGACTTAAATATTAATTCCTGTGCTTTATCCAAAGTTGTGCTTCTGAATCAGAACATGGTTAATGGTTACGCATAGCTTCTTTTTCTGACATGAAACAGATTGTTGAGTGATGTAAACTTTCCCCCTAAGATTGATACCCCAATTTTTCCTTCTCAAAGCAGCTGTCATTTTGGCATCCAGAGGTTGAAATAAACTTGGCGTGCAGCCTCAGGAACACAGGATCCAAAGGGCTTGCAGTCGCTGCTGACAGACACAGGCTTGTACCATGACCTGATCCCACTGCCATGTGCAGTTGGTCAGCAAGTGCTTGTAACATCTGTTGACTGTTGTTTATTGTCTGCGGAACACTCATCTGCTGAGATTTCTTTTGTAGCTGTGGCACACCTGGTGGATCTGGTAGTTGTATTCCCACAAATAACAGGCAAGATCAGTTCCTTCTCCTAACAATGGGCAGCGGGCTCCAGGGGTGACAGTAAAGGGCTTGAAAACTGGCATGTTAAAGGTTGGAGTGGAATAGAAAGAACTCCTGGAGTCTTTAAAGCTTATGTGAAAATCAAGTGATGAGGTGGAACAGCAGGAATTTTTTGACACTGAACACTTATTCTCTGATAAGTACAGCTGCAACCCACACTGTACTGCAAAAATTCCCAGAGATGGAGAGTCGGGAAGCATCATGAGGGACATTAGCGCTTACCAACAATGAAGCATGTTTTTTACTAACATAGCGTGTTACTTACAGCATGGGAACTGTCAGCCAAATATGCGTATGTTCTGGTGTCCCAGCTCAGCAGCTGATAGCTGTGCAGAACCCAACTTGTGAATTTTCAGATTTAGATGGGGCTTTTATAACAAGGCGGAGGAGGAGGGAGAAAACCAGATCTGGCTGGTTCTGCTGCAGCTTTCCTCTGTGATACTGGGGCACTCTTTTGCCCTGAAGTAGACCATCAATCTTTTCTGCTTGGAAATGGAGATTATAACACTGCCATACCTCACAGGGGAAGAATGAAAATGCCTTGAGATAGTCCTCTGTGTTCTGCATGGAAAACACAGTGTTATTGTAGAACGACTGCATTTTATTTGATTAATGTTAAGAACAGATCCACAGTAAAATGGATCAACATACCTTTATTGGCACTCAAGGAGCAAATAAACATGCCTTGATTTAACTGCCACTTAGGTTGCTGAATTGCTTAAAAGTGGACCTTGAGCCTTGGAGATCCTGACTGACTTTAGGAAAAGTTGAGTAATAGCAACTGATGCGTGCGTGTTACTCAGTGTGGTCAGAAATTCACGGAAGTTCACTTGCTTGTGTGCTGGAAAACATACTGTTTGGTATGTACTAAAAACACACACCCACAAGTGAAAAATGCAGTGTATGTGTGCAGTGCAAGAAGTGGTACGAAAGGTACAGCCCTAATGAAAATTGAGAACACCTCTCCCTGGCTGCGTCATCTTACCTTCCTCACTTGTTCATGTTCCCAGATGTAGAGATATGAGCTTGGATAGGTTTTGGGTCTTCTCTTTGAGACTGCTGGTGTGAGATACATGTAAATAAACACGGCAGAGAACTCCAGCACACACATACAAGAGCTGTTGGTTGCAGCTGAAGAAAATACATATAATTGTTAGAATGTATGTTTTAGAATAGTTCCTTTTATCGCATAAAATAAGGCTGGGCTTGTTTAAATGTGAATACTATAGGAAAGATCAAAACCTGATTTTTAGAACTCTTAGGCAATTTCTCCTGACAGAATTAAGCTAAAGAGAATGACCAAGTAAATGATGGTCTGGAAAGAAACATTAGAGTAGTTACAGCATGTGGAAATTTGTTTGTGCCGTAAATCTTTTACCAATTGATTATGTTATTGGAATAATTATTTAAAATTCAGCGCCTTAAATCCTGATTGCCTACAAGGCCCAAGTTATTTTGCCTTTTCTAGGAAGGGCACTTGAAATTTAGATGTATAGAAATATGGGGAAAAAATAGTGAGAAAAATGAATACATGGTGAATAGAAAATTTAAAACTACATTTGAAACGTTTCCAGTACCATACAAAAATTTGCACTTTCATAGTTAATGAATGGCCTTTCCTTCCTTGCCCCTGATTTTAGTTGTTTGCAACAAATGAACTAAAGAACAAATATCTTGAAGTCAGCAAAGCCACCACAGCAGCTTCCACAAAGCCCTTTGCCAAACTGATTAGATTTGCAATTCATCCACTAAGCCTGCCCGGTCATGGTAGCATCACGCAATGAATCTTTTCATTGAATAAAACTGGACTTGCAGAGAACTAATGTATCTTCTTTTGTATGAATACCTCTGTAGTGCTTGTTTAAACATGAAATTGTTCTTGATTAACTCATGCGTGAGCAGGTTTAGTCTGGAATTGGAAAAAAAATCTTCCTGTTGAACTTAATGTAGTTGTTTAATAATTAAACAGAAGCAGTTAATTGGAAAATAGTGCATATGTCAGCAATCCTCAGTCTTTTTCCTTTGGATGGAAATGAATAGTGGTTGGCTAAAGAAGTGGTATTACAAAAATCTTTGGATAACAGGTTTTCTTAATTTGTTGATTTTTGTAATTTGTGGGAATAATAAGAAAGTATCTGACAGTTTTTGCATGTAAAACAACAGTACAAGTAGATTGGCATGAAGGCAGAAGAATCCTTTGTTTCTATCTAATAACTTATGGAGCTCCAGAAACTAAAGGTTGCACTGCTCAGCAGGGAATTTATGAGAACTATAGTGTGTCCTCAGTCTTCACCTAACAGCTATTCACATCCAGGCAGAGCAAGGACAGAGAACAACCTGGTTTTCATTCAGATCCTGGGTGGACTGGGCTTTTACAGACTTTATTTAGGATTCTTTTTTTACAGCCTTTGCATAATTATATATTTTCAGCATTGTTAGTGAGCACATCAGCAAGTGAGACTTACTATAACAAAGGACTGGATTTGTTCATTATGGATTGATTTATAAGACTAAGATTAATTAAAACGATATATTGTCCAGAAAATAGCTATTTTTAACTGGTGATCCAAATGAAGTAAAAAGAAGACTGTGCTCAGTTCTACCTCGTCCAATTTGTTCTTGTGTTAATCTAAAGAAAAAAGTGAATACCTTTGTTGGATTATTTTTATTTTAAGAAGCCTTCTATTAGCAAACTAAAAGTGAAGAACACAGAGGAAGAATCTTTCTGAGGCTGCTAACTTTAGAACTTAACCATAGAAGCAGCCTCTGCTAGCTCTGCCTGGAATGGCTTGAAAGCCATGTTTAAACATGTCTTGAACACAGGTCCTGTTGAATCAGTGGCAGACATGGTTTAGTTGACATGTAAATGAGGTGGCTGTAGTACCAAAACTGCAAAATTGTCACAGGCAGTAACTACTGAAAAACTTAAATCTATTAAAAATCAAACACAGAAGTCCAGTTTCTCCGCGTGGTTCTTCTCAGTCACTGGACACTCCTGTGCAGAGTGACTGGGCTTTACCTCCTACATGGAAGCAAAACAGCTGGGTCTGATCCAGGATCTGATGGGGGGGCAGGTGTAACAAGTCTGGTAATGACCAAGCAGCTGCTTCCACTAATCTGCTTCAAGGGGAGTTGGGGGTCTCTCCCATTCCATGCTGTGCTGTTAGGGTAAAGCTAGGTAGTGACCACATTCCTCAAGTGACTGTAATTCCTGGTCTTGTGCTTTGCGGTCTGTGTCCCAGGGCTAGGTCCTGTGTGTTCAGCACCTGGTACAATGCTTGGAGGTAAGTGCTATCAAGGTTGTGTGGAGTTGTGTTTTGGGCAATGGCCAAACACTCTTTAGTCAGGCTGTGTGAGCCAGGAGAACAAAAGTGTTTTGTCTTGGTTAGTGACTGTTTTTGGCTCTTGATGGAGTTAAAATGTTATCCCATGAAGGTTCACTTTGCTTCTTCAGTTCCTGGAGAGAATTTCTATGGAGATCTTGTGAATATCTTGCTTGTAAACCTCCTCTCTTCCTGTCCTGCTCTCTGCCAGCACCCCCAAGAAATACCTTGCTTGCTTTTTTAATCTCTTCTGTTAGTCTATGAGCAATGGTTGGCTGCTTTGGTGCAAATTGTGTGAAAGATGCACGTATCGATAGACATTGAGGGAGAGTTGGCTCAAATTGCACAGAAGTTTGCATGGGGTGTTGGGTTATGTCTCTGCCCTGGTGAACAATGGTACAAGACAAGCAAGGTTTCATGTGCAGGATAGTGTTGCAGATCAAGGACTATGCATGGTATAGATGGGTCTGGGATGCTGTCAGTGCTACAAGTTTCACCCATGGTGATATAAGAGATTTGAAGATGTATATGTCTGGCTGAGAGCGCCACAAAATGGGGCTGCAAAGGCACATGTGATGTGTATAATGATGTTTAAGCCGAGGCTGCCCTTACTAAGGAGGAATCTTGCGTAGTGGTGTATGTAACTAGAGAACTGGAATACAGGCACATGTTAAAGATGACTGCAATTTTATGCTTAGGAATCAGTAATATTGAAGGAACATCCTTAATCCTTCCACAGCAATCCAAACTATGGGTGTTTAGTTCCCATTTGTCACCATCATTTCTCTGATCTCTGCCTAGCTACGCTCATAAAGTGCCTCCAAGTATGTTTACAAAGATGTTTACTCTCCAAACCCTTCAGGCTGATCGTTCTGAAAGTACTTAAGGAATGTACCTGTCAACTTCGCTGGAAAAATACTCTCTCTATGTAAAAGACAAAGAGCTGCTCTGTAACACTGCTTGCAGTCTTCACCAAAATTCTGAGTCCGGATTGAAATATTTCTTTCAACTCCTATTTTTTATTTGTGTAATACTTTATATATTATATAGAAACATTAAGTTAAAGCCGTTATACTGAATGTTAAAAGCTCAGATTTAAAGACTTTACATCTGGAATATCGTGTCAAATTCTAACCAGTTTGTCAACAGAGGTAAAGTATTTTTACTTTGCGAGCCAGTAAAGAATGCCAGAATGATGTCTGCAGTTGTTTTAAACATCAAAGAGAAAAATGAAAGTGTTAAGATAGCAACATCTTCCTCTGGAACTGCAGTTAATCTGATTCAAATATAGCCACAAGTAAGAGCTGCATCTTAGTTGTCTTTCTGAAAAGATAGTAGAATTAGCAACATTCTCCATTCAGTTACACAAATACACTGAGTGTCAGTTCTGTATAATTCAGAATACCAAGTGTGTGAATATAACTATTTTAACACGCCGGCTTCTAGATTGTTCAGAGCAAAACATTTTCCTTACACGGTGATGTGTAGTTTGTCTCCCTTACCACCGTAAAAGCCTTTATCTTCTGCGCTGCTGTTCTGCTACTCCTAATATCATCGTTAACAGAGAGCCAGGAACATTCAGAGGATATATTGGCAAAAATAGTCTGATAGCACTGGGTGCATAGAAGTTCAGCTGTTTATTGTAGCTGTTGAGATGCATCCATTCAATAAATGTAAATAATTTGGAGAACATGCAGTTCTAAAAATGGTATGTGTATTGTGTTGAGGAGGAACAATCTGGAAGGTTGATCCAGGTGACTAACACTTTAAAACTAGTTTATGTTTCTGAACTGAAACACCTGTATAGCTTTAGAATTTGCACAGTGAACCAAACGGTTTTGGCCTGTATTATTCTTTCATCTGGAATTACATCAATTATAACATCAAGCCTTTTTTTTTTTTTTTTTTTAATGAAATGGGAAGGGGATGTTTACATATTTTGGCTTTTTTGGACCATTTGATGTGCTGCATTAGAGCTGCACAGCCAAGCATCCACAAGTTGTGTATTTCTTTGCATAGTATGTTTTGTTCATATAAATGATAAGAGTTCAGAAACATAAAGCATTGTGCCTTGCCTGCCTTCTAGGGAAAGCCTAAAATGTCTTGCCAAGCTCTGGCTTTCCCCTCCCACCTCTTCTTTTTTCCAGAATTTATTTTCTTTTCCTTTGTGAAGAACTACACAGTTGTACGGAGGAGGAAAGTACTGCTGGCAGAAAGGCTTGCTCGAGATGTAGACACAGCAGGCAAACACCTTGTAGCCCTTTGGCTGAGCATCAACACACCATTAATAAGCAGACAGCTTGAAAACTCGGCAATAGCAGAGCCTTTGTTCCAAAAAAGAGAGGCAGCTTTGATCTGGCCATTGCCTTACTTGGAATTGCCCTGTTGTTATACGTAGCAGAGCGCTCATGTTTAATTGGTCATCATACTTAATCTTGGTCCCCCTTTATATAGGGGTAGTACAAAAGAGGAATTCCCAAAGTACATGTTAGTTGTAGATAACCCACAGCATGTTTGTTTTGGAGGAAGAGCAAAGGAAGGAAACTGACTTTTTTTTTTATTTTTACTTTTTTAACTTTTTTTTCCTCTCTTCATCTAGAGCAAATGGAAATAGTACAAAATGATGAGAGACCATCCAAGGTAACTCTGAGCTGTTTGTGTGCAGTTCTGCTCTACCCTGTATACGGTCTATTTTTGTTGTTCCTGCTGTGGTCACCTGGGACAGGTTTTAATATCACTATGTCTTGGAATGCTTGTTACTGCATCTCGAGATGAGAAAACTCTTGTCTCCCCTCAGCAACCTCTGTGGGTAACAATAAACAGGTACAACATGCCCAGGCAGCACAGATTAGAGGGAGGGAGAGGGAGAAGTCGGATGAACCTAACATGCCAGTATCATTCAGATGGCTGTGAATGAAAGTATTTCTGTGACTCCTTACACAAGCTATTGAGTACAAGCATTACTTAAAAAGTAACTATAGTTACTGTAAGAGTATTACGAGAACGCAAGTTTCAATGGTCCTGAAGGGCAAACTGCTAAGATTTTTTAGTACAAACCTCAATGCTATTTTCAAAGACCTGTTTTCAAATCTTTACTAATTACTGTGAAATACATGGCTTGTAGTATGCCTGTTGGTAATTAGTCTGGGACTCTTCCCTCTTATGGGTCCTTTAGCGAAACCAGAGTATGGTGTTTATGCCAGTAGGATTTTCTGCTGTGACAATGACTGAAGTGACTGAACACTGGATTAAGACTTTGAATGAGTTGGGCATGAAGAGCAAGCGGGAAGAACTCTATTAGCAGTAAGTATCTGGGAGCCTAATTTAACAAAATGTTTTGTTTCCACATTAGACGCACATTTCTGGTGCGTTTTCTCCTCCCTTTTGATCAAGGGTGTTGTGTTTGGACTTGAGCCAATGACTTGTCTATACACGGAGTTATCCTAGAATAATTACTCAGGAAAAAGTAGCCTGGATTAACTCCATGGGAGCAGAGTATTGTTCCAGAAGGAGTTATTTGGAGTACCAACATATTTGAGTGCTCTGTCTCAATTGCTCTTTTCTCACTTTCTCTGGAATCTCCTGAGTGAGAAAAAAAGTTTCTCTCTTCATGTTCTGGATATCAATAGAAAAGAACAAGGATAATGTCATGTTTCTTGGCACTTGTGAGGTTTTAAAGGCTTGAATCTTCTTCCCCAAACCAAAGCACTAAACCAAGATTCTGTTAAAAATAGCCCAAAACCTCCCTCTTGGGTGGATGAAGTGCACTAAGGTATGCTAGCAAATACCCCTCTGGAGTTATGGGTGCAATAGGCATGAGATAAAAAGATCTGGGCTCCAAACCCACATGTTGTTTTCAAACCATTAGAAGGTAGGGGTAAGGAATTCTCAGATGTGTTCAGAGATGGAAAATGCTGGAGGAGGCTCATGTGGTCTTGAGACTTCTGCCCTCTTGTGCTGTATTGAAAAGTCTGTAGAACAGAGATACATATGCACCGGTGTGGGGTTTTTCTTCTTCTTTTTCTCACGGCTGTGTTGTTTGGGGTACACGGACTGAACGCCGCGGGGTCACGCCACCCGTATCACCCAGACAGTACCCACTATCGGTACCCAGACAGTTGCCAGCTCTCATCGTGCCCCCTGGGGGGGATCTCTGCCTTTTCCCCCTCGGGCTAGGGCCCAGCCCTCACCTGCGGCCGTACCCGGCCCCCGACACCGCTTTGTTTTCGGTCCTGAAAACAGGGCGCACCGCGGCACCCCCGCTGGCCGGGGGCCGAGCCCCGGGGCACTGTGCGCCGGGCGGGGGGCGGGCAGCCCGCGGAGGGCGGGGCGGGGCTGGGCTGGGTTGGGTTGGGCTCCGTCACGGCGCGCGGAGCCGGCGGGGCACAACGGGCGCCCTCAGCGCGGGGAGAGGCGGCGCTCGGCAGCAGGTTCCCGCGGCCGGCGAGAGGAGATGGCGGCCGCGCTGCTCCTGTACCTGCCCCTCCTGCCGGGGCTGGCCGGAGCCTTCAACCTGGACACGGACAACGTGATCAGCCGGCGCGGGGAGCCGGGCAGCCTCTTCGGCTTTTCCCTGGCCATGCACCGGCAGCTGCAGCCGCAGGAGAAACGGCTGTAAGTACTGCCGTGCCGCGCCACGCCTGGCCCCGTCCCGGGCCGCCCGCGGGGACTCTCCTCCCTCCCGCCGCAGGGGAGCTTCAGCGGGCTGGGGCCGACAGCCCCTCCGGTGTCCCGCTGGCGGCGGGAGGAGGGCAGAGCAGGGGGAAGGGGGGCTCGGAGGGGCGGGCGGCACCTGCCGCGGCCCGCGGGGTACTGCGGCACCGCAGGCCGCCCGGAGGCAGCGTGCGTCGGGCGGAGCGGCGGGGACGTGCCGGGGAGCGAGGTGCCGCCCCGCCCTCCTCGGTGGCCTGGGGGAAGAGAGCAGGAGCCCCGCCGGGAAACCTTCCCGCCCCGGCCGTGACAGCGGTGTCCTGCGCGGGTCCCCCCGGAGGGAGCACGGGGAGACTGGAGCGTGGGGCGGGCTCCGGCCGTGCTGCGGGTGCCTGTCCAGGCTCTCGGGTTTGTTCTCCATGTGCGTACCCGGCCTCGGGTAACGCTGGGGGTGCTGTTCAAGACGGAACCTGCCCGGGGTGCAGGTGGGAGGTGGTAAAGGAAGACGGGAAGTATAAAGCAGTGTTGGTGGCGCATGGGTGGAAACTAGGAGCTTCTTTTGGGAAATTCAGAAAGAAAGTAAGGCTCCTCTGTATCTCTTCAGGGTCCTTGCCTCGTCGTGACCATTATCTGAGCATTGCCCTGCCCCACCTAACCCGTAGCACTAGATGAAGTGTGTCTTGTGTCAGGTATTGTCATCAAATAGATGTGTTTTCCCCAAATATTTACTTTTAATTAAAGGGAAGACAAGCCCATAATTCGTACAGAGTTAATGGGAGAAGGAACCTGGAAAGAAATTTTATCCTTTATAAAGTTAGATGGTAAACTTAAAAAAGTCCTGTAGCCCCTTTTTGCTAACACTCGCCTTCTGTTGGTTTCATCAAAATTACAGTCTGTAAAGCGGTATAAATCTCAAATGTCCACATTCATTCTTCCATCTAGTAGACTGAATGACTCATGGTATCCTGAAGAATGAAATAGAAATCTGTGAGGTTCTTTTCAGAAGCCTTGATGAGATTCTTCTTACATTGGTCTGAGTTCTAAGAAAGCAGTGCCTGAAGCTTGTTAGTTTCCCCCTGTATCGTCAATGCTGGTAGAATGAGTGTGTCAGAGTATGCAGGCAGCCAGTTAGGAGAAGTCAGTAGAAACACAAGTGCAGTCACAGTATTCAGGCTAGTCTGAAATGTTTGGCTGAAATGCTTCAGAGATGACTACTATGAAAGTTCTGTATTGTATGTATAGCAAATGCTTCCTCAGGCAATCCAGATCTGGGGACAGAGCAGAGCCAGATGCTATCTGCTTTGACACGGCTTTCTGAATCCAGGCTTTCATGAGCAGCAAGTGTCTCTATTAGAGACAGAACCAGACTAGAGAAACTGCGGTTTATGGTGTTGTGCAGTTCTGATGTCTTGACCGTTTTTAAAATGTATTCATGAGTTTTAGCGTAAAGAATTTGAGTGTTACCCTAGGTAGCTGGTGGGTAGTGCCCTTGGAATGAAACCATTTGCGTCACACAGGCGTGTTATGGTCACTTAAGCATCATTTTTCCATCTGTAAGAGTAGTAGCGTGTGGCTGTAAGAGCACAAGACATTAAACATGCTGAAGTGAAACTATCTTTCATAGGGACAGAGGTGTGTTTGGCTCATTTTGTGTAAGTTCTGTCTCATGAAACAGATGGGGGTTTTGAAGGGGAAACTTGAAGTGAACTTCCCATATTAGGCTGCCTATTTATATTAGATAAAAATGAGTGACACTGAACTAATACCAAATGATCTGTGTGGCCTGTTCCATGGAAACCATGTGCAGTTTCTAAATAGCTTGACTCTTTGTAAGTGGAACAAATGGTGTCTGCTGTCCAGATACTGGTGAAGGTGGAAAGTTATGGGAATGGAGGTCATGTCATATCTGTACTGCCAAAGTGGTTTTATGTACAGCTATCTCTTAGTTAGACAGAAGTATTTGTTTTGCCCATTCTTCTTGAATGGATGCTAACTTAAAGGCTCAGTTACCGTTTGAGTGTGAGCACTGTTAAGTGGTTGCCAAAAGTACACAAACCCCATTTCGTCATTGAAACTTGATGGAAAATTATACTTGGGTGCTCATCTGGCAGCAACCCCCATTCCGAAAACCCTGCCAACCTGAGGGCCCCTATACCCCTCCAACGTGTTGTAACAGGCATGTGCAAGATCTGTCAGTCCTTGGGAAAATGAGCAAATGAGAGAAGGTGAAAGACATGAATTCTACTCAAGGGCTGGTTTAGTCTGCGGCTTAGAGCAAGGCTTGGTAAAGCAAACTAAATGATGTATAAGTTTTCTCTTGGCTCGCTTACGTGGTTTTAAAGTGAAATGGTTCCCTCTTCCTTACACTGGGTAATGCAGTGTTAAGCATTACGAAAATCCTCTGTAAAAATGAGGGTGGAGAATGCCTAGGAAGTGTGACACATAAAGGTACAGCTGGAATAGCCTTCGTTTAAACACGGTATTTGCTTTTGATCACCTTTTTCCTTAGTCACAGGATACTGTGGATTGTGTATTAGCTTTGAATGGCAATCTTTTCATTTGTTAGCATTAACTACTAATGCCACGTTTGCTAACAACAAATTACTTAACTCCTGTGGGTACTTTATTCCCTATGGGTACCGTATGGGTAGATGACTGTTCAACTGGTGCCAACTGTAAGGCTATGGGCTAGTAGCAGGATTTTGTTTTTCTTTGTGAGTATCTTCATATGAGAGAACTTGGAATGTTCATCAGTTGGAGAGGAGAAAAACTATTAATTCACAGTGACTGAAAGTGGACTGTTAAAGGCATGTGGGTGTGAAAGACAGCTGAGCACAATCTTAATGTGCATCAGGGGAGCATTAATGTTGGCAGTACTAAGTGCAGCCTGCCTGGATTTCTGTGTGCAGTTCTGGTTCGCTGTCAAGCACAGGTAGTAGTAAAAGCCTAATGGAGCTCTAAAAGAGTTGGGCTTACTGCCCTGTGTAAGATTGCTCTGCCTTTAATTTGAATTTGTCAGTATAACAAAAATAAGAGGAGTTCTGGTTCTGTGAGGGGATGGTGGCACAACAGCAGTGTTTTGTTGGCAAACTGGGAAAAGATTTGTAACTTGGAGGGGCCTTAGGCTCTGTGACAGGGTAGCTGTATGAGTCATGTGGTTAAAGCTTAAGTAGTCCTGTGATTGAGAATGTCAGTGTAGCTAGATTTGTAAATGGGGACTGTGCTCACTATATACATATTAGCTACTATATGTTATAAATACATTATGATTATAATAAAGGTATTATTACTAGCTATTCACTTTCTATATAGTGAGTGTAGTTACATGTGTAGTTTTATAGTATATAATATCTATATAAATGATATGCATGTATACCTGCTCCAAGTACGATGTCCAACATGTCTGTTCCAGTTCTTTTTAGTTGTAATTCACACTGATTTAAGCACATAATCTTGAATTAGAACACAAGCCCCAATTGGTGTGTAACTGTTACTGGCAAGTAATTCTGGTACTGTTTTCTGGAGCTGAATTCATGTGGGCTTCTTGGTATTTAAGGCAAAAAGGATGAAATTGTAGTAATCAACATTAAAGATCTAATCATCAGCTGAAAAGCTGTGTGGTTGAAAGTTGTGGATAGGCACTTTATGTCAAGGCTGCATTGCCCATTAGCAGCCATAAAATTCTAAAAATTGCAGTTATCTTACTGTAACTTGTGACAGATTTTGCTGATACTGCATGTGTCTGCTGTGAGCTCTTATATCAATACATAACAAAGTTGCCTTAGGTCAGCAGGACTGCTGACATTGCTGTACTGCTGCGGTGCATCCTTAGTGGTATTGAGTCACTGCTTCTGTGTTCTGTGCTCACAGACACTTTACTCCAGCAGCAAAAGAGATGGATTATGCTGGTCTGTAATGGAAAATGACAGTTTCTGCTTGCAGAGGTGGTGTAGTGTAATTCAAGCTTCAGGTAGTAAAGGAGTTGTTTGTCTGTGTTTGAGATTGATGTCCTGTGGCAAAGGTCAGAATCAAATGAAGCTGGGAAGGAGGGAGGAGTAGTTTAAACGTTTTCCTTGTAGTGGGAAAGAATTTTGAAAGTGGAAAGAATTTTGAAAAGGAGAGGATCCATCATACTAACATCCTGGGTGAGAGAAATGGGAAGATTAAGTCTGCATCACATAAAGGGGAAGAATGTGGAATTTCTGTAGGTGGAGTCAAACTGCAGAAGGCAAGCTTTTTCCCGGTGCTGGTTGTGTTGTGCTGTGGGCAGAGACAAAGCTGATGGGTTTGCAAGTGAGGTGCCCAAAAAGTTATGAACTCTATCATATGTCACTATCTGACTCCCATTTTTGCACGTGGAAAACAAGAGGTCAATATTGTTGTTGTTTTCCTCAAAGGAACAGGAAAGGATTGTGCACATAGTCCTGCAGAGCTCTACCAAGGCAAAAACCAGAGCATTGGGCTGATACACGCCAGGAAGTTAACACTAGTGTAACCACTTCCGTCAGTGTAGAGAAAGGAGCAGACTCTGCAAGCAAGGCACTTGTGAAATCGCAGGTCATACAGCAAAAACGTGCTTCTGACAGGCCAGTTTAGTCCAGGTGGCTCTGAAAAGGCTGTGTCAGGAAAGATAAGATATGGTACAGTCCTTTGTTAGCTGTGTGAGTTCACAGGTTCAGCTTCACTGCCGTGTTAACTGGTGTGACAGACGTTCATAGCGTAAAGCTGGCCTTCCCACATCATAAGTGGGAAACCTCTTATCCCAGTCCTTCATCCGCATGAGAAACTTGCTCTGAAAGAGGTCATGTGCTTCTCAGATACAGTTTTGTTTTTTTTTCTAAAGTTACCTGTAAGTACAGAAGAATCTTAAATAACCCTGTGGAAGATGTGTTATTTTTCTTATGCTGGTGTTAAGAATTAACAAAATCCATTGCTGTGCCTAGTGGGACCCTTCATGAGTAAGGACTGTATCATATGCCTTCTGTCAGCAGTGATGATAAATGGCCTGATGTGCAAGCTACAGCTTTGAGTAACAGCCTAGGCAGTCAGCTTCAATTACAGCTCATAAAACTGTTATGCTCTTACTGGAAGATGCTTGTACCTGATACAACTCCTTGGTTTCATAGCTTTTTATTTTTACTTATGCTGAGCCTGAGTGATGTATCAGTTTCTAGTGTAAGAGGTACCATGTCTTTGGCAGGGTACTAGAGCATAATATTTACAGGTGGAGGTGATGACAGCTTTAGAAGCATTTTGGCTTAGGCTTTCTTTCTGATTTTTAAATGTCTCATTAGATGCAAGTGGAAACTTGTGGAGGCACAAATTCCTCTCTCTTCAGGCTGTGCATTTGGAAAGAGAAGGGTGTTCTGTAAGCTGCTACTCTGTGTAAAACAGACCTGCCAGGCTGTTCCAAGAGCATTAAAATGTGAGTGATGGCTTAGTTAACCAAAATTGCTCTAAGTTTCTCTAAGTCTGTTGTAGTCACCCCTTTCTAAAATGCTGGTATTTATACCTGGTAGTTCCTATTACATAATATTAGGATATAAATCAACCCTGATGAATACAGGATATGCTAGGCCAGTGAGCTCTATTGTGGCCAAAGTATTAGAAATGTCTCGGAAAGAGATAAACTAAATCTTGCATTCTCTAAAACTAGTAAGTTTAAGAAAGTGTAACTGGAACAAAATAGCACAGTGCAGACAAGGACAGACCTTGATCTCGGGAAGGAGAAAGGCTTTTTGTGGTACTAAAGTGAACGGAAGCTAATGTACTGCACAAATATGAGGCAAGGACAAAGGAAAAGCATTCTTCTTGACAAGTTGTGTTTTTTAGCAGGGGCTGTGGGTCCTGACAAGCTCTGCTTAATGATGCCCGAACACTGGGCAGAGATCACATTTGGAAAGACCAGCAACTAATCTCTTGCTTTTCAAACCAAGCTGATGTAGACACAGGGTAAAGTAGATGCGTCTGTGTGCATGTCTGATGTAAAGCCTTCAATGAAACTGTCCATTGTGTACTCCATTGTGAAAAGCCCTTGCAGTCATTAACGGGGTTTGCTCTAAATACTGGGGGGGGGGGGGGGGGGGGGGGAGAAGTCATCCTATACCATGCTACTCTGACATATAGTTCAGTTTGAGAACTGCAGTTGGAAGTTGGATGGGCTAAAATGTGTTTGAAGAGCATAAACCCTTACATACAGAACCTGAGGTGGGAGTGAGCTGGAGAAGTATTTCTTTATGCAGTACCTTTGATGCAATGTGAGATGGGCTCCTGGAGTGCAGGCTGCGGCGTGTGTGCTGTGTATGTGCTCTGCCTCGGTTCTCAGCTGTGTGGGCTGGAGCTGAGTGAATCAAGGCTCTCTGTGGCAATGGCATCCTGAAAGCCTCAGCTCACAGACAGCTGCTTGCAGCTCATTGCTACCATGATCTTATGGACTGACTGGCGCAAGCAAATTCATGGTGCTGTTCAGGCTTGAAATGTGACCACATCAGCTACAGAAGGGTAGAAAGTGAGTGAGTCGGAGAGAATATTGATAAAAATGGAGGGGTGTAGAGTGAACCATTCAATCATCTGAAGTATGAAGTATGCACAACACAAGGCCTGCTTTGTGTGTGCTGCTTTGTTCCAAAGCAGCAAGATTAGGAACAGAGGGACAGAGCAACAGGGACATTAAAGTGAGTGCTGTATCATTACATCATCTATGGGCTGGGATCTTAAAATGCAGCACTTCTGTTTGAGGGCATAGTTTTCTTTTGGTTTCTGTTCTAATTTTCTGGATTTTCTGAGGTCTGGAGAGCAGCAGAGGTTTCAGACAGCTGTGCAGAGATATGAGATGTGTTGGTAGTGTTGGTCATGGAGGCACAGCTGTGTCAGAGTTATTATCGGAAGATGTGCTACAGTTTCTGTATCAGTTTCACTCTTGTGCTGGTTACCTTGATGATGAATAAGGCTCTTTAAGATGGCATATACTTTAAGAATAAACCCTAAGGCAGTGCTACCGTCAGGTATGAATCTGTCTTCATCCAGATGTGGAGTTTCATATACTGCCTTGTCTACTGTTATTAATTTAATTCACCCATGTAGAGAGTCGTAATTAATCCCTCCCTTCTTTTTATTGTTGCAGTCTAGTAGAAAAATGGCTTTTACAGAGGGAGGAAATAGTCTGTGTTGTATCTTCTTCAGAAATACTGGCTAACCCTGTCAGTCTGAGGCTGGACTGTTTGATCAGTCCTATCTGTAACTGTTCAAGACGTAAATCTTCATAATATGACTCTCAAATTAAGTGTTTTTATTTAATTAAACATTTTTATTTACATTTCTGAGAAGTCTTTTTACTCTTGACTGCCCTGTAATAAATATTTTGTAGTTGTATAGGCTCTTTCAGTCAAGAATCTCAAGATCATGTATAGTGATACTAGCTCTTTAACTATAAAATAGGAATGAAAAGGAGCACAAATCACTATTATGGTGCTTGCTAAGATGAGTGCAATTTTCTGTGTAATATATGTACATATATGTATATATATATGTAATATATGTAATATATGTAATATATGTAATATATGTAATATATGTAATATATGTAATATATGTAATATATGTAATATGCTGCTAATGTTAATTTGTAAATAACAACGAAAAACCCAGAAGCAGGACAGGTGGGTTGGCTTTCGTAAATGTTTTTCTTAAAGGACATCAAGCAGGGGGAAGAATGGTTTACTGATCTAATTTGTTGCTGTCTGGATTCTCCACAAAATAAACCAGAACATTTCCCCCATTAGTATACTGGATTGCCTGGCATGTTACAGAAGTAGATTGTTCAGTAGTCAGCATGGGCTGGTTTTGCCTTTGTTAAACCCTTTCCGTGTGTGCCAGAGCAACTGTCAGTTTTGTAAGGAATGCAGTCTGTTAAGTTGTCACAGGAGATACCCGATTCATTTTAGAGGAAATGCTGTTTAAAATCCGTTATTGTTTAAATGCTTCAAAGCCAGCCTGGGGCCGGATAAATTGTTTAGCCAGAATTGGAAAAATGGCCACATTTTGGGGACGTATTCTGCAGAATGGACAAGACAGAGAGCAGGCTGTTGGGCAAGTGAGTATTTAAAAACAAGCAAAAATCTCTACTATTGAATGGGCAGATGGTCTGTACTGTGAAACATTAGCTGGAAAATTAACACCTCATAGTGGTATTCAGCAAGGGTAGGTGTACAGTAAGAGGCACACAAATACCTGAAGAAAGAACTATATAGAATGGCCTGGAAAACATTGAATAATTTATTAGTATTGGATATTGTTGATTGAAATACATGTGAGGAAGTTGCTGCTTTGAGAGTAATGGCGAGAGAATATAACCCAGAAAAGCAAATGTCCATGTGAAAGTAAGGGAATTACTTCCATTCTTAAGGTTTTTTGTTTTTTTTTTCAGTATATAAAAAATAAATGAACTGAACCACGGGTTAATAAAGCTCCTTTTACAACTTCAGCATAAAATGCACTGTGTTCTTGGTAAAAAGCCTTTCCCATGCGTTTAAGGTATTGGGAGTATCACATTTTCTAGAACTGTTTCAAGAATTCTGTAACTTGCTTTGGAAAAGAGAATTGCATTTATGTTGTTTTGAAGAGCAGGTTGGGTGTATTCTGCTGTGAAGTATCTGAGGTTAGATTTTGGTATCAAAATGGTAGTAAAAGCCAAAAAGTTCTGGTTCTTGCATTGTGACTTTTGGAGCATTTGCTATTGTGGAGTGACTGTTTTTGGCTCTGTTGAAGCACTGACTGTTTTTCTTGTTTCCTCTGACAGAACTGTATCTAAAAATGTCATTTCCCATTACTGATTTCCATTAAGCAGTTGTACTAATTTATGTGAGGATGTTTTGACTGTGTTTGAAGGTCTGCACTATCAAGAACAAAAGCAAGAGAGGTTCATGGGATGCTCCCTGTCTAGATGCTGTCTACAGTAAAAAAGTACCCTTCCAGGTACATGTATGGATCCTGCACTGAGTTTCTCTGTCAGCTAGCAAGCTTCTGGTAACTTTTCAGCTGTATTGTGTTTGTTTTCCACTTTCAAGGAGCTGAAAGGAGGAATGGCAGACCTTATAGAGCCAGAGTGTTTCCTTTCTAGTGAAGATGACAGGCAATTTTTTCAAGTGAAGCTAAATGGACTTAGCTCCTGCCTGTTTCAGCTCCATTTTTAAACTCCATCAAAAGCAGGTCTATAAAATGTATCCTTATAAACCAAAGGAAACCAGGATTGCAGATATGCTGGGAGCAACTCACCCCTGTAGTGCCGGAGGTTGTTTGCTCAGCAGCACATGTGCGGGTCAGAGGTCTGAGGGAAATTCATGTTTACCCTGGAAGTGCTCAAAAGTGGCAACCAGCTGTTGCTGATGGCAGGAACATTATTGTTGTGTGTAGGTGAATTTTCTGCATCCTTCTTTTCTCATAGCTCTTTTCACATTACCCTTGCAAGGGAATGACAAAAGGTTGGTTATCCTTGCACTTTGTCATAGGTGCTGACAAAGCTGCATAGTGGTTAAATCTGGTGGCTCTTAGACCGGAGTGGTGTGTAGCTGAGTCTCTGAAGAGAGATCAGAGCTCGTAGTTAATTATCCATCTTTGTTTAGTGTGAAACAAACCTTAGGTGAAAAGTCACATTGTTTTCTTGGCCAAAGATGCTAAAATCAATCTGGCATGTTTTTTTTCTTGTTATGTAGCCAACCCCTGTAGCTGCTACTACAAATCCAGCACGATCTCTGTAAGCTTTTCATCCACTCAACTCGCCTTTCTGGTATGTCAGTGTTTGATAATTATGTAGGGTGGCCCCAGAACATTGCTGAAGAGGTAGATTTCTTCTGTGCTCCCAGCCAAGCTGTATTCCTGCATGTAGTGGAAGAATACTTTAGTTGTCAGATTAAATCCAGCCCTAGTAATAGCTGCAATACTGTTTGCACAGCTTTCAGCCTACAGGAATATAGGGTGTTAAAAATACTTGGAAACAAATAATTCCATGTTCTGCTCAAGTGAGAGTGTTGGGAGTGGTGAAAGATGGAAAAAAATTACGTGTGAAGCATGTGTGCATGTGGAGGGGGAGCAGTGTATAGTGGAAGAGAATGCAGTGGGTTTCTTGGCATAGTCTCAAGTAGAAGTTATTTTGCAAACAGAAAAATGTTGTTAGGTTTTGCAAACTGGTTGACATTCTCAGTTTGTATATTCCTACTCCATAGGAAAATACAATTGCTTCTTCTTCCACAAGAAGTGTGTATGGAGACGTTTATTGTGAATACATCCTTTATTTCTGTTGATCTGTTTCATCACTGTTTCAGTAGCTGCATGAAACATAAAGGCTCCTGAAATGTCCCAGCTGCATGGGCATTTGTATGACTTGGTTCTCCTACGAAAATACCTCATTGGAGGGATGTTTTTCCAAGTGATTTGAATGTGTTTTCAGTTAATTTGAAGGAGTGTGGGGCTATGTGTTAGTAAGTGTACGCAGTAACACATCTGCTTTTGCCATTAAGTTCATGGCTCAAGGAAAAGATCACTCAGACTGGGAATCCTGGTGTTTAAGCAGGACTGTATGGTTTGTTGTGGTTCAACCGTGTTTGGCAGCTAAGCACCATGCAGCTGCTTGCTCCCCCCCACCCTGCCTGAGTGGAATGGGGAGATTGGAAAAAGGGAAAACCCACAGGTTGAGATCTGAACAGTTTTTAATAACTGGTGTGTGTGTGTGTGTGTGTGTGTGTGGGAAGTAAAATACAATATTTACAACAATAATAATAACTGTAATGGAAAGGACATACTGTGCATGACGTGCTGTGGTATTGAATATCCCTTTGGCTAGTTCAGGTTAGGTGTCCTGTGTTTGCTCCCTCCCAACTTCTTGTGCCTCTCCTCACTGGCAGAACATAGGAAGCTCCTTGACTTTTGATAAGCGCTACTTAGGAACAACTAAAACATCAGTGTGTTATCACTGTTTTTCTCAGACTAAATGCAGAACAGCACTGCATCAGCTACCAAGAAATAAAATATCCCCGCCAAAACCAGGACACGGTTTTCGGACTAAAAGAATAATCTGAACTGTGCAAGTGACTTTCGGCTGTCGAGGTGTGTGTTTGCTGGCTGTTCGTGTACTTGTTCTCTGAAACATTCATTAGGGATCAGGTATCAAGAAGGTCCATGCCTTTCCTACATGTGGAGTTCTTCAACCTGCTCCCACAGGGTACCTCTCTGTGGTGCCATGGGCTGATGTTGGCAGCTGGGAGGGCACAGCTTATCTTGGAGTGCCAGTGTTGGTGTGGTGTGGGTGAGCTTCCCACTGGGGCTTTGACTGGTACATTCAGTCTCAGCTGAATGTGATGAACTTCTCTCGTTCAGATGGTGAGTCCGCTGAAGTCGCAGTTTACCAGTTCGGTGGCATGTGCACTTAGCGTGGGAGGTTTCTACCTGTCTTGTTTTTCCCCCTACAATTCAGAGGGAGAAGGTGTTAAGTCTGGGAAAGGCGCAAGAGTCTCAGAAGTTTGATATGTGGGTGAAGAAACTACAGCTTGGGTTAGTTTGGGGAGCAGTCACTCTTCAGATACTGCAGGGCTGTGGGATTAGTTGCTGTAGCATGTTGTATTTCCCATTGATTCTACTGTGAAATGCTTGTCCCTCTTAGTGTACTTTTTTTCATGCCTTTTAATGGTTTAATTATGGTTATAAATGAAACTGATGTCCTTCATTCAGTGAAGGAAAGAGAGGATGACATTTCAACACAAATATGTTTTGTGCTGAATTAAAACTGCTGCAGGTTTTTCTAAAATGGCTTTTGGCATGTTGATGAACAGCATATGCCTGTTGTGGTTGTTACCTTTCTAATGAGTGATGGCTTCAAATACTGACTGAGAGCACTGTGCTTCCAGATTGCTTCACCTTATTTTGGGGGGGGGGGAGAGGGAAGTCAGAGCAACTGTTCCCATATTTTCATTACTTCTGTTTGTACTCCAAAGCATGTACCTAGCAGGGATGTGATACCCCTTTCATTTTTCATGAACATCAGATGGAGGCGGCATGTGTAGTGGGGTACAAAGACAAGCCCTGCAGATGTGAAGAAGTTTAAATTTGAATTCACAGGTTTTCTATGGCACAAACGGCCAGCAGCCCAGGTGCAGGAGGCTGATTCCTATTCGTGACTTCTGTCATGCACTTGCTTACTTGAGCCTTAGAGTGAGCATGTCCACAGAACACCCGTCACAGCAGTAACTCACAGCAGCGGGGATGGACAATTCACTCTTTCTGTGCTTGCAGGCAGCTGGGACTGTTGGGTCACCCCTGCTTTGTTGCAGCCACCCTGCCTCACTTGTCCTGCTGCTGCTGAGACCTGCGCTTTAACCTTCAGTGGAGAGTAGTTGGGTTGTGCTTAAATGACTGGTGGGACTCGCATGGTTTCAGTGAGCCCAATGCAGACAAGGTGCTGTGGGCAGGGGCTGGGCTGGAAGTGCAAGGGCCTCAGCTCCCAGATTTGTTTCTCGAAATGATGCATTTGTCACGTCTCCAGTTAAGCCCCATGTTAAATCCTGAAAGGGTTTCATGCAGTAACAGGCACTGCTGTGGTAGAAAATGTGAGTGAAAATCCTTTTAATGTTATTTCTTCATTCTCGGGTCTTTCCTTTACATCCAAAGCAAGCAGTGTATAGCTCGTAAGGCAGAAAGTACGTGTTATACAGGTTTCACGTGCTATTTGGCAGTGTGAAAAATGTGCGACGTGTCTCCTGGTTAAAGCCAGAGAGTGGTGCCTGAAATGGAAAACGTCATTCTGAAACATGAGTTTGGAGCAGACTGTACCATTTCTTGCAGGAAAAAAACGCTTTCTACCAATGAAAATGAGATCTGCAAAACCTATTTCAAATCCATACAGGCTGGGCTCTAGACTGTGATGGGAAAGGGTTTGTTTTTACATGTGACTTTCTCAAAGTCAGTACGTGGCCTTTCTAGAGCAACAGGTATCTTTGTCATTCCAGTTTTACTTTGTAGTAGCTTGCCCTAGTCCTTGTGCTGCTTTTGGCTTTTTTTTTCCCAGCCTCTCTCATAATCCACTTCCCAAAAAGGCTGAATGAATAAGATAAAATCTGTCCTTCAAATGCCAAGCCTCTAGGCGACAGAGATTAATGGTGTACTTGGCCATGGCTTTGTACTGGTACTTGGAAAATACAGCTGTGGAGTAGCAGATTAGGAGAATCATCAGTCACTCAGAATAGCTGCTAAGAACAGGCTGGTAGTGATGGGCATCTCTGTAGAAAGCATCACAAACAAGTCCCCTGCTGACACAGTTACTGGCTGGATTTGGCTGGAAGAGGGTTGTTTTGGAGAAGCAGAGTCTGGTGGTCCAGCTCCAGTTCCTGACAGCAGCTCAAGTGCATGGAGAGACAGTCTTTCTTTGCTCATTAGTCCATGGTGCTCCTGTCCTGTGACTTGTTTCTGTTGTAAGAAGCCAGATCTGGGCACAAAGCAGAGGTGGTGCCACCAGTATTCAAACACAGTGCCTGTCGTATTGACCAGCTTAGTTACATTTAAGTACTGTGGGGGTAGAGATGCTCCCATCCTCCCTGCTCGTCAAGTTTAAAACCTGTTGAGACCAAACAACTACAGAGGACTGAAATTACAGCTCCCAGGAGGGCTCTAGATGTCCGTGCTGAGATCAGGGCTCTCTGCCTGCAGGCAGTAAACATTTGATAGTCAACTAGTGACTGTGCCTGGTGATTTGGTAGTAAAACTTATTCTGAGTCAGTGGTAGTTACTGTAATTTCTTCATTTTGTTCAATCCAGTGAAACTCTTTGCAAGCCAGTACCAGCAGTGTGAGAGGAAAAGGATGCAGCAGTTCATCTGTCTAGTCAGAAGGATGTTTCATAGCACTTAGCTTCATCACTTTCCAGATTTTCACGCTCCCTGGTGTGTATAGAGTCTGTCTGAAAACACAGTAAAGTGCCAAGTCTGCAGTGGCAGCGCTGTTATCTGAGAACAGCAGCTTTAAACTGGACACTTGTGCTCAATGAAGGTTGCAAAATCGGGAATTACTTACACCACTGACTGTTTTGTTCTGCCTGTACATGGCAATGGCTAATGGTTTGTTACCCAGGAAACACTTCCAGTGATTTCTACTCCAGTCTGTTAAAGCTGAGAGCTGGCACTATTGGTGTGTTGCTGTTAAAGGATGGCAAAGATGTGCATTGTTTGGGGTAAAGGATACCATGGAAAAGGAAAGAATTTAAGGAATGAAGGAAGCTTCGGGAGATAGCATGAGCTCAGTGCAGACTGGGGTATTTTTTGCATTTGTTTAAATCAGAATGTAATTTACTCAATGGAAGCCTCTTACTTTGATGAACAGCATTTGCTTTCAGAAAATGTTGAAGGTACTCTCCCTCCTCTGACTTGGCTTCTTTTGACTAAGTGTTTATTCCAAAACAGAACTGTAATGAACTGCTGCTGTTTTCTTCTCTGAAGCAGGTTGTGAAAATCCTGTGTTGCTGTACACAGTTCCAAGATGGAAGTGAGAAAAAGAATTTCACTGCAGAGGGGGGGAATACTTCCAGGAGCTTGGAGGCTTTCTGGGTTTCGTTTGATATGGTTTTCCCATCTTAACTGCAACATTCCTCTTGGAAGCAACTAGGGTAGTTTCATGAGCAGTGTTGGAGGGAGTTCAGATGGCTGTGAGCTCCCTGCTTCCATTAGCTGAGAAGGAGCCACAGCCACCTATTGAATTTCTCAAAGAGTTACCATGGAAAGCAAGGAGGGTTTTAAAACCTGCACCCCACTGCTCAATATTTTGCAAAAAATGGGAAGCCATTTCTGTTGTATTTTGCTTTGGATTTTAATAACTCTTTAGGGGTACTTTTGATTATATTAACTTAGAGCCTTCTTGATTGTTCACCCACCTGATCTTACTGAATACTGGCCAACAGCAGTCGACAGACTGAGGCCTGCCTGCCTGGGCGGTGAGTTCCCACCTCCTTCCACTTCTTGGAAACTCTTTATAAAGAGTGTTTTCTGCATGCAGTTATCCACAGGGCTGGTCAGCTCTAGGTGAAGTCAGCAAGATGTCCGAATGCCTTTTCTGAGGCTTGAGTGGTGTTCATCATAACTGATGAAATGGAGTTTTTTGTTGTCTCAGCTGTTTTGGTCGGGGTGGTGTAATACTGCAGTGGTGTAGCTGGGATCTCCTGCATCTGTGCAATGCAGGCACCATTCACCTGAGCCAAAACTGGGTCCCACTGTGGTCATTTAGTTAAATTGTCAATGCATGGCAATCCTGGAGCTCTGATCCTATAGGATTATCTCAGGTTTGGCCATGAATCTGGGGTTGTAAGGGAGTAAATCTGTCCCTGGAAGCTGACAGATGCTCATAATTGGCAGTGGGACATCAGTCATTATCATGTATTTCCAAGAAGTAGTTAAGAGAAAGCAATAATTTATCTCTTAACCAACAGAGCAACAGGACTGATGCATTTGTTTGACATTGGAATTCTAGTTTGAAATTGGAAGGCGCGTGTTTCAGTTATGGGATATAACTGGAGCCAAAGAGCATTGGGGTTTTGTGCCAGGATATGAGAGAATTCTGATGTTTTTTCCCAACATTATGATTTGATAGACACCTCTTATAATCTACAGAAATGTAACGTAATGCACTATTAACAGAAGTTAATGTAACACCTGTGCAGTCTGATTGGCTCAGGGAAAACCTCGTCAATTTATAGTACATATTTAAGCAAGATGAATGGGGAAATCAGGATTCAAGTATCACAAAGCACCTGATTTGTACATGAGGAACAGTAATATTTTTTTTGTCTGACATTTAGCTCATGTTAAACATTCGATACTAAATCATCATAAATCATGGATAGCTAAGGCTCCATCAGGAACAGATGCTCAGGCATGTTTGTGTTCTGTATGCTGTATAGCTGAGCTTCTGTTTCTGTGCAGTAACAAGGCAAACCTGCCATGGGATAGAAGGCCAGTAAAATGTCCATATGTTGGAGTCTCTGGGGTTTAATCTCTGACTCTGCAGTCTTGACATTGGGGCATTATTTTGGTATCTAAATATGGATTCTGGAGCCTCACTTGGGCATTCAGACCTGCATTGACAGTAGTGACTGTAGCCCTTGTACACCTTCAGGAGGAAGGCTCAGTGAATAAAATGAGTCATGCTGTGATCATGGGTGGAGAGAAATGAAGAATTTGCTTTTGTCAGTTGTTGTTTGCAGAGGAAGTTTTTGGGTTTTATGTCAGTGTTTCACCTGCTGATACAAGGAGATAGCAATAGCCAGGAGAGCACCTCTCACCCCCCCCCCCCCCAGTTCCTTCTTTTGCAGAAAGAGGTTTTGCTTGCCACTGTGAAAGCTAAAGTGGAACATGCAGAAAAAACCTGACCCGCTTTTGGCATAATGAGCTCCAACTTGACTGAACTTCTTCTATTAAAATGCAGCCAAGTAAGTAGCCGTACAGTAATGACTGGAATGTGTCCTCAGTATGGAAGGACTCCGTTGAGCACGTCGCACAGCTCGGTACAGGCTGATTCATTTGGACTGCTGCAGTCATGCTGAAATTCACCCTGGTGCATGGTCTGTGTCATACTTCCTTAGTTAGGTGCACACTTTCATTTGGCTTCTCTAATAGAATTCTGATTTTTCAGACGTACCTCTTGAGCAGTGGGCAGTGAGACCAACAGCTCTGTTGGTCACAAGTCGCAGCGTGCTTGGCACGCATGACGTGTTTCACTTTATTTATTCATCCAGAGACTAGATGCACAGGCTTAAGTCCCTAATAATGGTGATGATCCTCATAAACATTTATAATCCTCATCGTCTTTAACTTGCCTTGCAGAACCTGGAAGCAAAAGTTTAATCTTTGCTGTGGTCTTTAGGGCAGACAAGTAGTGAGAAAGTACAGAGTAGTTACGCCCAGTTTTTAATGGGTCTTTTCACTACTGCTTGAAAATACATTTTGGGACTTACCATGGTGTCTGCCTGAACTGATCTAACCCTTTGCAAGCACCTGCTCATGGTGTGTGCTAGTGTGTGTGTATTGTGAACTGTGTTGTGAGTAAGGACTTCCAGCGATGCATCTGACAGGACTCAAGGCTTTTGTGTTTGATGAGCCTTGAAGACAAGTGCCAGGCTTCCTGACACAAGTTATTTGAGGGCTTTAAACCAGTCTGCTTTGAAATACTTCATTTACAGTGGAAAATAACTTGCACAAGATACTGTCAGGGGGCATGAGCACTGGGAGGGATGTAAGGATGCCTGTTCCCTTTGAGGTCATGTTGGATTGACACTTTCTTTTCTTTAAAGAAGCCTCTTTAAAGAAGCATTTTTCATTTATTGATCTCATCAGGTGCCTGTTTGAGATGCCATAGAACATTTGGGGCATCTTATGGCAGGTGGTCCATCTTTCCACTCCGTCTTCTGTTGGCTGCACTGTTTCTTCCCTGATGCTTCCATAGGTGTCCCCTCTGGCTGAATTGCCATCAAAATTGCCGGTATATTATAGAAGGTCATATTTCAGTTGATCTGGCACCACTGCTGTCAATAGTATGCAGGTGGGTGGATTAAACCAGATTAAGTGTGTCAATTCCAGAAGCCTTAGTTGTGTTCACAGTGTTGAAACAGAGGTTTCTGATCCGATTTCTGTAAGTGAAATTCAAGAAATGATTTTTACCACCAAACTTTGAATGAAAAGGTAGAAATAATAAAAATCTTATTAAGTTGGGAAATCAGTGCCTCTACTTTCTTAAATTTATGGTTGTTAATATAAAATGTATATATGCAAATCTCGTGTCGGTTGTTAATATAAAAAAAGAAAATATATATATAAAAAAAAATCTCATGTGTCTTTCCCTGGGGCATAACAGAACTGAGAAGAAAATGTATCTATTCCCACATCAGGACTAGCTCAGAAACAGATGCTTTGCGAAAGAGTCACTGTAGGAGATTACAGTTAGAGGCACTGTTGCCGAAATTAGAAATGGAGTTATTAAATGGCCTTTCTGAAAGCGTGGTTGTTGTTTGGGTTACAAACTCCTGTGAGGACTGCTTCGTTTCTGAAGAAACCTTTGAAAAGGATGCCAGGAGTATGTAGGGGGAAAAGAAGGAAACACTTTAAACCAGAACCCACCCACGTGGTGTGTCCTGATTTCATGTGTGTACCAGGCAAAAGTGAGGGTCTTACCTGAAGGTTTCACCATGCAGGGGTTTACCTTCACAACGGCAAATTATGGATTGTGGGAGCATTTATTTCTATGAAAGTGGTGAACACTTGGCTAATGTAACTTTCTGTTTATAAAAAAAGTGTTTTCTCATGAGACATTAGTTAAATTTTGTCTCATTATTCAGTGACACTGAATAACAACGTCATTGTTAATAACAAATTACGTGCTGATCATAACTGATTCAGTCTGAACTGTTAGATATGAATAAAAGTGAGTCTTGTTCTTAGTAAGAAAAGCAGTCTGAGGGACAGCGCTGTGCTATAAAGCATGCAGAAAAGCTTTTCTCTCAAGCAAAACTCTATAGCTGAAGCTTAAAGAGGGTCAGAGTTCATTTTTGAGCCTTGTGGATCCAGCTATAGTCCCAGATTGTCCCTCCTTGACGGAGTAATGTCAGGCATCTTCTGTCAGATGTTTTGTACCAAGGGCAGGAAGCACGTGGAGTCCGGTATATCCATCCATCACGCCTACTGTGTTGCACCTATCCACATGCTGTTCTCATCCTTGTTGTTTCAGCTGAGTGTGATGTTTCTTGTTTCTTCACAAACTGTTGCATGCTGGTTGTTATTCATTTCAGTTATCTGCTTGAGGGGCAGCTGTGCTTTGTATGTGTCTCTTCAAAAAAACATAGGCAATGTAAGATTTTTTTTTTGGCTGAAACCCCTTATTTTTCAAGTAAATATGTCTACTGGTGATTTTGTGGTAATGCTCGTGGGGGATGATGCTCAGGGGGATGCAGGAAAACAATTTGCTTTATTCAGTTTTTAAAATGAGAACCTTCCCATTTGATTAACAGAAACAGTGTCTGTGGAGGGCTTGTTAGAGTGGCCTTTTTATAGGAGAAATAAGTCCTTTGTAGGAATGGCCTGTTCTTGATGAGATGTTTGTTGAAGTACATTTTCAGCTTCAAAATGGAGTATCTGGCCAAAGGAGTGAAGAGGGGGAGTGCATGTGTGTACAGAGCCAGTTCAGTGAACCCTTGCTTGGGCCAGGAGGGATCTTGCTTTGCATGATGATACTAAAGTGCCTGTAAATTCAGCCAAACAGTGGCACAGGACTGGTGTAAAATTAGGAGACAGCCTGAAAGCAGTTGTATTCACTGTGTTGGGGGGCTGTGGTCATTTAAGTAACAATACTTCCCCCCCCCCCCCCCCCCCCCCCCTTACCAGCAGGTACTATAAAGGCAGAAGACACCCCACTGGACAACCTGACGGGAGGATGGTTTCCACATAACTACTTTTACACAGTTCTGATCAACTGCTCCCAGTGAACACTGTCACAGTAACAGCAGCAATAACAACACATCCACTGCTTTGCAGGTCCAGTAATCACACAACTGTTAGTTTCTGCTTTACAGGCCTCCTTATTTTTGTTTCAGGAACCGTGCTGTGATGTAGCTTTTGATCCATCTTCACATGTTTGCATGTCAAACCTCTGGCAACCTGGTGAAAAGAATATTCCCTTCAGCAGATCCATTGAAGTTTTCTCTTTCCCTGCAGATTGCTGGTTGGAGCTCCTCGGGAAAAGGCCTTTCCAGCCCAGCAGGCTAACAGAACCGGAGGGCTGTACAGCTGTGACATTGCATCTCCAAATGCACGTTGCACTCGTGTCATATTTGATGAGGAGAGTAAGTTCTTCAGCACTTTTAGATTGAAACAGTTGTATAATTCCTCTTACCTGATATGGTCCTTTCCAAAGGCATCAGTTGTTTTGATGGATTTATATGTAAGATTTTTTGGATCAGATTAAGTTGTAGCTTAACTGCTAAGATAGTAGTATGAGATGCTTAATTCTGGGTAGATTTGGATGTTCTTACTCTTTCATTAATGGATGTGGCATGAAGTGATAAGCTAGAAGTGTTTAACAAAACTGGATGTTGTCTGTGATAAACTGTACGGACACTGCCACCTGCAGGCTGTCCCGTGTACTGTAGGAAAGGCCTGTTGAAAGAGACAAAAAGGAAAATAAAGTATTTAACTGTTAATATCTGACACTGTGTTATGAAATTCTGCAGCTGATCCGAAGATGGAGAGTAAAGAAGACCAGTGGATGGGTGTAACTGTTCAAAGTCAAGGGCCAGGAGGAAATGTGGTGGTAAGTCTGAAGGTCTAACTTGGAAAACCATTCTTAGTCTTCAGTAAATGTTGTGAATAGGCTGTGTTCCTGTACAGATTTCTGAAAGGCAACTTCCCACTGTTTGCTCCTGTGATTTCTTCTAAGGAAGGACTTGTGTGTCTCCCTAGCACAGTGTCCTGGGTTCAGCAGTAGCAGTCATTTTTCTCCTTCTTGGTAGCTGGTGCAGTGCTGTGTTTTGACTTTCGGCCTGGGAACAGAGCTGATAACAATGATGTTTTGGTTTGGCCAAGGACTTTGTGAGCCTCATGCTCTGCCAGGGAGGAAGGGAAGCCAGGAGGAAGCAGAGACAGGACACCTGACCCAAACTAGCCAAAGAGGTATTCCATACCACAGCACGTCATGCCCAGGATGTAACTGAGAGTTACCCAGAAGGGCTGGGAGACTGCAGGGTTGGAGGAGGTATCGGTCGGTGCTTGGTTGGGTTGGGGGGGGGGGGCGAGTTATCAGTCGGCAGGTGGTGAGGTGTTGTATTCTCTTCCCTTGTTATTTTCTTTATCATTGTTATCATTGGTGGTAGCAGCAGTGATTTGTGTTATACTTTAGTTACTAAACTGTTCTTATCCCAACCCGTGGGAGCTGCATTCTTTTTGATTCTCCTCTCCTCCCTCTGGGAGTAGGGGGAGGGCAAGAAGCGGGGAAGTGAGTGAACGAGTTACCTGACTGGGTTTAAACCACCACACACAGTAAGACACTTGAGGCTGTAAAATCTTTAAGTTATTTTTCTAGCTGTGAGTTAGCCTTTCTTTATAACCTTTGTAGCAGCCTAGGGTGGGCAGTGCATTTTCAGAGTGTCCACTTACGGTTTTATTTTTGTGATATGTACCTTGTTTCTTTCAAATGCCACTCGGTACAGAAATGGGGAGAAACAGTGTGATGAGGTTGTAAAAGTAGCAGGATGTCCTCTGCCTTTTTTTTTAGGATGATCAGCCTCAGTTTAGCTTTCACCAGGAAATTTGAGTTGCTCCTGTGAATTAGTAAGTCCATTGCACTGCAGTAAAACCACTTGCTGGTCTTTATTTTATACATTACAGAGAGATTTTATACAATACAGAGAGAAAAAGCTTTCAGGAGTTACCAGAGAATGTTACTTTCTTAGCTCATTCTCAGTTAAATAAACCTCTCCTGGTGCTGTAGGATACTGGCTGCATCATGACATGGTGTGCAATGTTCTTGCAGGTTAATATCAGCAAGATACTTGCTTCCCAAACTGAAGGCAAACCACTTCAGGGTGTGAATCTGGAGTCCTTAAATGACAGAGGCAGAAATAACTTGCCTCAGTCTGCTTCAGAACCCAAAGAGAGAGGAGAGCAGACAGTCTCCTGCTCATTGAATAATTAATCATCAACTAATGCTGTCTTTGTAAGTGATAAGTGGGAAATGTACTTACTAGATGAGGTGTGGGCAGCCTGAAGGTCACTGTGCGGCAGGGCAGTACTGCAGTGCTCTGGGAACAGAGCACCTGGACACTTGCTTAATATTTAAGCCTTAACAGGAAATGGAGAAAAGGTGCATCAGCTGAGAAACCTTGTTTGCTTCTGCTTTTCACACACCTACTGAATCTGGTTCTGCAACAAACACTGCTGGCAAAGGGGTTAGATTGTTCCATCTCTTCTTACAATGGTTTGGTGTTTACACCACTTAACCCAGGGCTATTCATCCTCTGTGTTAAATATTTGATTAGTATTATGTTCCCAGGTGAATAGCCTAAAAGGTTAAGTTGTACTTAGTGCTGCTGCTGTCCCAGTGACAGTTATTCTGTAAGTGGAACAGCCAACATGGGAAATAGGAACAACTTCCCTCCCTTTCATTGGAAGAGCTTTCAGCCTCTGCTTTAGGGCAGTTTCCTGGCAGGGTTGTGTTCTAGGTAGTCTCGGGTAGACGGTAGTTAAACCGGCTTCTCATGTTCTGCACAAGCGTGTACGTCGTTTAACTCTGCCGGCTATGGGGAAACAGACACTTCTTCCCTTATGAGAGACAGTGGTTCCCTCCTCACCTCTTGAAGGAGAGGTATTAGGTATCAGGGAAAGCTTTAGGGCTAAACCTCTGAGGTCCCACAGGGAAGAGGGATTTAACCATGTGGCCTTACTTATCCATGAAGCTGGTTGCTCTGGCTTGTATCCACAGATGCCCAACTTTTCCCATACACTGCCCATAGGGAACAGTGAGCTCTCTCCATTGCAACATGGATGTGTCTACAAGATGACTTGCAGCACTGCTAGCATGAAGTATTGCTAAAGAAGTCCAGCCTTCTTTTGATGACTTGCATACAGACATACAGAAAGCATCACTTGTTATTTCTTCTGTCTTGCAGACATGTGCACATCGCTATGAGAAGAGACAGTATGTAAACACTGTGCAGGAAACCCGGGATATCATTGGAAGGTGCTATGTGCTGAGCCAGGATCTCACTATTAAAGATGATATGGATAATGGAGTTTGGAGTTTCTGTGATGGTCGTTTAAGAGGCCATGAGAAGTTTGGTTCCTGTCAGCAAGGTGTTGCTGCTACTTTTACTAGAGACTATCATTATATTGTGTTTGGTGCCCCAGGCACTTACAACTGGAAAGGTATGAGCTGGCTTCCTTCCTGCCTATCCTTCCCATTTCCTTGCTCACAAGGGTTGCACCCTCAGTTTTCTTTTTTTTTTGGAGGGGGGAGGGGATAACAGGAGTCTAATTATTTTATCCCGTTTTCACAGAAAGTATGCTTCTGTATCACAAGTATTTACTGATATTCCTTTCAGTATATTTATCCTGCAGTATTCTCCATTTTGTTCTTTGTGACGTCTGTAGAAAATAGGACTTCCCAAAGTAGATACTGGAGGAGTGCAGGAAGATAACTGAATGGAGCCATACTACATGTATTCGTATCTGAATCCATGGATAATCTGTCTGATTAAGAGCCAAGTACTCTCTATCATCTAGGAGATGAAGGGGGAAAATAACCGTGGTTTTTCTGTTAGTTTATATTGAGAAGCATCGAAACGGCCAGCTCTGTCTGAAAGTGATTTTTCCCGTCACACTTCATTAGACAAACAGCTGTAAATATTTCCCTCTTTAGAACATCTGATCCTTGAACCATTACATTTTTCCCTCGTACACCTGCGCCTGCTCTGTGAACCGTGCAAAATCTTTGAGTTAAGCTCTGGCACAAGGTGTACTTTAGTGAAAACTTAATCTTCCCCGTATCTGTCAACAAAACCTGACCAAGCTGAAACAGCATATTGAGTTCACACACTGCTTGGCTTCAATTGCAGAGCAGTGCTATGACAGTCTGTCAGTCATAGGAGTACTCTTATGTATCATGGAAAACATGTTTGTGCTTGCCAAAATGTTAAATATGCCCCTGATAAAAGGGGAGCACATATTCTATCAAGCAGTAGCTCTTTTCCCCATAAATAATGTTTTCTGAATACATCACCAGTGATTGTCATGGCTGAGCAGTCATTTTTAATTATTTCTTTCTTTAATTCCTGTGTATTTACCTCCCTTTTAAGAGAGACTTTATGAGGTTAAGAACTGTGGGATGGGGGTGGTTCCTCACCATGTTGGTGCCATGTGTTTGCTGAGAATTTCCATGTTTTCCAGATATTGCTTGGCCTCTCTGGAGAGCAGCCTGAGTGTCACACAGATAGACCACAGAAATTCATTGCCTTTTGAAAACGCTGTCACCCAGTGCATTTTGTCCCATTTAAACAGCTGTCACCATCTCATTCATTGTAATTGATGTTATTTGGGAACCACTTATCTGTTATTTTTCTCCTTTACCATTCATTTGCTTTTATTTTATCATTTCATCTCCCCAGGGGTGGTTCGTGCAGAGCAAAAGAATCAGACATTTTATGATCTGGGTATCTTTGATGATGGGCCTTACGAAGTTGGTGATGAGAGCCGCCAAGATAAGAATCTAGTTCCTGTTCCAGCTAACAGTTACTTAGGTAGGACTAAGTCCATATGGTGAATCTCTTTAGGCATAAGTGTTCATTTATGATCCCAGCCCGGTGCGATGATGTGAAATGGGAACAGAAAACGCTTCATTTGTGGACCCTGTAATGTGTTAACCGTTTTGGCTAATTCATGTCTCCCTCTACGCTCATGGGCCAGTTTTAAGTGTAAGGTGGTGTTCTGCTGAGGAACCTAGCAGAGCTGTGAATGTAATGAGACCTTTAAGAGCTGTGGTGAGGACCTACAGATTTCAGGGAGCGATTATAATCGCTCTGATGGTTAAGTACAGTGTATGATCTGTAGTCCTGAGTCACAAGGTCTTTGCCATGTGGTATCAGAGGTTTATAAAAATACGAGTTTCTGGGTATAAGTGTCAAGACAGCAGCTTCTGCACTCCTGGTAAGTGAGTGCACTGTTTTCTTAAAGTTTTTAAATCTCCAGTGGCCTGCTTACAAGTCTTTACAACACCATAATATGAGTAGTGTTTGTGTTTAAAGTGTGTGTGTGTTGCAGGACATGAGTCTCTTGCACCTTATGCGTGCATGAAAGCAGCAATATGCCCTTAGGCCAGTGGATGTTATTGTACGCCAGTGAGGTACTTTGGTGTAGAGAAAAGGCTGCGCTGCATTTTTGGAAAGGTCTCGAGCGTGAAGGGCCTTTCTGTTCTGGTGCAGGTTTCCGTGGTGTTCTGACCCACTGCTTTCGCATTTGCAACAAGAACAGTTTTGGCAACTTGAGAATGGAATTTCTGTGCGAGTGGGGGAAACCGAACAGGTGGGAAGGGCATCACTCATCCAAAAAGTAGAAGCAAGTCAGGAGAAGAGCCAGCTTAGAGCTATGTATCTCTTAGAAGACATAGAACATAAACTTCCATTAAGAATCAGCAGTAATTACTGGGTGTAAAAAAATTAAACTCATAAGAGCTTATGTTAGAAAGACAAGCTGCCAGCCTCTGCTGGTGAAACAGCAATTGGTGCAGTGAGGATGCTGCGGAGGTGTCTTTTGCTGTGAACAGAGCAATACGGACTTCTTGTAGTTTCCTAACAAATGCATTTACCTCCTACATGTAAATGATGCCTTTGATGTGTCATAATCAAACCCACTTCCAGGCAAGCCTGCTGTGCACTGGCATTGCTGTTCCTTCTGTTTAGACAGTAAATAAACACGGTTATAGCTGCTTTGCTTAACTGCTGTTCTTTTTCTCTTCAATCTTTCACTCATGTGTACAGGTCTTCTGTTTTTGACAGCTGTATCTGATACTCATCCAGATCAGTTTGTATACAAAACACTGCCTCCCAGCACACAGGTGGACAACTCGGTGGATGTTATGATGAATAGCTACTTAGGTTTGTGACCACCTGAGGTGGCAGCATCTGGTCAGACATAATCTCCAGACCTGTGACATGATCCTTTCCCCTCCATCCCCTCCTCATCTCAAATACATTGCAAGTAAAGCATGTAAACGTTGGGATTCAGATGAAGAGGAGCTTGCAAAATAACATGGCTTCAGAGAAACACTGATTTGTCATGCATTTCTCCAAACCTCTCATCCCTCCCCCAGATGGGACTCCCTGAATTCTTCTGAAACTGCCTCATTGTGCACTGCTGTAATTGAGAATTTTCATGGTAGTGGTGAAGTGTTTCAGAAGGGAGATTTCTATCTGCTGGCTGGTATCTTCCTTCCTTGCAATGCGCATCACTTGCTACTTTGGCTTTTATTGGATATGTTGGCTTATGCAGTGTGTTCTTTTATCAGTTTTGATACATTTAAAAACGCATTGACTTCTATAAAGAAGGTGTAGAACTAAATCATTTGAATGTGTCCTTTAGGGCTACTTATATCAAAATTGCCCATTTCACCATTACTGTGTAAGCTGATTCTCAAATACTGTGTACATCCTTCATGTGAGGTACTGTGCTTGTGTGTTACATTGTGCATGTTTGCAGCAGAACAATACTGACTTGTACTTAGCAAGGTTTAGAATAATTTTGCCAGAGGTGAACCATTTGTGCTATATTCAAGTGGTAAGGCTGGTGTTCAAGTTCTAAGCTTGTATTTGGTGTCTGTGAAAAGTAAATCTGAGTGAGCAATGCAATAATGTGTTTTGTGGAGGAAATACTTAGATGTTATGTGTGGAACAGTGTAGATCTGTAAAAATGGATCCACCAGTCCAAGTAGAAATGGAGAATGCCCAGTACATTGTACTCTGTTTTAGGCAAAACTTCCATGATTCAATGTACCACTTTAATATAGTAGGAGAATTTATTTTCCCTGTCAGCAGTACAAGCTGTCAGTTTGTGTATTCATATTTTCTTTCTTTCTCTGTTAAAGGTTTCTCTTTGGACTCTGGTAAAGGAATTGTCTCCCAGGATGAGATGACTTTTGTGTCTGGTGCCCCAAGAGCCAACCACAGCGGAGCAGTTGTTCTACTGAAAAAAGAGAAAAACCAGAGAGCGCTGTCACTCGAGCACATGTTTGAAGGAGAAGGGCTGGCCTCTTCTTTTGGCTATGATGTTGCTGTTGTGGATCTCAACAATGATGGGTATGGCCTTGGTAACTCCTATAATGAAGGATGGCAGTCTGGTTTATTTCTGCTTTGATTTTCCATGTTAGAAATACAAGGAATGCCAAATCCCATCCTCCATGTTTTACTGGAGGAAATGGTGGGCACCTCAGAGAACCAGTCAGGATACAGTCTACATTTCTAATTACAGAAAAGAGTTTTATTTAAACAATTAGTGGAAACACAGAAGGAAAAAACAAATCCCATACCTGATAAAGGCCCTAGAAGATCCTTGTATGTCACAAAGGGAACACAAGCAGTTTGTAGTATCGGAGCTGTTGTTGCTCAACCAGCCCAATGTATTTTTCAGCCCCTGTTCAGCAGCTATTTGGCCAGCTGACTTTGAGACCGTGGTCCCATCAGTTGATCAGACATTTTTCACAGTCCTTCTGTAAAAGCATCCCTTCATTTTTTTCCTTTAATTCTAAGGTGGCAGGACATTGTTGTTGGAGCCCCGCAGTATTTTGACAGAAGTGGAGACATTGGTGGTGCTGCCTACATCTACATTAACCAGCAAGGCAAATGGGACAGAGTAAAGCCCATTCGCTTAAATGGAACCACCGACTCCATGTTTGGTCTTGCAGTTGAAAATGTAGGGGACGTTAATCAGGACGGATATCCAGGTGAGTGAAACACAACTGCCGTACAAACGTACGGCACTTTCTTGCTAATGCCAGACGTGGAACACCCTGTATGCACCTTCAACATGATTGCAGGCTGCAGAAAGAGCAAGAATGATTTTAGATACCGCCACTTCTTTTCAACAGATATTGCAATAGGGGCTCCCTATGATGGTTTTGGCAAAGTATACATTTATCATGGATCCAGGAATGGAATAAACACAAAACCAGCACAGGTAATGAAATAACCGTTACTATACAGAATTAGTCTTGCACAAAATGAATGTCAGGACTATCCATCTTCTCCCTTTCCACTGCTTTTAGTGGGTTGGGGGACATGCAGAAAAGTCACAGGGCCCTTGCATTACTGACCAGGAAGTTTAGGGATGCTTAATTTCAATACACATTTTTGCTTCCTGGGCAGTCCTTTGGCAGCAATAACACGTAGAGAAAGAAAAAGGCACGTAGATGGGTAAGTCTGGGTTTTTTGAAAGAAATTTTTGGATTTTAAAATAATTGGTGTGTTCATTTCCTCTTGCACTACTGCTCCTTCACTTTCCTTTTTAAGAAGATACGTTTATGCCTTTTTCGTATTTACTTGAGGACTGCTGTGTTCAGTTTGCAAGGTGAGAATGGAACTTGATTATGCTTCTTAGAATCCTGTAAGAATATTTTCTAGGTAAGTTTTCAGTTTCAAGTGCCTTACTGCATAAATGCTATAAATAAAGATAAGCTAGGTCACATTTCTGTGCGAACCAGTAATTTCTGGTACTTGCTGCTACTGCACAGTAAGTTCTTGGAAGAAAAGCAAACCTTGGCACTTCAGTTTATTTACCTGAACACAGAGATCCCATTTCCTTGTATCTATTTTTTTTTTTCTCCTGGCCATGAGTCAATGATGTTCACTTGTTGCTTATTTCACTTTTAGAGCTTTTAAATGTCTGAATTCCCTCAATCTGTTTGATCTTTAGATTCTTGATGGTGAAAAAACAGGCACCAATTTTTTTGGTTACTCTATTGCTGGAAACATGGACCTGGACAAAAACTCCTACCCCGATATTGCTGTTGGTTCCCTTTCAGATTCTGTTTCTGTGTTCAGGTATTATATACAGAACTGGTATTATATACGGAATAATACAGAACTGGTGGTGTATACAGAACCAAGGCTTTAGGTTTAGTTTTCTCAAAAACCAGCCTGCTGAGAAGTAACACAAAGCTGTTTGGCCTGCAGTGCATTTTTCCTTCTAGAAGCTGGAAATTCTGGAGGGAAAAAAAAAATCCATAAATTGGTTTATTATTTTAGACCTTCCCATTGAGAAGCTTTACAATCAATACAGGGTAAGAGGGTGAACGTGGACAGTTACTGTGGAGCGCTGATGCGTGTAGTATAGCGGTACCCTGGCATTGGCCAGTGATAACTTACTTGGATGCTGATGTCCTTTGACGGAGTTAAGGGTGATAAATAATTCTTTTGCCTTAAGGAGAAGTTAACTGGTATGTTTGCTAGAGCTTTTGTTTGCTGCTGTTACAGATCTAATCTTGCTTTATTGAAGATAGGACAAAACCAAACCAAACCCCTCTTTTGTAGCTGAGGATCCAAAAGCAGCGAGGCATACGGCCTTCCTGATGTTGCACTGGGTCCATGAAACAGCTTTGAGACAGCCCTGTAGACAGGATACTTTCAGATTTTGGTGGCATATGCCTTAATTAGGGATGAGGTCATGGTCTTTTGCAGACCTCTGCCTTTTTTCCAGTTTAATGTACTGTGAATCACTAGTAATGAGCAGGAAGAAGACTGTCTCCTCATCAGAGCTGTGATTGCCACGTCAGCTTCAGGTCTTTGGTGGTTGCTGTGAGGTCCCGAAGGAGGAGGAACAGAAACTCCCAAAACAACTCTACCTTTCAGACAGACCACCTTTCCTACAATTTTTTTTGACCGTCCCATCTCTAAGGTGTATCGTATCTGTGTACTGAATTGGAATATTCTTAAATACACTGAAACAGCAGCCAACAAAAGGCACTCCTGTTGCTTGTGGAAGAGAACAGAGTAGGTGGAAGGGAGGTCGCTTAGATTTAAGTGTTCTGCTTACTCAAAAGGAGCTTTAATCATTTGCTGATAAGGGCAGTATGAAAACTTTTACAGAGATGAGAATGAAAACCTTTGTGGTGGCCAACAGTGGTGGCCTGCTTAAAAGAAATTTGCTGAAAGAGGAGGCGGCGGCTTTTTGGCCATTTTAAGCAGCGCTTAGATGCTTTGATGGGATCAGCTCATTCGTTTGCTCATGAGAACTGTCTTTTCTTGTCCCTTCCAAAAAGGAAGAGAAAGGAAAAGTTGTCAGGCTGAATTATGGTTACAGCCTACATGCAGAGGAGTCAGGAAATGAAAACATCTTTTCCCACAGCCACCCAGGCTCCACATTAAAGCTGTTGTGAACATTAATCTCAATGAACTTCAGTACCTACAGTAGTTCACACGGGCTGAATTACCATTGGGGTGGGAACCATCACTGTGAATTTTCTGGTTTTTATACATGTGTAAAATGACAACCACAGCGACACGTTAACATGCCCTGCTTCCCAGGCAGGCATTTAATTGCGATTGTGTTGGGTTTTGTGACTCGCTTTGCTTAGAGTAGTTTTGTTTCTAACCATTATCAAAGCCAGATTCTGTTTCCTGGGGTGCCTGTTGCAAATCCATGCAGGCATGGAGGGTGTCTGGGATTCACATGAATTACTGCATTGATCTTAACAGAAACTTTTTCTTTTTGTTTTACCCCCTCTTTTGATTCCCCATTTTTCCTCCAAATAAAGATCCCGGCCTGTGATAAGCATTAAAAAAAGCATTACGGTACAGCCTGACCGAATTGATCTGAAGAAAAAGAACCCCGAGGACCCCAGTGAAATATGGTAAATTAAAAAAACAACAAACAAGTGTATCAGAAGCCTTGGTGTCTTGGGTTTTCCGCTGTGATGATGTTAACTCGGAGGGCTGTGACAGTCATGCAGGTTAAGCGAATATACGTACATGTGATCATTTTGACCTCCTGAATTTGCTGTGACCACTTTGCTAAGCACAAGGTGTGGAATTGTTCTGTTCATAATGTCCATTTTTGAAAATGAATGTCACTTTGCCACTTCAGATTTTAACACTTACCAGTATCTTACCTTGAGCAGCTCTCAGTAGAGATACATGAGCAAATGCCAGAAAATAGTCCTTCTAATTGCTTATTAGCCATTTTTTCTCGCTTTGCAGTTCTGTTTAGTAAGCAGCAAATTACTGTTGTAGCATGAAAACCAGAGTCATAGAACTGATAATATCAGTCAATGGACTGTTAAAACTTTTCAGCCTGTTGGACTGTGCCCTATTAATTTCTTGGCTGTTTTTACAGGATGGATGTGAAAGCCTGCTTTCAGTATACTGCAAACCCCAGAGATTTAAATCCACGAATAAGTAAGTTTTGACGATAAATGTTTCTGATGTGGTTGTCTGTCACGTGCTTTGTGTGGTTTTTGAAATTATTATTTGGAGCATGTAATGGAAGAACAGCACTCAAATTATAGTGACTAAGCTCAGATTGTGACTGTCAGATGTAAAATGTGACTTGGTACTAAGGTCTGTCAGCTACCACACCATCTGTCTTTAGAGTCATGCTGGTGTGTTACAAAGTTCATGACAGACCGAACTGAACCTTTCTAGGTAATGTAACTGCCAGTGAGCAAGAGGCTGCCATACAGACCAACACCATGTTGCTTCTCTAGGTTAGTGCTGCTTTAGAAAGCAGTTTTAAAGCCCATCTTATAAATCATTAGTAAGCATTCTTTCTCATTGGAGACTTACCATATAAACCAGCGTTCTGTATTGATGAAAATGGTTTTGTGGAAATCGGTAATGGAAATAAAAAGATCTTTGTATTAATAGGAGCTTGGAAGACTGTGCCATAAATATAGTTAGAAATGAAAAGCATTAGTTTCTCATGTGTCCTGTTTTTTCTCTCGTTAAAATGCCACTGTTACTACATCTGGGAAAACTGTGTAGGATTTTGAGAGGAAATGAGAAGAATTTTAAGCCCAAACCTCCTTCTCCTGTATGGTCTAGAGTTTCTCAGTTACTTGTCAAATCCATAGGATGTGCCTGCATAAGGTCCTGGTCCTTCAACAGGTCAAGTGCTTCCAGCTCTTAGAGGCTGCTCACGTGTGCCCGTCTGCGCACTCCTCAGGCCTGGAATGCTCAGTGCTGTTGCCATCCTTTCAGCATTAAACTGTCTTGGTCAATACGTAGATGATCAAAAGGTGTAGAGAGTTCAGAGTATTCACAAAGTTTTGTATCTCGGCCCTCTACTGGCTCCACAGCAGCAATTACAGCTCCTCCAGCCAGCTCTGCATGCTGGCGAAGTAATGGGGTACTTTGGAAATGAAGGTTTTGGTGTAAAAGTTTCCTTTAGGTACATGTACAGGGTACCTGGCCCTGCACTGGAGAGGGGCAAAATAGCCGAGAACGGTTTGTGCAGCCCAGCACTGGCTGGAACAGTCTCCCAGAATAACGTTGTAAGGTCATAGCTGGTGAAATTAAAGTTCTTTTTAACAAGGCAAGGGTTTTTTTTACAGTGACTCTATTTTATTTCTCCATCTAGAGATCACGTACACATTTGAAGCGGAAAACGAGAGGAGGCAGTTAGGCCTGCCATCCAGGGTGCGGTTTAAAGACCACCTGTCTGATCAGTTCACTGCAAACACAACCCTGAGGGGGCAGAACTCAAGAGAGTGTGTGACAACCAAGCTTGTACTGCAGGTAAGGCAGTTTATTTCATTTAGACCCACTGAAAACAAAAGCATGCTCTTTTTTTCAGCCTCATGGTACCTTTGTATATCTTAAAAGTCACATGCAGTATAAAGCTTTAAAACTGGAAAACAAACCGTAATTAAGTAGTACCTTACTATTCTCTGCATGCATGCTGCTTCTTCCTGTTGCTTTTCTTACAAAGCATGAATAAAAGTTGTAGCCACTGCAGCAATAGAGAGGCAATAGATGCCAAGCTGGAGAGCTGTTTCCAACAGAAGTAATCGTTACAGAATTTAACGGTGTCACTGGCTAGGAAGAGAATTTTAACCCATGGGTTTTGGAGGGGATGAATGGGCAGGACAAGAAAGCTTGGTTAAGTGCTCTCTGACTTGACTGCTACAGCAGACCTTAAAGGTGGCACTATTCCAGGAGCTGAACAAACTCTCTGCCTGTGGCTCAGCAGTAATGAGCCAGCATTGCTTTTGACCAGAGCAATTAAGCATCTTGAACTTCACGCACTGCAATTACAGAATGGTTTGGATTGGCAGGGACCTTAAAGATGACCTAGTTCTATCCCCCATGCCACAGGCAGGGATACCTTCCACTAGACCAAGTTGCTCTCAAAGCCCCATCCAACCTGGCTTTGAACGCTGCCAGGAATGGGACAGCCACAACCTTCCTGAGCATCCTGTTCCAATGTGTTATTTCACTGCTGTAGTGTGAATTCCATTTGCCCGAGTTACCATGTTACTCGTAGGAACTTTTAACAGTGAGAGAAATCATCACTGGGAAGCCAGGCAAAAAACCCAAACTAGCCAGCCAGTAGGGCTGGGCTCCTTGTGTTCTTGTGCCTTTTTAGAAAATGCTGGGTTTCTATATAGTGAATAGCTTCAACAGTGGGAGATGTAGCATGAAAGATTTTGCTTTAGTGCTTGTTCTAAAATTGACAGCAAAAGCTAGCCTTTGTGTTGCTTTTTCTTCTCTGCACTGTACACTAACTATGCCATTTAAAATATTTCAACAGGACAAAATCAAAGATAAGCTACGACCCATTCCAGTGTCAGTCACTGTTAAAATTGCTGGTCTGGAGTCTAGCTCACCGTCCACAAGAAAAGACAGAGCACTTCCAGAGCTGATACCAATTCTAAATTCAAATGAATCTGAAACAAAGACCACAAAAGTAAGCCTTTGATACCGCGTTTTCCCACAAATCTGCACTTCGATGGCTCACTGAATTTTAAAAGCTGTAGAAAGCTAAATTATGACCAAAGGAAATTAATAACTGGGGTGGCACTGGATGTGTAACTACTGGCTTATATTCTGTATTTGTTTGTAACTTGTTACAGAATGTTATGAACTAGATCCTGTGTTTCTTTTGTAGTAGAAGTGGAGATAGTATAGTGGCCAGGCTGGTTTGGTTTGTTTGTGTTTTTGTTTTTTTTTTTTTCCTCTCCACAACAAGTTTAAGAAGAAATTTGCTTTTGATTGAAACTGGAAATCCATTGTCTCCTGCTGTGAATGCTTGTCCCACATCACAAGTAATGTACCATCTAATTTTTCCATGGTTAGGATGCTGTAATGGCATTAGAGCTCTGCAGCAGTGGATATCTCATTTCCTTAGCACTCACTGAAGACTTAAGAATGTTGCTCCTTATTGGAAGTGTACCTCTTGCTTAGAATTATCTAACTTTGCCTTCTGGTCACATCTAAAATTCTCAATTATCAGCACCAAGGGCTATGTCTCACAAAAAAAAGTCTTGATGGGCAAGAGTCAGGTTAAAATCTTACCCTATCCAGGAAAGTGTCTCTGATGCTTCATACAGTACACATCAGGAATCTTGTTTTAAGCTATTATCATGTGATATGCAGTAACAGTCCTTTGGCTTTATTTAGGTGGAGTTCTTAAAAGAAGGATGTGGAGAAGACAATGAATGTCATAGCAATCTGAAACTTCAGTACCGGTTTTGCTCTAGAGAAGGAAATGAAGACAGGTTTACTTACCTACCAATGTAAGCCTTGATTAATGCATTGCTAAAATTCAAATTACTAACGAGTGCTTAAAAGAACTTTTAGGAGAGGGTTTTGGGTGTTAGAGCAGCTTTGTTCTGTTACTCTGGCAAAGACAGCCCCGTGTGGCTGTAATCACCTGTCAGGGTGAGGAAGGTGGGGGACTGGGCATGAGCTGTAGAAAAGCAGCAATGGTGGTACAGTCAGATGGATACAAGTGACCACAACTATGCATATGTGGGCTAAGAGTTAGAAAAAAGTTTCTAACCCTTGGAGAAATGATTCTAAACCAGCCTTGCAGAAGTTTGTGTATGATACTATCAGAATATATAGTATAATACATATTACATATATCTAGTGTTAACTGAGTTGAAATTTGATTGTATGACATGATATACTATAGTCTAGTAGCCCAAGACAAGCAGTTACAGAGAAGTGAACAGAAAAACGATTTCACAGTAACACACACCTGACACTCTGCTGCATCCCTGCTCCCTGGAGGGCCAGTGAAAATGGAAAAAAGGAATTATGTTTCTTTACTGTCAACAGTCAGTCACCTTTAGCAGTGAGTGCCACAGCCTGACTCAGAAGCCAAAACCATACACATTTTAAAAGAAAAAGTAGGTCAGTAAACTTACTGAGGGGAAATTCACCACTGTTACAGGTGAGCCAGAGGCAAGTGCTGGTTCAGAAATACTACAACCTCTTGATCACCTGAGGGAGGGTGTATTGGTCTGTTCTGTCCTGGTAACTTCCCAACATGAAATACTAGTCTGGGAAAAAAAACTCTGACCATTCATGTGTTTATGGTCTAACAGCAGTTCTTCCCTAATGGAGAGAACTGTATTTGGGCAAACCATAGTAAGAAGCAAACTTCATACACATTTGTCTTCCTAATGCACAACCCTGTATACTCTGTAGTGAAAATGGTGTGCCGGTGCTTGTTCTGAAAGATCAGAAGGATATTGCCCTGGAAATAACGGTGACAAACAATCCATCTGATGCAAAAAATCCACAGAAAGATGGTGAGGATGCATATGAAGCTAAACTAATAGCAACTTTCCCAGACAGTCTGACTTACTCTGCATTCAGAGAGATGAGGGGCTATCCTGTAAGTATTTTTAAGAGAAAAGCTACTCAAATTTTAAATATTTTCAGCATATTTTGACCTTAATGTTTTTATTTTGACCTTTTAATGTTTCTGTTTCATCAGGAAAAACAGCTAACATGTGGTGCTAACCAAAATGGCTCTCAAGCAGAGTGTGAACTTGGAAATCCTTTTAAAAGGAACTCCAATGTAAGTTGCACCTATTTACTCAAGTTACAAAACCTGATTCTTGATGCAGTTGTCCAAAGTTTCTGTGTGTCATAACTGGAAATTTGATTTGGATGTCTTTTTAACTCTAAAACTCGATGGTGTATTTCTTTGATACTGTATTGTTACTTCTTGTCTAGGTAACCTTTTATCTGATCTTAAGTACCACTAAAGTTAATGTTGATACAACAGACTTGGACATCAATCTGAAGTTGGAAACGTAAGTTTTCTTTGTGTGCACGTGCTGTGTTTTATATAGAGTTGTAAACAATTTGAAGTAATTTGCTAAATTGACAAAAGCAGTAGTAATGTGAATACTGCCAAATCTGTAAAATAAACAGCATTGTTTCCTTTTCATTGTAGAACAAGCACTCAAGTGAATTCAACACCAATTACAGCTAGTGCTAAAGTGGTTCTTGAATTGCTTTTATCACTCACTGGGTATGTGATGATAGCATAATGAATGGAGGGTTGGGGATGACAGTATTGCCAGAGACTTGATTAAAATCTGCTTACTCTCCTTCCCCACCCCTACCTGAACAGAGTTGCTAAGCCTTCTCAGGTGTATTTTGGAGGTAACATCGTTGGTGAGAGTGCTATGAAATCTGAAGATAATATTGGAAACCTCATAGAGTATGAATTCAGAGTGAGTAATTTATATTAATGCCAACAGCTGGTTTTAATCCACAGTTTATCTCTTTATGCATATGAATACTTGAAAAAGTTGCTGGATGTAAACAGGCTTTCTTTCGTACCAAAATCCTGACTCCCATGAAGAAGAACATGCAGTCAGACTGCAGACCAGAGCTGCTTTTTAGGCCTTGATGCATTATGGTCTTTTGAGCGATTGGCCTGAGGCTTGCTTGATTTTTCCAGAGCAGTTCATGCACATTCAGCTGTACAGCATAAATCCCCACGCAGGTAGGGAACAGAACTGAAACCTAGAACCCTAACTGTGGTGTGCTCAGGCATTAGCTGAGACCCACAGACAGCGGGTATGTGTACTTGCTGCGTGCAGGGCAGAGCAGGCAAAAGATGACACTGTGGGAGCCACTCTGAATGTGTGGGTCTGTTTCACTCTTCGTCTTCTGCATAATTAATAAATCAAGGAGAACGTAAGAGAGATATTTTTTTTTTTCCAAAAAAAAGTATTTATCAACGAGAGAGTGACTTTTCCTATATCATTAACGTGAGCCGCTTTGTACATAGCAGTTTGTCAGGATTAAAGTCCATCTCTGTCACTGCTTTATGTTCTTCTGCACCTGTATGTGTATATATATATATTAAAGTAGAAGCAGCTAGTAGAAGCAGAAGTTTTAGAATGTGCTATCATGAACAGTAACACCAAGAAAGCAAAAAATAGGTTGGGAAACAACTTCCAGACTTAGGAGAGCAACAGCTGGTTATCTTTCTGTGTCAGAGTTCCTTGTAAACTTGCAATTTACCTCACTTGCATAACTGAATGATTTGTTAACTCTAAATTGGAGTTGTTCAATGAAGATGGATTTCTGAAAATCAACACCTTAAATTTCATGTTAGGGAATTTTAATCCTTATGTTTCAACTCTATTTACTTGCTATCCAAGCGTGCTAGTTTTACGCTATTTTTGATGGTTTCATCTGCTTTTAAATCTCGTTAGCTGCATGCTTAAAACTTGCCCATCTGATCAAGAAGAAAATCCCGTTAAGTATTTCACAGTTTACAGAATGTTTGTTTTAACAGGTAACTAACTTGGGCAGACCACTGAAAACATTTGGTACTGCTTCCCTGGACATCCAGTGGCCGAAAGAAATCAGTAATGGCAAGTGGCTACTTTATTTGATGAAAATAGATTCCAAAGGATTGGAAAAAGTCTCCTGTCAACCTGAAAGTGAAATCAATAGTCTGCGTGTTGTGGTATGTTACCCTCTATGTCTTCTGTTCATGAATTACTGAAACATGAAAGCAGTGCAGCATGTGGCAGTAGGGCATAAGAACTTGCCTCCAGAAGGGTTTTTTGTTTGTCTTAAGCAGCTCACAAGCACAATACATGAACAATGTATCAAGGGTTTAGCTTATTAGAGACCTCAGCTAATGAGGATAATGTGCTTAAGGACTGATAATCTGTCATCACAGTGGCTGTTTTTGCGATGGGCACTGCTGTCATAAGCTCTTACAGGATACAATCACTGATTGCTTTCACAAATTTCATCAGCATTATTGAAATCTGTTCACAATAAACGTAAACATCCCCCCCAGCCCAGGGGAATTCCATGTGCTTTTATTAACAAGAAAGAAACCGACTTGCATTTAAATTTCCTTATTTATAACAAATAAGAAAAAATTTCTCAACCAAGTGTCAGGCACACTGAAGTGCTATATCTAGATGTGATCCCCCCCCCATAATCCTAAAATCATTTTGGAGGAGTTCCAATTCCCACCATTAAAAATGCATGCACGTAAGCCCATTCTGGTCAGATCACTTCATCAGTTAATGAACTTTCATTGTGAATGTAATTAATATACAGTTAAAAAAATCATCTACTGCCTCTAGCAGAATCTTACTCTTTTAGCATAGTAACATTAATACTCTTTATACAGAACATTGAAGTAACATCAAAAGCTTTATAACTCTAAACCCTTGACCTATTAAAGAAAGTAATCAGTTGACCTCTCTAGGTAATCTCAAATTCTAGTAGTTGTCCTGACTCTACTATTAGCAATAAACGTGGGTAAGTGGGGATATATAATGATGTCACTTATGCTGATCTTGGAACAAGAAAATACTCACGGGACTTGTTTCTCTGGTTGTATGGGGTCAGCATTAAGAGATGCCTATGGTAGATAAAATACTAAAAATTTTTACTTCTTTTAGGAATCCCATAACTCAAGAAGGAAACGTGAAGTTGCAGAGAAGCAGACTACAGACAGCAAAACACTTTCTTTATTCTCAGAAAGAAAATACAAGACCTTGGTAAGCATATTGCTCCAATGTAGTCTTGTCAGATACCACCCTCTGCACTTTTAAGAGGGCTTTTCTGAGTTTGCCAGGGTGAAAGAAGGTACTGCTTTGCTTTTGTCTTAAATCCAAGTATCAGTTCTTTTAAAATTTCCTCATTTACATTATTTGCTCATGAGAGAAAAATAATTTCTGCACAGTTATCTATATTAAAATAAATAGGTAATTACATCTTTATTGTGTTTTCCGGTTGCTGTCAGTGCAAATGGAGTTTGGTTCCTGCATATAAATATGCTGTATATAATCCAATTTTTAATCTCGGGGTTAAACAGTTTGCGAGGATATGTTTTTATTTACATATATAAATTTATAATTGCAGGACTGCAATGTGAATGCACGCTGTGTGGACATAAAATGTCCCCTGAAGGGTTTAGACAGCAAGGCATCTATAGTGCTACGTTCCAGGCTGTGGAATAGTACTTTCTTAGAAGTAAGTCCCCTTACATGCCCCTTCTGGAAGGTCACAGCTGTTTCCTGTTCTGTGTCTAATTTCTGTATTTTATTTTGTAACAGGAATACTCCAAGATGAATTATCTAGACATTCTTGTTAGGGCTTCAATCAGTGTTCCTGCTGCAGCTAAGAATGTTAAGCTCACAAATGAAGTTGCTCAGGTACGTTCAACATTTAATGCTAACCATACATTGTGGTTGTGATGTTTCCAGCTTAAATCAAAAGTTGGGGGGGGGCGAAAACCCAAACCAAACAAAATTGAATATAACAACCACCACTGAGCCAACCAAAGAAAACCCACCAGAAAACCCCCCATTTTAAAAGTAGCTAAAAGCTTAACTTCTTAATCAATTTTTAAATTATCTATCATTTTTACCTTGTTTTGGGTTGGATAAATTCACTACCATATTTAAATAACACCAGCAGGAACTTTTTCTTCAAAAACATTTTGCAGGTGAGAGAGAGAAGGCATCTTGTTAGAGATAAGACTATATAAACTGTAACAGTATATTAAATGTGGACCCTTCTGACATGCTCTTTTCATCTTGATGCATTTCTCTCCTTTAGGTGCGTGTTACTGTCTTTCCTGCAAAACCAGTAGCCCTTTATACAGGAGTACCTTGGTGGATCATCGCAGTGGCTATTTTTGCTGGCATATTGATGCTTGCACTGTTGGTATTCTTACTATGGAAGGTGAGTTCTTATTCATCTGGTTATATTTCCTGGTCTACAACTGACAAGACAGCATAATAATTAAGCAAATTATTAAGTTTGTATTTGGGTCTCAAAATAGAGCAAACTGCCCAAACCATATACTGCCTTTGAGTCTCAGTTTTGCAACATTTGGAATTAAAATGGTTACATAGGAAGACTTGTTACAAAATTTTTCAGCTTCCACATCCTCACAAGATGAAGTATTTTGAGCTCTGTGCAAAACTTGAATCAGAGCCTATATTTACTTTGATGTGGACGGATACAGCTAATGGGAGCTTCTGCAGTTAGGTGTAAAATTTCATGTGAATTACTTACAAATGTTTTAGCAGGGCTTTGTTCCCAGTAGCATTAGAAATGCCATTAAACTGACAGTATCACAAAAGGCGATTTGTAAAATAAAAAGTTAAGTACCTATTTTTCAACTACCTTTGGCATTTTTACAACCAGTTGTGGTTCCAAGTATAACAGGGCAGTCCTTTTAGTTCTTAAGAGACATAGGCAGTTAGCATGTGCTGTTACAGGATAGCACAAGGTTACTTAGGATATTCTTTTTCACCTCTTCTTTCTATCTGTCACTTACTTTCTTCCTTAGAAACTGCAGCAATTAGCTTTATTGAGGAGCTCCTATTTGTTGCAAGTTACTTCTCACAGGATAGTTCTGATTTGCTGTGCAGTAGTCCACAAACATATTTCAGTATAGACTTCTCTTCTTCACTGCCAGCTGTGGACCTACTTTATAGTAGTTTTTCTTAAAGACAAAACAACCAACTGAACACAAACAACAGCTGCATTATAAATTTAACAAAGTGCTTTTAAACCAGTATATTTTTACCTCAGGTTATTCTCTTGTTCTACAGATTGAGTTTAGTCCAAGAAGTGCTCAGATCTAGAAGCTGCTAGACCTTATGGTTTTTTTTTTTTTCTTCTGGAGGGGGTGGGGAGAGGAGGACTGCAAAGGGATAATGGGAAGACAGTTCAGAGGTAATTTAAGTCAGTTTTAACAGGTTTGACTTCTTCCAGTCCACAAAAATTGACTAAATACCTTGCTTCCTTGTAGTGTGGTTTCTTCAAGAGAAATAAGAAAGATCATTACGATGCCACATATCACAAGGCTGAGATCCATGCTCAGCCATCTGATAAAGAGAGGCTTACTTCTGATGCATAGTATTGATCTACTTCTGTAATTGGTAATTGATGGTATTTTTTAATGTTTAACTGTGGCACATGCTCTGGTTGTTGCGGTGGCTAACTATGGAGCTTTTATTGCATACGTTCTATTAACTTTTGGATTTCAAACTATCATACTTGCTTGCTCATTCTGTTGATAGATTTTTCGCTTTTGGTGCACGTGAACACACACAGGCATTTACCTTGGTCTAAAAAGCTTCTTGTTTATTTCTTTAGCAAATGTTGATTTCTTGCAGTGTTTTTTAGTCTTTTTTTTAATTTATGTTTTAGCAGTACACGTAAGTTTTTTTAAGTTTGAGAGATGGTAATCAGAACTGCAGAGTTAAGATACAAAGCTAAGACTGTGGACAACAGATAAACTTGCTTTACTAATCTTTAATGCATGCTAATAGGTACATATTGCTTATAAAAAGAAAAGGGTTTTCATAATGAGAATTGCTGTGGAAACATCTGTTTTTCTTCAATTCTAAGGTACACTTTTCTAGGAACACGCTTTCTTTTGCTGAAGCTACTAGATGCATGGTAGTTTATGCTCCTAGCAACCTTTATTCAACTTGATATTACATGCATGTACACTATATTAATAAGTGATGCTTGGGATGAAGGAATGGGGAGGAGTAATTAACTAGAATATGTCATATAAACATTTAATGAAATCTTAACTAAGCAGTGGCTAAAGATTTGGCCTATGTCTCGGTGCAGTTTTTTAAATTTAGTCCCATGTAAGTTCTAGTATTTTTTTTTTTAAACAAAACAGCAACAAAAAAAACCCACAGAAAAACAACACCCCACAACAAAAACTGAGCAACAACCAGACAAAAAGAAAAACCCCAGCACCACAAATACTGTGAACAAAACCGCTTTAATATTTTTCCCTCTAGCATTACCTAATGACAGCTGGATGGCACAATGTCTCTTAACCTTGACATCAGTGACCCCTGAGCATGTGAAGTTCAGTATCTACCCATCATCATCTTTGGAACTCTGTGGCCATAACTCCATTTTGTTTTTAAAATTAATTTTAATCTATTCATCAATATTTAAAATCATTTTACAGTGGCTTTGAATAAGAACTTGCAGGGCACAAAAACTGCACTAGGTTTCATGTAGGGAGACTTGTGTCATGGCACATTACAGAACTTTCCAATTATGTCTTTTTTTGTGTTGTTTTTTTATCCTATGGCAAACTCAGCAAGAGCCATGTTCTAATACTGTGTATGGATAGTTAATTCAGGTGACTGTAGTTGAGATGGTGCTTTGAAAAACAAGGCCCTCATGTAACTTTTCTTGAAGGTCCTGGAAATCTGTGTTTGTCTTTAAAATACACCACTGTACAAGACAATACCACCTTTGATTCAGGAGAAGCAAGTTTCCCGAACTATATCTGTAATTGTGTTCAATTTTCTTACCTGTGCAGAACTTATCTCTGTAATCATAGTACTTTGCCAGCAACTTTAATCTAATCTGTTCTTTTCCTTCTCTGCTGTAGTGCGGGTTCTTCCGGCGTTCCAGGTACGAAGACAGTGTCCCCCGGTATCATGCTGTAAGAATTCGAAAAGAAGAGCGACACATCAAAGATGGGAAATACAAAGAGCTCGAGACAAAACAGTGGTTCACAAAATGGAATGAAAATGAAAGTTATTCTTAGTGACAAATTCTTCTCATCGCAAAGTTCAGAGAGAAGTTAAAGTTTTATTAATAGAATATTGATGGAGTTAGATCTATGAACACTATTGACATTCACCATTTGATTGTAGATACTACTACTTATATTGAGGCTTTTGTTTGCACAGTTAACATTGCTTCAAAAGACTTGACTTGCATTATTTAATTTCCAGACTGCCTCTTTCCCCCCTTCAAATCTAACACTCACTTCAGAAGATGTTGTGTTGATTTGGGGTCTTTTCTGCAACATATGCAAAACCACTACAGCAGACCTCTTCCTGTGATCATAATCTCTTTCCTAGGGATGCAAGGAATGGACAGTTAAGGTCAAGATAAGTTCTTCATCCTTCCCTTAATGCATAGTCCATTATAAACACACAGCTGCCTTAACACACCTTGTGCAAGTACACTTTGAAGACCTGCCAATCTACTTTAAACTTTGCCTACTGCAGTAGTTAGGGCTTAACAAAAAGCATCGTCTTTAAATTACATGTGCAATAGGTCATTTTGCTCGAATTGTGCGACTCTTGGTCACAACAAATACACACAGGTTTATTTTGTTGTTGTTTTTTTTCTTGAGTTTTTGTTTTTTTTTTAAGAGAGGCTTGAGTATTAGATGTACTTTTTGTATATACAAATTTTAGTCATTTTTGTATTTATTTTTGTTATAAATCATTGTCTTTGACTAACTGTTAGGCCAAAGACTTAACCGAACTTTCAAGTCCACTGTGTTTTTGAACTTCAGATTATGAGACCTGAGGCTATCACTGCATTTTATTAAGTCACTGAAGGTGCCAATGCTTTCCAAAATTGTAAATATTTATTCCAGTGATGTGTATGGGGGCTTTTTTGTGATACATGTAACTTTATGTAATAGGAATCATCAGGTCTTGTAACATGATCTGTATATTACTTCAGACTATTGAACAGTTTGGACACCAAGCAGAAGAAAGGGTTTTAGATACAGTTTTATACTTCCTGCAAATGAGAGGTTCTCTGGAAACAGCTTTCCGGCTTCATAAGAAATTCCTGTTTGGCCAAGGCATTGACTACTGCAGCTGTCACATAGCACTTGAAGGAGGCTCTACATGCCCAACTTACCTTAACTAATGGGATCTGAGCTGATCCATATTGAGACTACTGAATTGTCTTGAATACCTGAATGTTGATAAAAGTAGAACCACAATGTTGTGTTTATCAGTAATCTAGTTATTGTAACATAACTGCTAAAACTATTTAAAGTTTAGTTTTTTACCCATGTTCTACAGCTTTGGTACTATTTAAGAACAAAGATTCAGTTCACAGTTGTTTATTCCATGTGAAACAGAATTCTGCTCAAAAAGTATGCATGTTAAGTGCTAGTAATTTGAACTATGCAAAAACCTCTTGGTACTTTTTCCCCTCATAGGGTAAAAACCTGCTAGGAGGGCAGCTGTCAAGTGTCTTATTTTTACTACTAACTTTGAATGTACCTTCTTTAAGGTGTGGTCACCTAAAAAGTTATTAGAAAAAGTGCATTAATTTAAGACTCTTCTTCCTTCCATTAGATAATCTCAGTATGTTGTGACATTATGAACACTTACATGTGTATTTATCTGTTACCTGGTTTTTGAGCTTTTACAATTCTAGCTTATTTGCTGAAAGACTCAGCAGCATCAGAAGCCAGGCTAGTCAGAGCTAAGCCTGACAAACAGCCTTGGATTTAAAAGCAGGTTGTGTCCCTCACCTACGAACATGAACATTTTGGCAGCGTTAAACTGCAAATTCTTGAAAAGTAAGTCCTGTCACTGGTATACATTTCTCTCAAACTTTTCTTGTACCAGGTAGCAATGCTACATTCAAAATTACCTGTGGATATTTGTATAGAAGTGTGAAATAAAATCTTTTTTTTTTAATGAAACATTGGTTTTGGTAGTAATGATTTCTTACCATAATTATCTGAGGTAGCCATAGCCAAGTTCACTAGAAGAGTAAGGTGGAAGCTGCAAGCTGTAACAAACTGTCTCACACTCAATACTGCCATGACTGTGGGAGTCCTCCCCCACGCAAAGGTCAGATAAGGCAACTGCAGGAGATAACACACAATCTCTTGCTCACAGACTCCCTGCTGGCTGTTGTAGTTCCCAGCATTAGGATAAAGCAGGCTCTGGTAAAGCACCAAGCGTCAGCTCCCATAGGGCAGAGCTACCCCCTCTTCTCTCCTCTCTCCACACTTCACCTCTGCTGCTCAGGGTACTTAAAATGCATGTGGTCTTCTAAAAGCTCCCTGGCCCGACAGGTGTTTCTGTAACTAGGAAAGATAGATGGATCCCCCAAAATTAGTCAAGGACTTCACATACCTAGCTGTAATTAGCAGTGGAAGTTTGATACTGATAGTTACATGATTGCAGGATACAGCTTCAACTCCACCAAAAACACCCTCCAAAACAAAGACACTCCCTGGCCCCAAAACCAGGAAAGCCAAAAAGATGCAGAAAAACAACACAGGAAACCTTCGGTTTATATCCATTTTTAAGACACTAACCCTCAGAGGATGCTTGGCTCGCCTTTGCTGGGAGAACAGCTAAGTAGCTGATAAGAGGAAGTACAGCACAAATATAGTATATTAGATTTTTATATATGCTATATAGTACTAGATGTACTATATACTACATACAGAGTAGTACAGTACTGTATAGGTAATTGTATGCACATTGTATACATATACATACATAAAGTACTATATATTTACTTAGTGCTTGTGTTTGTGTGTAGTAGTGTGTATGTATAAATCTATATATAAAATAAACACACTACATAGCCTAAATAGAGCCATATAAATTGCAGTATCTTCACGCATATTTGTCACAGCACAGGACCCATACCTTATAAGAGAAGCTTTCAGTAAGAAGGGACTATCACAGCATCATTTCAGTCATTGCCTCTTGCAGAAGTTAAGTTATATGTGGAAGAGGAGACAGAACAGGGTGCCTGTACACAAAAATCAGCACATAATGTGAAGAGCAGCTTTTGGAAGCAGCACCAGAACACCAATCCCCAGTTGAAACACCCACCTTACAATGCTGTCTCTGCAGCAGTGTGTCTTAACTAAAATGAAGAGACTACGCAGAACCAGAAGTCTGCTTAGATACAACCAGCTGAAGTAACTTCTCCCAGCACAGAGTAGGCAACAGGACAGTGTCAGCAGACGGTTTGCAAAACCCGGGAGAACAAACTGTGATGAAACAACCTGGTGGTGCTCTAAGCCAGAACAGGCACATGTACATGTCAACTTGCCAAGCAATGCACTCGTGGTGACAAGAAGAATGTGGGTGGTGCTGCTGCATAAGCACTTCCTTCAGTTTTTATGCCAGTTCTTGGTCATCTTTAAATGTCCATTTGTCTCCCCTGGTTGTGGATTTGTAATTAAAACTATACACCTTTTATAACCTCCTCATAGCCTTGCTGGAGTCCTAACCATGATCCTGGTGAGAAAAACACAGCAATTGCTTACCTTGAAAAACTGCCACAGAAATCTGCCTTAATGCCCCAGTCAGGGTGTGATGCTGTTGGTGTACAGGGCCTGCCATTTGCATTTTCCACACTCAAAGCTAGATCCTGTTCCTCCTTAATTTTCTAGCTCTGAGATGTCCTTGCTGCTGCTTACCTACTGCAGAAAAACATACAGCCCCTCTTACCACTGATACACAGCATTAATTACTTATTTCCTCCTCACCTCTTCCAGTGTCTTCAGGGGATAGGGGAGGAAGGGACAGAAAAGTCAACTACTTTTGCCAGGAGCATATGAAATAATGCACAACTGCTAAGAGGATTAAAAGAAATGCTTGTGGGGTATTGCTTGGTTTCTTGCAGGGGAGGAGACCAACAGCTAACACATCTGAGAAATGTTATCATTGCCAGTGGCTTACGAGACAAGCCTGTGGCTGATTCCAAGCTTAGCAGGGAGAAACAGCATAAAAATTGCCATCCTGGACTAGTCCACAGACCCACCTGAATCAGCATCCTGACTGATGACGGCCAAGAGTTAAGCAGCATGATGGTGACACTGTGCTGTTCCTGTTCCCACAGAACATTAGTGCTCAACTTCAGTAGCTATGTAGTGTAGTTGTCCTATGGAAGAAGTCATCCATGATAATCATAAAATTTCTCCAACTGCCTTCTGGTCTTCAGTCACAAAGTTGAGCATGGCAAGAATTCACAAACTCCAAAGTTCAGCTATATATCGAATTAAAATAGATGACCCCATACATATGTTCTTGTATCTACTACAGTTTGATAACTGATACAGAGACCCCTTCGTATTTTTGACCAACTTTGCTGCCATTTTGGTATCTTTTTATTTCTATTCCTAAAAAAGGATACCAAAGCCACATCAAGCCAATCCTAAGAATTTTCTAGCGTATCAAACCCCTAAGAATAATAATGACAAGCCTTTGTGCAGATTAAATACACAAGCAGAAGAGAGACATGGACAGGACAACCAGGTGACTGTGAAGACACCATAGCAAGGCGTATAAACCACTGAAAGAGAAAAAAAGATATTCTATGGATATCCATACTTAAGGTTTTTTCTTTACCTATGATGTGCCCATTTTGGAGGAAAGGGAGGAAAAGAGATAAGTACCAGTACATGAAACAACCAAGAACAGTGACTTCCAGTAAGGGGCTATTTATAGTATTGCCTTAACAAACCAACAGCTCCTTCTGACATACCCTGCAAGAGTGCTTCCAACTGCCTTATGAAAGCTTACACTGAAAACCAAAAATAATTAAAAAATTAAAATTTTAATGCTTAGACTCAAATTAACTGCTTTCAATTATCTTACAGTCTAATTCCTTCTGTCCCATTTAAATTATGGATCCAAATATAATTTCAGGAACACCAATAAGCAGGGCTATGAGCAGAAAAATGCCAGATGACAAAAATAATGCATTTCTCCTTTTTTGCTTGTGTAAGATCTTACAGACTTTGGCACATCAGAGCTCCAGCTCATGTCACACTGGATCAGATAAGAGTTTACATGGATCAGTCTCTGATCAGTAGTTTGAACAAGACCAAGACAATGCCTTTGGGTAAACAGAGGTTTGTACTGCTCTGAACACATCATTTAAATAAATATCCACAATTCCTTGTCCACAGTTACTGCTCACCCAGCATGATTTTCCCTGAGAAAAGTGCTCACTGTTTACATTATTGAGAATGGGCTTACAAAGCGCAATGCTTTATTTAGCCTCTGACAGCCCTTGCTACATCTTCTGCTTGGGGACTGATATCCAAACATAACTTCAGGCAGTAGGCCACTTTTTAAGGTAGGCTGTTAAGCTGAAACATCAGGCATCAGGACAGTAACATACAGGCATTAAAGATGAAGCCAACTCAGAGCCATCATAAGAAATTGCAACAATTTACAAATACCCAACCTACTGCTTGTAGGCACTGTTTTAAACTAGTGCTGGTTCACAACTGAGAGGCCATTATAAAATGGTTTTAAAGCACAGCAATTTGTAAGTAGAGTCTCAACTACAAAACTCAAATTACTGTTTGGTGCTTCTGGGGTGACCTACAAGCAGCAATACAGCAAAACCTGTCAGTAACCTGTACTGTGTAGAAGACTTCCAGAGACAGATAAGCTGTTGGTTCACCCCACTAGCCACCATTCCCCAGCCAGAACAGAACAAGCCCTTAATTTCTTGGCACAAGATGGAGGTATAGCCTCTTTACAGACCAGATGAAGCAGTCCAATACTGAACTACTGCTTCACTTTGACACAGTCACTGGAGGCACACTAGATCAATGTTTTCTGTATTTCAATGCAACAGTAAAAAAAAAAAACCAACCCCTGAACAACAAACCCAGCACCTGAATTCATTATGGTATCTTCATCTCTCTAATGGGAGGCTCCAAACAAGCCAACAGAGGGCTGAACAGATCAATGTGCCAGAAACAGCAAGCAGCTTCCACTCTAGTGGAGACCATCTATCCTGTCAGGTCATGGACAACTCACAGGTACAAAACACAAGACACATTTAAAGGAAATCAAGCAACATGTAAGAGTTGACTTCATATGATAAACTTATGGGTCAAATACAGGGATCCACAATAAAAGCAGCAAATTATATAGAACCAGATCTTCTATTGTACCGCATCGTATACAATTTGGATTACAGAATTCAGTATCTACACTGCAGTACGCTTATAATCACTCTTAACTGCCTTTTTTTTAAACGTTCTAGATATTTCTACCTGAACAGCTCAAGAAACTATTAAATACCACTGTTTAGTACCTCACATACTGCATCCTAACAGCCAATTGATATAGTGTGACATACGATTCAAGTACTCTTTAACCAATAAAGCCATGTATTATGCTAGCTGACCGATCAGGAGTCTATCTGTGCAGAAGGAAGCCCTATTTTTCCCCTGTATTTTTCTGTTTCTAAGAGACACATTATCCCTCCCCTCCTTTCTACCACCCGCACGCTGCAATCCAACGAAGGGACTCCAGAGCCCGCGGTGCCCCTTTGCAAACCATCCCGCCGCCAAGCCGACACGCACACGGCAGTTAAACCACGGCTGGAACCCCGCCGGTGAGGCGCTGCCCTCACGCCGGCCGGCAGCGGTGCTAACAAAGCCGCTACTTCTGGGGGTTTCCGCAACCTCCCCTCGCAGCCCCGCGGGTCCCCGCCGCCACAAAGGCGCCCCCCACCCGCCCCGGACCGCGGCGAGGGGCAGCGGCAGCCCCCCACCCGTTCCCCCTCCCCGAGCCCGCCGTTTACCGCGTGGGCCAACCTCTAGGATAGCCCTTCCACAGCGGGTGCAGACACAGGGCACCGTTCGGCCTCGCTAGAGAAACCGTTGCCTCCGGTCCCCTCACGGCTTCCCGCCCCGTGAACGCCCCGCAGCCCGACGCGGGGAAGGCGGCAGCGGCGGCGGCCCCCGTACCACCACCGCACCTGCTAGAGGCTGGGCTCTCGCTTGCACGGAGCGACCGCCGCCTCCTTACGCACACAGCCCGGGCACAGCGGCGGCTCCGGCAGCTGTTACTCCGCCCGCGTGGCCAGAAGTACTCTCGGCGCCCCCCCCCCCCACTCCCTCGGAGCCGCCCTCTCCTCCGCCCCATCGCCGCTGCGTGGGGCTGGGCCGTGAGGAGACACCCACGCCTTCGGGCACCTCCTCCCGGTAGCGCCGCAGAAGGAGGCCGCGGTCGCGGCCTGGGTAGGGGCCGGGGGAGCTGGCGTGGCGGGAAATGGCGGCCGGGACAGGCTGAGGTGAGACGAGACCGCGCCATGAGGCTGCTGCGCGCCTTGCTGCGCAGCGCCTCCTCGGGCAGCATACCGCAGCAGGTGGACTTCTACTCGCGCTTTTCCCCGTCGCCGCTCTCCATGAAGCAGTTCCTTGACTTCGGTGAGTCCTCCCCGGGCCGAGCTGAGCTCCGTTCCGCACTGGCCCCAACCGCCGCCCGCCTGCCCCGCAGGTGCTTCTGAGGAACGCGGGGGGGTGGAAGGGGGGGTGTGTGTGCGCGCTGCTCGGGCTCCCCTCCCCCCGCGCTCCTGCTGTGGCTGCCGCTGCTTGGTGCGGTCCGTTTGGACAGGAGAGGGCTCCGTTTCGTTCCGGGCCAACGCAGCCCAGCTGACTCCCTTTCCAGGGGCTGAAAGCGGGGCAAGGTTGAGATTCAGCTGGAAACTCCCGTGTTTGGCATCGCAAGACCTGCCGCGCTGGGGAGAGGGCCGGGGCAGCTCCGAGCATTGGTGCTGTTGGAGCGCGACTCAGAGAGGGGGGATTTAGACTAGGCGTTGGGAAGAAATTGTTCACTGTGAGGGTGGTGAGGCCCTGGCACAGGGTGCCCAGAGAAACCGTGGCTGCCCCATTCCTGGCAGTGTTCAGGGCCGGCTTGGAGAAACCTGCTCTAGTGGAAGGTGTCCCTGCCCGTGGCAGGGGGTTGGAGCTGGATGAGCTTTAAGGTCCCTTCCAACAGAAATTATTCTATGATTCATTAAGCTTTTTGCACACTAGCAACGTGCAGCCTTGTGAGGTGTACCAAGCACAACATTAACCTTGGCTGGTGCCCGGGAGCTGCAACAGTCATGACCCCAGTCACATGCCTGTGCCCTACAAAAACACCCTACCCAAACGTTGTCGTTGTAGAGGATGTGTGAGAGAAGGACCCATGCTGGAGGACTGGGAATCTAGCCTCGAAAATGAGTACATCAATGACAGGATACTCATTACGCTCCCCGCTAAAACCACTTGTAATGCTCTCAGGTTCGACTGATGGCTTGGAAACAAAAAGGGTCACCAAAATTGTTCTGCTTCAGAGCAGACTACAGAGAGAAAGGTCTTGTAAGTCCCACCAAGACACTTTTTCAAAGCCCCTGGATGGAGCCATCCTGTAATACATTCTGTTTCTGTACCCAGGACACTCTCGTGTGCACCTATGTTGATATAAACGTTGTATACAAACATTTAACTAGTTAATAGTTGTATTGCTTTTTACATTTTTGTAAGTAAAACATAACAGAACTAATCCTAGCCTTTGTATAAGTAGGAAGACTTACAAAGAAAAGTTGCTCTTAACCACAGTAATTTCATCCATCTGTTCAGTGTTTCATACACTGCAGTAAAATGTGTCCAGTGTTTAGAACTCCAGATTTGTACAGAAACCCCACCACATATTCTGTTGCTACCATACTCCTAAGCAAAGAATCGTGCAATTAAGAGTTCAACTTTACCTGCATTATTTTACCACTAAAATACCAATAAAATAATGCTTACCTTAAAACAGGTGTTATTTTCAAGCCACAGTATTTCCCCATATCAAAAGTTAGACTACTTTTTTTCTGTGAATACCTGAACATAAGGTAAATACAGTCTTGAAATTTTCTTCTCTCTTTTGCTTTTAATAACAGGAAAAACTAATAAAGGCAAAAAATTAGGAGAGTGCAAGACTTTAGACAGTATCTGTTTCTAAGACATTCTGCAGCCATTATAATCTGATAGTGTTTTCATCTGAGATGTTTTTGGCTCCTTTCACTGAAGTGAGAGCAGTCAAAGAGGAAATCATAAAATCTGGTAATGCTAAAAAAAGTCTGCTTCTAGTTCCTCCAGGTTTTGATCCAACAAATGAAATATTCCATAAGCAAATTTAGGTCTGGATCATACATGTCAGTCATATCTGGGGTTATAAGTGTACAGTATTTTCTGTAGGAGTCTCATCCATTTCTTGATGGATATGGACAGACTGTAGCTGCACAAGGAAGCAGTCATTTGCTCATTCACTGAAATCTTGCATACTGTAAGCTGTCTTCCATATATGACCCCAGACTGCAAAGATACAGCCTCCGGATAGGAGACTAATTTGTGGAATATCATTTGCTGAGTATATGAGGCATTTGAAGATGATCTTTACATTCTAACACCTTCAGTCTGACTTGTTCATGTAATTTTACTTGAGAAAAGAGGCCAGGAAGAGCCATGCCTGAAATGCAGTCAGACTAAGGCGAAGTATGAGAACTTTCTGGGCAGAGCTCATATGTAGGCAATGCATAATATTGGTGTCACTGGTGAGGAATTCCTTGTCAGCTATTCACTTTTTTATTAAGTTAACCAACATCCTCTCATCAGTGTAGTTTGTAACATATGAGTCTGCATGCATTAAACTAAACTTCTCCATTTCAATTTGTTGAAGATTTTTCCTGTTCAGGACACTCCAGCTTCCTCTTTTCAATGTTCCTTCCTTTAATCTTCTTCCCCAAATCCCCCTTGGCAAATGGAAGAAGTGAACTGAGCAGAAACACCAGAGTTAGTTTTTAGGAGTTACCTGTTGTGAAACACCAAGCCTGAGGTATGTACCTCTCTGCAGCAGATGAACAGGTTAGTAAGTTCAGATGCTGTTTACATGACACTCTGAAGTCTAGAAAGAAGTCTGGCTGAGAATAAAGTACAGCATTTCTTAGCCTCTTCCTCGCTCAGCACCCTCCTTTCTCGCCTATTAAAACAAGCACTGTGGGAGTAAATTTAGGTCTTGATCTTAGTAACCACATTTACCTGCCATCCCAATTTAACTGCCACCCACACAGATCATACCTGTCCTTACAAAAGGATAGGTGAGTTGTCAACAGATTCAGTAATTTAGCTTTTAGCTTTTAAAAATGTAAAAAAATTATGAAGTAAATATATGGCAGATCTACTGTCATAATGACTAAATGCTGTAGCTGTTCATTCATTTCTCTCAATATTCATTTGAATTCATTTATCTGTCGTCTGTTCCCATAAGACTGAATTTAAACTACAACAGATCTAGCTGAAAAGGAGATAAACATTACAGAATTTGTTGTCTGTAAGTGTTCCAATATGAGTTATGGTAATTCAGTAAGATCAGTGATCGAGAAGGGTGTACTGACCATACTTTCTCAAGCATCGTTCCCACATAGTTTTCCTGTGCTGGTTTCATGTACCTCTCTGACATGCTCAGGATGACATACTGTTACAGTCAGTGTTTGCTGCAAATAAAATGAACCCTTTACATGGATAAAGCAGTATTTAAAGATGAATAGTATGGGTCTGCAACTGTTGAACTAGTTTCTATTTATATATTGTTACCACAACAATAGGTTTCAATATGAATTTACATTTTGAAATATAAATAGGCTGCTGCTGTGAAATAAATACTGGCTTACCAGGCTGGCCAAACCACAGACCTCTTATGCGAGAAAGTAAGAGTTTGTGTAGTTCTCTACCATATGTACTTGACTTTATTCTGATGTTGTCATATATTTATTTTGGTCTTAGGATCTGAAAATGCTTGTGAAAAGACTTCATTTATGTTTCTGCGACAAGAGTTGCCTGTGAGACTGGCAAACATAATGAAGGAAATAAGCCTGCTTCCAGACAACCTCCTGAGAACACCTTCAGTTCAGCTAGTACAGAGCTGGTAAGAAGATCGTACCTTTAAGGGTGATCTTATGTGTATGCACATGTTGGAGGAACTTGTTCTCTTCTAGAGAAAGAACATTTCACATGCTTGTTACATGAACATCACTTATTTAGACTGAGTAAATACCCCAATGTGACATAAATCAGGAACTAAATTTACAGACTTGGAAAAAACCCTAGGAGCAACTAGAGAACTGACAAGGGAATTAAAAATCAAGTAGTGCAGAAAGTCATGTATGAGAATTCAGTAAGAACAAAAATTCACCAGAACAATGTTTAATAACATTAAACTTACCTAAATTGTAGAAGCTAGTTGAAGAAACCAACAGAAGCAGGCTAAAGGACAAAATGCTTGCAGAAGGTAGTAGAAACCATTTAAAAGACAGGTTATTGCAATTTGAGAGTAAAGGTGCAGCAAATACAAAGAAAGAGCAATGGGAAGCTCCCAAAGCCAAACTATGTAAAACAACAAAAGGAATATGAGGCTATTAAGATAAAAAAGACATCCTTTGAAAAGTAGAATTTGCTTTGAGGTAAGGAACTTGGAAGTAAGCATAAACTTCTGTAAGAAAGATGAAAGGAAAACAAAGAGACTTCTTGGCAACTGCTAAAGGCACACATCTATTTGGAAAGACTTTAAAAAAGTTAAGAGAACAGAAAATCTGCCATTGAATAGTGGGATTGATTAGATTACTGAATATAAAAAGAGCTGTCAATGAAGATGGAGGCTGTTAATGAAACATGAACCTAAATGGCATTGGTCAAATGGCAAAATGAGTTCCACATGGACAAATGCAAAGTGGAGCACAGAGAGGAGCCTCCTCTCCCTGTATGTTTGTTTGTTTACAATGGAAAAAGGCATTTTGGTGCTATTGGTAATATTTTTCTGAATGTGTCAGTTCATGGGCAAGAAGGCAAATAGTGTTAGGAACTAAGTAACAAACAGGGAGGAATATAATTGTACCACTGTGTTAGCCCATTATTACTCTGAATTACATGCAGTTTTAGTCACTCTGTCCTGAACAGAAAAGACCAAGAGGCATAATCAAAGGGTTGGAACAATTTCTACGTGAGGAGAAACCAAATAGAATTCTTCAGCTTGGAAAATACACATCTAAGGAAGGAGACGGCAGAAATACTTAAGTCATGAACAAGCTGGGAAGATTTTCTAATAACAGGGGGCTCACTGGGGCTGCAAATAAGTGATCACCTACTGGGTTTAAAACACTAGGAAGATCTCTTATACATTCTAATGAAATGGTTGAATTCATTGCTCTGGAACTTTGGAAGAAAACATGAATAGATTCAAAAGGGATCTAACAATTCTCAGGGGATAGGTCAACAGGACACACCAAATGTTTACAATGATTGTAAACAAGCAAATTTGGAAGAGCATAAATTACTAACCCAAGGGATCTGGGGAGGCATATTAGAATTGGTCTTTGTCACGTTTTCTTTCATTTAAAGGTATGTCCAAAGTCTTCAGGAGATCCTTGACTTTAAGGACAAAAGCTCAGAAGATTTGGAGGCTGTTCATAGGTAAGGATTTGCTGTCACATTATGATGATAATGTTATGTAGAAGAACTGGCAAGAAAACAATAGCTTGAGAAATCTCAGCTATCTCCCATCTTAGAGAACTGCAGAAAGGTCACCACCTGTTCCCAAAAGGAGAGTGCATTGAAGTATGAAACAAAGCACTTCTGTGCCCTGTCAGTCTGGTCAGGGCTTTTTTTTGTTACACTGAAGAAGCTATGAATATGTTAAACTTGACCAAATATTTATCAGTTCCTTACTTGTAATGGTGGAACTGATTTATGGCACTTTTCACCTGTGGAGTAGGTTTGTTCATCCCTGGCTGACCATAACTGTCATTTGACAGGCATGGGATGATCTGCATGAAAATGGTTGGCATAGTTTTCTCTTTTTCTGGCAGTAATCAAGATAATAAATAAATAATAATTTTATAAATAATCAGTAATGGTTGAGTACTGATTGTTTCAATGCTAGTTGCTTGAAATACGCTGTAAAGACTGACCTGTATTCATACTGCTGTAAGCAGACCTGTGATAATTCTGTACGTATCAGTCTTCATTTTTGTAGGCAGATACTGTTTGCCAGAGTATTAAATTCATTTGCAAGTGACATACTAACAAACAGTGTATTCATTTTAGTTTTACAGATACAGTGATAAAAATCCGGAATCGGCACAACGATGTAATTCCTACGATGGCTCAAGGAGCAATAGAGTACAAGGAAAGCTTTGGCATCGATCCAGTGACCTCACAGAACGTGCAGTATTTTTTAGACCGTTTCTACATGAGTCGCATTTCAATTAGAATGCTCCTTAATCAACACTGTAAGTGCCATTGTAGCAAGGATGGGAAATGAAACCTGTGCTATGTCAGTATATTTTCCTTTAATTTTTAAGTGCTTAATATGTACTTAAGTGCTTCTTAGAAGTACTCTATTTGCCTCATTATTTATAAACTCATTCTTAATACAGTTCTTAAAATATTGACTAATAGTAGGCTTTCAATTATGGTGAAGATTGGAATTATAGATTGCCTATACATTTATATTTTGAAAACCAGAAGACAAATGAAAATTATAAAATTATATTGGGTATTAAATAATATTTTCCTTTTTTTTTGGCAGCATTACTGTTTGGTGGGAAAAATAATCCAGCTCATCCAAAACACATTGGAAGCATTGATCCTAGCTGCAATGTTGTTGAAGTTATTAGAGGTAAAGTCAGCAGATAAGAACAAGAATCCTGAAAACTTAACACAGATGTCTGTACTGAGGGCCAATAACATTTTGATATTCATATACTGTTTAGTTCTTGCCTGCCTGAAGCAGGAGTTTCATTTCAAGTTTTCACTTTTCCCTATAAGCTCAGTTTTTGTGAGAAAGTACAAAACGTTCCTGACAGCACACAGTGTTTTAAATTCTTGGTTTTCTTTTTAGTAAACTATAAGGGAGAAAACTGTAAAGGAGGGGGAAATGTAACTTTCTGTGTTTTTATTATAGATGGCTATGAAAGTGCCAAAATACTTTGTGATTTATATTACATGAGCTCTCCAGAACTCATCCTTGAAGAGTTGAATGGTGAGTGGATATGCGATGAGGCACTCTCTTGAACATAGTTATGGCTTCTTCTAAAGTAGCTGGTGGTGAAATGTTCTCCTTACACTTTTCATGTAGTTAATGTGTTCTCTATATCTGCTGTCATAAGTTGTTTGGTTTTTATTTCTTAAATCTGGCAGAAGGCTTTCCCTATTTCTCCCTTTAATTGGAAAACTGAAATCAGTAGAAAGATTTTTCATACTACAGCTGTTGATATAACAGATTTTAGCAGCCTGCTTCCCTCCCTAATGTTTCTTACATGTCTTTACCCTACACTGTCTATTGTATCTCACACTTTACATTTCTTGTGACACTTTTTAAGATTTATACTAAACATTCCACTCTGATTTCTCTTGCTTATTCAGCTATCATGTTCCTGTAGTTGTAATTAGATGTAGTATACTCGAGTCATAGTAAAAAATATTTGGACATTGGCTGACTTGCAGAAACCTTACATCTGTGTTGCTGTGAACTCAGAGGTCAGCTATTGTCCTCATAATCCTGCAGAATGCTAAAGAGCCTCTCTGACATTGCTTACTGGAATACTTTTAAAGATACTAAATTCCAAGTTCAACCAGACCTACAAAAACAAGCAATCAAAATTGCTCCTACAAGTAATTGCGAAAGCCAAATTGCAATCACAGTAACTTGGCCTATGAAGCTAAAGGCAAAGGAAGTGTGACCTTGAGTACACATCCCAGATTTTCTCTTCCTACTGTACAAACCCTGTCATTTTGTATCTAGGTTAAAGGGTTTACCTCTCTCTGTCTTTGGGGCATGATGCTAAAAACATTTGTAGGAAACTGTCAGTCACATTAGCTAATTGTACTGAGGGGTCATTTAATGGTGTAGGTGCTTCAGAAGCCAGGACAAATAGTTCAGCATTTCTAAAAGGAGTGACCTTTTGTTCAGTGAATTGCGAAGGCAAGTTAAATCTGATCCAGGCCAATGCATGTTCCCTGCCCACAGCTGAGAGTGAAGACCATTATTTAAAAGTTAGGCATGGTATTTGGGGGTGGAGGCATGGAGGGAAGCAGTTAACTTGAGGACAGGAACCAGACATGTTTTAAAGTATGATTCCCATCCTCCACTTCCCCTACCCTTTATCTTTGGTGGGTACATAATTGGTACTAGATCTTTTGACATAACTAGTCTTCAGCATTTATGTTCATAAAGCACTGGTTACTAACAGTCTGGTGAGAAATGATTAATGTTTTGAACCGAAAGACCCTTAAGAGCCAGCAGAATTTTCTGAGCAACCTTTCCTTAAGTTTTGATATAATGAACATGTTTTCATGATGTATTTTCTCGAATTTATTCTTTAAAAAGAACTTTGAAAACTATACCAGTTTTCTAGACAGCATGTATTTTTTGTTCATTTCTAAGTGAATCCAAGAAAGGCTGTGCTGTAATTATTATCTGGTGCCTTTGTAAGATCATAGGATAATTCAGGTTGGGAGGGACCTCAGGAGGTTTCTAGCCTGACTTGCTGGAAACAGGGGCAGCTATAAGGTCAGACCAGGTTGCTCAGGGCTTTATCCAGTTTGGTCTTACAAATCCTTCAAGGATGATGACTATATAACATCTCTGGGCAACCTGTTTCAGTGCTTAACTGTCATGGTGAAAAAGTTTTTCTCTGTATCCAGTCTGAACCTGTTATGTCATACACTGTTTCTTGTCCTCCCAGCACTTGAAGAGGCTGACTCTATCTTCATCATAACATTCTCACAGGTTATTGAGAGCAAATATATGCCCTAACCAGTAATGCCACGATGGGTTTTAAGATTAGTTTCTGTGGCAGCAAGCACATTTGAAAATCTTGAGGATGACTTTTGATTAACATACAACTTCTTAAAAGATTTCTCTTCAAATTTTCCTTCTCTGATAAATTCTCTCAGCAATATAACTACACGTTTTGGATTACTGTGGAAATGAGTAAAAGATACCTAGTTTGCTATTTAATTACTCAGTCTCTCTTTCCTCCAGTTAAATCACCAGGACAGCCCATGCAAGTGGTGTATGTGCCATCACATCTCTATCACATGGTTTTTGAACTTTTCAAGGTCTGTGTACTTACCATTACATGATTCTTTTATACATCTTTGTTTACTGAGATTGCATTTGTTTGACTTTTTGAACCAATTCTAGATAGCAGTGTGTTTTTGCAAAGCTGTCTCTATTTGTCTGCAGGACAATACCTAAATTGTACTATTTAGACAAACAGTAACTGCACAGAAAATGAACAGCTTTGGGAGACACGTCTCCTTTGCCTAGCCATTGAATACATCTGAATCTTCTGAATAGACAGCTTTGTCAAAAAAGTCTTAAGATGTTTAATTAATTAATGTCTGTATACAAGTGAAAGTAAGATACCCAGTTTGTGGGACATCTTCAAGTGATATAATGTGTAACAGGTCCTGTAGAGCTTTCCTCAACCAGTTTAGTCCTAGACTTTTCTTGATATTTGTGTCGTATTGCACATACTATGCAGTATAAATAATTGATGAATAAAACTGTACATTAAAATATTCAGATGTTCTAAAAAAAAAAGTGTGTATTCTAATAAACTACATAAATACTATACTGAACAAGCAAGAAATACTTACAAAAGCTATTGTAAAACCACATGCTTTTGCCCTGATTCTGAAACAGGTGATAAAAATTACTTTCTTAAATTGGTATTTGAAGAGAATATGTAAGTGGTAAGAACAGGATTTACATTATACTTGAAAATTACAGAATGCAATGAGAGCCACCATGGAACATAACGCTGATCGATGCATTTATCCTCCAATTCACGTACATGTCACGTTGGGAAATGAGGATTTAACTGTGAAGGTACCCACATTTTTGATTATTTTGAAGGTTATTTTGATTATTCCTCCCCCTCCCCCATCATAGACAGCATATTATTAACGTTAGCTGGTGATCTGGTTCCAACAAGAACTGTGTGTAGTAGTATGTAAGTAACAAGACCATTATGGAATTCCACATACTGCATGAGTAGGTAATTCATTAAGTGGTTGCACAGTCACACTAAAGGCTCCATAAACAGAATTCTATACTTTTGTCTTTGCTAGTTTATAAGCGCGCATGACTAAAAATAGTATTGTTCTAAAAAGTAGCATCTTTCTAGAATTGTAATATCAGCATTTTGTATATGACAATGACAGACCTATACAGGTGTGAAACAACTGAAAAAAGGGAAATAAACATTGTCTATTCCATGCAAATCAAACCTCCCTGAAGTACAGTTTGCAGAGTAATTTCTTCTTTTTCTGTACCAACTGCAAGCACAGGCTTTTTCCTAGGTCTAACTAAACCACAGCAAAACAACTCTTATGACTTACTCCTTCAGTAATAGGTTTTAATGGACTGTATTTAACAGGCAGTATTCCTGAGAAATAAAGATAAAAATACACAGAACCTGGTACTTGCTAAAAGGTATAGATTCTGACTTCAGACAAAATTGAGTTATGAACAAGATAAAAGCAATGCACAATTTAAGTAGAATTTTCCTGCTTCCAAGAGATTATGAGTGCATCTTATGGCAGTATTTTATTTAAAAGGTTTGTATAAGGAATGAAAGGGAACGATTCATCTATCTCTGGTCATTGCTGTAGCTGAGAATTTAAGAAATCCCATAATTTAATAGGGACAATTTATATTATGTTTTACCTGAACTTTCTCTGGATCATTGTTTGATAGTAGCTGTCTTATACAAAAATGTATTCAGAGACATAATGCTATGTATTCCTTCTTATTCCAGATGAGTGATCGTGGTGGAGGTGTACCTATGAGGAAAATTGACAGACTATTCAACTACATGTATTCAACAGCACCACGTCCACGTGTTGAGACATCTCGAGCTACACCTTTGGTATGCAAAACTTACATACCTTTGTCATCTTAGTTATGGTAAATTGTCACAAGAGAAACCATTTAGACAAAGCTATGAAGTACTGATTTTATAGATAAAATGAGTATCACCATTTCAACATTAGAGCTTAATTCAAGTATTTTTCTGAAAGCAACTGGCAAATTGCATAAAATGCTAAAATACTAAAAATTATTTAAACTTATTCAAGATTCTGTTTTTCTGCAAATGTAAAGATCAGCTGCCTCAAGCAGAACACTTAACTATGCTGCATGCAGTGCAGTAAGGACTGGATTAAATTCTTGTGGCTACTGAATGAAAGGAAAAAAAGTTCTTATTATCAGTGATTTCAGATCAAGACCCTAGTTCTGTTTGTACTGCGTAGCGAGTTGTAGCATTCCCCAATCCTCCCATCCAGCAAGGATGAAGGTAGGCAGATATGACAGGGCATGTGAACAATCTTCTTTGATCTTGTGTGAACTTAATAGATGCACAAGAAATAAAGCTGTAGGTCTCAGTGAGAAGCTCTTAAGAGCTTTTCCAAATTTATTCTCTCATATTGCTTCATTCAAAATGTGTTTTTTAAATATATATAGCATTCCACATTTAGATGACTGTGCAACTCACTAGATCTTTACAGAGAAGTGTTGTGTATGTTCATTGAGAGATTACCTCTACAATTTTGTAAACTAAAAAAATCACACTTAACATTTCAGGGCTATGCCCTGCTACTGCAGACAGGGCTTGACGTAATTTTAGTATATGCTACGAACTCATCGACATTGCTTCTTAAGATTAGCGGCTCAATAAGGCATTAAGACAGACTCAGTACAGATTTCTCTAACAGTATAATCTCTTCTCAAAAAGCTACCATAATATAAGAAGTGTTACCTACCAGCCCTGTCTGACAAAGAAATAGAAGAGTTTTCTCATAATCACAATCATCCATGCGTAGTTCTGTTTCTGGGCTGTACAGTAGTATTCTGGGGGGCATAATAGTTAATATTTGAACGCCTCTCACTGTCAAACATCATGCTGAGTTTGTCTATTTACCTATTAAATCAGAAAACACCACTGATTGATGCAATTAATGAAAATACACTCTTTCTCCTGGATCAGGCTGGATTTGGTTATGGCTTACCCATATCACGTCTGTATGCACAGTACTTCCAAGGAGACCTGAAACTGTATTCCTTAGAAGGCTACGGTACAGATGCAGTTATTTACATAAAGGTATGATGTAACACTGTACCATTTTAAATTTATCAGCAACACTAATCTAACTGCTAATGGAACTCCTTGTTCTGTTACCATAACTTTGGTTAAAAAGAATTGTCAGCTACAGTCTTCTCTACTTACAGGCCTTATCAACAGACTCAATTGAAAGACTCCCTGTATATAACAAAGCAGCCTGGAAACACTATAAAGCAAACCATGAAGCGGACGATTGGTGCGTGCCAAGCAGTGAGCCAAAGGACATGACCACTTTTCGCAGTATATAGCTTTTTCCTCAACAGTTTGTAAGAAGTAGTTATGTCTGTAAAGGGAATTAAAAGACCTGGTTTACACACCAAGATGCTGAACCACACTTGATAAGTGGAAGTAATTTTAAGTGGAGTAACAGAAGGTTTAATGTAATTACTCTTTTCTGGAATAAAAAAAAACCTAACAAACCAAAACCCAAGAAAACCCCCAAACCTGTACATACGTTTAAATTTTAACTGAGAAGGTCACAGTTAATTTGTTCCACTTTGTATTTTGTAGATAAGCCAAGGGAGCAGTAATTTTGGGTTTTATAGGGATCAATGCAATCTATGCCGCATCTGGTGAGAAATGTATTAATTCATATAATTACAAAATGTTTTTAATAGAATTATTGAAAAATCTCACCAGAACATTTTTCCATTATACAGTATTACAGATTAATGGAAAACCTCATGTCAGAAGTACTGAGGAGCTCATTGCTATACCTTTGCAGCTGTATAGCACTTTTCTATTCTTTAAGCATGCTGAAGCCTGATTTTGCAAAGTTAGTTATGTTGCCTGCACACTTTGACTTCATTGGGGCTTTTGCAGCTGTAGAAATCACACTTTGGTCTGTGGAGATTTAAAGAAAATGTATCAGTTCTAGCTGCTACCGCTGGTACAATGTATCTCAGGTATGGGGTATTGGTCATATTTCTTTGGTTGTAATGTGAATATTTAATACATGCACAAAACCTACCTTGTCATGATCCTTGTGAATTAGCAAATGGTGAGAACTTGTGTAAAGATATGCTGTCTTGCTTCTGCTTATACTTCTGTATGTATCAAAATGCAGTATCAGTGTTCTAGCCCTAGTAAGATCTCAGATTCGAGTATGTCAGGTTACAGCTGTAAATGGAAACTATTTTAATAAACAGGTTTTTAAAATTTGCCCTTAATAGGGCATCTCCGTTGCTTTGACGATAGAAATTACCTTCTCAGGTGTATCTAAGAAAAAGTGGAGTTAACAGTTTTCAGAAATACCTTTGTGGCTGTGATGTACTTCTGGCTTCATTTATGTAGTAACTGGAAGTCACACTAACATCAATAAGGTAAGCAGAATGTGTTTATCTGTCAAAGGCAAACCATCAAAACCTACTGCAGAAGATAGAGGGGGAATGAGAATTATGTTTCTGGTACAAAGTCTTTATTTTAATAAAGGATTCAACTTCTTTCAATGCCTGTTGTGCCAGCTTTGTTCAAATGGTACACGACTATGTTGTATCTTGATTCCTGTCATTCCTGAACATTTGAGGACTGCTGCAGTTAAAGACACCAGGAACTAATTATTTTCTCAGTTAATACATTGCATGTAATTCTGTGAGTTTTGTTCTGCAGCCGACATGCATAAGCCCTCTAAGACACAATAAGCCTAAATTTTGCTAGTTTCCTATCTGCGCAGAGCAGAAGGCAAGGTACCGTAAGTGAAGGGAATAACTGGCACGTTAGAAATTTAAGTCATGCTATTCTAGTTGTAGTTGAGCCAGATTGAGGATTACCACCTGCCACCTCCCTGGCCTACTTCTGACAGACAATAAAAACGGTGTAACACCCTAGTTAAGGTAATGTAGGTCACTTTAACAGGAGTGATTTACAGAATGGGCTGTGTACACAGTTAAATTAACACTGAGGGAGGATTAATTGCCACCAGAACAGTTAAAAAGTCACCTGCTCCACTCATTGTGCATACTTCAGGAGGTCCCTATTTTAATTCTTTACAAGGATGTGAGGTGGTGACTAGCATGCCTTTTCCATGTGCATGGCTACATGGATGTGAGAAATTCCTCATATTGTAAAATGCAGCCTGTACAAAAGAGGGAACACTTGCAGCTACTGCTTTTGCTGAAGTAAAGCTGAAAGTTACAGCAAGGGATTTTAAAACCTTCACTCTGATGCTGAACATTCTAGCATTTACACTAATTTTTTAATGTATTAACTAACTTAATTGAACTGACTTCTGTAATATCTGAGAAATAAAAGAAGCATTTCAGAAGAAAAGCTAATAGTTTACTTTCTAGAAAGTCTACTTAAGTATTTCAGATGGTATTACCAAATTAAAACCTCTTTTGTACTCTCAACTAGCTACCAATTAATTCTGATTATTAGAACAACTTGCTGTGTAATTATATTTGTATCCATCTCCTCACCCACCACCTGAATGATTGTGGTGAAAACAAATGTATACTGTTTTGGTTTTTTACAATGTTTAACCCTAATTACAAGTTTGATCTTTGATTACTGTTGATTTAAATAGATGTTCATAAGAATTTTTGTGTTCAATATTTTCATTACTGTACTGAAGTCATTGCTAGCACACTGGTTAAAGTTGAAGTGAATCACTGTAGAAAACTGGTATACTAGCTCAGCTATCCAAATGCTGATATTAATAGTTTGTATGTAAATGAGCTCAGTCCGGCATTGTGAAATCAATCTTGGTTTGCATTAACTACTTTCTTGAAAGAATCACTACATTTATTCATTAAAACTATTTAAAAAAATCAGTCTTTCAGTTGGGTGATTTTGTGGCTAGGTACTAGCCTACTTCAGTGGAGCCACCCTTCTTGTTTAGCATCTGACAGATGTTAAATGCTGTGGTCTGTGACAGTCTTGTGCTCAGGTGGCAGCAGGTGAGTTTACCATCCCTGCTATGCCTCCCATTTAACTACAACAGCTCTGCACACAGGCCAACCTTGGGGAAACAATGATTTGTACTAGACTCCTTCCCAAGAAACAAGCTCTTCACAGGTGCAACAATCAGATCACTAGGTTAAAGGAAAAACATGACATATAGTTTTGTCAATATTCTGTTTAGTTGAAAGCACTTAACTGAGAAATAAATTTCCTTGTGACTGAAGAGTGGGTTTACAGATTTGCTCCTAAGCAGCTGATCATTTCTAATTCCCTTTTATCGGTAGGGCAGCATTCCTCTTTGGCACAGGGTCTGTAAATTTTGAGTACAAACTGAAAACTACTGGAAACAAAGTAGATAAGTTAAATCTTGACCAAAGAATTGTTGGTTAACAAACAAAACTGAAAATTGAAGCTTTTCTTAAAAGTAATAATTACCAAGATTTCAAACTTTATTTTGGAAATGCACAGTGTGCAGAAGCATTTCCACACAGTTCTTTTGCTGAACTTCATAAGACATTTATACAAAAAAAAAAAAGAAACAACTGTGAAACACCAACAGTGAAGTTCATTCATTTAATTAAAATGAAAAACAGTCCACAGATTTAAAGGAGAACTTGGTCCACATAAACAGATAATGTAAGTTTTGTTCTACTGTGGAACAGATATTTAAACTAGTCTAAGTTTCTGCAATAATCTAATTAAAGAAGTGCTGTTGTAGTAGCTCTAGAAAATAGTATGTAAATATACAAAACACCAATTCATGTTCTAAACTATTCCGAGAATCAAATCCTCCTTTAAAGAGAAATAAACTGTAGCCTACAATCGAACATTTAAGTACAATGCAGAAACCCAGTGCTTCAGTGATAATTTTCCCTACAATTTTTCCCTCAGTATTTTAAGTTTGAAAAACAGTATAGTTTAAAATTAGCAAATATATAAATTTGGTCCACAAAAAATCTTGTATCAGGTAGAAAAGAGAAATACATGTATTGCAAATTGATCTCATTCATAGTGTAAATCTATAAAACTATGTATTATTTAGGAAAAATAGGTTAAAAAAGATCTTATTTATAGGTTTAAACCTTGTCCCAACACCTTATGGGGAGTGTACAGAAAACTTAACTATTTTCGTGTATGTAGTTTGTGAAACTGCTTTTCTTGTTATTTTCTCAGTAAGTTGCAACAAATAAAATTCAAACCCAATATGCTACTACGGTGAACTTTGAAGGAAAATCCCAGAAATACAAGAATTTAAACAAAATAATCCACAAATTTGAAATACATGCTTTCTTTTTAAATTAATTTGACATTACTGTTTTCTTAAACTTAACTTTTACTATACATTTTTAGTAGCAACAGATAAAACAGACTGTCACAGACTGAATTTGATGGCAGGATTTTTCTACTGTCCCTCTATCAGGTTCAACTCTATCAAATGCTGGTTGACTGATACTGGAATGATTTTTAATACAGTATTCTGCTTTCCACAAACAATTTCAATGAAAAGGGCATCTGAGGTCTTAGAAGCACAAATATTACTTAAGGCAGAAAGTTAAATTATTGTCTATTAGTACAGGCAGAGTCAACTAGGAATAAAAATACTGAAAACATTATTTCATTTCATTGGGTTGTAATGGGGAGGGACCATAATTAAAAAGTAAAAAACCACCTACCATGAAAAACTGTTGCACTTTCCCTCCTCCCTCAATTATACAATTATATACAAATCTGCTGAACTTCATCAAGATGAACCAAGTCTGCACTAAAATAGGGTCATTTTAGCAGCTTGATTCAAGAGTGGTTACCACTCTGCCAGTCTTGCGAACTTCTCTCTCCTTCTTTTGAAACTTTTCCTTCTGCTTTTCCAGTTTTTCTTGTGTTTTTCTAATATCCTTAATTTTTTTCTTTATTGTTGATCGGTCATTTTGACTGGAAACTCCCAAAGCCTTTGGGGGGGAGGGAGGGGGGAAGAAAGAAAAATACCTCATCATTATTTCTTCCAACAGCGCTGTCAACAGTATGTATGTGTATGAACAGTTTAGGAAAGTGTTACTCATTTTGCTGCTAGATAGCCCATTTATTTGAAAAATAACAGCCTCAAGAGCATTGTAAATGATCATCTGGGTTTCAAAGTAAGCAAAGAAACCAGGGCCTACTCTTGTTCAGTTGTGAAATAACAGCTTCTAGTTGCATTTTATAAACACGTAGACACCTGATAATTTTCAGCAAATAGCAAAAGAAGTAGTAGTGTCAAAATATTTTTCTCTTTTCATACAAGTGGAATTTATATTCAGTAACTACTCTTTGATTTTTAATGTTAAGGACTTTAAAGTGTTATTAAAAAGTGTATCACAAAGTAAACAGCACACACTGAGTTTTGATCAGCAGGTGGCAGTACCCGATTCCAAGTTACAGACAGCACTCGATCATGCTCTATGGAACGCTGAATGGCATTATGTGTAAATGAAGCTTTAAGCATCAACACCCAAAGTTCCCCACAGACAGTCATTTGGTAGACCAGTAAGGGGTATTTCATATGTCCAAGGAAATATCTATCTAACAAAACACAGGTCATTGCATGCACGTGTATTCTAAAATGCAGGTATATTTTGGAGACTGAAGCTAGATACTTTCTTCCCCCCCTCCCTAAAACACTCAAAACCTACTACAGATCATTAATAATCTGCCTTATGCCAGAATACATAGACCAATAAGCCTCATTTTAGTCACACATCTTGCCTGTCCAAAATGCAGCCCGATAATCTAACAAGAAAGAAAACCTGAAAGTTTACTAGCACTGTAAGGGGATACACACCATACAGTTTTTCCAGAGGTAAAATGGCAAGAAAAGGCTCCAAGAAAGATTTACAAGAGATTTTTTTTTTTTTTTTAAGCAGGACTAAAAAAAAAGCATATTTAAAAGGTCACCAGATAGGATTTTAGCCTTCCTGAGGAGCAGATATGGAAAAAACAATATTGCTAAAACTGGATCCTGAATTTCTGTGCATTTGGAATGGCTGGATCTTGTTTTGATATGACCTCATGCCAAGACTGAAGACATATCAGGCCCATTTGGGGAATTATGCTTATTTTGATTTCCTCAAGATACAAACAAGGAAGAAATATTATGTATTTTTCTGAAAAAATGGCTAAAAGTGGCTTGTCTTTAACTGTACAATCAATTACTAAGTTCTCAGCTAACTGTATTGTCTCCACGTATTTAAAAAGTGAAACCCTAGCCCTTAAAAAGTCATGAAAATGGGAAAATAGACTCTCTAAGGTTAAAATTACGTCTGAATAAACAGTGAAATTCACACAGTTAAAAATCTATCCTGGGATATTTACGTACCTTTAACTTCTCACTGTCGAGCTGCATTAACTGCTGTCCATCTACGTTCATAGCCGTGAACTCTGTAATATACTGCTCCATGTTCATTCCCATTAACCAGTGGCATACTTGCTGGGTGGTCCATTCAGATATAGGTCTACTGTGCCATTGATTTTGCTTTCCTGTTGTTGTAAATTCATCATCTAATGCCTAACGAATTGAGAAAAGTCACTGTGAGCAATGTTTTACTTGGCGTTGAATTCCAGGTGCCAACTGAATTTGATTTACAAAACACACTCTTAAACATACTTTAGTGCCAAAAGTACTTAAGTTCTTGAGATCACAGCTTACAGTCAGTTTGCCTACGAGTATGCTATAAACAAAAAGACACAACATTCAACATAAACTTAAGTCAGAATTAAAGAACATAAATAGTTTTCTCCAAGAAACTATATAGCAAAGCTTACATTTGATGCATTCCAACAATGAAGAAGGTTCCTCAGTTAGTTGGTTAAGATAGTTCAATCCTCATGTTATATACTGCCCTACACAGCACCAAGGAGAATCAAGTAACACTTCAGCTGTGTTGCTGTGATGTAAGTGAAGGAAATCCAGAACAAAAGCAACTCTAATAGTAAATCTGGTGAGCTTTACTGTTCCAGCTACAGTTTTACTAAATTTGGTACATTTCGAAAAATAGATGACTGTGTATTCTTCCATCTAATGCCATCACATCAACATTTTAAAGGGTCTGCCTAGTAGAAGACCATTTCAGAAACATAAGAGTTTGTGGCCTTCCACTGAAAGTACACTTTGCCAGTGCACGCTGCTTTTGAAGCTCCCTGCTTCAATTTCAGCTGGCTTCTGAGGGGAAAAAGGTACCGCTGGTTCATCCTGAAGCACTCTATCATTTCATTACAAAAGAAAAGCTACATAAAACAGAGCTCAGTGTCTGTACAGAAGAAATTCTAGGTATGATACTTAAATCAGTAACATCAGAGTTACCTGAAGTTTTATTAACTATCCAAAATGATCTCTCAGTAGCTCATGATTCAGTACAGGCTGCATTAGACTTGCAGACTGCTCCACTAGGCAGCTTCCACTATTTATCAAAGATACTTGCAGAACAGCAGAAAGTATGCCCACTTTTTAAAGCAAGCTTTATGCATGTCATTTGTAAACAGAAAACATAGAAATAAGCATCTTCCTAGTGATGAATCTGGGACATGACCCTCGTAAAGTTTCAGATGAACAACTACAGCTCCAAATGGGAGAGATCTCTCAAAATCCAACTCCCTTGATGGAAAATTTGAAAGAGTTGATTCAATATAACAAAATAATTCTGGTGATTGCATGTGAAAGATAGCAATACCTAGGCTTGTCACATGATCTGATGATAACTGGATCTGAAAGCACAACATAGAACACGTCTCAGGTGAAACAAATACAATTTTAAATTTCTGCTGTATCAGAGGACTACATGTAATGAGAAATGTTTTGCTTTCCTTGGTGTGTGAATCAAAAAGACAGTGGTTACATTAGTGCAGTTAAGTAGGAAGCAGTTTGTAGCATAGAAGAATTTGTGCTGATGTCCTAAAACACATACTGCAAGCATTTTGACAGATTTTTCACTTCCAAATAGCCCTAGTCTGGTCACACACACTCAATGGCCACCACCAGCTAGAATGTGCTCCAACAGTGCTCCTGGTACATCTGATTTGATTTCCAAGATAAATTAAGGCAAGACGAGGCTGCCAGGAGATTTACTTCAAAAATGAGCTCCTAATCCATATTAAAATGCTTATGTATATATAAGAAGTGTGAACGCATCCGCCTTCCTGATGTGCAGAAGAAGAGGAGCAATTTTCATAAAATAGCCACAAAGGGCTTTAGAAAAGGTTTTGCTTGAAGTGTTCTATACAGCATCTGTATGAAGACAACTGGGGCACAGTTGAGTTTTCTATGCAAGCTATCAAGCAAGAGAGGAGTACAGAGAAAGAAGATTCACTGAGAGGATTATTAAAAGGAATTTCAAAATGCCAGTTTATTTTAAAACATTTTAGATAACAGTACTCCCCAATCTGATACTGTAATAGAAAATAAATATTGATAACTTTTAACTTTGTCTCATACTAGGCAAGCATTCACGGATAATACAGAAAAAAGGGGACACTTTTTACATTATAAGTTTGACCTGTATCTCAGAGTTGGGGCTGGTCTACCAGCAGCCAGAAATACTAGAATATATATTGCCACATGTAAATTTTTTTATATATATTTATTATTACCTTTTGTAGGGGTGGCATGTGTCCGTGTATACATCTCTCTATAGCCATCTCCTTTATACTGGAAAATGTGTTAAATGTTGTATTCTAGTTGGAACTCACAAATCTATTTCATCTGTGCTAGCCATGCAACAAGGTTGCTTCTGTAGCTTCAGAGCGCTAGTATTTGAAGAAGGTATACTCTTGTCAAAGAGGCCCAGATTCATTCACTTCACCAAGGGAATGCAGTCTCCCAGCAGAATCCTAGGGACTCTCTGCACCAGCTCTTCCAAGCAGCAAGGATTAGAGCACCTAAGAGACATGTCATGGAAGTCTTCCAGAATGAGTTACTAATTCTGATCTATGCTTTTTAGCATTATCAGTTGCTAACAAACTCCTACTTCATATTGGAAAAGACAACTCTAAAACCAGAAGAAGTTGTACCAAAAACTGAATCAGTATTGAAACACTTGGACATCATCTCACAGAAGTGAAGAGGAAGATATTTAATCCTGTGTGATTTGAATTTTGCATACCTGAAACTACTTGAGTTTGGGGTTTGTTTTTTTTTAGAATATGAATAGGAAAGTGGAAAGGATAGATGAATAAGGTGAAGAACACTGATTTTATGAGTAATTATCAATCATTAAATAACACATCTACATATTTTTTTTCCAGTCCCCTACTGCTCTTCCAGAGACAGGAGGACTGTCCCAAGGTGGCTGTACATCAGGGTTACAGTCCCCCAAAAAGCCACCACACACTCACGCACACACACACACAAAGATCAGCTTCATATTCAGAAAGCAGAACTAAAAGTATTTGTAAGATGTGGAAGAATAAGAAAACCATGTGCTGCTGCATAAAAATGCAGATGATTCAGAAAGCAAATGCAGAAATACTGAAGACTAAAGATAAAAATACAACCCCCAAGAACACACCAATGCCATCACACCATTTAACAGATTAAAGAAGGGTTAACCAGCTAGCCTGCTAACCATCTGTGAGTGGAGGTCTCTTTCCAGGATTTGTAGAGCAAAATGCTATAATGCCACTCCTCTGAAAGCAGGGGTTATGTGGGCTAGCATGATCCCTGGATGGGTTCATAAATATCCATCAAAAAACAAGCACCAGATAGAAAATTCTACTTGCAAAGAGCCTAAGTTAAGGATTACTATGTTTGCTTACTTACTTTTTCCTAGACCTCAATGTATTGCACTACTGCTCAAGAAACCACAAGAACAGAACTATTTCTCTGCACATATACTGCTTTCCAAAACAGAAACCAGCTTAGAGACATTTATCATTAACCTCAGAACAGACCCTGATAATCAATTATTGAAAAGGTACAAACAACTTTCTCTTGTCATATGTATAAGCAATGTGAACGAGAGATAACACTAGAATCTGAGCTAATCTGTAACAAGAAAAGGCTTAAATCATCACTTTACATGTGCACAATTAATGACAGACAACTTTTGCTTGAATTTTAGAATAAGAAAGTTATAACACTGATCAAAGAACAGCAGTCAAGCAGATATTTCGGTCTGTTAAAATCTTAATGATTTTAACTTCTACTGCTTGAAAGTTTCAGAAACACATGTTCCATTCATGAACCATTCCGTTCAAGAAACGGCAGGGAGTACTTGCAATGGTAGATTTAATGAAACCAGAGGAACTCCAGTATCTATGACAGTCATCGCTGATAAACATCTTCAAAATATTAATCCACTACTGAAAGCTGTACTCCAGTTATATGATTTTTGACACCTGATTTTATGTTAGGATTTTACATTTATAATATTGTAAAACTGTTCTGACTTCCTACATATTACTGGAATACCTTAAGATTTTCACCAAAGCCTGGTTTAAGAGTAAATAACAAACCCCCACATTCATGAATCACCATGTAGTTTTTTTTTTTTCAAGCATTATCACTATCAGTTTAGCAAGCCTTCCAACTCATTTCTGGAAGATGACTGTTCTGATCTTAATGACTCCTCCTAGGCTATAATGGATTTAATCTATAATGATGCACACAAGTCAAATATTGTATGAAACAATATCTCAGAATGTTACCAAAGTGTAGACTTCAGGTTTCAGCTGTAGCCAAAGGAGCAAGTTCTCCAGTGTTAACAACCACTGACTTTCAGGTATCTAGTTTCTAGTTACATATCAGAACCATTATAGTCTGCCTTTTTATCTTCCTTTTTCTTTTTCCTTTTGTTTGTTTTTACATAGATGAAATTTTATGGCAAAACAAACTTGCACAGATGTGAAGGCAAGGTCAGAAACACTGCAGTTTTCATTCACCCAGGAAGTTGCTTTAAATTAGTCAAACAGAAAGGTGTTATATGTAAAATTAGAAACTGCAATTTGATCAGAAAGAGTTAATTCCAACTGCTATGCTATAACTAGGATCAGAATACAAAAGGCTGATAAGGCATCTACTAGTCAGTATCCTGAGTTCAGTAACAACTGCTGATTCTTTACAGTGTTCTTCAACATTCAAATATTCAAATATGGAACATTCAAATATGGAAACAGCCATCTAGTGTCACATTACACACATCTGTTTCTATTAAACATGCTGTAGTGTGAACAACAACATCAACAACACACATATACACACTTTGAAACTCACCTCATTTGAAGAGAAGGTTAAAGTGTGTGAACGACCTGACAGATTTGGCTCTGTCACTAACCCTGAAAGTTCACAACTTGGCTTGCTATGGTATGTGTCATCTATGACAACTCTACTCTGCAAACAAGTGGAAATAACGTTTTATTAACTCACTTTTTGGAAAAGCAAGTCATAAGGTGACATTCTAGTATTTTTTTGTTAAAAAATGAAAATAAAGTACAATTTAGTTATCCTTAGATTACATAGGAAATGCACTCATGACATCAAGCATCTGACTTGTTCTTGTTAAATTAATGAATTCAAGAACGTAGTAAAAGATTTAAAGCAATATCCCCAGTAAAAGCACCTTGTGTGGAGAATCGGTCATAACCCCAAATGCCGTTTAATACACAAGGAAATACATGTGGTTACTTTTTCAGCAGGCATACCACATTCGAGGAGAAGCAATTTAAGACTTATTTGCTGGAATTATTCATACAGAGTTTGTATTCCACTCAAACCTACACAAGTACTATGAATGTGCTTCAGAAGGTACTGTTCTGTTGGTGAGATAAAGATCAGTCCTAACTGTTTACTGTCATTAAGATTCCCATGGCACAGAAGTGCCCCCATAAATTCCAAAGTTTCTGAAAACAAGAGCTAGGTTTAGACTTCATAGTGGCCCATTATCGAACCACTGCAGTCAACAGTGAAATGAATAGGCTGTCTCTGCCTAACATATGTTGAGATTTGGAACAGCAAGGAGCTTTCAGCAGTTTAAAGATCAGGGTTCAAGTTAGTCCATGAATAGAGAATACAAAGCTTGCCTAAGGACAAGCTTTCCAAAACTTTAAATACTGAGTTAAGATTTTGTACTGCTGTTCATTTTAACAGCTTTGATGAGGGTGCTGAAGCACTGGAACAGGTTGCTATGGAGGTGGTAGATGCCCAATATTCAAGGCCAAGCTGGACTGGGGCTCTTGGCAACCTGATTGGGTTGAAGATGTCCCTGCTCACTGCAGGGGCACTGGACTAGATGACCTTTACAGGTCCAACCCAAATTATCCTATGATTCAGTTTTTAGGTGGCTGCATTTGAAGCACAGGATCGTATAATCTGAAAATTACCTTGATATAAAAAATACCATATAGATGTAAAATATCTTTCTGAATAATTTTTATAATAAATGGACTGTATCAGGCTATATAAAATCTTTATAGCTAAAGTACCAAATAGTGTAAAAACACTATGACAAAGCTGAACATTTTAGAAATTCAGCAGTTATTTCTGTCTTTACAAAAAATGGTTTAACACTGTAAATCTACAGAAATTATGTAGTTTGACAGCCTGAACAAATTATTTTCAAAATAGAACACTCTTATGAAAGATTTTAAAAAATATATTCTTTTAATAAATTACTACTATATTTTTAAAAAAACTAAGAAATTAAAGTTCAGGTTAGAAATATGACTAATGTAAGAACTATCATATTGAAAGAATGTAAAAATCTTCACAGCATTTATTGTTTACATTTAGTTGTTACACTTAGTCTGTGTTTAAAGGAAGCTTTTGGATCTGTATGCATGCCTTTGCATCCAAAAGCAGCAGGATCTAGGTTCAAACTTACTTAACAGCCACTACATGTACAACTTCAGCCAGGTTACCTGAGCAGCTTATGACTGAAGCTGAAGAGTACAAAAACCCTCAGATTGCTGTACCTGAAAACTTCACAGCAGGTTTGGTAAGAAAGTCCCCCTGAAGAATACCAATGTATGTGTTTCACAGAATATTTTCTAGTTTGATTACCTCCATTTCCAACATTACTTTTCTTTAGCGAGTAAAAAATAACTCTGCCAAAATCATGCCTCCTACCTTTGCTTTTCTAAATTTTATTTCTCAGCACTACCCTGTGTTGTCTACAAACAGTAAGCAATTATTTACTGTAATTTTATCTACGTGTCTAATCAGGTAACTATACTTTATAAGGATGCCGTACTATACCCTATATGCATAAATAATTTGAAATCCTAAATTAAACTGATGTTACAGACATTTTTCTTCAGTAACTGATGCTCCTATAAGTTACTGAACTTAGAACTATGTTTTTGCAGTTGTCGTCATTGAGTACTTCTGTATTTGTGTCCTTGATTTAAACTTGACGTTCTTGTTTAAACTTGATTTCAGTTTAAACTCAACTCTAAATTTTGTTCTGGCCTTGGCTTTAGGGTGGATACTTGATCTTTGCACTCCCTTTTTCCCCTAAATTACTGCTACACATTTCCAGTCTTAACAAAAAAACCCAAACCAAACCAAACCCACAAAACCAAAAAAAACCCCCAAAGAAACAAAACAAAACAATACCCAAGGAAAACTACCACAAACCAACAAACAAAAAAACCCCAACAACCCCAACCCAAAGCACAACTTGAGTTTTTCTGCTACCTTTCATAGGGTGGTACTGTACATAACTGAAAAACAGAGTTCTAATTACCCATGTAGATTATTTTATAAATTACATTATATTTTAGGTACTTATTCAGTTTTTTAGATGTAAAAGGTATTACCAGAAACAACAGAATACTTTGTCCACCAACCTATTCTCCAATTAATTTCATCCCAAAATGAAAATCTATTTAGGAGCTTTCCTTTTAGTTACCCTCAGTTCACTCCTTCTACCTTTGCAGAGCAATCAAGGGCAGTTCAGAAACGAAGCGGTACAAAAAAAAATTCAAAAAAACAAGCAAACAATAACAACAACAAAAAAAGAATAAAAAAGACAGGATGATATTAGAGAAAAATATTTAATGAGACTTTAGGAAAAAAAAAAATGAAGAAAACATAACCAAAAATAAAGCATGTCAGCACCAGCTGTAGCGTTTTCTCCTCCCCCTGCTTCTATTTGGTTTAAAGAAGTAGTAGCTTCCTTTTAAGGATTGAGAGCCAGTTACAAAGATTTTTTTATTCTGGAAGAGCACAGAATTCAGATAGAAGAGGTTTTATAGGTATGCTTCCTAAGGTACTAGGATATAAACAGTTTACATCCCAGTGTTCTTCCTTGCAGCCAAAATTAAACACTGCATACACCTGAGTGGTATGTACATGTTTGCATTGTATCAATGGGACTAAATCAAGCAGCAGATTATGTAAAGGGACTAATTTACAAACTGTGTCATTTAGAAATCTCATAAGGCAGAACAGTCTGCAAAACTCAGATCACAAGATTTTAGTCCTTATGTTTCCAGCTTTCACAAGGAACAAAAAGCTGATTCATTAGTTTGCCAAATTAGAAGTTTAAACTCAGTATCATTTTAAGAAAATAGAAACCTTCTAGGTATCATAATTTTAAAAGGCAAATTTTGCAGAAACAGAACCCACTTTAAATTTAATTTAATTCCTTATGCCATCAATATTTAAACTCAACTACAGAAATTACTGACAATGCAAAAGACGCAGTATAAAAGTTAGAGATTTCTGCATGACAAAGTTCTTATGTTAGGGCTTCTACTTTTACCTGCTCTGTAAGAAACATTTTCACCTGATCATATGGGATACTACAGACATAAAAGCAATAAATATTACGGAGTTAAAGTCAACAAAAAGGAGTATTCTTTCTTTAAATTCTGGGAAGATGATTTTGTTCTTGTTGTTATGTTCTTTTAGTAACAAGACTAACTGCTGAGTGGTCAAGCACAGTTCTTTTTCAGTTTTAATGGCTTTTCATGGTGAGGTTTACCAAAGTCTTGTAATTGTAGTACAAACTTAATGATCAACTGCAGGTTAAGATCTACAAAGATTAGTCATTCCAAGCAGTAGCTACTGTCTCATTACTGTCATTATAAAAGACCCCAAATGTTGCAAAGTAAAACCAGCCTGACTTTGGAAATCTTGAGCATGATTTTAGGATTAATAAATGTATGAGAATGTGTTGTTTAACAGGGTCAGCTTTCTACCATTTTATAAAGCAGGAAGATAGTTGAAGGAAGACTTGTATATTCTTCCAGCTGCTGGTTTGCAACTGGCACTAAAGAAATTGAGCAGTGAACTGCAATTACATACTGGAGCATGACAAGGAAACAAAAAACAGTAGGCCAGAAACCAGCTGGAAGGTTAAAGTGATAATCAACTTAAATATACAACGATGAGAAGAAAAGGCTATTATTTCAAGGCAACATGAAAAGGAAAAGAGCACTGAATCTGGTAAGAGCTATACCTTTCTGACTGCCAAGAAAAGCATCTATATAAACATCACTAAGGGGTGCTTAAGCACATTACGGGAGCTTATAGTAGAAATGCAAGCGGGACTTCTACTATGCTCAGAAAAATCATTTGAATCATACAAAGGATGAATGAAGTGGGGATGAATGGGTTCTTCTGAACCAAAGACTTTGAAAGCTAAACCACTGAATGTTTACCTATACAGAAAACATCTCTTGGTAACTTTGCTATAGCCTATTAGGAGATCAGTCATGCACTCCCATTTAATCAAAAATTGTACCACCTTGTATGCATACCCTCTTCAACATGGATCTTGCACTTCCAAGATCCTTGGGTTATTTACCCAAGAAACATCTTTTGGCCATTGCATGCTTCATGTAAATATGTAAGACTGACACATAGTGGACAGTATTCTGTAAAGTGTTAGTGTACTTCATAGATTAAAAATTTCAGCTCTTCTTAAGTTCCTGTGCTATGGTAAGTGGTTCTAAAACCACTTTACAAACTTTGTGTGCAGACAGCTTACTCCCGTCATAGGGACTGTAAATTCACACTAAGAAAAGAAAATGTAATTTAAGAAACTGCCTTTGCAAATTGTCAGTGACTTCATGGACTACAACCCAGAAAGTTTCTCTTCTAGACTGGTGACTCACTTCATTTTAACAGCATGGAGAAAAAGGAAAAACTGAGAGGGCATTTTAGATAACCAAAGTAAAAAAAAAAAAAAAAAGTGTGAAACTCAAAGATAGCTTTCAAGGTTACTCAAATAGCTATAATTTTGAATTTGACAAAATCCAAAGGAAACAAGAATGGAGGTAGGTTAGTAAGATTGTTAGAAACGGTCTTATGCTGAAATGGGTTTTAACAAACTATTTAGACAGCACACACTACACTTCTTACTTTTTACAGCCATTACTTTCCAATAGTTTAAACTGTGAAGACGGTAATTTTATGATTATGACTGAACCCTGTAGTCTCCCTCTTAAGACTTAGTTAAAAGGCTTTAAATTATTAGAAGGCTGTTACTCAGAAGCAGTTTCCTAGAAGATACATCTCTTGGCTTTCAATACTAAATTTGTTCATGAAAACCATCCACCTGTTTGGCACGTCACCCCTACATATCAGTACGCTAAGAGGTGGTTGGCGAACTGCCTGGGAAGCTGACCTCTATTTATGTACGCTTCCTCCAAGTACTAGACTGTATCACACAGGGAAAAAGATTTGGCTTTTAAAATTATGCTGTCCTAAAGCTAGCATTACCTTTAGCATTATAAACCAGTGAAATAACATACCCTGTGACTGTTCCCTAGATGCTATTTCAGCCTGAATAGCCTCCACTGATGCTTCAACTGAAGAGGAGAGAATGGGAACACTCACACAGTTTCTGCTTGTGAGGGCTGTGAAGCCTCAGCCTTCTGCAGCACCGTTTGGAAGAGGGGATGTGGTCAAGGACGAAGTCAGCAAGGTTCCACATACTAAAGACTGATATTTTTACTTTATCAAGATGTAATGCTTAAACATTCAAAGCACAAATTAGTCATCTTTACCTTGCTCTTATTCTTCTCTTGACCATGTTCACAACTGTCCTGCCCACCCTGAGGAAAGAGTGAGCTGCTACTAGAAATCTGAGGCTCCTTGTGGCTGTCTCCAAACCAAGAGAAAGGCATGCAAGTAGGAACAGGGGAATCTGAATCGGATGCAGACAGATTGTTGCCCGAGTCATCCAGCAGTTCCCGGGAACCTCTGAAATAAGTAGATTAAATTGTGTTTAAACAACAAACCACCTCACCCTGTCTCCAGACACACAACCAACACACAATACAACAACAAACTTGAAACACACACCACTAATTCTTATCCTTTTCATAGCACAATTGATAATTACAAAGAAAATAATACTTGCCTTTAAATTGCCATCCAAAATAATCTGAATTATTGAACAACACGAATTTAAGTGTTTTTGCAGATATTTCACGCAATTTAACAATTTCAAATAATTTGTTAATTTAACTTACTCAACATTAATCTTCCTAAACAACATACAAGTTTTATATCTAAGATACAGCACAAGGAGTTAATCATCTGAGCCACTTTCAAATGTAACCCTGTTTTATTGTTTCCTCTATATTATTCAATGTATTTTTCTTTATTGAGAAGATTAGAAGCTCACCTCCATATCATCTTATCAATCGTCATATTCTACCACTGTTATACTTGAATGTATTAAAGTCAAATAGTAGTGATAATTTTAAAACAGATACTTAGGTTAAAATCTTTAGAAATACACCATGCATGTATTAAACAAACAAAACAACTACCTGCTATCCAGAGAACCTCTTAGGTTTTCTTTTTCGTGTTTCTTGCCCTTGCCTCCAGATTTCCGTAATCCACTGAAGTAAAAAAACCCACAATTTTCATAAAGCATTTACATTTACACAGTGTGACTTTTTTTTAATTGATAAGCTAGTTTTTAACATTGATTCCAGCTGTTACAAAAAGCCACATTTAGGCTGTTATACAAAGCATGATTTTGCAGATTATGCATGTAATTAAAAAAAGTACTGTCACTCATCTTTTACTCAAGAACCACGACAGAATTATGCAACTACTTTCAAGGACCACATATAATCACAATAAACACTGAAAATGCCCAAGAGCTATTGTGTATTCAGATAAAAACCAAAGAATCCCAGGAAATTCTTTGAGGGAAAACATGATACTCTCCAAAAGTAACACTGAAACCTATTTGTTTCCAAATGAACACAAACAAAATCTCACCCAAAATCTGGAAATCTCCTTTTGGACTTCCCTGATGACGTTCCTTCATTTGTTTCTACTGTCCTATCTTCATTTTTTTTTTCTTCTGCTTTTCATAGTGGGGTGAAAAATAAAAATGTTATTCCAAAAAGATTTGCAAGTTTCAAGTAATTCTGATGATGCTTGTAAGCAAATAAGATACTAAAATATGAGAAATTCACATTCACACATGCAGATATTAGCTGAAAATACTACAGCCATATCAACATAACTTGTTCTCAGGGCATCTTCCCATCATTCTGGCTGTGCTGTACCACTGAAAAATGACAACACAACAGTTGCTTATGACTGATCAAAAATATTGCTTTTGATAAACAGTAATTCTATACTGTCTACAGAAAGAGAAAACGTACCACAGCATTTTGCTTCAGTGAATTAAACCATAGTTTAAGATAGGTTTATGAAAAAGTACCTCTTTCTTTTGCAAAATGTCAACCTTAAAATACACCAACTAGATAACCAGGATAAATAAGATGCTTTAAAGAAAATCAGTTTCAAAGGAACAGCTGAGCAAATACAGCATTCAATTGTCCTTTACTATGCTTCAAGTATTATAAGACGTTCCTTTTACATTTTTTCTGGTTCAGTAGCTAGTCCACCTAGTCCAGCTAGCTAATTGGAACATGGGCTATGAATGCAAGGTGCTAGCTCCAGAAAATGTGCCGAAACAACACGATAACCAGTACCTGGAGAGCAGACAGATCCTAACAAACCAAGTTTCTTGGAAACAGTATACAAAATGTGACTATTCTGAAGAAATAATTGGGACTTTGAAGCTCCTCCAAGACTGTTGCATAACTAAGCTGCCTATGAAAAAGATGAAGCCTGCTTTTTGTGAGACAAAGTAGGCTTTTAAGATGTCTTCAAGATGACAACTGACATGAAGTAATGCATACGGATGACTTCAAGGATCAGAAAGAACAAAAATCATGTTCACTACACAAAACTGAGGGCAACTATCATCACCCACCACCTTTCCTGAAACACATAAATGGTTATCTTAAATTATACGTGCTGGACAGTCAGGGGAGGCTTCCTTTCCTCCCCCCTTTTTTAATATCTGCTCAGTAGTTTCTGATCAATATCAGAACTTTATCTAATTAGTTAACCACTACTTCTAAAAAAGTAACATCCAGTGAATTATAACTACCAGTTAAACTGATTATTTTTTCTGTCAGCTTAAATACAAAACCAGAAGAATTAATTTTAATACTGACATTTGTTTCCACATTTCTCTCCAGAAGAAGTATTCTAAGAAAAGGGGTAATTTCTAAAACGCAGTCTAATAAGTACAGACTGATACATGAATGGATGGGAAGGTAATAGAAAGGATTATTTCAATGAAATAATAGGTAGACATTTAAATATGTTTAGAATGCAACAAGCGAGCATTTAGTGCCATTTTGCCTACGAAGAGCAAGCTTTCAATACTAATTCTCATCTTTGATGTACTGCGTTAATTAGCTCTTCCAGTGACTGCCAGTTTTAGGAAAATGTTTACAATGCTTTATCCATCACCAAAAAAAAAAAAATGTAGAAAAAGAATGAAAAAATCACTTATATATGAAGTAGTTGCTTTGGTAAATTGTGGCGGTTTTGGTTTTTTTTTTTACTAACAGAAGCTAGGGTAGAGACTAGTTCTGTTTAAGACTATAGAAACACATAGAATGAGGAGAGTATAAAACAAATCCTATTTTCAGGGTATTAAAAGAAAGGTTTTGTCTGAGCAGTACAGAAAAGACAGCAAATATAATCTGCTTTTATATATTGTGCTAGCTGACTAGAGGATAGATCAAGCATTTAAAACATTTTATCTGATCCTTTTTTCAATTATACTGAAGAAAAAAAGCCAAATATTTCAATCAAATGATGATTAGTAGTGACTAAGCTGATTATAATACCTTCAACCTTTTCCTAGTGAGAAATATCCTAAGAGGGCAAGATGAATACTGCAGTAATTCCCATAATATTCAGAATCCGTATCTTGTTTAAACACCTGTATAACATCTGGAAGCACAAAGTCAACACTGGGAATCAGGAAATCAGTCAGACTTACTCTCCAATACACTGCCACTTAAGAGGCTAGTGTTCTGCAAAAATGCCTTAGGACCTTTACTGCTTATCCACAGTCAATTACTTAGCTCCCCTTTAGCTTACGTCAAGGCAACCATTTAGACTCTTTTAGATTTATAGGTCAGAGCTTTTACTAAACTGATTTAGACTTATTCCTTTCTATAATTTTTATTGAAACAGCATTTATCTTGGAGCATCTTTTAGATTCTTGGTGCTGTAAATTATTTCAGAAATGTTGAGCTTTCGTAGAAATTTGGTAATGCACTTGTTGCAGATGGAGGAATTGAAAGGATAAGCTTATTTTCAGAACATACTACTACTTTCAATAAATAAAAATAGAATACAATGAACTTACACACATTTTGATAACTTTAAACTTTCTTAAGAGTTAAGAACTGGTTTTAGAACAGGTAATTAGTTCTGTGTCAATTCACTTTCCCCTCAAATAGTTTATTGTTCAATAATAATTTCCATCCAAAATCTGTAATACTTTAACCCAAAAGATTAAAATAATAATAAACCCTTAAATTTTACCCTTGGCTTCTTTGCCTTTCCCTTTTGCTTCTCTTTGCTTAACACTCTTGGAATACCCTTGAGGAGAATTTGGAGCCATCTCTTCAGGAGGAGGTGAACGTGTGGTGATTGTGCTATTTTCATTGTTTGGTTTGTGTACTGGAGAAGAGTGTGTGGAAGCAGAAGGACTTGACTCTAGAGGACTTTCTGTGCTTTCTGTTTGTTCAAGCTTTTCACTCTTTCGATCTGTGTCATCCAGGTGTGGGAGAGTTAATTTTTCACTTGTTTCTAAGGTCTTGGTTAGGTACACAGGGGAAAGTTCTCTGTTGAGAACAGCATCTTCCGAATCCTCATCCTTCAACAAATACAAAAGTTATGACAAACACGACACATAATTTACTACCTGATCTTCCACTAGATGTAAGAATATGCTGTATTACACACAAACTTACTCAGTTCAGAAAATTTTAAAGTTACATACACAGATCTCTGTGCACATCCCAAATCATCTTTCTCCAGCCAAGTCAGAAATGTTCTGGTATATCTTGGCCATTCTAATTCAATGGAACCACTTTTTAGACTATGTGAAGTAGCTCAGCCTTCTCCCTCTATAACAGGCTATTTCATATACTAACTATACACACCCTAATTAACCTGCTTTCCAGAAACATGCTAGAATATTTTACTTGTATACTTTTTGTGGGCTTAAATGATTATTTATGGAATAATGAAGCATTTCAGAGTATTTACTTTTTGAAGAAATTTTTTAACTAACTTGTTTCAGATGAGAGAATTACATGATAGATAAACATATTTCACAACATATCACTGTCACTATACCAAAATCTTTCAGTAAGTAGAAGCCAGAAAGAACACACCAGAGATGACATGTGGTATGAACCCCAAATAGGGGTTTTCATTTACAGCATAAAAATACGATGCTTTGTCACAGTCTGAATGAAGCAGAGACAACACTCAAAATCGCAAATACAGATAAAACTGAACATATATTCAGGATCCTGAATGCGTAATTATCTACCAATATCAGTACCTGCAGATCTGCAGTCTGCTGTCCAGCCCCAAGTGATTCTTTCAGCTTTGATCGAGAAGGTGGCTGGCGTTTTACTTTCAAAGCAAGCTGAGCCTTTGCTTTGTGTGCACTGGTGTCTAATCTGGGAGTATCCCCAACAAAAGCATCAAAATCTGCAACAAATATGTATTACTTAAAAAAAAAAAAAAAAAATCCAAAACAACTGGTAGGGAAATTCTCCAACCCACTGGCCAGAAGAATATTCAGAAGTTAAATCACAATTATTTTACCTGTTAATCATTACTACCATTTCACTATGGGAAAATACCATTTTATATAATAATACTATAATATTTTAACATTGTGATAGCAACTTTATTTTTTTTTAATATATTTCTATTCAATTTCTTCAATTAAAAAAAAATCCATCAGATCAGGATATAATTGTATTATGGCTTGAAAATGGAATTTTACTCTCAAATAGATAAGAATTTGTGACCAAAATGTACTTTCCTGTCCTTGTTCTCCAAGACTCTTTCAAGCGCATAAGCATCTACCACATCTTTTAAAAAAGTCCTCCTTTAAACCACCATTGGATATTTTATAACATTCTAGACATAAAATTACAAGACAAATTAAAAACCAGCAAGTTTTGGTGGAAATCATAGCTTAAAATCTCAGTGGTTTAGTCCCGCTAATACTATCGGTTTCAACAACAGAGAACCTGGGGAACAGTAAAGATGGATCTCTCTCCACCTATCTCCTCTTTCCCACAGTATTTAAGAAATACATTACTACAAATATGGAAAATGTTGGGGGACCTAAACAAAAATATCCACACTTGTTCAGGTCAAACATTTACCCAGTATGTAGGAAATAGCAAACAGCTTCTCTTAACAACTACTACACATATAACTACTGATTTTTATTAAATGCAAATCAAAGATCCTATAACATACCAGAAATTAACATATCGGAAGAATTTAGTCTGTCTTCTATTGATTCAGTTTCTTTTTCATTATCTTCTTTAGTCTTCAGATCTTCATTATATTGGCCTGGACTTTGACAGACATCTTCCAATAAACTGCCACCTCCAAACATATACGGCATTCTCTCATATACTTTTAATTTACTTTCAAGCTCTGAAATCTGCAAGAATTAAAATTCAGAAGTGAGATACAACTCTCTGAGAATGCAGAAGTCTATTTCAAAATATAATACTCCTTTACTTTTTCTTGATATACTCTCAGCTGTTCTGCATATTTCTGGTCTCTCTCTTCAAGTAGCCTTGAATGATCCTCTTCTTTTTTCATATATTCTGTTTCTCTGGTGAAAAAAAAAATACACAAATGTATGAAACAGTAACACACAGAGATGTAAAAAAATACACAGAAATACACACAGTTGCATTTACTAAAAAACACTGTAAGTAATCATTGAAAAAAATCAAGTCTAAAGTGTAATGGATTCATTAATCTTGTAAGGTCATAAAATGACCTATGTATTTGTTTGCTCTTACTGTCTTCAAAAGAAAATATATGTGACATTACAATTTACTCTGGGCTGAAAGAGGATGTGTTGCAACGCTTTTTCTACAAAGTCACAACCATCTCTCTGCCTTTAAAAGTGGCAAGTCGAATACACATTTAAAGCATGAAATATACACATGATTCCAATCATTACATCTTAGATACATGCACACATAGTATTTTCCTTCCAAAAGCTATGCTAAACTTCTTTAGATGAGAATAAGTTGAATTTCAAGTTTTTACATAGTTAATCCTTCAGAAATTGCAGTGGCTGGTTTTACAAAAAGGAAACAATGATTGCAGGAAGGAACCAAAAATAAAAGCCGCTTTTTTCCTGCAAGTCAGATGGAATAACATACAAACACAGCAAATAAGCATAGAACATCTACACAAAATGCAAAAGCTTCGGGGACAGTCAAAGGACTAATGGGCATTTGCAATACAGTGAGGAAATGGAAACTAGCCTGTGAGCAGTCATTTTAACGTACTTTTGAGCTTCCATGTGGATAAGCTTGGGAGAAGAGGGGAAAGGAGACCTTTAAAAAGCTCACCAAAAAGTACTTGGAAAAGTAACATTTCCCAATGTGGATTACAGAGCTAAAGGTAATGCAAACTACCTTTAAAAGGAAGTAGTAAGTGGAGATATTTAAGATACGAACCACCAAGATCAATAGTTGTGTTCTGTATTATCAAGATACTTCTACAAGTATTTTGCATTTAGCTCCTGTCTAGCAAAGAGGAAAAAAGGTAGAACAGACATCTGTATGACAACAGGCATACTGGATAAGCAATATTACCTGTACTAAAAATCCCAAACATGTTAAGAGACCAAACATACTGTTTTCATGCTGCATTTTGATGGGCTAGGTACAAAACCCAAAACCTTAATTCTCAGAATTCCTTCTACTCCCCCTACAACTCCTAACTCAGACTGAATCACATGTATCTGGCTCTTATTATATATCCTTTGATGCTTACTCTATCTGGAGCATTTAAGTTCGTTAAAACTAGAGGGTTTTCCCACAAACAGCAAAAGGTATTGCCAAGTACCTCATACCAGATTTCAAGTAGTCCTTCCAAAAGTATAGATGCATTACAGTTTCTCAACTATGTTGTTTTAAAAATTGTTATTGAAATAGTAAATCATTTTTCCTAAGCCTAGAATCAAAAGCAGCAGCAAAATTTTTGAAGAACCTTTCCAGAAGCTGGTGACTTAAGGTATGTAAGAATTCAGCATCTATAGCCCACTGCTTCCCTAACCTCTGAGAAAATACAAAGAAAATATGTTAAGCAAATCCTAACCCCAGGTATTACTGTCAATTTTCCCCATAATATACAAATCACACAAGCAAGAAACAAAACCTGGGATATTGAGGTACTCACTTTTGTTGATAATCTTTAAGCAGTTTCTTGGCCTTGCTGTATTTCTTTTCAAGGGCATCACATTGTTCTTGAGTTTCTTTAAGATGCTCGTTTACTGTTTTGCATAAACTCTGTGCCTCTAACCAGTAGGTCTCTAACTTTTTAATTTTCTCTTTGCTTTCATCTAAGTTTTGCTGAAGTTGGGCTCGACTCAGTTTCCATTCATTTTTTTCGGCTTCAACAATTTTTAACTGAAAAAATTGATACTTAAGGAATTAATCTAAACTAAAAGATGAAATAAAACCCAGTTGTTTATACATATTCAAGTAGAGAATAGCTAGTAACCATTAAATACTTATCAGTAATATTAAAACAAGATACTGAACTTTTAAAGAACTCTTATCAACTCTTCCAACTGTTGCTAATCCAACTGAGTTTAGAACTCAAACCCAAGAGTTTTTTACTGCTTATTAGTATTGCCTCCTTTTAAAGAGATAAAATGAATAAGACCTTTATTGTTAGCTTTGTATTGACTTATTCAAGACCTCAATACCTCTTTCTGCCTCTGGAGAGGCCTATTTTGGTTACCTGGGAACTGGAGATACAGGATCTTAACCTGTATAAGACAAACTCCCTGTCCTACTAAACTGTTGCCCACAGTTTTTTGAACAAAACTAATGAGGCCAGATGATCTTCCCTGGTACTCTTCAAGACACAGGTCTTCCACATCAAACATTACCATAACAAAAGAAAGGGATGGAGTCCCTTCAGCTTGACAGCAGCCACATTATAAGGGAATGGTAACATGTGAAGTTCTCCAGGCCTTGGAGTGAGCAGACAGGGTATCACTTAGTATGTCCACGCCTCCTTTGGGGATACCATTTACAGAGGAAATCACTTCTTTTGAGGCCAGTTAAGATCACTGCTGGTGTAACAGAGATCTTGAAAGGACCAAGAATTTCTTGAATAAAAAATGGCAGAGTGAGTTGTACTAACACTAACATTTTAAATGTTTTTTAATAATCCAGATGGGCTGAATTTCAAGAATACTGCAAGGACAAGGAGCACTGTCAGAAATCAAAATCAGAACTATCATAAGAACACAAAGAAGTTTTGCTTGCCTGCCTCTCTACACTTGGAGCTCTGAACATTTGCAGAGTGCAAGAAAACCCCCAATAGATACTATTATTCAAAATCATCACAATCTGCAGCATATTCCCTCCCCACTTGCTACCTGACCCCAGCCATGTGCTGCAACTTCTCCTAGGGTGTACATATCCCAGCAAGGCAACACTGAAGGGCAATGGAATAAAAGCATCAGCTCACCTACAACAGATATTTCCAGAAAAAAGGCACAGATCTCCATCAGTGGAAAAAGCAGCAAAAAGAACAATAAACCCTTTCCCAGAGAAAACTGAAATGTTGAACCAACCCTCACAAAGGGGGTGGGGGGGAATAAAGCCAAAAAAGCTGGAAAAGGCTCTCTTCCCAGAGCATATCAGAAATTTGAGAAGGGAAAAAAGGGAAACAAGGTAACTTTCTGGTAACAGAAAGTTGGCCACGAACCATTGTCTGTTAAGTGCTAAGTCTATACTAAATAAGACAAGTTCTATCCACTGAAAGCATGCTTGCATTTGTTTGGAAGCTTGTTTCATACAGTACTCCATTATATTCCGTTCTACTCTAAGCAGTAATGCTTAGATGCTCTAGCTTATAACAGCACAGGGGAGATTTTGAGGTTGGGCGATTTTTGATGTGGGGTTTTTTTTCATGGTGTTGTTGGGTTTTATTTTCAATTTGAGCACAGCTTTTCAGTTTAGAAATGCCTGTCTAGCGTAACACGCAGTACATATAGCCCGAGGCTTAAACAGATTGCTGCCTTCTGCATTCAGCCTATTCTTGGTAAAGTTTGTAAGTTGAAATAAGAAAACCCAAACCAACCAACACCCTCTACCCCCTCCCAATAATAACATTCTCTGAAAACTTACTCTCTCCTTCAGCTGATTCACTTCAGCTATTGTTACTGCATGTTTCAACTGTAGCTGAAAAACAAACAAACAAACAAACAAATCATATGGACGCACACAAAATGGCATTTGAAATATTAGTTTTAATTATTTGTCCACGATTCCCTTATGCTACAATAAAAATGGTTTGAGGAAGAACGTCAACTTATTTTGTCAATTACAGAACCTGTCATGAGCTTTTATTAAAAAGTTGAACTCAAATTAAAACCAAAAAGTTCCATGGTGTATTCTGTTTGCTAAAAAAATCAATTCATGACCACCTATAGCTAAAAATCTTATATTGCTGTACAGACATTAAGTGGATAGGTTAATATAATATTTTAATGTGCCAAGACAATGAAAAGGCAGCAATGGGCTCATGATGACAACCAGTACACAGAATCAAGTAAAACTTTACCAGTACTAAGTATTTTTACTTATCAGCACTTACAAATAAACATGATGGCTTTGTTCTAAAATTAAGCCTTGTATTTTACACCACAAATCTTTATAGGATTATTCAAAATAAAGGCTACACCTAAGCCAAATGTAAAGATTATCCTTAACATGTCTTAAGAAAACCGTGCAAGTGCAAAAGAACATTTTTTTTGTCAACTATTAGTTAATTCTTATATCTCCCTTTCCACCTGTAACCCTGGGGGGGGGGGAGGGGGGGGTTTGTTTGGCTGGTTTTTGTGTTTCTGGTTTGTGGGGTTTTTTTGTTGTTGTTTTGTGACAAAGCATAGTGCATCAAACATACACTAAAACAAATGAATCCATGACTAGCCTTCATTTAGATTGTTAATAACAGCACAGTAACGATTCTAGCTGAGAATTTAATTGTATCGCAAGTAAATATAGCAATTATGAAAAGATGCTGTAGCCTGCTGCTATGCTTCCTAACCTATGAAAACTGTAAATGTTCTCTAGTGATCATTAGGCTGAAATGTCCCAGTACACCATAACCCAAATACACCATAAAAAAACCCATGAGCATGACGTGCCCATGGGCATGACGTGCTGTGGTATGGAATACCTCTTTGGTCAGTTTGGGTCAGGTGTCCTGTCTCTGCTTCCTCCTGGCTTCCCCTCCCCCCTGGCAGAGCATGAGGCTCACAAAGTCCTTGGCCAAACCAAAACATGGCTATCAGCTCTGTTCCCAGGCCGAAAGCCAAAACACAGCACTGCATCAGCTACCAAGAAGGAGAAAAATGACTGCTACGGCTGAACCCAGGACAAGCCATCACCTGAAAAAACCCTCACATCTACAGAATAAAGTGCAGACCTCAGGGACTACACAAAGAGATCAGATGTATATTTCTTGTCTTCCTAAACAGCATCTAACAATCACTCAAGATCATTCAGAATGGACATATCTGCCCCACCATGCTCCCCCCATAGTTAAAGCCATTCTACTATGCAGCAAATAAATACAAAGTCCAATGAGCCAAAGAAGAAGTAAGAGAAGCATCATACCTATATAATGCAATGTTCAGACATCACAACAAGGAAGGAAGTGATGTTAGGTTCTACTGCTTGTTTTCAAGGGCGTTTTTAAATTTCATTTAAATCAAATGATCATTTAAGATAATATAAATACGTACAGCAAAGCAGAGATCAGAAAATTGCAGAAGACCTACATTTCATGGGACATTTACCAGAAATTTATGGCAATGTTGGGAAAACAAGCCCAAAAGCACAATGAGGGGGACATGTAGGAGATTATATGCAAATTTTACAAGGTTCAGATGCATCCCGATCCATCACACAAAATATTTAAGAAATTGCCACCACACCTCTTTAAATTTAAGAAGAGACTGTGCTGAATCCATATCCAGTGGTAAACCAATATCTTCATTGTCAGGAAGATCAAAAACTTCTACAGATTTTCCACGTAAATGGGACTCATATGTATCGTCATCATCATCATAGTCATCATCCTGGCAAAATGGGAAAATCGTAACACACACACACACACACACACACACTTTGCATTATGGTAGCAGCAATAACAAAATCACAGGAAATCCAATCAGTTGCAGAATTTTTCTCAACTCATTACTATTCCTTTTTAGTTTCTTACACCTAGGATAAGCTTTGAAGATGACTTGCAAACACCTTCATCAATGTTCCACAAAAGAGAGCTGAGTAAGCCACACACGAAGCAGTCATACACAGCTGATACTTCAAAATACCTTTTGGATTGTTGATACATTGGAAAGATAGCAAGTAGTGAAAATCATGTGCCTTGTAATAATAATGTATGAATTTTGTAATTTGTGGTTTCAACAAATTGCTTGTTTTATCTTTTGGGGTTTTCTTGCTTCCATTTTCCGAGGTTATTGCATGTAATGCTAATGTACTTTTTAAAAATATGTAGGTATGCATGATATTTTACCTGCTCTGTATCATCATGAACATAGTGCTGCTCATACAGACATCTCTCCTGCTCTAAGGTCTCACTAATGAGGCGTGCTACTTCACTCTGAGTTCCTGGCTTCTCTCTGCCAATCAGAAACCTGCAGAAGACAAATAAAATATTGCAGCAAAAAGCTTAAGATATGCATAAGAAATCAGTTTGCCTTACTGTTGCCTTCAATAATGTCTTTGTAAAACTTTCAGATTACAGTTTTGTACTCTCCATTAATGAAAAATGAAAAATGACAAAATCAAAGTAATCTTTCATACAAAACATACGTACCTCACCGTGCCTTTGGTGTTTTTCAGTACAGTGGCTGCAAAAAACTGAGTCACTCCTACTAGACTTATGCCATCAACCTCAACAATCTGATCATTTACTTGAATTCTGCAAAATAAAATATTAGCTGTCAGTTCAACAAAAATATTTTGGCTTAACAATTTTTTGACAAGTTTCACTGAAAACTCACTAGTATATATAATGAGAAATGACAAGTCGCAAAAACTTAACTGCTTAAAAACAATCTCTTGATCCTCAGCTTCTGTGCAGATCACAAATTAAAATTCAAACACTATTTGGCTTTCTATTTTTTCTACTATTTACACAGTGATTGGTGATTTGGAGCATCAACATAATTTTGTGACACTTTTGCACATGGGCACATTCTAAGTTGTTCTTATACATGCTGTAAGCAGGCCTATGCTTATTTTGCAAAAATATTCCCTATCAAATAAAACCCGTTTTAAAAAAAAAACCTATGACATAAAGCAGGAATGCAATATTTATTCAGTTACACTCAGCTTTTATACATACATTCAACAGTATTTAGCATTATCCAATGAAAATAACTGTGCTCAGTTAAAAAAGTTGCAAAAAGCAAAATCAATTCAATTTAAAACTCACCGTCCATCTCTCTGAGCAGCTCCACCATCTGTTATTGTTTTTACAAAAATACCTAGTTTTTCCAGTCCCTGATCAGCACCAACTCCCATTCCAATAATACTGATGCCCAGACCACTGTCACCTAAGGGATTAAAAAAATCTAGTATTAGCCATGTAACACAAGAAGCAGTGAGCTGCTTCAACGTGTTCAAAGTCCGTCCTCACAAAAGATATGAAAATTCACTTAAAAAAAGACATTTCCAATCTAAATGCCACTTGAAGCCTTTTTGTTCTGTAGTTACAACTGCCTATTAGATTCAGAGCTTCATGAGAGAGCAGGATCTATGAATTGTATATATTTAGTGCAGATCTGTCACTCAATAATGCAGCCTTCCTAACTTCAATTAAATATGACAGTTTGCACTTAGTAGATGCCTGTTCAGTTAATGTTGACTAAATTCTACACAATTAGCCACAAATGAAAGCCTGAACACAAATTCAAGACCTAAATTCAGGGAAAACAGAATTTAAAACTGTTTTTATCTTTTGTGCGCACAGTATCTCTTGCAAATGTTCAAGGTTTGATCTGCACCTTTTTCAATTTCCACAGGAAACACTTCCATTTTTTCCACTCTTTTCTCAAGTTCATACTCAGCTGAGGCTGCCACAGGGTCAACTTCTTCATTACGTCTATCATAGTCTTCATTTGAGTAAGTACTGAAAACCTAAGAAAGGTAATAAAACTGGTTTTAGTGCTTTCGCATCCCATTCCAAACATGATACAATCAGAAGAAAATCAGTAAGGAAACTGAAGGAGTATTTTTAAAGATCAAATTTTCTAAACAATCGTCAATTTAATAAATATGTAATAAATCCTGCTCCTGTCAAGACAGTTTCCAACTTGCACAGAAGTCACATTTTACATTTCAAAACAAAATGTTAAATACTTTGTGTGTTGCAAATGCACCAAATAGTAAAAAAACAAACAAACAAACAAAAAAAAACATCAGTCAAGGAAATCAGTTACCTCCTCTTTGATATAGTATGACTTTTTTTTTCTAGAACTACATTCCCCCAAATCCTTCTTCCTCTCTTCTTCCCTCCCCCCACACCATCTGCCAATTGCAGTGCTTCATACAGATCCAGTTTTCTGATTTTGCAAGGGAATCATGCAGTTTCCCAGGAAAAGGAAATGCCTTGTTACACACATCACTATTTTTAGGAATCACTCCAGCTGAATTTCTGAATCATTAAAAATACAAGATAAACAACCCAAATTAAGACAGAAATCTAGAAAGGAAGAATGAGTTACTTGCAATGGGTGAATTTTACTTACCAGCATGTTTATTAATTGTATTTAAAGTCATAAGCTAATGAAAAAGAAGAAAAAACACAGAACCCCCAATTTAGCTGAAAATCAAGGTTTATCTGCTTAAGTCACTAAGTGTTTTACTCAACATCACTGTAAGATTAAAACACAGTTATGGACTGCAGCTGCAGCAGCTACCCCCAATCAAGAACATGCAGTGCTAACACAAAGTTGATGTACACTGGCTTACTATGTTTCTGTAATTTTTGCATTTTCCCACTAAAACTACCTGGACAAATAACTGCAACCATGTAAATCAGGCAATTAACATTGTCCCAGTGAATTCACATCTGCTAGTATATGGTGTTAGCATGGCAGGAACCTCAGACATAGGAAAGCAGTTTTTGAAACAGATTACCTAAAAGCACCTAATAGAACTCAGTATTTCCCAGGGGGAACTCACCGCTTCACCTCCAGACTACAGCTGGAGGACAGTTTCACAAACTCTTCACCACATCCTGCAAAACAGCTACTCCACAAACATGGCATGGCCATATAGCAGTCCAGTAAGTAAGCAAGGTTAAATGCACTTGGCTGAAAGGGAAGGAAGAAACCCACTCTTGGAAGCCTTTTGTTTCCCCCAATAAAAGAACCTTCGTGAAAAGTTGTTCTTCCTAAGTCTTGCTTAAAGGCACAGAATCTAATAAAGTCCTTTGGACTATCATACAGACACCAGCGGGAAACAACTGAACACAGAAAGACAAGGGTTGCACTTACAGTACCCATCCTCCTTAAACTTTACAGGAAAATTTGCAAAATAGACAAAGAAAACCATCCAAATGGTCTCAAGTATCTTTCATCTAGCACTGTCAGAAAAAAAGGCAGACAAGTTCTATAATTCATTCCCAAATCAATAAATAGGATATGGAGCAGAAGCATTTCACGAGGCACTATTCTTCCTTTGGAACAAGACCAGCCTGGCTTGGTTCCTTTCCAACCCAACAAAAAAAAAACACACAACACAAAAAAACAACAACAAAAAAAAACAACACACCCCCCCCCCCAAACCAAAACCAAAACATCAAAACATAGTCAAGTTATAAGAAGACAAATTTTAAACTAATAATAAAAAAAAAAAGAAGTTCATGAGTGGACAAATGCTAACCTGTTAATGAGAATATTTGAGTTTTTGAGAACAAATCAAATACTGGGGCATTAAGAAAAAAAAATCAAGTATGCTGATTTGTAAGCACACATATGATCTAATATTAGTAATATGACTGAAATATGAAAGATCACTAACTACCAAACAGCTGAATGAGCAAAATGGGGAGATTGGTAGCAGTTTTTTGGAGACACTGACAGCTTATTTTCCTGACTTTTTACAACTCGGGTCTAACTCACAACACAGAAGATCATGCAAATAGTCACTATCTACTGAAGAATTACATTAGCAAAGGGATGATCAGTTCCTTACACAGGCCTTTCCAAACAGCTGGAAATGTCAGGGAAGCAAAGTTGCATCATTGTATCAGCACTACATAGGCTGCAAGTCCTAGACTGAAAGCACTAAAATATCTCTGGAATTTCTAAAAATTACTGAATATTTTTCCAACTTGGAAGTAATAGCATTGTACTTGCGAGTCTCATGGAATTAGCCCATTTTGACACAAAATTGACTATAGAATCTGAATCCATCTGCCTGGAGAGGATCACAGAATTTAAAACTAGTGGTGGCTTAGATTCCAGTGATGTTTATAATTGTTATTCATAAAATAGCAGCACAAACATATATATATGTAAATGAAGATTACTAGTATTTATACACAATAGCTTTTTAAGACAAACCTATCTGAAATCAATTCTGACTAATCCACTAGGAGAAAGAATTCATGCTTTCCTCTTAAGGTAACAGATGGCAAGTGTGTGAGAAAGTTTAGATAATATTCTTAAAACATAACCTCACAATTAAGACAAGATAGACCCATTTCAAAACAGTAAGACACTCCCCCCCCCCATCTTCAGAAAAATAATTTTGAGGAAAAATATGAATTTACAAAAAATAGAGGAAAAACTTATATATAACCAGAAGCCAAGCATTGCAATTACAAGAAAAGCAAGAGCACACTAAGAAAACTATGGCCAGAGTCAAGGGCAAAACACAAATTTTTATTGTGTACTTGTGGAAACACATGATACTCATCTTTTATAAGATGGAAACAGTAAAATTGTTGATACTAATACAGAAAACACAGAACTTCTCAGCAAGTTGTTCCTTCCAAGTAGCAAAACTAACACTAAACACAGTTAAAATGTGGATAATAACACAAGTTACAGAGACTGGAAGATTGATGAGAAAGCTAAACACAGTTCATCCCTGCGCTGTGTCTGACAGGGTTTAGTCACTGAATGCATTAGGGACAAAAGAAATTCTAATCTTACTATTTAGAAGCTATTACTAGCCAGAGAATATAAAATTATTAGAGTGCAAGTGATATTTTTAAAAGTTGCTTTAGCAAACACAAGTTATCGTCTCAACACAGGAGAAACCAGACGAATTTTATTGTGGCAACCGGGTGAATTTTACAAGCCTTTTACTATAACTTGCTACATACCCTGATTAGAAGGTTATATATATATAGGAGGTTATATATCCAGAAGGTTAACCTAACATTAATAACTTCTGGATCCTGTCAAGGTAATAAGCGATGAAAACCCTGTTATCTGAGGAGAAGGGGGGGGAGGGAATAAAACTCTTTTACACTCAAGACCTCTTTTCTTCAGAATGAATAAAAATAACTTCAATCAAAAAAGTTCTGAAAGAGGGCTGAATTTTTAAGGGTTATCTGCCTTAAATTGCTAAGATACATAACCATAATTTTTCAAATATATACTTAGTACTTGCACAGTAGATATATTTATTTGGAGACAGAACAAACTGCATTTCTCATACCAGGAAAAATAATAACTTCTTGAATTCAAAACTCAGTTTGTATCTTTCTATGAAGATGCTAATACCAAGGTAAGCACTCAAGAAAACCCCCACAAAATCCCAACACAGCCTGTCTAAAAGACCCTACCACTCAGCTCCTGCTACCATACACAACTACAAATCTCCATTATATCATCCTACTGCTATCGCAAAAAACAGAATTATCACAGAAGAACAAGAACGACTTCACTTAATTCAAACCCTTAGCAGCACTTAAAAAGAAAAAGCTCTACTTAAGAACTACGTTAGTTTTAGCAGAATGTTAATCTTGTTAGAGGGTTAACACTAGTTTACCACGTGTTTGCATGAAATTGCTACTGAGCCATAAAATACAGCCCAAAGACCTCCACTCCCATATTAATTTCTAGCAGATAGATTAGTTGGTGCATGATCAAAAGCAGAACACTACAAAAGTAATTAAGCTTACGTATGAAGAAGCCAGTGACTGTGCAGAAAGGCTCCCAGCTAACTGGAACGGGAGCAATGTCAACATTTCTTTAATGTTCTCAAGTCATATGGCAGTGTTTGCTGGAAAGCCTCACAGCACCTGTGCAGGCAGTTAAAGTAACACTTCACAGCTGAGAGAGGCACTTGAGTGTAACTGACACCTGCACACCACACCTTGCAATGACTACACCAGTTGGTTCACATTTCTTCTGAAACCCTATTCTTACTTTTAACATAAGAATTCACTGACACTCAGTAAAGCCAAGCATTCAAAACACAAGTGGTTGCCTCAGGTAATATTATCTATTAGCGAACAGTTTCATGTTTCCACATTGATATGTCTGGCAAAGTGTGAAGTGCCCAGGCAAATACAAATAATCATTTGAAACAGTAGCACTGAAGTAGGACTGAAGTATATAATGTACACTTTACTTTTACAATCTCCCTCTTCAGTTAAAGTAGACATCTTATTACTGCTACCCACTCTTCCCTCTGTTTCTGAAAGCTACATGGTTAGTATTTCATTACCACTACTTGTTCTATTTTAAGTGGAAAGTAACTATATCTGATTTTAGTCAACTCCTGCTATCAAATCCTTTAACCAGCAAACAGAAATATTTTGCTTAAAAGAAAAATAAATAAAAACAAACAAAAAAAAAACAACAAACCCACACTTTGACTCTTCTTCAAAGAGTATTCAGAATGGTTAGTAACTGTTAAACAGCTTAACATTATAAGCCATTACACTCAATGTAGCATGTTCTGTTACCAAACAGGTGGAGAGGCAGGTTGCACACACTTGCACGCTTACCTTGTAGCTCTGCATGACAATCAAAACCACCAACCATGTCAGTTTATAAAAAGACAACCTTGCTTCAGATCTACCATACAGACAATTTAATCCTAAATTAAACATGATTTTACCAGTATTACTATTCTCCACTTAATTCTCAATAAACCCAGTAAAATATATTCTCTAGTTCTGCATTTCACTGCAGTAGCAAAGGCACTGGAGTTAGCAAGAAAAACAACGTAACTGTTTCAGTCGGGTTATGCTACCTACTCCAAAAGGAGAAACACTCTCAGATACTCTGTTTTTAAATCCCAGTAAAAGAAATACTGAAGACAGAGAAAAGCATCCATGAAGATTCAGTGCATTGATTTATTTTTTTTCTTTTTCAAACATTCAGAGCAGGCATTAAGAGATGATCCACATTCTCCCTGTGTGGAAACAGAGCTCTGCTGTAACCTGGCTGTACTCCACCACCATCTCAGATGAGGTGTCGTTGCTCTCTGACAGAGGGAATGAAAAACTCCAAATAAATAGGATATGACCAGAAGAGACAAAAACTACTCACAATACCACCTGAAGGGGGGCACCCAAAAAAAATCTTAGCTTCTGAAAGGCTTTGTATATAAAGAAAGTGATTCCGTTATGAGCATCCACAAGCCTCACGGGTATCTTGTTACCACCAGTTTAAGCTTGACTATCAAGAAGAATTAGATACATGTGTTAATTTACTTTTCACCAAAACAATAATCTTGACTTGACCAAATCTGAATAGCAAGAAAATTGGTAAGAGCAACTTCAAAAGAATAACAGTGAACATAGAAATAGCCTACCTGTTTTCTAAAGCCCAGAAGATGAAACAACAACAAAATAACCCTGCCATACCTGAATTAACTAATCGCTAGTAACACTGTCACTAGCAATGATGAATGCCCTGGGTCTGACAAGGAAGATCATGAAAAGGAGGCAAACTGGAAGGTGATGGTGGTAAATGATTGAGAAATACATGTAAAGAATTTGCATGTTTCCTTTTGGAGTAATACTTCATTAATCAATAAAAATGTAAGCACCCTGCAAAAAAATCTGCTACACTGCACCTTCATGATCTCAAGATTACAAAATGTCTAGTCAGATAACAGAGGCACACTTTTTACTGATGTCCTCCCAAGTGTTCACCTTCTCTGTTACGTTAGAATTATATGAAAAGGGATAATGTTTTTTTTTCTGCCAAAAGGTAAACTACAAACAAGTTTCAGCTACTCCCGGTTCATTCTTTATCGGTCTAGGTTAAGTATTCTCAGCTTCTAATAATGACAATCCTAACCAAAAAGATGCTGAGTATTTCAGAGCTTAACAGCTGAGATAATGAACGTGTCTCCTGCAAAACTGCTTCTCTTTGCTGACCTTCATCACCTCCTCAGCATTTCTTCAGACTACATCTCCCATGAAACCCTCAACTGCCTCCTGTTCACCACCTTTCCTCCCTCTTCTTCTCCACAGCTATTCTCAAAGCAAAACAGGGCACAGGCTGGACATGTATGGTCACCAGCTAACATTAAGTAAAAAAAGAACAAGTAACTTAAATTAATCTGCAGCCTTGCCATCAGCAAAGGCACAATCTGCAACTTTGATACAAGTGCTACTTTTTCCCAAACCAAGCAGTATTTTTAAAATAACTTTAAGAACATCTCTCTCTTCCCGTCAAATCTGGGTGAAACTGCTAGGAGTTTAGAAGCTAGAGAGTCTGAAAAAGGAGTGAGGACAGACAGCTGATGATAACCTGTCATGCTTACTGCCACTTCATCTGACATCCATAACCTCGGTGTTCTCTTTCTTGTCTGTACTTCTGTAGCACCATCAGGTACATCAAACAGGGCAGCTAGGATGTCGTATAACCACATCCAGGGAATAATTCAGTTAGAAATACATTGAGATATTAATGTAAAGAGTTAATCTGCTCCAGCAGTGAGGCAAGATATAAAAAGATAGTCTTTGCTTTTCCTGTTCTGGTTTAGATTTCTGCTCTACAGCCCTATACCCTGGACTCTCATCCAAAGATTCTTGAAATGCCAAATCAATCTACTATTGTGAATGTTACATATCAAACATTTCCTAAAAAATCAAAACAGAAAACATAGGATTAGAAAAAAAAAAAAAATTCCAAAGAAAGCTTGAGTTGAAAGTGCTTCTTTCTGGGGAGATGAACAAAGGTCATGGAATCAAAACATAAAGACATCAGAAATACTTGATATAGAACTTTCTAAAGCCAGATAAATCTACACACAGAATTAAATGCATTTAAGATTAATAAACATTTAACTTCTTAACTGAAGTAAGAGTTTAAAGGTTATCTTTCAAGACCAAAAAACCAACACAATAAAACCCAACTAAGAAAATTTTCACAAGTGTGTGAATATTTCTCCAGTTAATATCCATGTTTGTTTCTTACTGTTAAGTTTAGCCACCAGGAAATGCCATACTCTTAGATGCAAACAGAACACATCAGGGTTACTTTTTGTGAAAAGTCACTGAAAAATACCGTGAAGAGTTTAAGTTTGAGATAAAAATATGAAGAAAAAATTTGATGTAAAGTCACAAACGTTGTAATATTGATGCAAAGGATAAACAGAGCTTCAAAACAATTAAAATCTGAGTTGCAACACACAAATTGTCATTGCAAAAGATCCCAAAGCACAATTAAAATACACTATTTGTGTCAAGAAAAAAAAGGCAAATTACTTCACTTCCCACCTACAAATCAGTTCTGTTAAAATCTACTCTCAATTCAAATCTGTTTTTCTAAAACAACCTACATCCATGTCACATACTTGTTCCTTACAATACAGAAGTATCTTACCGAAGTGCTTGACCAGTGGCCAACAAATAATGGACCATTTACACAGTCAACAATTCTCTAATTACTGAAGAAACTGCAGGGTTTTGGTATCTTCTACTAGGTTTAGTGTATTTTGTATCTTTTTCTGTTTATGATGTCATAAGCATAGAAGTTACAGTTCAAAAATCAGAGGATGTATTAAGCTGAAGCACTACTCTGCAATTTTAACAGTGTTCAGGAGACTACACATTGACGCAGAAAAACTGCATCTACTAGAAGTGGTAAGCATTTACAGATAATGCTGTTATACAGGAAATCTAATTCAAGTTATCTTCATTTACTGCTTCATTAACATCCACAGTAAGCAGTTCTGTACTAAAAAGATTAAAGAGAATGCCAGCCTGAACAAGATTACTGTTTGTGCCCCAGCTATACATAAAACAGCTCTATTCCAATGCAAGACAAATGGCAATTTTATGAAGGATTTCCATGTTCTCCCAGAAGCAGCTGATACTTGGCTGGTTAGAACAACACACAAGCTATGAAACCGCTTTCAGTTTCCTTATTGAAGAAGTAAGTTTGAGCATCTGCTTAACTGTGACAAATATAAAAGTAAGGCCTTTATGAAGGTTTGATTTCTTGGGTTGGTTTTCTTTTTTAAACTGTGCTCTTGAGTTAGCAATTTTAAAGTATTATTCACAAAGAGCTGGGAATTGACACTCCCATGTAACATAAACTGGATAGCACTTCCAATTAAAAAGAATTATGGAAGCAAATACCGCTTGTACTATCTTTTCAGTTTACCTGAGCTACAGGATTTCTATGGACCATAAATCATTGCAAGAGTTAGTCACAGTGCTATTAAAGGTTTCCAGGACAAAGTTTGACACGGTCAGAGGTAAAAACATCTCAAGAAGTCAATTTGGAAATAAGCATTTGTTTTCCCAACGGAATGTTTCAAAATTACAAATGCCAAACAGCACTCAGTCATTACATTTATGTTAATTAAAGCTTTCCAAGGTAATTATATAACTGAAAGCAAGTTTAAACTCTACATTACAAAAGCAGAGTGAAATATAAAGGGATGATAGCACAGTTACCTATTATTTGCTCTGTCTGTAATGCTGATTGTTTACATAGTTTATTCAGAAAACTTCAAGACAAAGACAAGTTCAGTTCCTTTGCAAATACCTTGGACAGCTGAGTGTGATCTACATTCCTTACTGGCCTCATATGTGGCAACAAGAGACTATAAATAGCTCATGTACCATAACACAAACCCAGTCAGTGAAGTTCTGCTAATAACTGTGCAGTATCACTCTCTTTACTGCTGTAGAAAAAACAAGCAACCAAGGCATGTTCCTTAAGGTCTACAGAGATCAAACAGCAGTAGGACTTAAGAGTCAGGTCACCTGCAACAAATAAGAAATCTTCCCACATGTAATTTATCACCAGCTTCTACAGAATTGAAATTTTTATGTTAAGAAGTCTCATCTATGCTTATTTTCAAAGGCACAGGGCAAAACAAAGCAATGGAGTAGTTGTGTAATTCTGTCCCATCTTTCCTGAAATTATCAAATTATATTATTAAACCCTGCTACAGATGTCAATAATTATGGATCTCTAGCATGGGTCAGAAGTAGTGCTAACATTGTTAGCTACCACACACATCCCCTGGGACCTTCAGAGTCTCCTTCTTTCACTCAAAAAGCCTTGACAATTTTACAACTGACTAGAAACTTCCAAAACAGAGATATTGATCAAGTTCTCTTTGTTGCTGCAGCATAAATACTCTTTTTAGGGTGCCCATGTATAAGTTATATCCATTGCCTACATACATATCCAACTTCTCTTTTGGGTATATCAAGTACAATGGTCAGAGCTCCATCACTGCAGAACCCTGATGATCTGAGAACGTGCTTTTTCTTGCCCAAACACCTTCTGAATGTTTTGAATTCTCCAGCTCTATCAGACACCTGCTAAACAGCAACAGCGAAAGACAGAGATGGTTTCTTCATAATCACTAGAGAGGTGCAGAAGGAAAGCAGCAAGAATGCCAAGGCCAAGCTGGCCTCTCTCAGGAGTGTCAAAGGACTAAAATCACAGACTGTCTCCTCTGGTGGCTCCAAACGTGTGAAATGGCACTCACATTTCAGTCAAACTTCTTAGTCTAAATAATGCTGAAAACAAAAAGAAGCTACTAAAATAAATCTTGAACCAGGAACAATCTGTTGCTATGACACAGGATTTTCTTTTTTTTTTCCCCTCTTTGAATTGAAGATAACCTAAAATCTATGCATAAAGTCAAATAAGAGAGATTTCCTTTTGGGAGGTGAAAGTGGGATTTCCTACAAACTTACTGAGATATTAAAGGTACATTACTAAAAAACATTTGGGGGAAGTAGAAAAAAAGAGTTGGAGAATTCTTTATTTTAGAGAGTACAAAAGCTGAAAACCATATACCAGGACTCATTCCCACTAAGTATCATAGAAAATATGAAACAAAAATGCAGATAAGGGGAAAGAAATCATTACTTAGTCATGAGGAACAAAGGGGAAAAAGCTATTGAAAATGACATACAGAAATAGATCCCTATACTAAGTACAGGGAAGATACAGTCAAGTTTCACTGAAAAGGAATAAAGGAACGCAATTATCACAAGCTTCAATTTTAGGGCCTTAAAAAGAAAGTTCACTGACCATACTGCTATAAAGTACAGTGTATTCTGCCAATCCAAGTGTGGCACTATGGCAAGAACTATGTTATTTTTAATGGAAAACTATGTTATTTTTAATGGAACAGTTGATACCAACCATTCATCTCTCGGTTGTGGAATTGATAATCTGGTACGGGTTGGTCCCTGTGGCTTTCAGAGAAGCATCTGTAATTGGACAGTGCTAGTTTTCAAAAAAACTCGAGTTTTATCTACACAAGAACTCCCAACACAGTTGGCACAGAGATTTCTGTTAGTGCTTTCAAATAAATCTGACATAGACATAACAGAGAAGGAAGGAAAAGTCTGTTATAGCCAGTAGAATTTCAGCAATAATCAGTAAAACCCTGCCTACAGCAAGCAGGGTCAATGAACATTCACTTACAGTAGACTACATGGCACTTTCCTCAGATACTCAGTGCACAAATGCAAGGGGAAATGGACTGATGTCCCTCAGGCTATCCCACAGCCCTCATCAGACTCATTATGCAGTTTCCAACAGAGGCACTCTCCCCTTCAGTGCTCCAGGTCACCACTAAAGCAGCATCAACTATAAGAAAGCCATATAAAGTCAGCCTGTCTATGGAGAGACTATCAAAAACCCACATGCAACAAAACTCTCATTTTGACACACCCAACCCATTTTCTGAGGTACAGCACTGGCATGTGTTAGCAAACTGGGAAATCACAGCTCTCCACTGCAGGAAGTAGAGGAGTCAACAGAATTTTTACATCCCTCTGATCATTAAAAGCAAGCCCTGACTCTATAAGAACAAAGTGTAAAAATTGTTTATTAAAGATGACATTTTTCATTCACATAATAGTAGAAGAATTATACTTCTGGACTGTTTCCCATTCCATCCTGCTCCACATCTCCCAATTCTCCTCCCAAACTTCAAGAGGGACTAGAATAACTGAAGTCTGCAACAAGACTGTGGGTAAATATGGTCTGAGTTGTGGACTGACTTATTTTATAGGTATTTTTGATCTTTTTGTTAGCACTGTAACTTACACTACTCCTCATTATCTGGTTTGCCCTTTTTATAACTTCTTTGCCCTTGTAATTTCTGCAACTTCCTAACTCCAAAATGCTAGTGGTAACACTCCTAAAGCTTGCTCACCAAGCCAGGATAAAAAACCCCCAACAACATATATATGGTTATTATTAGAAAGAATTCCAAAAGCTTAAATAACAGGAATTAGATGTGATATTTTCTCACAGTTAATTCTGACAAGTCTGAACTTGAATCTGAAGGTTTGCTATGGGGGTTTTGCTGTTTTGTTTGGGTTTTAAAATTTTTGTACAAAAAGTAAAACTGACAAAATCCTTCCTATGCAATGCCTCCATTTTAAACAAATTAAGGCACGTATTAAAGGTCATGTTTTTGTATCTATCCCTAAAAGTTTAGCATTCCTGAAAACATCAAGTAAAATCTCATGTTTCGCTACACTACCTTGTGAAGATGCTGTGATTCAGAAATCACTTGTGACTAATTCATGAATATTCTGAGCAAGATAAGTTATTTTTGAATAAAAGCCATAAACTTTTAAAGGGTTTTTAGAGCTTTGCAAAAAGAACACCAAAAAAATGTATTCCCTGGGTCATTCTGACTGCAAAATTATGATGAAAAAATATAGAGAAAATTCAGATATACTTACCCTGATGGGAGCTGTTGAGAACTTGACTTTTCGGTCTGGCTGAGGATCTTCCTCTTCAGAAAGTCCAGGAAACTCCTCATACTCACTGTCATACATACACTCCTCCTCCTCTCCCTCCAAACTTTCTCTGCCTTCAGGCCCTTGGTTTTCTGACTCAGTGTCCCTGTCATCATCAAAAGCCACATTCTCTATTCCAAAAGCACTGAAGTCCTCGCTTTGCTTTTCCAACACTTGTTCCTCTTCTTCAGTACCCCTTTCCTGCTCTAGAACATCTTGAACTCGTGTAACTGAACCATCTCTCACAGACATCCCATCCCCTTCTTCTTCCTGATGGGTCTCACTACCTTCTGTAAACTCTTCTACCACTTCCAAGGAGTAGTTGCTCTTCTTCCCTTCCTGTACTTGACATACAAGCAGCTGATGCTCTTGAACAATGTGATCTTTCTCCAAACCATCTTTTTCATGCCCTGAGGTTTCATCTTGTGTAACCAGCTCTGCACAAGTCCCCTCCATGGGGGAAACCCTGGAGAGAAAACCATCTGATCTCCGCTGAGCTTCCTGACCAGATGCACTGCCCATATCCCACAGGCTTCTCTCAAGTACCAGTTGCTCTCTTTTGTCTTTTCCAAGTGCCTCGCTCAGCTCACCTCTGAGGATCACAGGCACTTTGGTGGGCACAGCCTTCTCCTGACATCCTTCAGCAACAGCAGATGAATCCAAACTGTGGTGACCTCTCAAAGGGTCCTGATTCGGAGGACTAACATTTTTGGAAATTTCCTTGGATTCGTCAGAATCGCTGTCACCCAGAAAGCTTTCCAGCCTTCTAGAAATGGGCCCTGCATTCAGGAATGAGCATTTGGAACCACTACTGGGAGGCTGCTGCTTCAACTCATCATTACCTTGATTTTCAACTTTCTCCAGCGCAACTGGAGGACTTGCTTCTGTATTAAAACCGTGGTCCACCACACTGCTGCAATCAGAAGCTGAACTGCGCCTTTTCTTATCCTCAGTTCTTTCACATTTGCTGGGGGAATATCTGTCCACTGAGCTCCGCTGTTTTATATTTCTCTCAAATAGCTTCCTAGTCTCCGAAAACTTTTCTGCCAGGGCAACTTTGTCCAAGTCTGATTCATCATTGCTACGGATGACCCTGTCAGCAGCAGAAGGCACAGATAATGAATCCACAGGGCTGCTGCAGGGGCTGGTACTCGTATTAAGAAGATTATTTTTCTGGACAATGAGGAAAGATGGGCTACCTGGAGAAGGTCCATACTCTGCTGCTGTGGCCCGGCTGATTAATTTGGTCTCAGCAGGTGGACTGCTTTCACAAGAGGGTGTAGAAGAGCCTCCCATTTGCAGAAACATACTTTTGATCTTGTGCACCCTATTGCCATAAGTGGCAGCTCTGCCTCGACTGTGTGGGTCATTTCCCCCTCCATTGGAAGAGGTGCTCAGCTTCTGATGCAAGCCTGTTTTGTTGGAAGCGTTTTCGGGATTGTTTATGCCATCAAAAGAGCATTTGATAGCATGGAAATCAGATTTATAGGCATTTCGGTGTGGGGAAGCACTTCTTAAAGACCTCTCCCCTTTGCCTTCGGTTTTCATCATTGTCAGAGAGAAAGGTCCCTCGACTCCTCAAGAAGAATGGGAAGGACGGCTCCCAGGCACAAAGCTTCCACCCTCCAACACCAGGCAGAGCAGAAGATCTGAAAAGCAGGTTTTCACTGGGCCGATCTCCCCGCCCGCATTGAAATGGAGCGCAGGGGAGTATACGTGGAGAGAAAGAAATCAAAGCGCGTAAATCACCACATCGGGTATTATCCCCAGCGCGGACCGCGGTATCCGGAAAGCCATCTGCAGAGAGACAGACACTTCGCATTAACGCGGGGCCCCGCCGCTGTGTGACACGAATCCGAACGAAACTCGGGGTGGGAAACGCCGCCCGAGACCTCCCGGCGGGATAAAGCCCATTGTGTCAGCCGGGACGCGCTAACCCGGCGACTCCCGCCCGCCCGGACACCGACCTGGCGCTTCCAGCGGGGGATGCAGCGGCAGGCGCCCCCCCCCCCCCGCCGCTCCCGCCAACAGCCGTCCCGGGCCGGCCGGGCCGAGCTGAGCCAAGCCGGGCCGGGAGGCGGGGGAGGGGGCAGCGCCCGGCCCTTCCTGCCGGCCGGGGGAGGCTGGGCCCGGGCCGGACCCGCCGCACGCACCGCGGCTCAGCGGGGCGGAGGGGCCCTGGCGCCCCGTGCTGCCCGGAAGGGGGGAAGCAGCAAGTTTCGGCCCCAAGTTGGGGCTTCCCCGTGGCGGCGCCTGTGCGCCGGGGGCCTCCGCGGCACCTCGCCCCAAACTTTCCAAGCCAGCCTACCTGGGGGCGGGGGTCCCGCCAGCTCCTTCCCCTCAGCGCTGCCGGCCGCCCAGCGGCCGCGCACACCACGCCATCATTATCCGCCGCCAGCCGCCCTCCTTCCTTCCCTCACTCCCGCCCCGCGCTCCTCACTCCACCTTCCTCCCGCCCGCCCCTCAGCGGTGCCGCTCCAAACCGCCGCGCGCCCGCCCTGCTCTCACGCTGTATCGGCGCCCTCCGCCGCGCTGTGTCACGGGCCCGCCCGCGCGCGCTCCCTCGCTCGCACACAAAGAGAGGGAGCGGCGGGCGCGCCCTGGCTGCGGTCGGCGTGAGGGAACAGAGGGGCTGGGGGCGGCGAGGGAAGCGCCTCCCGCGCTGGGATATACCACGCCGCAGCGGGATGCGGGTTTCGGGTGATACCATGTCGGGGAGGCGGCGCTGCCCTGCCCGGTCATCTCTGGCGGGTCACTCACCGGTCCTGAGGCCGGGTGAAGCGCCGCGGCTGTGACTAGGGACGGTGGCAGGAGCTGAGGCAGCGCGAGCGCTGGGCTGCCAGCGGCGGGGAGCTGCGCGCTATTTTTACAGCCCGCAGGGCAGCGCAGGTTCCAGATCGCGACAGCTGCCGAGGCTCTGACGGTCGGAAGTAACAACAGCGCCAAACAGCCTTTTTTAACCCTCTTCCTTTAAAGAATGCCGTTGTTCTTAACGCCTCCCGAACAGGTAGGTACCAAACCCAAGCGGAGGCACATGGCCGGGGCCGCTGCCTCGGCCTGGGTGGCACTAGGCTGGTGGTACGTCGACATGCCCGCGCAGGCCTATGGGGCGAGCCTGCCGCGTTTCCTCGCACGCTCCCCGGGCTCCCCGAGACTGCGGAAGAGACGCCCGTCATCGGTGGCCTCAGGCAGTGATAACTGCTGTTTTGCAAGCACTGTTGCGTATATCCAGGTCTTTCCTTAGTCCAGATAAAAGCAGTGGCGTCAACCTATTTATCGGTTAAAGGTGGAGTTCGGATGGCTGCCTGGTTTGTAGTGTAGGTGCTTCCACAGGGCATATGTAAAACCCACACAAAGTCATTAGGAGAGCACTGGTAGTTGCCAGTTATTTGGCAACTGTCATTACCAAGTTGTGTAACAATTATTTACAAGTCTAAGTGCTCTTCGAAAACAATTGTTTAATCCTTCATTACTCAAATCAATGGTGAAATACATACGTCCTCTTAGGCATCCCAGCTGACTGACTTAACTGGGAATCACAATGCCCAGACTATTTCACAGCTTGATTCAACATCTATGGTACAGTTTCAAATTGGCCTTAATAAAGATTTTGCAATATAAATATTATTGATACATTTCTTCAAGGCTTTGTTTTTCTAACACAAAGCAAGGGCAAATTTGTTGAGACATTGTTCTGTGTTTTCAGATACCACAGGGACAATGGCATTTCACCAAGACTTGTCACTACAAGTCTTAGGCACACGTGAAAACACCATTTTGAATAAAACTTTTAATACAGATAGTTGCGCTGTAAGAGTAACAAATGTTACTTTGAGAATACGTAGGTCTTATCTACAACAAGTAGTGGTTATCTTTCTCCCACATGCTCCTGAATGTTGGTAGATCTGGCTGAAATTGCAGGACTTAATCACCACCTTTCAATAAATAGGGCTGCAAGAGAACACCAAGTAAATGTTTCTTTGCCAAGTCAAAGGTAAATGCAAGGTTGCTCAGCAGCTTGAACACTGGGCAGAGAACATTCTGCATGCTGCTTGAGAAGCCTGGCAGTACGTAGGAGGCTGTTCAAAGAAAACAAAGGCACAGCTCTGGAACAATGTAATAACAAAGCCCAAAGCTACTCGTAAGAATGCCCAGGGAAGGCAGAGACCTTTGTGCTGGCTACAAGAGGCTGGAGCAGGAAGATACTCTGATGTTCTCCCATGCTTGAGAAAGCAGGAACTGTAATTACAGTTCCTGAAAACAGATTAAATTGCATCAAAGGACTCTTACTTCCTTACAATTTCCCATCCTCCCTAGGAAAACATATTGGTTATTTTGGCTAGCGGTGCTGCTTAGGAAGGACAATATTTATCAGGGTCAAATGATGTCTAGTGAGGAAAGACTGAACTGCATTCTAAGTGAACTGATACAAAAGAAATAATAGAATTGTTTACAGAAGCAATGATTTTAAAGACCAGCAGAGTTTAAGATAAAGACCTTTGGAATTTGAGCAAGAGGTCTGGGAGGGTGACGTAGTTTATGATTTCATCATAGTGAATAACTGCAATAAAACCTGGGAAGAGTAGCTTATGTATTCAATCTGTGATGGTTTCCTTGAAAGATGGTGAAACAACGGTGAGTAAGTGAATGGTTTGCACTGAGCAAGAAGCAACTATGTTTTGTCATCTAAGCTTATTAAAAAATAGGTGTTTCAAGGGGGACTTTGGTAGCTCAAAATCTTTTTGGGGGAAGAAGGAATCAGTGTTGCTGTATATGAACTCATGAATCTAATGAAGACAGGCGAAGAGGAAAGTGTTTCAAAGAAAAATTAAGGACACTTCTGCACCCCCAGTTTTTCAAACTGCCATGGAGGCACAGTGTTTATTTCAGTATTCATTCTGCTTACAGAGGCAATATATGTGCAAAAGGAATCAATTTCTGTGGTCATTAGAGAGTGAGGAGATCTTCCTAATGTAGCAGGGTTCCTGTGATTACTCTTGTCCCACCTTAGCTGTTTGAAAATCACTCTCCTATTGCACACGTGTGACTCTGCTTGTGGTTCGGGGACAATGTTGGCATTGAGGAACATCTTACATTTCCTATGAGTACATAAAAGAGTGTCTAAAACAGAACTGAGCTAGGAAAAGTATGCTCCAGAGGTCTGGATGAAAATGACATTCTGTTACTGGTATGAAATTATCTCGTAAGAAAGAGCCAATAAATATGTGAAAAGGTGAGCTTAGATAAACTGTCATAGCTTAACATGGCTTATATTCTTTCAGCTTGTAAGGGCAGCCATCCTTCTAGCCTTTAGATAAATGATTAATGTAGCTAAAATGGGGCATGTATTTAAATGGTCTGGGTTAACATTTATTGGTACTATTGGATTCAGTTGCTGCTGTGATCAATCAAGATGATTGTAAGAAACCATTAAGTACATGTTCTACACCAAACAAGTTTGAAACTGCTGTCATCACTCCATTAACACACTTTAATCAATGCATAAAAATTTTGCTCATAAATCTTTTTAGAAACCAAAAGCTTGAGCAGGCAATGCTTTGGCTGAGGCTGGATGGTAAATTCCCTCTCTGCATTGCTGCATTACTGATCCCTACAACTGACTGGGTGCAGCACAGCCGAGAAGGAGTAAGTGCCTCCCAGGGCAGGGAGAGCTCAACAGCTCCTGTAACAGTTCCATGTTGTTACAGCCACTGATCAGCTAAACTGAAGAAGTCTGCATAAGGCAAAACCATGTGCCCAGCATTCAGCGCAAAACTTAGTTCCCTGAACTTTTACTCTTTAAAAGTTTTCTGCTTTACCCACAATTTAGTTTTAGCATGTGATTTGAAATGCAGTCTCACCAAATTTTTATTTAATCTGTTTAACATTTTAAGTAGAACAAGTCAGTGGTGTTTTTTAATACTTTTGCAAAAAGCCAGGAAGAGAGGGATTAATTAAGCATTCAGAGTTCCATGACTATTTCTGCATATTTTTAAAGTTATATTTTAAGAAAATATTTTTCTATCATTTAGGAGTAATTAAAATGTTCTGGAAATATTTCAGTCATACTCAGTATAGTTCAAACAGCAATTTTGAATCTGAAATAGAGCACCTTCTGTAAGTTTGGTGGGCAATTTTGTGATATTTATTGTTAGAATTAAGAAAGCAATCTGTAATTTTAGAAGACTACTTACGTTAGATACAAAACTAAAATGGTAAATAGCATTTAAAGCTCATTACTTTGTAGTACTTCACAAAAATAAAACAGAACTAAAGTCTAAATTGTATTTAATGGTCAAGAACATTTCATCAATGAAGGAGAAGCAGAAAGAGCGGGTGAGGAGACAAATCATTTCATAAAGGCAATGCGGCAATGACTATGGACAGATATGAACAAAAATCTGCCAGAAAAAAGCTCAGTCTAAATATGTTCAAAGCCATGAAGGACATGTCCAAGGCTTAAGGGCTGGACCAGTCAGGCTGCCATACAGTACCATGTGAAATAAGGATGTAAAGATATCCTAGAATAGAGTGGCAAATCAAAACCAGACCACCACTAGTGCAGGACTTACAGTATGTAATAGTATACTAGGGCAGATTTTGGAATGGGGTTCCCCTAACAGCTTGCATTTTGAGTAGAACAGTACACTTGCACAGCAGGACCTTAAAGACTACAAGTGCTGTGGGTGAAGAAATGCTCTAAATACATGAGCTAATTAAATTTGATTCAGTTCTATTCAAATTGTGCTGGATAATGGGGCAATTATCTACTGCACACCAGTAGCGCCACAGAGAAAGCTTGAGACATCACTGTGTCTGTCTTTGCCATTGCAGATGACGTTCAATGTTTATTTTCATTTCTAAAAGTGGAGCCACAGTGTTTTGGGTAAGTTAGTGCCTGCTCCATGTTTTGCTTCTCTTTTCTCAAATTGCTCCCAAGCACATTCAAGAAGCAGTTGGTAAAATACAGTAGTTCAAGTTGAAATGGCCAACAGTAGTGCCGTAATTCTGCAGCTTTAGTTTTGGTTTCTTCCACTATTGCCACCTCAGAGGCTACTCCATTCTCTCATTCCATAGTCAACTAAGCTAAGTTTTAAAGAAAAAGCTCTCTGAACAGAGCTGTCCTTACTAGAGGATGATGTATTTTATAGGCCTCATGTGAAATATATGTCCTATAACTAGCACTTCGATGATGAAAAAAAAATTACCATTAGCACTAATCTTAACAAGATTTATATTCAGTGTAAGTAAGTAAAAAAACTATACTGTTGCCAGCAAACTTTAGTTAGAAAACTATCATTCTGAGCAGGTTTCAAGCCTGAAGGTTTCAAGCCTCTAGGCTCAAGCCCTCATCTTGGCTGGTTCTCTCTCATTGCAGCAATATTTATGCCACAGTAAACTTTAAACGGTGGGATATAAAGTGGATTTTTAGAAACACAAGCAGCTCCAGCAAAAGAGGGCTGCCCTCTCTCATTCCCAAACACGTCTACCATGAAAAGCTCATGGGAGGGGCCATTGTGGTGAATAACACATCAGTGTCCATCTTGCAGGATTAACTTTTATATAACAGTATTTTCTTTGCTGCTTGTTCACTACAAGATAGGTTCTTCAAGGACAGGGCTGGCTGCAGAAGGATGAATTTAATTAATGACTAGTTCTATTACTTCTTCTACAGCCCACCCAGGATGCTGTTCGCCAGAAATGCTCTGATTTAATACGCTGACCACATATTCTGGCCACAGAACCACAAATGTTAAATGAAGGTTGGTGGAACATCACTGAAACCTGCACTGAGCACAGCTGGCTTGCCATCACATGTTCCTGATGGTCTTTGAAAACTTTGAAAACTTTGAAAACATTACAACTCCAAGATACGCTGGGGATAAAATAAGAAGAATCTCTTAAGTCTCCAGAATCTCAAGGTAAGCCTTAAGGTAAAACATTGGCAACTGAATGTCAGAGTTGCATTAAAAGAAACAAGTCTTTATTCCCAGGAAGGCTGAACAGAGGACACTTGAGACTTTCCTCACCTTACAAGCCCCATTTCTGAAGTGGCCAAACCATTAGAGCCACTTGCCATACTGGCAAATTCAAAAAAGAAAAAGAATAGGGGAGAAAAGGAATTACCATGTTGTCGAATTGTGTGGGACAGTGGTTCAAGACCATGCTGGGTTTCTCAAGCGCAATAAGCAGATGTTGGCATGACAAGGGTGCCTTAATGACAGCATCCCACCAAAACCTGTTGGAACTGAAAAGTCCATCACTCCATTTTTCAGCCTGATAACTGGAGCACTGTTGACACAGCTTTATATGATTTAAAGGATTTTAGGAAGTGAAGTTTGTGGCTATTATTGATTGTACTGATTTCCAGTGCAAGAACACTTAAGCTGTCATACTGTCTCTGTGTGTCTCTGAGTGTCTCCTACTCTGCAAGGACTTTTGAAAACTGGCCAACTGGTTTGATCAGACTTGACACAGGCTGGGAGTTCTCAACAATAATTATGTTCCTTCCAGTTCTGTAAAAATAGGCAGCTCTAGAGAGAGAGAGGAGAAAGAAAAACCTTGCAAGACAAGGGAAAGGTTACAGCAAGATATCACCCCTTAGGAGCCACTAGAGAATTCCATATATGCCACACAAGACTAAAACCTGACGAATGTATTAGTCACAAGGAAAACCTTATTTTGAAGCTGCATCTCTTTCAAAACCAAAGTCAGTCAACCAAGAGACACACACTGGGAGGGTAACTGGCTTCTAATTCTGAAGTTCACAGTGCAATTTCTGACTTTGATGTACTAGTTTCTGTCTGGCCAAGCAGTTTTATACAAAACTCAAAGTGTTTCTGTACAATAAAAGTGAAATCTCTGGTCTGAATTATAGTCAGAACACTATGAAAATCATGTGAAATAAATCCTGTCTACACACAATGATGATCACTTTTTAAATAACTCAAATAACATACATCTGTGTTGTTTCATAGCACTATTTGAAATGCCCTGTTAAAATATCTATATCACAGTTATACCTATGTATACATAACACACTTATGAATGTATTTCCGAGTTATGAGATAACCTTTGAAATTAAGTCCAAATAAGGTCTTTTAATAAAAACTATAGTTATATAAAAGCAAAGAGACAAGTATAAGAGATTAGGGGTTAGATTACAATATAAATCTAAACCGTGGCAGTTTGAAAGCAAATAAGCATTCTAAGTACGTGTCTTTTATACTGAAGCAGTAGTTATGTTAGAAAAAGCAGATAGAACGATCTTACACATAGGTGAGCTATTTCCATCAATTATCAATAATTTCAAATAAATAAGGCAGTATTTTGAAATTCTGTCAGTCCAAGTGTTGCTTGACATCAGCTAGGTTTGGAATATATATACACATATACACATATAAAATAACTCAGTGTTACAAAACCAGAAAATATGAAAGAAATTGAGCTTCAAAATTCAGATTTTTTTTAAAAATAGGTAAGTATGAATGATAATTGAGTCAAAATAAAAACAAAAGGAGGAGATAAAACAGGACATAGAATTCAGGTATGTAATATAAATTACACAAGAAAGAGAGAGAATAATTTCAATCTGGTACCTATCAGGACAATTTCCATGAAGATTCCTTGTAACATTATAGGAAATGTGCATTTTGCAAACCTTATGTAGACAGAAAGTAAGAATCAATCCCTCACAACTCAAAGTATCAGCAGTTATGTTGGAAATGTGAGGGAATGGCATTAAAAAGGCATTTTATGCAAATACTAAATTCACATTAACATTTTCAGAGAAACAATAATTATTTTCCAAATCTCTGAATCTAAAATAGCTTTAAGGGTAAAAATAAGTCAAAATGTTTGCCTTTCCAAATAAAAGCATTCCTTTTTTTATTTTGAAAATAAAGTTCTCATTTTAAAGCATTTTAGAGGACAAAATAACTATAAAGTGAAACATTTAGGCTAAAGAAAATATTTTGCATTAATAGAAACTGATTTTAGTTTTTTAGAAAAATAAAAACCCTTGCATTTTACTTGAACTGAACCTTTTTTCCTCCCCTCATTTTTATTTTAGCTTTTGAATCCAATAATACATTATCCAGATGTATCAAGAAATAGCAAACTTATGACTGAAGTCTTTCCTCCCATAAGTCCTAAAGCAAGTAAAAAAAGAAACCTGAATTCACCAAATCCAAGCAAACAAGTGATCTCTCAGAAACAATCATCGAGTTTTGTGCTACTCTTAGATGACTGAAATAATAGTGCCTGGTGCATAGAAGGCATTAGTTCCCTATGCACTAGAGAAAGACCTGCCAACTGCCTGTGCAAGAATCTGATCTAATTTAAAAATTGCTATCAGATCTTTGCCTTCAAATATCACTTTAAAAATAGCTTTAAGAACATCATTAGCAACTGGTGGATTGTCACTGTTTCAGCAACTACTACTAAAGGATTCACTTTGACAGTACATTGAACCAATTAGATATTTTTAAGATGCTTATCAGTACTCTCTGGGAAGATAATCAAAGTGTCTGTTCCTTTTATTAGGAGGCTGAAGTTTCTGATTTCATAGGAGTTGAAACCAGACTGGCTGATTTCCGAGACGTCACAGCTGGAGCTATTTCAGATTTTGTTTCCTAGGTTTTCTGACTGCAAAGCTGCCAGCTTGTTTTGCCCTTCTTATTTTTGGAACAGAAGGATGAGAGGCTATTCACAGTAACTTGTTAATGTAGGAAGTATCATTGAGAGGTGACTACTAAACTGAGGACTAAACAACTAAATGTGCTTTAGAAACAAACTGGTATCACTCCTGTAATCATTTGTAGTGTAATGCTTACAGGAAAAGTCAATAGGTACCCATACAAGTACAGTGAAATAACTGAAAAACCACATTCCCTCTGAAATTAATGCGCTTTTGATGAGGGCTTGAACCATGACAGGTTCACAGGGTTCACCCCACATATTCAGTTGGTGTATCTTTGCCTCCTAGCCAACACTCAGGCAGTGGTTTATCATCACTGTGATATCATCTATATACTGAGCTGGCAAATCCACCACCTTCCACTGGCCCTCAGAGAGCAGGTCTCAGATTCACAGCACAGGAAGCAAAACTGGGCAACTCTCAAGTATGGCTATGCTGAATCACAGGAAATCAAAGAGAGCTTCACTTTCATTATAGACTTTCTCCACACTGAGGTTTAAACCTCTAATAGCAGAGTTACAGGCTGAGCCTGAAAAGTTGTACTTTAATCTGGTCATAACAACTGTAGTTTAGGTTACAGAAAAGCTGATTACAGCAACTTAGTTTAAACATGAAAATAAAACCACAGAGCTGCTCACATGGATGTCTTATGGGGTGAGTAGCGGAGTAGAGCGAAACATCACAAGACATAACAGAAAGGACAGTAGAACAAGAGAATATTTGCCTTGGGGCACAAACTAGCTCTGAGAGATTTATTGTACCTATAGCTCTAGGTGTATGTTCAAATACTAAACACCAGAGAGCTGGAGATCTTAGCCTTGTGGTAAAGCCTGCCGGCAAAGTAAATTATGCTGCGTTTGTAATCACATCTTTCCAAGCACTGGTATCCTAATGAGACTTTGGAAGCATCTGTCTACACATTAACACCTACCAGCGAAAAGCAAGTCCTTGTATGCTGGTAATGTGGCCCATTTCCAGGTCACACATCAAGCTGGTGTGCCTTTGGAAAGCCTGGTTTGGAGGCATGGATGTGCACTGGATGATTTTGGCTGTGAACCTTTCCACCAAGTTATTCCCCAGTGCTCAGGCTCACATTCCAAACCACTGAGCATTTTCAAGCAGCTGCCCATTTCTTAGAGTCAGTAATAGTCAGAAAATGTTCCTTGCTTCCTAGCTCCTAAGTTTCTTCCCAAATACTTCTGAGATGCAGACAAGGCAACATTCAGCTCTGTAGTAATAAAAGCTCAATAACTTGTCTACTTGTGCTTTACTTGTTTGAGAAACAGGAGGGTTTTTTCCTGACCCAAAATGCTCCCCAGTACAGCCTAAAATTGAATTTTTCAAAGAATAAAACTTATGCAGGGTAATTTCTGGGTTGTCCTACTCCCATTGATCTTTTTTCTCTGTTGTAAGAGTTTTGCACGGAAGAACCTAACTACCCATATTTTCAGGAAAAATAAATTATGAGTTCCATATACATAGCAAAGCCCTTGAAAACTATTGCAAAAATAGTATCTTTCAAGCATATATGAAATATACAAAAGGCATGTGATGTGGAAAAGAAGTTGAACTGAAATAAATGGAAATATGCCAGGCTCTAATAAAATAAACTGACTTACTTAACATTCAATTCACGTTAGACTTTACAAATGTTGAGAACATGAGCAAGTTAACTCTACTAGAATTAGACTCTGCAGATTTGAACTCACCATGGAGTAGTGCTCCTCTATGTGCCACAAAGACTTGATTTACATTTCACAAACCAAGGCAGAAGTGTTGTGCTGGTTATGCTTGGTGTTTCCTTCACACCCATCTCAGGGGATGGGAATGAGCATGGCTCTGCCAACACTGTAACCACACTCACAGACATTAGGGAGAAGTTTGACCCTTCCTTTCTGTGGTATAGGGAATTTTAGAAAAAGTACATGATGGAAGTGCAAGAGTGAAGTATTCCGTTTAAACTTGTTTGATTGCTATCATAGAGAGATATAAAGCTTTTATTAGATGTCACTCAGTGAGAACTACATACCTTGTCCATTGGTCTCCTTAGCTTGTTCCTCGACAATAAATGCTTATAGTCATAAAAAGTTGGCATTGTGCTGCGTCACAAAGTTTCTTTTCTACTTCAATGCAGACTTATGTAGCCTGCCTATATAAAAAAGAAGAATTAGGAATTCTTTGAGACATCTTCTCTTAAAATAAGATACCTGGAAAAAAAAAAATTAAATATCCATTTGTCATGGTGATGTCCATGTGAAAAACCTGTAGTTGATCACAGCTATGGCCTTTGCTACATTTTCTGCTCCTTGTAATCTGCCCCTACATTTTCTGCACCTTGTAATCTGACCACTAACCTCAACTCTCTGTGGGTTGCTTCTCATGCTTCAAGCCCTGAGCTAGGCACAAGGACAAAAACAATCAGAAAACATTTTTCTTCTTACTTTGAAATTAATTTGAGACATAAAATAAAAACTTCCAGTTCAGAATGATCTGAATTTTTGGATGATTAACTGCTAAGAAAAACTTCAATCATCAAAAGAGAAAGAAATTACCATCTTCCTATGGCAGTTATTTCTATCCATGATTTTGCTACTTAAGGGAAAAAGAGTTTTGGAAAATATCCTTACAAGGAAAGCACTTAGACACAGACTAGATTTAAAATCAATAGGTATATCTGGCTTGTTGTTGCTGGGTTTATGGACTATGGAGCAGATTCATGGTTTGTGTAGATAATAAGTCTGAAAATTTATTCCACCCTCTCTTTTACCCAGCAGATGCAGCCATCCAAGTGGCCTCATCACATGCCAATGGAAATTGTCATTCTATGCAACGTACTTAAATTTATTGTGTAAATTTATTATATACCCCATAGCTTCACTGTTTATCTTCACCTAATTCTGTATTTTATCCTATTTTGGAGGCTTCTTTCTGTTATGTAGTCATGTCATTAGCTTGTCTAGACCACAATGTGAGGTCATCCTCATACCATCTGTTAAACTTGTCTGGGTGAGTGTGTCTGCAACTCAGTTCAGCTCAAATATTATTAGAGCATTCTCAAAAATGAGGGTAAGTCAGGCCAAGTCATATTTCCCAAGCATACTACAGGTAATAGCTATACTATTGCAGGTAATACAGCTAGAGTTTTGTTGTAGTTCTATTATAGAAGTCTTTAGAAGGCATGTCAAGCTAACTTTGAAATATTTTCATCTGAATATTAGAGTTCACATAAAAATTAGCATATTTGAATGCCATGGAATTACTGAATTATAAGTACTGGTACAAATGTGCAAAAAAAAGCCTGAGAACAGATATCAGGAAAAAAAAAGCTATATATTGATATTCTGACTGACACTAGAGAAAAGACCTTGCACATACCAGACCATGACCTCAGTCAGATGCTGGGGAAGGGAAGGCACCACTTGGTATGTTGTAAAGATACCAGTATGGCTTCTCCATATATGGCTCCAGTGTTTCAGGGCATACAGACTCATCAAAGGCAAAACTTGCAAACTTGTTAAGTTTGATGTTAACAGAAGCAAAACAAATATTGATAGAGAACTTCTATTTCAACTTATCTTCCAATGAACTGCATTGTCATGCCAGTAGTAATTGGTCACATACACGTGTTGCAGAAGGTGGTGAAGAAATATACAGTGAGGGCTTCTTTATCACACCTTGGAGTCCATCAGGATGATTGACACCTTATTCTACAGAGAAATAAAACATTTGAAGTAAAACATTATTTCTAAACTGTTCTGTCAATGTAGAATACCCTAATTTGAGAACAACAAAGTGGTATCTGTGAATACTATGAGCACTAAAAGAACATTGGCAAAGAAATACTGGTCAAGTTTTAAAACAAAAAGAGCAGTAGCTTTTTTTTCAGTGTTCATTGTATTACAAATCTTTTAAAATTAGATTATTTTTATGAATACTACATGCAGAAATCTTGAGTAGCACTAGATAGAGTATATGTTGATTTTCTAATGAACTTAATTTTTTTGAAGTAAACATCTTGTCATCATTGCTGCTAGCTGTATAATGTGCTTGTTTCCAAGGAAACCTAGATTTTTTTCCATATTTTTGCTATACAACTGTATCTAGTTTGACGCTCCTCATATAAATCATATTCTCATAAATAAATAAGAAAAAGAAAATCTGTCACAAGTTTTTACCTGAACATTGAACACAGAGCACCAAATTTATCTGCAGAAAGGAAAATGCCTTTTAGAAAGAAAAAGGAAATATTGCTAGATGTTTGCACAGATATAAGCTAGGTCCACAGGGTTTTTTTAGTCTGTATTTCCTAAATGTTTTAATTTTACTGACAGTTGTGGAACTCTGTCTTGTTAGGCAACTTTTGTTCAAGAAAAAAGTATTCTCCAATAGTCTCAAATGCGCTCAGTGCAATTCACATCTGGCTTTTTAGAGTACAAGTTCAATTAAGCAACTGTTTCACACGTGTTGCAAAACTCAGTGCTCTGTTAAGAGTTAGAGAGGAAAGTAAGAATGACCTTCAACAACATGGACTTCAGTGATAATGGAACTACCTGGGAATTCCTTGTCTTGGCAGAGATGAAGTGCTAGTGCTAGTATAGGCAACTTGGTGCATTGCCTGTGTCTGGCTGAAAATGCCTGTGTTAGGGCAGCACAAAAACAGTTCGCTTCAGTGTCCCAGGGAATGGAGAATAACAGTGCTTGCAGTTGTGAGGGAATGGGGATGTCTTGGACACGTTGGGTCTCCTTAGTAAGAAAATCTGCTGAGGGTGCACTCAATCTCGTTGTCCATTTCGCCAGCAAAGATGTTGAAAAGTGCTGGTCCTAATACCAACCCCTGAGGAATACCACTTGTCACTGGTCTCCACTTGGACATTGAGCTGTTGACCACAACAATTGGAGTGCGGCCATCCAGCCAATTCCTTATCCACCAAGTGGTTCATCAATTAAATCCATGCCTCTCCAGTTTAGAGGCAAGCATATCATGTGGGATAGTGTCAAAGGCTTTGCACAAGTCTAGTTGCAACGTCAGTTGCTGTTCCCTTATCCACCAATGCTGATTCCCCATCTCAAAAGGCCACCAAATTTGTCAGGCACAATTCTCTCCTAGTGAAGCCATGTTGGCTCTCACCAATTACTTTCTTACTTTCCATGTGATTTTCTCATGTTACCTTAGGGGTGGGAAGATACATTGAACTGTCCGTCCTGTTTCTGAAACAGTTTGTTCGTTATGCAAGTTTTGCATTTGAATTGTGTAGAGTTACATATCAGTAGATATATCCTTATTTAAAGGGCAGAAAATTCCCAGATTTACTAAGTAATATGTTCATCCATTTTCTAACAAATCCTATTAGTTCACTTCAGAATACTTTCATCTTCTTAAACTACGCTAATGCCACTCTCTTCTGAGGGACAGTATGAATTGATACCATTTTTGGGAGGCTGTGATTTTCAACTGGCAGGAAATGAATGAAATCAAGGGGAAAATAAGTTGATTTTGTGCCAGGGCGTGGGCTATCAGTTCTGCCAATTGACTGTCATCCACTACTAGCAGATGTGCTATAAAAGGAGATGAAATTCATTGTTAGCATGTTGCTTGGCGGCCAAAGCCAATTACAGAATGAAGAATGAAGCCTTTCTAATAAAAGAATTTGCATATGGAAATTACATGCATTTCCATATAGTGATAAGAATTTTCAAACTGCTTAAAGGAAGGCTTGTCTAAACTCATTTTATGTTACTATGCATTAGCATAGCTCCTTATTTCATACACAGTACAGATTTTTTTACTATTATATTTTAGTAGGATACTTTATTTCTTGCTGGTCATAGTCCTTATTCCTTGTAAATATTTTCCAAGATAGAATACATTTTGATACCTCACATTAAAAGTGTATAAGGATTGTCAGCAAGAGAAAAATTTCTTTATTTTTGCTTACAGAACATGAGTTTGAACAGCAGACTGATATGGGTTACTAAGTCTGGTGAGGATAGACTCAGGGGAGACTTAATAAGTGTTCTTAAGTATACATTAGTTTGCTAATTTGAGGAAAGTGATACACTCTTTATTTTTTGCCCTTTTCTTAGTGGATATTGTAATGTGCTTAAAACAGCAAGGCAGACTTAGATTACATGCTATGAAAAGCTTTCCAACATATACAGATTGTGGAGAAAAAAATGAATTGTCTAGGGAGACAGTGGCATCTTTACTGTTGGAAGTTTTCAAGAACTTTTAAGCTCTCTTACGAGTGTTCTAGGCAGAACTGATCCCGCTTAGGACTTCTTTGGGTCTCTCTATTCTTTATTTCTATAAACACCCTTTGGGTAGTCCCAGTCGTTTCCCACTAAATTAATACAGTAAATTATTAATTGTAAACTTGTCATACAGCTGAAGCTACAAGTACTATTGGGTACTATACTGACATTGTAGTAGTACTACCATTTTAAAGGTGTATCGTACCAAAATTGCTAGGTGCTATTTGTATGCTGTCTGCAGAACACATCTTGTGTTCTGCTTTAATTCTCTGGCGTTAGCCGCCTCAGATGTCTTGGATCTGTTTTTTTTTCACTAAAGTATGACAGAAGTTCATCTAGTTTTTTAGAGCAGCAAAGAAAATCTTGCTTTTTTCTTAAAGTCTTAAACAAGATCCCTTGTCCAAAAGACTTAGTAGTAATAACATAGTAGTGTCAATGCCCAACCTTTTTACTGGTGTTGGTATCATGAAAAATTCCAATGGTATTGCCCACAGCACATTGCAGACCAGGTCCTGTCTTTCACTTCTTCAGTGATTTCAGCCAGAGAAGTTAAGGAAATTAAAAACTAGATCTGAATGTTTCTGTTGTGGCTTCATAATTGAAGGGGACTGAGGAGATGGGTAGACTGAGACAGGGGTTGGTTTAATGGCATTACATTGAAACTTCTACATCTAAAAATAAGTACTAATTTGTACAGTAGTGCCTAAAAATATTCTACTTTAAGCATTAAAGTGAATGTTTAAAAGCTAATTTATATGTTACATATATACGTATACATACCTTTCATTTTAAATTAACTGTATCAATGGCAGTATTTAAAAAGCATTAAATGCAGGTTTATTAAGGGCAGCAGTTATTAGAGCATTATTTCTTAAATCAAGCTTTAAAAACATTCTATATCTAGAATGTAAAAACATGCAATATCTAGAAGTACCTTTGTGTTCTATCCATCAAATACATACCATAAATATATCTAAACAATTTAATTTGCTTCATACTTACCAAGACATATAGAGAACTTTTGTATACCTTCCTTCCCAAATTATGCTTGAAACATACTTGATTGCTATGGATAGCACAACAGAACCATTTGCATCTTATTTGACAATGTAGCACAGGTTAAATCTTGAAATCTTTTTACCCAAAAAGTCTCACTGACATCCATAGGAGATTTGCCTGGGGGTAAACAAAACAACCGACCAAAACCAAACAAAGCCCAGCCTCGTTAGATTTTTCATTCGTGTGATACTAGAACAACCCAAAACATGCAACCTCCCCCAAAAACTAGGTACTTAATCTAGCTTCAAAGTCCTGCTGTATTCTTTTCTCAAATGCTAAGTTAGTTATTTCCTTTCTGTAACATATGAAACCCAGCTGAAATGTGTTGCAGAAAAAGAAAAAGGCTGCTTTGGCTGTTTTGTAGCATTCCCATGATGCAAAACATTTATATATCTGATTTAACCAGGCAGGTGAGCCAGAGCCAGTGCTGCCTGAAGTCCACTCTGTTTTTCCAAACAAGTCTAAGATACTCTAAACTCATTGCTAAAACTCACTGGTCAAGTCTGATTATCTCACTTCCCAATCACTGCCAAATCCTCTTCTCCAGCTTCAACAAATGCAGTTTTCCTCACCCTGTACATATGGAAAGCTGCCGCAAGGGTCATTCTACCAACCTATTGCTTTGATCATGGCTCTCCTCCACTGATTCTCCATGATTTCAGACATACGGGATCTGCTGTCATGCCTAGAATCCTAGACTCCCCTAAAATCAAGACTGCTATTGACCAAATTCTGGTCTCCCTCACATAACTGGTTAATTTTCAAGGAAACAGATTTATACACTCTTAAGCTTCTCCAAACACTGAGTGAGACCTTACTGTAGGCATCCACAAAAAAAAAAAATCATCGTTTTCTGAAATGGCTTCTATCAACTTACCTGTAACTGTAGTGCCTCCAGAAACTGGATAGTAACTTGGCTGTCAAGGCTGACTTATTTTCTCTTGTTTATCAGCTGTCTTTATGTATTTGTCTACTGGCTCATTTTTTATACCCAAGGTATGCCTATATTGTCTCTCATGGACAGCTATGAGACTACCTGAAAGGTGTAGTGAGAAGGCTGCAGGTAGATGTACTAAGTCAGGGTTGTTGCTGCAAGAGTATATGCTGCCTTTCAGCAGTATTTACTGACTTGAGTTCATGATTCTGCTCCCTTCTAGCTTGGAGCTGGCTTGGATCTCAAAGGTACGGAGTGTGGAGGAGGTTGTTCACTTCAGCCTGCAAAGTCCTGTGAAGATCACAAACCCTGAAGCAGGATTCTCTCTTTGTTTACTCATCACGATGGGTCTCTGAGGCACTATAACGGAACATATAATAAATAAAACCAGTGAAATAATAATAGGAGCTAGTGCATGGTTAATTTTTTCATGGGAAACTGAAGTTCATGTAGGTGAAGATGTAAAGCTCATGATCTGTTTTCAAGTAATAAAAACTATTTATTCAATATTTGTTCAGTGTTCCAACTATTTGCTCAATAGATGAGAACTCCACTGCGAAGTGATAGAAGAATAAAATAACAAAAAATGAGAAGGAAAATATTTATTAGATAGCCTCTGCCTGTAGGCAGGCTCTTGTGACATATTTTCGACCAGAACTAATTCCTAACAAAGGTTTCTATTTGTTAATAACTCTAAGACTGGCTCCGGACTGGTAAAAGAGGCGAGGACTAAACATGAACAAAAAAGGCCTTTATTTTCACAGAGAAAGTTTTGGATGGTTTTCAGTTTTTACTTGAAACCTCCTGTGCCTGCAAGAGACTTTTTTTTTTTTTTTTTTTAGTAATGAAAACTCAGTTTTCCAAAGGTAAGAGATACATTTTAAGAAAAAAAAGTACTTCTGAAAGTAGCCTGCACTAAAGAACAGCTTTGATAGCAAATATTTGACCAGCCTAAATGAGGACCCTGCTTCTCAAGGGAAACTATTTTCATTTTCAATACACATTGCTACTTCTTTCTACTTTGCCCACTGAGACAAGAATCACAGATTCCCAGTCGTGCCTGGGAGCCCAGCTGCACCACTCCCCAAGGCACCGAGCCCCTGGGGCTCTCTGAGTAGCTTGAACATTGCAGCATTACATTGTAATGGCTGCTACTCAGTTTTTCATTTCTGAGAAAGAAGAACTGTGATTTTGCTCCCCGAGTAGTGTAGGAGTAAAATAGTATGTTCCACAACAGGCTCCAGAAAGAGGTATTACACTAAACAGACCACCATAAGATCTTTTCATCTAGGATAACATAATTCTTTGAAGGTTTGAGATACCTATGTTTATCTCTTGAAGAATCTTCCTCCCTGCTATCTTTGCAAAGTACCCTCTCATATGGAAAAATACGATTTTAGAACTGCTCACTGATTTAGCCAGACACATCACATGTTCAAAGTTAATTGGGAGGCCGAATGTAACAGTCTGTTCTAGCTGTGTTGTGCTGTTTTGCAGGGAAGTACTGGGAAAACTGTGAACCCTGGATGTAATAGGTAGACTTGCATGTGTTCATGTCATAAATTGTATAAAAAGTGGAAGCAAATGAAAAATAAGGAAAGTGGGTGGGTATAGTAGGCTAAAGCAAACAGATTAGTCACTTAGAATTATTAGGTAGTTTATTTTCTGCTTCCTGCTTCATTCATGTTGAGTTTTAGGTTGTAAATGACAGTAATGCTTGGTCTAATTTGGGAAGGTTGGGGTTAGCTTGTTTTCAGGCTACTCTATGTGTGAAAGCAAACAAAAGTGTGAATTGCTGCAGCCACTTTTTATTTTGGAAACCAAAACTCAAACAATTCTTGGAAACTGGGGGGTGGAGGGGAAGCATTCCATGTATTCCATTAATCAGATTGCCATTAATAGCTTCCTCCATGAAAAGGCTAGGTTAAAAAACAAGGTCAAAATCTTACAACTGAGCTAATTCCATTCTAATTCTACTTTTATTGCTAACTGACAAGAGAAAATGAACACTGTTCAGAAATCTTATTTAAAAGGCAATTTATTTAACAACAAACACGCTTTCAAAGAAAGAGATGGGGGGACGTAACTGTTGGGGAGGCCTGGGGAATGCCTTGGGAAGGAGAGGTTTTCAAGAGCATCAGAATGTCTGCAAGCTGGATTTGTTGACCAAAATGTTGACAATGTTTCTCCCAGCGACTTACACCCTTAGCTACTTGAGTCAAGTTATCCCACTTTTTGGAAGAAAGTAAATTTACGTTACTAAACAAGCAGTAAGTTGCATGATAGATGTGCTTATATAGAAAATATGCTTTCTAGGAGTTGTTGGAAAAACAATCATTTGTGTTTCTTTTTTGCGCTAGTCAGTCATGCAGAAGATACAGCAAAGAAGTGTGTGTGTGTATAAAATCCACAGACCCCAAACCAGAGCAACTTGTTAAAGCATGCTGCTTATGGCTCAGTGGATTTTAGAATTGGATATTTGTGTTAATAAAAGGAATTTAAGATGTCTACAATTTAACAAAATTTAGCCAGGCTTTTGTGGCTAACAATGTGGGTATTCAGAACACCTAGAACAAAAGTCTGCATGCCCAGTTAATAAGAACTAACTGCTTCGAAGAGAAGTTTCCAAATATAAAACACATTAGCAAAAATATATGATTTATAACCAGTTCTGATTACGTCACAAAGTTTCATAATAAAAAGGAAATGAGGAGGACAAAAGCACAAAATAGATAAGAATGAGGTGGAATCTGATCTTGTTCTGACAAATATCCAGAGTGTTATAATTGGTTTTACTATGACTGAGATTAGAAACTCTCCTATATAGTGCAATAAATTGGCTGGGGAGATGAGAAATATAATTCCAACCCATTCCATGATAGCCATGCGATAACTGTGTTGAGCTGTGCAAGAAGCTTGCTAAGCATTATGCAATGCACAGCTGATATCTGATGAGAGAGATTGAATTCAATTAAATACCTTTACGTCTGAGTAGGAGGCTACAGGCACAATCTCTTTCCAAACATCTCTGGGATGCTGAATAATGCTAATGGGGTGCAAGGATACTGAGCATGAAAGAAAGAGTTGTGCATTCTTTTTATAGAACATGAAGAGTAACCCAGTTAGTAATTTAATTTTGTATTATCTTAAGTCAATGGGTTAATTTCTTTTGAGACACCCATTGGCACTGAAAAATACACTGTGCATTTCTGAATGGGGTGATAGGAGGAGTGAGGCTTATTAACATCTAAATAGATTTATCTGAGAACTAAAATGGATATGCTAAGTAAATGGCTGTGCCAGGAAAAGTGATTCTAGGAAGTGGACTAAGAAGACAAAGGATCACCTAATGAAGAAGATGAGGGTCAGCATTCAAAACCAGTAACAGATTATGGAAGGAAGTGTCACGCACCATTTTAGGTAAATGGTGAGGCATCGGTAATTTATATAAAACAGAGGAACAGCAATAACTGTAGATGTCAAAAAAGACCCTAATTAGGAGGGAAAGGCACACACAAGAAAGGGGAAGTCAAACAGAAAACAAACAAAAAAAAAAAGCTCAAGAGTGGCAACAAAATGGGAACGTGGAAATCTAGAATATGTTTTCATTTATTTCACTGTTTCTGCATCAGCTACATTTTCTGGCATCTGCACAGCTTTCGCTGCTATCATGTTCCTGAGGAGGGAAACTGAGAGAAGAGCCTGTAAAGAGGGAGATACCTGGAAAATCTATGCTTGCTGATATCCTGAGGAAGGGAGAGCATGTACATCCTGTGGCTGTGGGTCAGCTATCCTCTGAGGTTCCCTTTCTACAAAGTAGCAGATAGAGCTGCAGGAAGCAAGACAAAACTTTATTATCCTCTGAGACCAAGGGGGGCACATAGAGTTCTGCCACGCTGAGAGCCACGTGCAACAGCCCAGGGTTCTGCCAATGAGTGCTTCACCATGGCATGGGACAGATGTGCCAGGACATTTGCAGTTGAGTGCCTTCCCCTCATAGACAAGAGATCTAGAAGTCTAGCATCATGCAGTCTAAAGCAAAGACATGCTAAAGTCTTTGTTCCCAAAGGTGTTATTTTTCCCTGTCAAGAAATACACAGCAGAGACCTATGTAAGTAAATAGCATGGACCTATGAATATAAATAGCATAGGCAATAGGGTAAAAAAAGTAAATCTGGGCAGCTTCAGAGCCAGGCTTAAAGTAGAAATAAAGGGAAGGAAGCATGTCCAATGAAGAGAGATGAGGCAGCTATTCCAGCAGAAGTGGAAAACTGCCAAGCTGAGATTTGCCACAACAGGCATTGGAAGTCTTCAAATGAAAAGGCCTGGGAAGCATTGCAATTACTGCGCCTTGGTTCATCTCACATGCTGCACATTTTAGACAGCTAAATGCCTATCACATGTTTCTTGAATGGCGTCCCTCATCACAGAGTTCCAGAACTGTTTCTAACAAGGGAGCTCAGAAATAAGTTCACATGCTTACTAAATCATCAATTCTGCTTGATTGGGGGGGGGGGGGAGGGGGGAAGCAAACAAAAAACTACACTCGTAACCTCAAATGGGTTTATTTTTAGTTCATAAAAATACGCATAAGGTCTTCAAAATTTAAAAAATAATTGAGAATAAGCCTAATTTCAGTTTTGTGTAGGTCAATATTTCAGGAACAATGCTTTTGAGTATGTTTAGGGCATTTAGTGGTATTAATGTTTTTCCTTGGTGATTTTTAGATTTATTTTTAAATAACATATTGACAGCAATATTAAAAGTTTAACGGTTAAGGACTCAACCATTAATGTTAGTAGTGTAAGGGCACTTAGCCAAAACAATTCCATAGATTACGATCTATATGGTAGATTTTAATACTCAATTAGAACATACTATAAAGGCAGCTTGCTAAAAGGTCTTTCTTTATTAAAAACTGCCCAGAAAGGAGAATGAATTTCTTTTCCTTTTTAATTTAGCATATACTACTCAATTATAATTTCTAGTTAGACAGTTAGACTAGGAAGGCTATTCTTTAGTCTTCCAAAGTTGTCTTTGTTCTTTGGAAGATGTTGTTTTGTCAACAGAAGACTATTTGAATGCTTCTGTAAGGAAGGAGAAGAAGGATTAACACATTTTCGTCATTTGTACCCTGCAAAGCTCTGATACAGGGATTTAAATGTTTGCTTTCTTCAACAGTGAATGTATTAGGATATTTTCTACTCTATTGATGATTAACATAATTGAAAAATATTTCTCACCAAGCAGTCCTCAAGAAAAAACAGTTTAAGAGGTGAGTGTGATAGGATAGCTGGATTGCCATATGAGGTCTATTTGCTTCCCTGGGAATCACACCCAAATGGAGAAATAGCTTTGAGTATTTTTAAACAGGGCATAGACTTGTGCAGATTGACACCATTTTAGGCAATCCCTTGCTAAATAAACAAATTTCAGAACTGAATTATTGTGCTGTACCGTATGCTTAATAATGCTTAGGAAAAGTTGAAGGACCTAGATAATTCAGTGTTAGTCACCTACCATTATTAAATCTTTCTGATATTCTTTTGTTTCTTTCTGGATTTGGCTATCATAAGTAATGTTAGTTTTCCTCATGTTTCTTTTTACTGAATCGTGAATACACGAAAAAATACTGGTTGCCACATATGGTTATCTGGCACATTAATATATATTTGCTCTCCTTACTATGTTATTACGAGATTCATAAATTGAGAAAAAAATCCCAATTCCTGACCAGGATTTGGTCAACAAATTACTGTTTGTATATAATCTATGAGCTAATTTCTAGATAACCTTTACTTTTGTAGGCAGATGGAAAAAGAAGAACCGTTGGGATTTGCAGTAGGAAGAATTCTAACCAGGCATTTATTTTGTTACAGATGTCAAATACAGAGGTGCTTCTAGGTTATTTCGAGCTTGAAGACTTCAGCAATTGATTTAAAGTACTTCTGTACTTACAACGAGGAGCCTTTTGACTATGATCTGCATCAAATTAAAATGCCATTCTTCAGCTTTCAATTTACAGAAAGATTTAATTATACTTGTGAGGTTTTTAGACGCAAAAAAAACATTTCCAGCTATGTTCCTGGATTCCTGGCTGTGCTGCAGCTGTTTACTGGCTCTGCTGTTGCATACCCAGAAGCTGATATAGCTGAACGTGGAGGGATTGTCTGTCACCAATACCAGCATAAGGCTAACTTTCTAAATGGGTCAGCTTTGTTTTTACTCTATAGTTCTCTGAGAGATGGAGCATATCCACCCTGCTCTATGATCCTTGCACAGCTGCTTTGAGAAGGCTTTGTGATTACTGCTAAAAAAGCTGTGGGGACCCCGTCTGGGTCAGCACTTCCATACAGGGGCATGGCTGGACATAACCACGAAATCTGAGATCCCTCAGGTACCTGGCTGGCATACGACCAAGCATGCATCTGTCCCATTAGCAGTCAGTATCTGCTGCATACAGGTACTGCTGGGTAAGAAGCATAGGCATAAGGTCATGGTATAGACTTTAAGGAAAGAAAACAACATTGTCTCTAGATCAGTAGTCATCTGTCCCACTCCACAGAATTACTTAAGAACTGCCAACAACAGAGAAAAATCTTTTTTCCCAACTTGTATTATGCATTACTTATAGAACTTGTAGAACAGTTGAAAATAAACCTTCATACACTGACAACTGTCTTTTCCCTTTGTACTGTGACATAAAATATGGCTAGAAGATGTGTTGATTCTTGCAGGAATCAGAATTAATTTTATTCTATCTAGAAGTGGCAAATAGTAAGAATCAAGTTTTTAGAGTTAATGTGGCATACGCAATACCAGTGCTTGTATGGCTTGCTTCATGTCACACCCAAGCACCGCACTGAGACACTAGTTTTAAATGTCAATAAAGTTCTGAAAGTGATCTAGGTTCATTACTGAGAATAAGCTAAACCTGCTTTATTCTTGTGGTTTAGAGTTCTAGAAACAAAACCAGAAATGTTTTCTGTCGTAACTGGTTGAGCAGACTAGGGATTGATGTGGTTTTGTGGTTTCCTTAGTTGTACCAGGAACTAACCAAAATACCCACCGGTCTTGCTGTGTCATTCTCTTCATTAGTTTTCTTGAGTGATTACTACACATTACAATATGAAATGGGAACCTCTTGGACACCAAGGTTTTTTTGTTTGTTTGTTTCTATTTTCATTATATTTAACTTCTCTTTGTTGTGGACTTCAAGCTTGCAGTGTATGGATAGTTTAAATGTCATTACTGAGTCATAATTCAACATGTGCCATAGAATTTTAAGATGTTAAAGATTAATCTCAGTGCACACTTTGGCAAGATAAAGGCATTAGTTCTTAAACACTCATCTCCTACCCTTATGCTATCTTGGTTTGAATTTAATGGTGACTATGTCTATGGAACTTTCCTCATGCAAGTAGGAAGTCCGAAATGGAAGAAAGGGAACTAAATTAAATGTTGCTCCTTAAAATAAGTTTATATTTCCAGTTGCATGTATAAAAATAAATAAGTAAATTGTAGGTGAACTGGAAATTATTTAGTGTTCACAATACTCTTGGTTGATGAGAGGGTAGTCTGGGAAAACATCACTAAGGTTTTGCCCTGTTTTATTCTTCTCTAGGCATTTGCTACTAGTGACGGGGATAATAGGCTAACACAAACTGTTGATCTGAACTAATATGGCTTCTGAAGAGGTGAAAGAGAACTTCAGATGTTAAGCTGAAAGAAACAAAAGACTCATGAAGGGGAGTCTGAAGTAAATGCAACTCAAACACAACTTCTGTTTTTGGAACAAAAATCTGAGATACTTGAGGAAGAAACACAAATCTACAAATGAGTCCAACACTAAAACAGATTGAGAAAAGGAGTTTAGATAGAAGGCAAAAAAGGAAGCAAAGACACCATATCTATGAAGAGCTCATAGATATGCACAAACGTCATGTAGGTAACATTTCTGGATAGCTAAGGTTCTGTAGAATGGACCTCCTCCTCAACATTTATGAGTGTGAGTTAGCCATGCAAATAACCAGTCAGAAATGTTGAATACATTTTATAAAACCTAAGATATTCCATTCTTGCAAGACATGTATGCTGCCATGTCAGATTATTTTTTTCAAGAGTAAAATTTCCAGTAACAGGGAAATTTTATAATTTCCCAATAAAATTTCCAGGGAAGAGAACACAAAAGAACCAATGAAACTTTATGAGGTTCCTAATTGTTCTTGGCCCAAAGCTAATATAACTCTGTTTGAATTAGACAGAAAATAATAACTTGTATCAGTAGAGCATAGTTTACGTATGTGAGTAGCTGCATATTAATACTGCGCTGGGAATCAATTTGTTGTCACTGTAGGGTGGCCATGATTCAGTATGTTCTGACAATTCCCAAGTGGCCCATTCTTGCACTTTGATTTCAAGCCCACCATTTCAGAGTCAGTCGTAAGGAGTTAATAGAAGGGGCCATACCAGTGGCAAGTAACTGATATGGGCTCTGTGAGATTAAGCAAAATTATTTCTACGTAACATTGGATAAAATAGTCAAATATACTTCACAAAGCTTTATTAGTATCACCTGCTTGGGGATTTTGTGGGATGAAAGACAAAAACCCTAAGGGCAAAATTTAACAAGCTCTGTGAGTGAAGAAAATTATCTCTAACTAAACTTTGGGTGAAGCAAGTAAAGAAAATACTGCAAGAATGCCAAAAGGCTGGCTTCATACCAAGTGGGAAAGAAAAATTCACAACAGAAAAAAGTTGGCTGTCTCTAAGGTACAAGATCATACCAAGGCAGTTTGTCATACACATTTTTTAGAGTCTTTCCTATAATAGGAAGAAAAATAATTGAACAAACCCAAAGTAAGCCTTAATTCTCTCAAAGAGAACTTTCTGGTGACAGATGCAGGATGTGCTATGGGGTCACAAAAAACCTTTCCCAAAAGTTTCTTCTGCACAGAGTAGACATGGAGGCCCTAGAGAGAAGATCAATAAGAGAGGTAAGTAATTTCCAAGATCCAGTTAAGGGAAAATGTTTCATCTTGTCATCATAGAATGGTTTGGGTTGGAAGGGCCCTCAAAGATCATCTAGTTTCAACCCCCTGCGCCGGGCAGGGACACCTTCCACTAGGCCAGGTAGCTCCGAGCCCCATCCAGCCTGGCCTTGAGCACTTCCAGGGGTGGAGCATCCACAATTTCCATGAGCAACCTGTCCCAGTCTCCTCACCATAAAGATTTTCCTTCTAAAATCTAATCTAAATCTACCCTCTTTCAGTTCAAAGCCTTTCCTCCTTGTCCCATCGCTACGAGCCCTTGTAAAAAGTCTCTCTTTAGATTTCTTGTAGGCCCCTTTAAGTACTGAGAAGCTGCACAAAACAGGTAAATCTGCACTGACTCTTCCACAAAGACCTTCAGTATGGTGGCAGTAGTGCTGAGCACTGCCCACCCCAGCTGTGGTGAGCTGTCCTGTGTTCTGTGGACAGTGCGAACTACTGTTTCAGGGTTTTTTTTTTGCTCAGTACCCTTCTGTCTCCTTTTCAGAGAAGGAAATAAAGAGCACCATTTCTGCAGCTAGAATTCTGTTCCAGTACTGTATGAAAAGTACTTTTCTTCCTCATGCCGACTCCCTGGTATTGAGACATCCCTCTAACCTGAGTTAATTCATATTTAAAGTTTTGTTTTGCCTTTTCAGCCTTTTAAAACTTTCATTAAAAGGTTTACCTAGTTCTCCAAATTATGTTAGTAAATCAGCATAGTTTGTATAAAATCTTTATAAATGAACAACAAATGAAATTTGTTGCATAAATGAAGAGTGTCTTTTATGAAGTTAATATTAATTCACACCTCTCTCTGTCTAACAGCAAAATTTGACTGGTAAACCTTTTCCACTTGACTTTTTTACATCTATATGTACCCTTTATTTATTATTTAAAACTAGCTCCTTTGCAGCTTAATCAGGTTAATAAACTTTTATTTGTAAAATTGACTACAGTTTCCATTTTTAACCCTTTCATGTTGCTTCCTCCACCCAGAAAATCTACAAAATCTTGCTTTTTTAATGTTTGCCCTTTCATCCACTTAAAAAATTCTGTAGAAATCTGTTTCAGCTCCACCTCTGTTTTCAGCTCCTTTCAGTAATGCCTGAGTTCTTGTAATTGCCTGTTTCTATTCCAGGTGCACCTCAATGCGCAGAGCCTGGCTCAGACTTGTGGTTAATTGGCTGTGCAGGTGTACTCACTTGGAGTCACCCACTGTTTCAAGTCAGCAAGCCTTGCAGAAAGGTCAAACAAATCAGTTCAAAGGGGAAGTATATTTTAGAAGTGGCCATTATAGAAGCATACCTGGGTTGTAAAGCTGAACTATTCAAGTGCTACTTTTGAGTGCCTACGTGAAGATTTTGTGATCTGACTCCTATTCCTTCAAGTGATGAAGCACTCTGTAGCACTATATCTCCTTGAACCAATTTAATTTCATTCCAGTTGTGAATGATTTTGTTAATTGGGTGGCAGATGTTTAAAAACTATGAAACAAAATAACTGTAACTAAAATTTCCATTTCAACATGACCAGGAATTCGCAAAAGAAAGACACCATCAACTCTGGCGAGCCAGGCCAGGTGAAAACTAGGTTCTATTCTTCCCATCTCATTTGTTCTGTACTTCATATCTTAATTCTTAAAGAAAAAAAAACTATTTTGTTTCAAGCTAAACAAAACTGGAAAGTTACGTACGTACACCTCCCTGTTTGTTGTTGCTTTCTCTGGTTATTCTTTTCCTCCTTTGCAAAACAAGTAGAAAAGGAGCAGAAGCACTATAGAGTCAGGGGTTAGCATAATCAAATCAGAAAGATAATTTATTGCTTTGCTTTGCATGGATCTAATACCTTGTACACATGGAGTGAAGCAAAGAATCCTCTTTGTTTTTCAAATACGGGTCAGGCATGCTAATACATGTTAGGACAGTTGTAGAATACATGCTGCATAAGGGTAAACAGCAAATAAAAAAGTGGGTAGACTTGCTTGTTTGGTATGCATGAGGACAGCATAAACACCCCATTGCTCTCATTAGACATGCTTTAACTCTGCTTATTTGCATTTGTTTTCAACTAGATCACACTGTACAGACCTGGCAGAAAACACTGGAGTTAATAAAACCTAAACAGTATTATTCAAAAACCCTCTCTATATACAAACACCTGAGAAGGTATTTAGCATATAATACATTGCTGTTTCCTAGAATTGTTCCTATAGCCCAATTTATTTGCAGAAGTTCAAAGACTAGTAAAATGCTAAAATAGTTATGGAGTTATGGAATCATTCCTCCACTCCCTCCACCTCTTTCTGAATCACAAACAAACAAAGTAGCTTGGTTTGAACAAATGTGTGGAAATGCTTTGCTATAATGAGAATGTGTGAAAGGTTTTGAGTTTGCCTCACTCTGAAAGAAACCAAATGCAGGAACTTAAGATGTTCATGAGGTGGAACGGCAGCTCCTCAATCCATTCTGTGCTGAGCGAGGCGTGTTTACGCGCTCCAGCTGCCATGCAAAGGGGTCAATGTGGCTTGCTTGGGGGAGTGCCCTTGAGCATGCATGAGTATAGCCATACCCTAGACTGGTTTGTATTTATGTTCATATATGTAATGATGACGGGCTTAGCTGAACTTAAAATGTATGTGTTCTAGCTTATGCTTTATATAATAATATCTAAATATTATATAAATATATTTATATAAATATAGAAAATCTTTATCCAGTCTGGTTGCTGTCCGTTTATGTTTTCTGTCTTGATGGACTTTTATCTTAAATATTGTTAAGACTATGTTCACTTTAGGCTCCTGGAATTGCAATTGGAATATATTTTATGCAGAACAGAAGATGCACTTTTCCCTGGCTTTCTTCTTCAGTACAATGTCTATCTCTCAATTAGCCCTGCTTTAAATACATACAATCTTATTTTTTAAAAGAGGCTGAGCAATTCTTACAACATAAAAAAGAATAAAATAATAAAAAAGAAGTAGTAGCCAGTGTTACCCTAATGATTTAGAATTATTTTGAGGTTAGTCTTGATTCCAATAAAGTCGATGGGAATGAGTTGCTTCAGCTGGCCTTTGATCAAGTCACAAAGCTTTAATTTACAAACACACACACAGAGATCTGATAGGACTTGGGGCATGAGATAGTCGTAAGTTTTCCATATATGCTGAGGTCTGCTGGCAAATGGTCCATGTTGTCGAGTCCATATTGTTGATTTGTACTGAAGAACGTGGGGTACATTCTTCCCTTATACTAGAAGGAACAAATAAAGTGCTGGATTGTAAACTATCTGCCTTTGACATTTGTCTGCAACTGTATCTCTAACTTTGATGGCTGTTCTATCACTGCACTGCAGTAACTGAAGAATGAAATATAGTAATGGGTGAATTATCCCAGCCACTTCCCTGTAGTTCCATTAGTGTTCTATTCTCACATCCTCTGCAAGAGATGAAATACTAACCCAACACCTACGTCACTAGGGAAAAAAAAAGGGAGAAGTATTCTCATTAAATAAACAAGGGAGGAAAAAGTTCAGCCTGAAAGCTGCATACTACAGGAGCTGCAGTCAATGCAGTTTTCAACTTCAGTGTTTTATATATCATCTGTGTTGCTGAAGTATTCTGCTTTTGTTTGTTATTTCTTCTGAAATCTTTAACCAGTTCTTGTTTCTTGTTTCTGTGTATGTTACCCAGGTCAAGGAGACGAAGTAAGTTTTGATAGAATCCAAAATGCATCTTTTTGCTTTTATTATGTTAAACAGAGCTCCTTAAGAAGAGTTTCTCAAAATCAACAGAATCTTCCAGTTCTATCTAATAAATATCTTTAGAGTGAAAAATAAATACTATCATAATGTTTCTGTCCAACTCAAATGTTAACACCTGATATTACAGAAAGGTCATATATATACAAAAGCACCTTCAGTTTGACAAGCGGGTTTCCTTCGCTCCGAAGCTCTGCAATGCATGGAAACACTCAGCTGGGATTGCTCCATTTCCAGTGAGAGAAGACCTTAATCAGAGGACTTGGCTGCAACAGTGCAGGTTCCTCTCAGCTTCCTTAACCTGTGGTCCTGTGTGACCACATGTAAGTTGGCAACTACACAATTGTTCTCAGGCTTTGGATAGTTTTTTCCTTTTTTTTTTTGATGTTCTAAGCTGTTAAATATACTGTTGAGCAAATGTTTATTGACAGAAAAAGCAAGCAATGATACAAAGAAGTACTGTGATCTGCAAGAATCTTGTGATGGGGTAAATAATAGCTTTTAAAAGCTAAGATCATAAATGCAGACCTGGTGTTGAAGAGTAACAATTGATAACATTGCCACCTTATTTGCATCCTATTTACATACTGTTTACATTAGTGAATTCAAATGGAAAGATAGAACAGACTGGATGTGAAGAGAGACCTGGGCAAAGAAAGGCATTTAATAGAGCCAGTCAATGTGAGCTTCATTACAAAAAACAGATACCTGTTTAAAAAAACCAACCAACCAACCCTTCCCCCCTCAGGTTTTATCAAATTACCTTAATATTTTTGGGTAAGGGGACAAACTTCTGTCATGATATTGAGATAATAAAGAAAGATTTTTATAAGACTTTTTTACTTGTGGCATCTTGATTAATAAAACAGAATAACGAAAGAAAAGCAAACAAGGCAAACATCAAATGGACTACAGCTGTCCCAGTGATAATTTTTAACGTGTCACTGTAAGCAGCATGTAGAGGTACTGGAAGGGAAAGGAAGATTAAGGGATAGTAAGACTTTCCCTCTTAGCTCTCTTCCTTCCTGCTATGAGCACTGGAGCAGGAATATGCCTGCTCTTGGTCGTGTAAGGCTGTCACAAATGCTCAGAACATTTCAAATACCCTTCCTCCATTCACTTGCAGTAGGGAAATCGAAAGATCTAGAGAGCTGCTACATTTGCATTGGTACAGAAAAGAAATAAAAGTAATTTAAGGGCTGAAAACAGCAGCAGAATCTTTAATGAAGTTCATGCTATTTAGCTTTTAAAAGACGAAGTGCTTGATGACAATATATTAAAAAATATGGAAGGCACAGAAGTTTTCGATCTTCAGCCTATTGCTCAAATATAAAATAGGAAATTATAGGTAGATCAGAAATTAAAGATATATTGTCAATGGCAATACAGTGATTAATGAACTGGTAACCAAAGGCAGTGGCTACCAGTGGTTCTGGTAACCCTTCATTACTAGAAATTATTGAATCAAGAATGGATATTTTAGGAAAAGTGAACTGAGACTAGATGAGTACATTTGTCCCTAAAGCTTTAATAATGCCCAGAATTTCAGGTAGAAGGCATAGAGCTTCCTATAGAGGCATTTGAGGATCATAGGGCCATGGCTTCTGAAACACTTCTCACCGTGGGATGAGACATATTTGGAATTCAATGAAAATTCATGCATTCTTTTATGTGTGACGGGTACAAGCCCGTTAATAGGACAGGATATGCAAGCAGTCCTGCTGAGTGATACAGAATGCTTACAAATTCCCCCAGCATAAAAGACACGCTCTTGTTACTGGGCTGAAGGACCAGTTTTAGTCACGTGATTGATGCATGTGTGCTATGGAGGACTATGGCTCCCTCAGGAAATGAGAGGAGGAAATAAGCGATATGCTCTGAGCCATTACTTGCCTGTCTTTGAAAAGGCCAAGAAGGGCACAAGGTACAAGCTGCATTGATTTCACTGCTAGTGTGTGGATTGAGAACTCTTGCCTGTATGCATGAGAGTAAGGATTCAGGAATCCCTTCTTGATTCCGTCACTGATACATTGCATAAGAGAGGTAATTATATATGCTTTGAAGACACAAACTAACATTAGTACTATAAATAGTTAATATCTGAAAACTTATTATTGTATATCAAAAGTATTTATGATCAGTGTGGTTTTAAGTGATACAGGATGATTCTCTGTTCTAGCTTCTTCTTTGAAAAATTGCTGCCTGGTAATGGCTAATGCATTTTTTGGAAGCCAAAGAGCAATAGTATCCTGCAGAAAGAGTTGGACTGAGTTTTTATAGGTGAAGAATACTTGGCCCAGAAAGACGTTGAAGCAGTCTTGTTTATCTTCACCACACACATTTTTCAGTAAAGATTTGCTGGTGGAAGCCTCAAAGCATTCAAAAATAAGTAGGCATTTTATAAAATGATTAAAAGCAAACTCTATTGTCAATATCCAGTTTATAATTTCCCTGTGATTCATTGCCCTTATTCATCTTACTCACTTGAATCACTTACTAGCTTTTCTGACTCAGTTGTGATTTCTGCCCGCCCAGTCTTCCTGTATCCAGCTTAATTCACAGATTTTGGGTGCACTTCCATGCAGTAGGCTCCAGGGAGACCAAAGTAAAACATACAGGTAGGAGCACAAAATCCAAACTGTTCCATTGCCTTTACCATAAGGCAAGACGTAAGCAGTGGCTACTGATATAAAAGCTTTTAGAAGAAATGTAGAGCTCTGTTAGTGACCAAGGTGTTGCAGGACAGGAAGAGAAGATTAGGTAACGTAGTGGCATGTGATATTTCTGTTGTATGTTACATTTGTGTTGTATGATACTCGGAGGAGGTAATAATAATAGATGTACCAGGAAGGCACATTTCCTGACATGAGGTTAAACCCAGTGAGGTCTCAGATGAGAAAGAAAGGGATGTGTTGTCCTGAATGTCCCCTTGAGACTAAATAATTCTAATGGCTTTTTATGTTTGAGCTCTAAAACCATACGTGTTTATAGTATTCAATTTGGTTTTAATGTAAATATACTGTACTTAAATAGTATGTAACTAATATAAAGAAACATGTTATTCTTCATGAAAAAAGTACACCTGGAGTTACAGATTTAAATAGAAGGAAGAGAATCAGGGTGCTCATATTTTGATTCAGCTGTGTTTGAGAAGGGTTTGGAAAACTCTTGTTCCTGGAAACAATGAGATACAAACCTGTTTGCATAGTTGACCTCTGGCCAGAAAGGATTCCTGTCAAGTGAAATATTAACCCAAAGGAATGCAGTTTTCTCAGGGCAATGAGCTCTTGGCTTCAAACAAATCTTTAATGCAGAGCTAAAGTGACCATTAAAAAACATATATGCATCTAAAGGACTGGATAGCTGTCAGACCAGAACAGGATTATCCTATCTTTTAGCTATAGTTTACCTGTTTGCAACTGGCCTGGTTCTGTAGTGCTGAGAAGTAATTTCTATCTGTAGAGCGGCCAAACGCCTATTACTTTGCTTGTGTCATGCAACAGGCAGTTGTTCATGTTATACAAACTATCAGAGCAGCTGGGAGCTCTATCAGTAATTGTAATGTTTCAGGATAGAGAGAGCTCAAGGAATATTTCCTCCAGTTTCTGTCCTGGGGAGCAGTCTCTGCTGGGAATGATGGCCTTCATAAGCGGGGTCGAATTTACACGGGATGAAAAAGACATAAAAAATGCAGCAGGAAAAGCTCTGAGCCTGCTGAGGATGACAGGTATAAGGTCCCAAGCCCCATTCCTTTGCAGCATGATGTGCTAGATCTGATAGTGAGTGCCAGGTTCAAGCTGCACCCACTGAACCCAGGAAACAGATAGCTGCTGCTCCAGGAAATGCTTTTTAGTCCCCAGGAGGCATTTGTGATAAACTGCCAAAATACCAGCAGAGCAACTCTTCATTCCTCCTATCAACTGAGACAGGCATAAGCCTCTAAAGCACAATCCAGACCATAATGTTCATGGTAAACTGGGTGTTCCCTTTTTTTTTTTTTTTATTCAGAGATCCATGTGCAAAATACAACTTTCTGTTCGTGTGGACTCTGATGTGCTTTGCAGGCGTTCCTATGTACAGCTGGGGGGAGGTCCAAACGTGCTAGAACTCACAACTGTGGAATTACGTAAGAGAATATAAAACCTTTGTTTCTCTGCAGAGTGAGTTTCTCCCTCTTGAGTACCCTTCACTTCCCAATGTCTTGGTGGCGCTCTGGAGACACTGACAGTAGGACTGGCTTGCTGCTTTCTGTGGTGGGTTTCGGTCCATTCATAGGTTCTTGTAGATTTCTCAAGGCCCTTCTTGACTAGGAAGTTATGGAGAGGGAAGATGGGAGGAGGTAAGCATTGCATCCCAAATCCTACCCGCTTGGGAATTTCCCCATGAAAGTTATATGGCCTTGCAAGAAAAATGAAAGGCTTTATTAATAGTAATGTTAAAATTGTCAATGATAGAAAGGTGGGTTAATCCACTCAGAAGAATGGGGTGTCTCCCTCTGCTGAGCTTTTGTTTTCCGTTTTTCACAGGGTAATCCCAACATTCGTTTACTTTAGATGATTTTGCAGTCATAGCAGAGACAGTAAGGAAATATTTCCTCTGGAGTTTCTTCTCACATTGAATGTGTGACTATAGCCTCAGAGCAGGAGTGTTACAGACCGCGTCCAGGACATGTCTCAGCATTCATTAAACACAGATCATTAAACGTATTGCATGAAGAGTCACTGTGGCTGTCACATACAGTTAAGTCATGCTTCTGCTGTTACCGCTATGCAAAATGCAAATGTTAAGTTTTAGTATCATTACAATTTTGACCCTAAAAAGATGGAGAAAATGAATCAAAGCTGCAATTTTGCTCTCCCTTACTCCTTCTTTTATCTCATACCTGTTAACATTGACCCATTGAGGAAATTCACTCCTCAGCAAATAACTTGGTTAGTGGCTTACAGGCAGAGTCAGTTGAAAATTCTGGCCCATAATTTGTGTTTCTTTCCATGATAGGGAAACAAAGACTTCTAAGGGGCTAATTCTTTGAAACATTAAGCATTCCTGGCAAGGCCCTTTGAGTAGAAAACGGGGACCTGATCATCTTGTAGAACCAAAATGAGCGAATGTTCCTTTAAAAAACAAAAAGGAAAGAAAATATAGCCTTAAAGGTGATTTGTAAATGCATTCCTAACAGGAGGGACTACAGAACTCTTCTGACAGCATGCAGAGTTTTCGTAAGATCATCTTTCATTTGGAGGTATATGGAAAACTTGGTGTCTGAAACTGCACCCTGTGCAGTCAGTGATAAAATTTCCATGAAGTCCATGGACGGAAAGGATCCTGATGTGATGGAGATCATTGCTACCAGTTTTAGTCTATATTTAAATAGTTCCAGAAGTATTAAGCAGTTCACATTTTTCCCCTCATCCGTATCTCAGGAATTTTGTTGTACTGTCAGTATTTGTACCATGCATATTGCAGCTGGGGTGCAAGCTTTCTTCCAATATGCTTCTGGTAATACAAGAGCAGGGCATTCAGTAATCTGTGATCCAAGTACACCTGGAGGTTAAAGTTATTGCAGCATAACGTAAGAAAAGAATAAACTGTCTGAGGCAGGGAGTGTATGTTTGAATGGACAATCTCTTTCCTAAAATTCCCAACCAAACAAAACCCTTCCAAGCCCCAAATCTCACTGATTCTGTGTTCCATTTAGCTAGCTCTGCCTTTATGTAAAAAAAAATGCAACAAAATAAAAAACCCACCTCAAAAACAGACACCTTCACCAAAGCCCCCAGTTAAGGTGTTAAGGTGGTAGATAAATTAACTAGTTGGATTTCACCTTGCTTAGATCTATGTGGTAACGCAGACCTGGTAACTTGGAATGCCAAATACATGTAAAATAAAAGTAAGAAAACCTAAATTTCTAAGAGAATCTGTTACCCCAAAATTCATGGAAATGGCGTTTTGTTGTTTTGTCTTCATTATGATAGAAGATAAACAGATAATTTTGTGATCCAAATAGAAACACATTCTGGCATCTGTTCTATGCCAATAGTTGCTCTTGCTATGTACATGCTTACATTTTACTGCATTGGGCTATTTGCCACTTTATGTAAGCTACAGCAGCTGCTCTTGCACAACAGATTACTGTGTGCAGCACTCTGGTCTTTCCTAAAGCAGATAACACTTTGTAAAATCTGGATAACTAAGTCTCTAGGAAGTGATTGTAAGTTATATTAAAACTGTAATAACTGAGCACAGAAACAGCCTTGAAGAATTGTACTAAAAGCTGCTACTCCAAAGGAAGATGGTGGGGTTTTAGTGTGCCTAATGTATGTTCTTGCATTCTTTTACCTACTACACTTTTTCTAGCGCTCGCTGCTTTCCTTAAAATTTCATCTGTAGCTCATCACGATGACAAATATTGATAATAAACACCAAGCAAACGTCTCTTTTTATTTTTATGGCAATGAAATACGTGGAAACCAATTCAAATCTACCTGAAAATAAAGCCCCTGAATCTTCTTTGTTGCATTTCAGTGACAGGTTTCATGCTCTGTTTTCTTGGCAACCTTTTGCATAGGAAAATCAGCATTATGCAAATAAAAATTCAAATGGCAGCCACACTGGGAAAATACAACACAATTTTTTTTGACATCCTGGGTAATATAAGTCAGACCATGCTACCAGAGAACCAAGTTGTTTTTCTCAGGTGTAAACTCTCCCTCAGCTACATTTTAAACCCAGTTTTCCTATGATTTGGATGCAGCATGGCTACAAAATCGTACTAATTCCAAATTGACAAATGCTGTGTTTAAGTGCTAGTTGAACTTTGCTGGTTTTGACTAGGGGTTGGTGATTAAAGTGCTCATAAGGTTGTGTATGCACTGCTGCTGCAGGAAGAAGTCAAAGTATAATTGGTCTGAGGGTGTGGAGAGAAGCAGCAGGGGATGCTGGTAGGGATAGTAAAAGCTCAACAGGGTTACGGAAACTTGCCAAATCTCCATTCCCACTGCAGAGAGCTCCTGCTGCTGCCAGGGAGTAAGGAAAACAGATGGCTGTTCCTTTTGAAGATGTTCACATTAATTTCTGTGCCTGTTGTGTATTTTTGTTCCTTTCCCTCAAGTTTCCAACTCCCGCAGCAGCTCCTGGTGCAACCAGGCATTGGCAGACATGTTGGAAGGCAGCCATGCGGGTAGGTGAATTTCAGCTGAAGATGATGGTTGCTTTGTTTTGTTTTTCCTTTTCCCCAAGCTGCCTCCACAGTTTGGCAGAGAGATGTCAGGATTAGAAATAGCGGGATTGGAGAATATGCCAGAATCTATTAGCAGGAAAGAAGCAGAGCTATAGAAAATGGGGAGATGGAGCAGTACCGGTGGAGTGTGGGCTTGGGGGTTTGGATGCAGTTAGCATAGCCGGCCAAACATACCCTAACAGACATTTCACACTTATGTGCTGACCAGTCCTCTATCTCTGTGCTTATTTTCAGTTAGGTATAGCTGATACCTGCAGATGGGGCCTTGTTTTTTTCCTCAAAACCTTCAGTATGTGGATCCTGGTAAGTCTGTAGCATGCATCAGCTAGAAGTGGTCTCACAGAATGCTCTAAATCAAATATCCGTATCTAAAATGGAAAAGAAATTAATGTTTATGTTTCCATTGTATTTCAGCTACTCTCAATGACTGTAAAACCTTTTTTTTCCCCCTTAGCTTTCTGGAACTTGTAATGCATTTATATGCTCCTGTGAAGAGTAACAGAGCACTGGTTTGAAGGAAGACAGAAATGTGTAAAATGTTTAATTTTAATTTTAGACTAATAATAAAAGAGCTCAAAGAAAAATGCAAGTTTGGACTGAATTAGCAATTAAATGAAATATATACCTAGGTTGACATGCAGAGTAATGATGGCATGTAACTGACTTGTCACCTATCTGAGGGGAAAAATCTGCCTTTGTGCAGGTTTCTTATTGTTGGTCTCAACCAATGAGTGATTCATGCTTTTAACAGATGTTTCTGATTTAGGCCAATGAAAGCTTAGGGGAGCTTTTTCTAGTCCCTGAGGACAGAATGCCAGCCCAGTCAAACAAGCAAATTTGGAGCTTGGCATCTGAATCAACTAGCGAAGCTGATAATTTCCTCTTGCAAAAGCTGTGTGCCATCATTATTGTACGACACCCTAAAAATTTGATAATTAGTACTGACTTGTTATTTTTGCCATCTCCTGCATTTAATGATTTAGCCGCTATTGCCATCTACCAAGAAAGACACTAAAAGCCACTTTTTCAAAAGGCCTGTCTGGCTTGTCCAAAATGGTACACAATTCCCAAACCAGCAAAATGTGACGCATACAGCTGTCCCAGCTACGTGAGTAATTGTAGAAAACATTTCTAGATGCACAGCCACAAAACAAACTCAGGATGGCTCTGTGTTGGCTGATAGCTGCCTTTTTAAATTTAGTGCAGTTGTCATTAACATCATAAAAGCAAAGTAACGGGACTCTCTGGTACAGGCCAAACACAGCTGAAAGCACCTTGGTCAGTAATATAATTGAACAATAAAACCAAATTCATAATCAGAAACTGCACCTTGATTTTTGTCAGCTACACAGTTACTGCAAATTTTCTTCAAATTTCATTTGGATGATACTCGAGTCTAATATTTCTTGGCTTTTTAGTTTGGCAAGTCATAATGTCTAATTTGTTTCACACCTACCTTGTAAAATAGCCTGAAAATCAGTGACAATTCTGGAAGACACAGTTTCATCATATTGAAAAATATATGCGGTGAATCAGTCTTCTCACTAGAATCTTCAAAAGTGATTTGACAACAAATTTTCGGCACAGGATTAGTGGGCATCCCAAGGGACTGTGGTCCCTGTCTCCCCATCACGCTGTATGACAGGGTTAACAGTTCATGGGAAGGAAGAGCAATTTGCTTCATTTGCTTCCTCCGCACTGCTGATGCATCTCACCTGAATCTGTCGCTTCAAGCATTCAGAAAACAATCCTAAAAAAAATTAGGTGTCAAAATTTGAAAATATTTCCTGAATTTCACCAATGTCAGGCTCTATGTCCACAACAATGCTTTGTGTGTGTGAATATTTGGAAGCCAAGCTGAAATTTAGTGTAAGGTCTTTAGGGCGAATCAACAAATGAAGGGAAGAAGATAGTGAAGGGATTGTGGAGAGCAGTTATTGCTACGGTCAAGGATCTCCAACAGGAGCATCTAAATCTTTGACATATTCATATTATTTTACATTTCTCTGTGATGGCGTAGTTTATCATCATTCTTTTGCCTGCACTACGGTTTATGAGCCTCATGTGGGAAAGCAAAATATAGCATAAAATAGCCATACTGCGTTAAATCACAAAAAGAAAAAAAAAATCACATTAAGTCCTATTGAAATGGGACTTATGACTCAGTGCTAAGGTATTTTAGAGCTATAGATCAATAGTTTTCATTAGTGCTGCAGAACATGCTCTGTCAAACTACCGGTAAGTATATATGAATAGATTAAAACACCCGTAGACATTGATAGAGTCTACTTAGAACTGAAATGATCATTCTGTAAAATGTGTAATATTTCTCAAAAAAATGCTGTGATATAGATCCTTAATTTATGGTTTCCACTTAGGGATGGTCTGTGATTAAAGCACTACATTATTTCTTTGCTTGTAGCCCTGAGTAACCCTGTCCCCATTGCAGTCTTTGAACCAGCAAGCCACTAAAGGAACTGAGGCAGAGTGCAGAACACGAAGGAACATTTGAAAATGAGTGCAAGGGTTTTCTTGGCTCATTAATATTAACATCATCGCCTTGTGGAATTAGAAATAAGAGAGGCGTTGCTCTGTTACTCTCGGTTCTCAACAGTCTTTCTTGGAGTTTTATTTTTTATGTGCCATAGATGCAGGTTTTATTCCCCTGCAGAGGGAGCTGACATTTTCTCCAAGCCCTTAATTTACAATGAGGCATAGTGGTATATGAGATAAGAGATACTGGACCTCCTGAAGTGTATCTAGTGACAGTCGTGACGCTGCTGTTTATGTCCTCTCTCTGAGCCTGCATTTTTGGAGATGTACTCATGACTGCAGTTCCTATTTTGTGCAAGCATGTTGATACTGCAAATGTGCTCTCATTTTTTGGTGGGGTGAGACGGGCAACCTTGTTCATTACTAACACGTAGTTGTAGCAGTTGGTGCTGTTTCTGTGCAAGAACGTAACTGTCTGGTTTTTGTGGCACTGCTCCTTTAACCGTCTTGTGTGTCTAAACGTAATTTGCATATGAATTAATGCTTCATAGAGGTGCTGTGTAATGCCTTGTCCAGGCAAAACGTTATTACCTGGGTGGACAGGTAGGCTTACGAAATTTGGGAACTCTGAAATGCGGTGAAAAGCCTCAGTTTTTCATTTCTTGTAGTTGTCGGCTTGTCCCTAGAGAGTGTAAAAAGCCCAGCTCGTGTATCTTTTACCCAGCAGTTGAGGAAGATGAAATACATCATGGTGGTGGGCTCAGGGGCTTAAAGGGAATTAATTTTACCAGTCTGAAAACGTAGAGCAAATTACTTGACTCCAGCCTACAGAGCGGGCTCAGCGAGCTGTGCGCTTTCTCACTGGTTCGACTTTGGGGTGGGGAAATTTTCTCACAGCTGGGGAATTTAATAATCTCCTGGCTGCAGGCTCTGACTGAAAATACACACTGCTATCAGAGCTAGGGTCCTCAGGCCATAATGTGGGATTATGGTGATAACTGCATGGTTTAATAAAATGTTACAGATGGGATTTGAGCAGGAGCTGTTCAAACCATGCTAGCGTAAGCGCTGGCCACGACAACAGGACGTGCAGCTCCTGGAACTGCTTAGAGCGGAAGGCAACAGGCCAGCAAACAGGCAATGCTTCTAACAGCTGCTGGGGTTTTAAAACTTAGAGGTGTTTAAACCCAGGTTTTTATAAGAGCTGACATGGTAAAGCCTTGTGGGTTTATTTACAGCTGCACTGCTTATAGTAAGGAGGCTCTTCTTGTAGACACCGAGACCTATTCCAGTTCCTTGGGGCGGAAGGAGAAATCAAATGCTTAATCGAGGCACTGATCAAATTCACAATGTGTGTGAAGAAGGAAAACCTGTTTGAAAATACTTGCAGTTCTAGAGGCAGCGAGTAAAATCCTGCAATGATCACTTCAGGGGAGGAGAAACCCTGAAGCTTCCAAGGTTTCTTTCCCTTCACTTTATATTCAGAGCTAGAAATGGAGGAGAGAAACACAACTCGAGCTTTCTCCCTGTTGCTCACGTTGTGGTGTATAAGCACTCGAAAGCTTTTGTTTCAGTCACAAAGAAAATTGTGACATCTTCAGAAAGAAATGTGTTCATACAAGGCAATGGGACTGCTTTCATTGCCTGAACCTTTCCTGCATTATAGCTGTTTCTCATTTTGACTCAGTTAGCCAGGCAGTTCCTACTCATGGGGTCACACTGGAACATTTTCAAGACAACGTGCTAAAATCCAAGATTCCACCAAGCTGCCCAATGACCAAATGTTGCCGAACTAATTCCAAACATTGCTTGGAAATGTTTCTTCTTAAATATAGGAAATGTCGTGTGGCTGTAATGGGAAGCTGGAAGTGTCCTGCAAATATATCCCTCTTAAATTTTAGTGTATGTTAATTATTAAAAAGAAGCTACTGAGATTCAGGGTCGCACCAGCAAACCTCCGTTCTATGCTACCCTGAAAGGCTTGCTTGTGTACTGTAATCAAGTCATTAGGAATTGGTTGTTTCTGAGGACAATACAGAAATAGGACTAAAGTCATTGTATGTATATAGACTCCATAAGAATTTCATCTGGCTATCTACTGATTGCTACTCTCTTGGGCTGAATTTAACAGGTAACAGAAAGATGGAGGATTGTTGTACCCTTTAATCAACCCCTCTTTACAAACAATACATTTCTAGCTAGAAAGTAGCCATTATTAGAATACAAGACACTATAACTTTGTTTTAGTTTGGTTTGTTTTCTGTTTGTTTGTTTTTAAACAGCATTGATAAAGTAACCACTTTCTGGTTACTTTTGTACTTCTGCATCTTATTTCTAGACATGATCTGGAACAGTGGTGGTGCAGGCTGCAAGCTGTTTTTCTGTGCCTCTCCTATAATTTTTCATGTGCATAATCTCCCTGTTTTGTTGTTTGTTTTTTTTTCTTTTGTGTTTGTGTGTGTGCGTGTGCATTCCTTACATAATGTGATGGTAGATTTTTGACTGCTCTGGCTTCCTGACAATTTGCTGTTGTCTGTATGTGGGTATAACCATGTATAGTTTCTTTACTGAGGCTATTAGAAAAATCTGGTTTTGGGCAGTGATCAAGCTTGCAGTGAAGGGACTATTTTAATTGCAACTTTATAGCATCTGGCTCAAATCCTTCCATCTTTTTGGATAGTTCAGCCTCTCTGCCTACATATACAATTCATAGCACAGCTGTTGCTGACTCCTGCAGTGGACACATAAAGTGACCACAAAGATCATACACTCTGGGAAACTTTCTGTTTAAGAAAAAAAGTATGAATGCCTGTTATAGAACATACTTTACATTGAATTGTCTATTTTGTTACCTAATATTTAAGAATTGTCTAAATTGGTACTCAAAAGGATCTTAGTTACTGCGTGTGGCTGATGTGGAATTCCTGGTCATTCAGAATAAGGGCAACCTTTCACTTTATTATAGCTCTGAAATTCTATATGATGATATAAATAAACCTGTAAGGTATAGATTTACAGTTGCCTTAGTTACTTTTTGAAGCCTCAGTGACAGTGAAGTGTCATGTGGGTCAATATTTGGTTTTCAATCAGTCGATTAACCAGGTATCCAGGTATCTCTACGTATTTTCAGTGTGACACGACTGGGACAAAGTCTCAGCTGCTGAGTCTTTCTTGTGCTTCATGTTGGGTGGTATACACGTGGATAGGCAGAAATACTACGAAGAAATGAAATAAGCATATCCCACAATAAATTAGCATTTCTGGTTCTGGCTGGCTTTTAAATTTGGATCTGCAAACCCTTGGAGATCAAAGGCTGAGACTTCTGTATTTCTTAATCTAATTTTATATCCCATTCTTCAAATAGCAGAAGTATTCAAGTTTTTTACAGATATCAGGACATCTCCCTTCATGGAGCACATCCAGGGGCATTCAGGAAACCTTATGAAGTGATGATCACATCTGTTTTCTGGGATGTTCTTTGCTCTTGCAGTATAAATCTCACATTTAAACTTCATCCTGAGATGCACCAGCAACTTCTGTTCAAAGACGATTCATGTTATATGGTCTTTTTGGCATCAACAGCTGCTTTTCATTTAAAGTGTTTTTATATTGCTTCCTTTTTTTTGCAGCATTACTGGACAATAGTACTTTGTGGAGTTTTGTGATGAAGTGCATGAAACCCTGAAGCAATGTTTACAGAGGCTATGCTTTGTACTAGGTGAAATTATGTTGGTGAGGGTTTGGTAACACAGAATTAAGTGATATACATCATACGGGTTTTCTTGTCTGGCAAACTGGTGGAAAGTGAAGAGAGAGGAAGGGTGTGCGGGTAAGGGCAGCTAATAGCAAGCCAACTATGATTTCAGAGAGATTACGTCTGATTTTGTCTGAGGGGCTCCCTCAATTTGCACCTGGGGATCCTATAGAAATAAGGATTTCTTAAGTCCAAAATGCTGAAAATTTTAAGAGATTTTCAAGGTTTCCTATATATTTTTTGTGAAAGTAGCTTTCCAGAAAGCATTATAACGGGCATGGAAGTGACAGAAATGCTGCTAGAAGCGTTGCTCTACATGAACTGCCTATTTTGGCAGGGTTCAGAGTTTCAGGTAAATTAAACAACTGAAGTATGGGTGACATCCCTTGTTAGCCTTAGGGCCATCTGCCACTCCACATACATTAATGCATATTATGACGTTAGTCATCTGAGTGCCTGGGGAGGAGGTAGCTCCATGGGTTGGGGTAGTGTGACAGCTTGCTGGATATTAGAGCAGAGACAGGTGACAGAAAGCAAGGGGTAATCACACCTTTTAAACTAAAATGAAAAAGAAGTAATCTTTGGGGGCTGCATGGCCCCAGAATCTTCTGCTAGGTGCAGGAATGCTCCAGGGAGATACAGTGCATCAGCCACCTAGCAGCCATACTTTGGCAGGCTGCTGTGTATCCAGAAAGCCTACTTAGTCCTCTGTAGGTGATTTACATGCTTCACTGCATGTCCACCTGCTGCATGTGTTTGCAGCAGCCAGCTCCTGAAGAGCTGTTGTGAGTGCAGCTGGGTTCTGGTGGCGTTTTTTTTGTCTTTGGGATAGACTTTTGTAATATATGCTGCAATTTCTTGGCTGCATATGAGGTATAATGAGAAATTAAGATAAAGAAATTAGCTGGATAGTCTTGTTGCTTCTTATAATATGGGGGTCAAGGATGCAGGTCCTCAACTGCATGGTGCACTACTTAGATCTTTTTTCAACACTGACTGTTAAACTTCTGTTACTAGTAGGCCAAATTGTCCTGGTGAAACAGATTAGTGCCCTATGCTGTCAAAGTAGCAGTGACCCTGAGCAGTATAGGGAAGTCTAGAAAGTAACAGCAGTTCTATTTCTGATGAGCTGCTTATCTGTATAAAGAAAAGAATGGAAATAAATGAATGCAAAAACCTAATTTTCATGTATTTTAAGAGTCCCTCCAGGTGTCATTGACAGGATCTCAGTGTGGTAAGACTCCACTATTTCAGAGAACATTTTATCCTTGCGTGCAATTTATTTAGCTGCTTAATACGAAGGCAAACAAAAGAATTTATCAAAAGCCTTGATTTCATTTATAGTACTTCCTCTTCTTTTCCTACTTCCAGTTTGCCATTGCTTCAGCTCTAGGTAGCTGTAGTCTTTCTACTTGCCTTATCTGTACATTTCCATTTTTCTTTATTTTTTCCCCTCCTTGTTTTTTTCTTTTTATCCTTCCTGATCGCTGCTCATAGTGACTGACCATTCAACTTTTGAAATATTGCTGGCATTTTTATTCTCCTATTCACTCTGCTTCTGAGCACCCAGACCCTGAAAGTCAAAAAGCCAAGGCTCATGCGGCAGGTGGGCAAGTGCCTCTTGTGCAAATACATCTATTTGCATGTGAATGTACTCATTTGCAAACAAATACTTTCATTTATAGGAACAAAAGGATTCTCTCAATGTGCACCATTTGTGCAAACAAAAACTGAACTCATGAAACTACTCAAAAGCCGAAGAGAGGTCAGGTTTCCTACCATTTTCACTTTAGTAGTATGTTCACAATCTGGTAATATACCTCTTGAAAAGATAATCAAAATTCTATCTTCAAGTACTGTTGACTTTTAACCTTTTTACTGCACAAGGTAGGGGTTGTCTTTCCATGATGCGCATACAGTGCCAGATGGTGTTGATCTAAAATGGTCTCAATCCAAACTGGGACCAATCCAAACTTCCACAAGGAAGTACCATTGCATAAATGAAACTATAATATAGATATGAAGAAGGTCAAATACGATTTCTTCTGAGAATGGTTGATATACAGCAGAAACTCTGAAAGTCTTTTGCCAATAAATATGTATTTTTTAGATCTATGCTAGATAAATTTATACTTAAGGGTGTGGTTTTGTAATACCCTTTACTCGATATCATCACTAGCATATGCCATCCTGCTTCCTTACCTGACTCACAATTCTCAAGTATACAGATCGCTTTTCTATTGGAAATTACCAGTCATGCAAATGCAAAGCATGGCAGGGAACCCAGACATTAGTATGTATCTAAATAATACGGGTGATGTCATCAGCAAAGAAGCAGGCAATGGTTAAGAGATGAGGTCAGCCAGTGCTAGATAACAAACTACTGGCAACTCTTTTTAAGACAGTTTGTACTTTTTGAGTTGGATTTTAGGTGGGATGGGAGGAGCTGTTGGACAAGAGCCCTTGTTTGAATTTTGGAAGTTTCTTCTATGTAGAAGATGTTGAGCTGTCCAAAGAAGTCTTAAAACAAATCTAAAATTGCTACTGCTCATCTTTGTCATGAACATCCCAGAGCCTGGCATCTTTCACTGTAGAAGATCCTCTGAAATACTTCCTTTTGGATTCCGGTTGTCATGGATCTACTCAAATCAAAATGATCTGAAAGAGATTTTGAGGTAAGAAGTGGTTTTTGTGTTTCCTAAGGCATTTCATCCCACGACCTTGATTTTGTTCCAGTGTTTGTTTAGGAGACTGTATAGATTATGGAGAGGATATATAATTCTCTAGTGCCAGTTTATTTCTGACATGCAGCCTTTAAAGCATTCAACTACATTGCTAGGTCAACAGCTGAAGACAAGTGCTCAAGGTGCATATTCTGCAAGGTTTATTAATTGGCTTTCTGTATTTTGCAGTATGCTTGTGTGTAATAATGCATCCTGAAAATTTCTACTGGTTCAGTACTTGTGGTGATTTTAGAGTAATCAGTACACTACAGTAAGAGTGACCATAGCTGTGTTACAGATGCTTCTTTTACATATGCAGGTTGCAGTAGAGTTCAGTAAAAGCTTGTATCTAAAACTTAGAAGCCCTTTTTAAGGAATACTATCACCCAGAAGTTGACCATCAAGATGGTGACTATAGGGAGGCACTTGGCAGAGGTGACCGGCTAGCAATCTGCTGCTACTTCTGGTGAAGAAAGAGCTTCATCCACAGCCCATCAGGTGGAAAGCGATGTGGTGACACTGTCCTAAAATCCAGTTAACTTGCAAAATTTTCAAAAGTTAAATATTTGCAGTGGTCTAAAGTAGAAGCAGGCATGGAAGAAGAAAGAATGTGTCTTGTGGCTTGCACCTTCTCAGAGGCACCTGGTAGCAGCGTAGAGGAGCTCTAACACTTTTATAAATCTGACACATTAACCAGATGATTTATAGTCATTACAGTCAATATGTGTTTCAAATACCCAAGAAATGAATAGGATGGGGTTATTCCTGGCCAGTGTTTGGAAAGATGAAAAAGAAATAACAGGAAGACGTTTCACAGCTTTTTCAGAACCACAACTCAAAGGAATCATTATAAAGTGAAGACGTAAAGGCCAGTGTCACAGCCTTGCACAGAAGGATCTAAAAAGTTTTTGTATTTTCTATCTCTGATTTCATCACTCCTAATAACTCGTTTCCTGATGGAAGGTAAAGAGGCACCTGAAATATAGATTTGAGTCCTTTCAGTTAAACCTTTATCCCTTTGTCACTGTGGGTTTTTTCTTCTGTAGTTTCATTCATCTGCTCTACTGGAACTTTCAGTCGCACGGTGTTAAAATATGGCTGTTCTAAGCTAATATGCATTAACTTTTTAAAACCTGTTTTATACATAACCTATTGTATTAATATAAAACGTTAAGGCCATTTTTTCGTTTCCTGGGAATGGCCCATTACATTGTGAGCAATCTACTCTTGCTTTTTTAGAAAAGACTTTGAACTCAATACAAAAGGAAAATATAATCATGTACAACTATAAAGACTGCTTTTTTCCCTTTTGTGCAGTTTAACAGAGGTGGATGAGTAGCATGGTAATGAAGAGATGGACCGTCTTTATTAGCAGGCTCGGTGAAAAGGGTTCTTTTCAGAACTTCAACTTTTCTTATCTTCCTAGTTTTCATGACGTCTATTCGGACTCTTTCCTTTTCTTGACTTTCTTTTAAATGTTTAACAGAGTGGCAAAGACAAGCTAGTTCATCCTTCTTTCCAAAGAAGGCTAGATACAAAGTCTAGTGGTTTAGACACATCCATAAAAGTTTTTCATATAGAGTATCGCTGTTTCCATTGCTTAGGCACTAGTTACGTGTATATCTCATAGTCATTCTTTAATTTCTCTAAAACCAAACACAACAAACCCCTTGCTATGATATTTTTATACAGTAGTTAAAGAAGGCTAATGATACAGGAAGGTTCTCTGAGTAACAAAATTGGACTAGAAATATCACTTAACCCTCTGCCCTAGAAATTGGTTACTACAGTAGATTTGTAGAGGACTATTTGATGATCTCTCACCCTCTCCTACAATGTGCTCCACAACTCTTTTTGATATTTCTCTGCTCCTCCTCCATGCTCCCTATTTGTCTGGTGTTCCACCCACTCCTGCTTCGGTATTCTTTGTTATACAGACAGTTCACTTTTAATGGTGCTCACTTAAGGAATTCCACTACAATAAAAGGAAATGGCCATGTGATGGCAAAAATTCAATCTGGGCGGTAGAACAAATGAAAACTACATTTCCTACTGCCATTCTGGTGCGGAGGAAGTATACCATCATCACTGTGTTAAGCTCTGAGGAAGGAACCGCAAAAATAACAACCAAGAAGCAGGAAGCACTATTTATTATCTGAGGCTGGAAAACTGGAACCTAAGTTTGTTGACTAACATTCACTTTTATTACTATAAGGAATATCACAGATACATAGCGTGTGTAGTTAAATTATAGTCCTCTATGAAGGCTCACTATTGTTGCACTACTCAGAGTGTAATATTCAGTCCAGGAGTGTTGCTATTTAGTGTGTATATCTTCAGTGAACTAAGCTATTAGTAGATGTTGGTCTTGAAGGAATATGGCTTTTATACAAAGACTAAAGAGCAAAATTAAAGTATAAATAAGAAACACATTTTGTAGACTGAAGAGGTCGAAGGATATAAATAGTGTCATTGTAAAGTTGATTCCGGTTAGATCTTAATGTCATTAGCATCTCAGAATAATGATATATGATTAGTTAGGTTCAATAGACGATATATTCCAAAGAAACCAATTACCTGCTTTGTAAAAGATTTCTGAGGCACCGACCACATAATGTACAGAAATGCATTCAAATTGTATGATATATAGAAGTAGCATTAAAAGTTGATTTAAAGCCTTTGTTGTAATGGGTGAAAAAAGTGAAAATTTGTCTAAGGTGAATCAATAAGGGGCATTTTGAGAAGAGTCACCTAGTACATGCTTTAAGAAGGAACTTGGACTAAATGATCTCCAGAGGTCGTTCCAAACCCAACAATTCTGTGATTCTGTGAACCATAATTTTGTTCTGCATATGAAATAAATCAATGGTTATGTAAGTCTCTATATTTGACCATTTACAGGAATTTACCTGGAACAAACAACTTAAGAGCATGCATGTATGTATGTATATATTTCACCAATGGCATTACAATCCCAGGGAATTGTACCTCCAAAACTGACATTAATTGCAAGCTTATCAAATCAACCAATGCAAAGTGATTTACACAGATATGTGAGAATTTCTTTATATGCATATGGAAATTTCCTGTCATCACTGGCAATAAATCTGCATTTAGCCTTTCATCAAAAGATTATTTAAGAGCTGGTTATTGTTATTTAAATTAACTGGCTAGGGGTGGATTAAATTAGATAAAAGACAATTAAAACAATTTTAGTTTTCCTTTTAGTTTTAATCCAGAATGGTTACTATAACCTGCTCTATGTAGCGTGGATTTGTTTTCAGGATGAAAAATATTTCTCCAAAAGAAAATAATTATAAAGCAAATTTTTTGCCAAATCTTATGAATTGTTTAGGTGATCTTCACTGTTTAAAATTGTCTTTAGATATAACAACCATGTGTAGTTAAAATAGGATTTTTCTGGAAAATTTGAAATTATTTTATTGGAAAATAATTTTTCTTGGAAATATACCAACTGTTGAATGTTTAGGCAAGTGTAGATTTTTGTTTGACATTTGAATTCATGATACACAACTAGAAGTACTTTCTGTTTCCTTTGCTGTCTTCTGCTCAGAGATATAAAACTGTTCTATACTTACCGATGGTGGAGAAATAACAAGATGTAACTTGTGCACACCTAGCATGTATGCTCACAATAGTGTAACAAGGGCAGAGGTGGTTATTTCAAACTGCCTACAGGATGTATAAAGTCATCCTTCCTTCGCTGGCAGTTCCCACTCTATTCTTCCTTAAGTGTAGCATTTATATTACTGTGTGGAAGGGATTCACTTTTTAGTACAAGTACTCGTCTGGTATAAGGCTTTTCAGGTGATTATAAAAGCTGTTGAGACCATTTTATTATACTGATATGATAATTTTTGTGCCGTTTAGAAAGGAATATATACATTTAGATGTAGTTTTTTTTCTAAATGCCAGATTATTAGTCTCTCACTGAGATGCAGGTGTGTTGATGAAGAGTTGTCTGGAAGGTAAAGCAAAATCCTTTAAATGCTCTCCACAGAATCCCTTTTGTCCCCAGAGGATTTTCTTTCATTGGCTCAATCCATGCCAAGAAGTTATCAACTTTTTTGTTGATATTTCATTTGGAAGGAGAAAGGCATAAAGACAATTTGCATAATCTCTCCAAATGTTTGAGTATTTTTTATGAGAATTTTCTCAGCATTACTGTATTTATTGCATCTCTTTAGGTCAAGTGGTATGAATTCCTCTGTACAAAAATAAATTTGAAACTTGGAGTTGAGCAAGAGGTGTTGCAACCATCATAATATTGATATACCATGAAGATTATGAAAATAGCTTTGGTTTAGCCTATTGATCTGGTGAATTGGGCCTGTACTATCTCAACACGCAATACAAGCCAATACATTGTGTCTCAGATCTCTTCACTTACATTTAAAAGCATTAAATCTGTCAGTTCAAATGAGCTGCAGCAAGAGCTGTTCAGGTCCAGGCAGCCCATTGGGACAGTATGGTTAAGGCATATTGGTTTCTGCAGCATGCAGCAACCTTCGTATCCACCTGCCTTTTGCTCCCTATAGTAAGCATTGATGACACAATAAGGAAATCCCCACATACTTTGTACTAGTCTAAACAAGCCTGTGGACAGGTATACTGAATATTCAAGAAGGTAAAGCTGCCTGGAAAGACAGCGTATGGACACGTTCCTTTTGCTCAGAGAAATGTCTGTGTTTCTGGGAATGTGCACATTACACACTACGAAATGTTTAGCCTAGCCACACCAACTGTAACACTATGGTTGCCCCCTCCAGTAACAGTAGAGATGAAAAAGGATACGATTGCTTATAAAATTACTTCAGTCATAATACAATTTATGTAGTGTCTGTCATTGCAATCTCATGTATGTCCAGTTACTTACCATGAGAAAATTCATCTCCCTAATGAAACCACAGTGTGTGCAGACTTTTCACTTGTATAGATGAAACCCCACAAATCTTTCCAGTGTCTTTAATGCAATAAAAGCTTCAGGTTGGGAAGCAAAAGGACATAGATGAGTGTAGTAGTCAGTTCTTAGTTTAAATGGTTGCTAGCTCTTGCCTATGACTGACCACACTGGTCCTTTCTAGCTAGACTAAAAGATGGCGATACTACAGCAACTGGGCCTTATACAGGACCAGCAATTTAGATTTTTACTAAACAGACTCATTGAAGGTTCAGCAATACATTGTGCTTTGCCTAGGCAGATGATTCACCATCCTCCAAACAAGTATGACTTGGCATTTGGCACCACATCAATGCTGCCTGAGGGCATTGGCTCCTGGTGCTCAGATTTTGGACTAAGAGATGAAAGGGACCCTGTGACAGCCCATTCTCATTAGATGGTGAACGTACCCCAAGTCCTACTCGTCTGCTGTGCAGCTGATCGGGCTTGGGCAGCAAATCTATTTCCTTTAGCTGCTTGTATGCATGCAAAGACCTAAAATGTTAAGCCTTTCTGAAATTCTACATTTAAATTTTGAACACCTAGTATCAAAAAGCTGGTAAAATAAGAAAAAGGATCAAACACAAAGCAAAATGTGTAGATTTCCCAATGAGAGGGACTGAAAATCTGTGACTGTGTAGCTTTATGAAGATCTGCAGACAAGTAATGTAGAGATATAAAAAAATAGGAAGATAGATTTTCTGCTTTCAATTACTACTTCTCCCAATCCAAGATCAGAGAAGAGATGAAATAGAAAAGCCTCACACATTTGAAACCTGACTTTGAAGCTGATGAAACATATTTTAAATGCAACGTGTAAATAAATTAAATCGTTCAGTAGTACAAGTTATCTGCAAACACAATAGATTAGTGGGACTGAGCAATAGAATAATTTTTAAAGGATAATAAGAACAGCTACAAATATCTTGGACAAAATGGCAATGTAAGTATTAATGGATTGGGCTAGAAAGAAAAAATATCTAGAATAAGGTACTTTTTATTGTCCCTTGTAATGAAAAACCTTGTGATGAAATACCTAGTACTTGCTGTTGTTAGAAGCTGAATTCATGGTCTGGACAAACCAATAATTTGATGAAGAGAGACAAATGTTTCTGTTTCAGAAGAATCAACAGGCTAATTCCTGAGTGCTATTTTGGCATTTTCTGCTGAAACTACTAACAAAGGTTATTCCTTCTGGCAAATATCTGTTTACTTATTGTTTAGAACTTAGAAGGAACCGCATTGACTGTGTACTTCTCTTCAGCCACACACAAATAATCTTATAGATATGGAAGTATTTACTGTGTATGGACTAGTGTTGGCTTTGTGACACGCTGGTACATTACACTCCCAAGGAACACGGCTCATTCTGAAGGGGCTGTTCAAACCACGTGGAGGGCACAGGAGAGGGAAGAAATGAATGAGGCTAAATGGCACAGGTAGGTGAACTACTAAAATCATGAATAGTAGTAGCTCATGGCTGTTTGTGGTCAAGAAAAACAGCAAGAATTTTCTGATAGTGACTTGTTTCATTTTCTTTATCTCAGTTACAGTGGTTAAGTATCCAAATATGGAAATAAGGTTAAATTTGTCTCACCTTCTGAAAATTTGAGTTTGAATTTATGCTTTAAAGTGCAGCTGCAGTGTTGCTGTGAAATATGCCGCTAAAACTGTACATCTACAATGAAGGAGAAAAAGCATTCGGAATTTAGTGAAAGATAAAGCTGCTGGCTGAAGGGTGACAAGCTGCTGTAGCAGTATTTTTTTGGTGCTAAGCTCTTGCTTGCTCTTGTTAAGTAGTCTGGTCACAGCCTTTTAAATAAATTCATAAATATTTCATTTGAAATATAGGCTTAGGTAAGCCATGGATTTAATCACTATAATGATAGGATTTTGCAACTAATTTGGATTTTCGTTTTTAGCTGAATGTAATACTGTTTTATGAACATGTATTTCACAAAGATTCCCTCAGACACTTACAATAAATTCATTAATTGCTACTTGGTTACATTCAATAAATAAACCACTGGCTTATTTATTTGGAGAATGTGTACAAGCTTTGTGTGATGTTGAGCAACCGCAAGACAAAAGAAACAGAAAAACAAATATGATCTGTTATTATTCTTCTCTTTCCTAGCCATTATTCAAGGAGTTGAATTATTCTAGTCTATATAGGGTAATTGCAAGTCCTGGATTAATGTGCTAGATTTATTGCTTTTTTAATATGAGGTCTACTGCAGGTGGTATTACATTATGCAAATAATGGCATCCTTTTTTTTCAGCCATGATGCTTATGCAGTATTCTTTCCCATTCTAACTGTTGGACCAAAAATTCATGGGAGTGTGTATCCTCAGCTTGGAGTTTTAAAGACCAAAAATTCTGGAGGGCCAGAAATCCTATTCCCATTGCTGATGATTGAACTAAGTGTATTGCATCACAAATGTAAACCAAAACAGATGAGAATATAACTGAAAGGTAGTAGTACTGTTTTATTTACTGGTATGGTGAATCTTAATTTGAGTTCCTGGCTTCAGTGAGGAAATTGGGAAATAGTTTGTGTTAAAAGTAGAAATATCTTTTTTACTGCTGCTTCTTGTAAAGAACAGAAAACACTGGCTTTCAAACAGTTAAGTGTGCTACTTGTGCGGGGTATTGTATTGCTGTCATGCCCAGACATAAATTGCCTCACCTTCTTTCTTTCTTTTCCTCTTTCCTGTAGCTTGTGCCATCTGAGTGGGATTGCCAAAAAATATGTAACACATTTTAAAATGTGATTACAATTGATAGAAATTGCCTTTTCTTTGGAAAAATAGCCTCTTTTTTAGCATGAATATAATAAAAGGACATGTTAAAGGTAGCCATTTCTCATGGTGTATTTAGACGAGGGCTCTTCATGCTGTCTGGAGATCACTGATCATCAGGAGAGCTATTCCCAATAACGAATATTGTGAGATGTGTGCAGATATGTTAGTATCACGATCGGTGTATAGAAAAACACTTAATGCTTTGGAATTGAACTTAGAAAGTATTTTAAGCACATCTTTTTGTTAGTAATTTTCTCAGCCTTAGCATTAGTACATGTATAATGAAGATCTGAACAGTATTAGTATTTTGATATCCTATCTGCTTGCATATAAGTGGTGTTTTGTGAGTGGAAAGAGAAATTAAGTGTGGTGTATGTAGTATTTAGAGTTCCTGCTGTCTTTTATACACCTACACAACTGGAAATATTCCATAACTTTAAAAGCAAATCTGAGGTCAAGAAAAAGTCAGTTTTATTGTTATGTTTTAATTTCTGTACTATCATTGTTTGCTTTAAAACTGTATTGTTGCAGAGGGGGAGCACTGTTCTCGAATTTTTTAAATTGCTGTTCACTTTAATTATCAAGCTTATTGGAGGTGAAGGAAAAGCCCTAATGGATGGATTAAAAAAAAAAAAAAAAAAGAAAGAAAGAAAGAATAGCGAAAGAAAAGGGAAACAGCTCTGGGCCAGGATCTGATAGCATGAAACTTCTAGTGGCTCTTGATTTGGACACATTGGACAGTAAGTAGGTTGAAGTACTAGCACAATCAGTAGTAGCACATATAATGCAATGGTAATTAAGACATTAAGCCATACATGAAATATATGATCCGATTTTCAGTCACTGAGTGACTCACTGCCTCTTCAAGGTAAATGCAAAAGATCCACTTGAAAACCTTGTATTTCAGTGATTAAACAAAAAGAGATTATTATTGATCGATATCTAGACTCTGTAAAAACTTGTGCTGAAGGGAAACGATTACAAACTGAATGTGAGCAGAATCAGAATCTCTCCATTCAGACATGGTACACTCAGGAAATTTCACAACTTAACAAGGGAGGTTCATGTCTTAGCATGCTATCACTCCTCTCAACAAATCATGGACCCATAGATCTGGTAGAAACCTCCAGAAGTCACGTACCCCATTCTCCTGCCCCATAAGTGGATCAGTTATAGTTCTGTCATTCCTGACAGATATTTACCTTATTTCTTCCTAAAAAAACTCTAATAGCAGACAACCTGCAATCTCTCCAGGCAATCTATTCCAGTCTTTCAGTATGTGCACTGTTATATTCCCCTTGTCAACGTAAAATTTTAAACTTTATTCACTTCATTACTTCCTGCCCTGTGCAAAGTAGACAGGGAAAACACTTAATGTTACTCTCCTCTTCTATATCCTTGAAGACTGCTATCCTGTTCCTTCTAGTCCTCTCACGCTGAAACCTTTCCAAAATACAGTGCCCAAAATTGGACATGGTGCTTTAGCTGTGGACTAAGCAATGCAGAGCAGAGCAGAGGGATTATTTCCCTTGCCCTGCACATTATTTTCCTCTTTATGCCTCTCAAGATCATGTTGCCGTTTTGCTTTTTTTTGCTTGTTAAAAGCTTTCCTTTTTTGTTTTGCTACAGTGTGCTCAGATGTACAAAGATTGTTTTCTAATGCATGCTGAATGTTGTACATTCCCAGGACAAATGTCAGTTATTTTTAAAATATGTCAAAATCAAAATCTGACTCTAATTTTAACCTTCTACATGCTGACTGTGAGCAGCACTACATGACTTGCCAAAGATTTCAGCTGCCTTTTTTGTCATTTTCCAAGCAATGAGAACACAGAAAATGTTCTGATCTGGCAGCGAAGCCTGAATGTTAATGTGTAGCACAACGTGTATTATATTTATTTATTGTAAAGAATAACTGTGCAGGCATATATTTATATACTTTCAGATAGGTTTCTGCATGGGTACACCCATACAAAACCGTATTTTGTTGTATTCTATCCTATGGGATAAAAAAGGCAGAGTAAATGCAAAAGTGCTGGAGCTTGGCTGGTCTGTCTTATGCTATTCTGCTTAGACTCCATTTTCCATTTGTTTTTTGTAGAGTCTGCTCAATGCCTTTTACTTTAAGCAGCAGGAAGTCAACACTGCATATTTTGTTCAGCCAGAAATACATCTGAATTTTAAAGTCTTTGAACTCTAACCTCTCAGTTGGATGGTTCCAAGAAATTCTTGAATAAATGCCATTTGTATATGGTTCCATCCACGCTGGAACTGTTTTTGAGAATGTTTTTATATCATATTCCCTTTAAAGTTTTCCTTGACCTCTGTCTCAGAAGAAAAAGTATTTCTTTGTTTAAAAAATATCATAAACTGTTAGTAATCTTCAAGTTATAAAGTGGTGGTTATACAGAAGCATTAGGATCTATAAGCACTGTCAATAGATTTAAATGTGTAATTTTCATCTGAATACAAAGCAGGTGGAGGTGGCTTAAAGGTTGGGTCAGTTGGGTCAGTCTCAAAGAAAACTGCATTACAGGCAGTTGAGTCCTACTCAGCTCTTCCTTAAGTTGATGAAAAAAGTTCTCTGTATCCACACACAGACTTCTAAATTTCTGTCCTGCATATGTAGACATTAAGATCTACGTGGCTCTTTTGAAATCAACTGGACTCTAGAAAGAGAGATCATACTTGTTCAGAATAGATTGGCATAGCAAGAATTTACCTATATTTTATATATATATATATATATATATATAAAAAGAGGCTAGCCTTCACTAGGTGCTATAAAAGAAGATGTTATTTCTCTTCAAGGATTTCTTAAATACATAAAAAATTCTGGTAGACCAGAACTCACTTGTCATGAGTTAATCATGTGATACTTTGCAGTGTCAAAAATTTTTAACATTTCATGCATTTTCAAGTATTTCTGGAAGCACAGAATGGGTTATAAGTGTGGTTTTAGCATTTAGTAGTAGTGACCCGGAGCTATATGATAGGAGTGCATTACTTTAAAAGACCGATAACTGCTTATGAAAATGTTCTTCCAGGAAGGAATACAAAGACAACTTCAGGAGGGCTTAGAAATCTCTTCAGCTTATCTGCTGGGAAACTTGGCTGCTCATCAGTCTTTCTTTCATACTTCTGGTTCTGAGTGATGTCTTAACTTCTAGTCATGTAAAAGCATCTCCCTTTGTACATTTCCATGAGATCAGTACAGACGCATTCTTATAGTTCAGTGAAGTTTGCTTGACAGTCTGTTGAAAACGTAATTGCTGAATCATCACTGCCTGTCCCTTATGAGTAAATCCCTCTTACCTTGTGAAAAAACATAACTCATTTTGAGGGATACAAAATGAGTTATTATTGTTAGCAGTTCTTGGCCTAAGTGGTTATTTGGAGTTTAAGATCTTGCAGACTGTTTCTGTTGGAAGATAAGCCCACGATAAGAGCAGGGGATCTCTGTCAAGAGCTACATTGAAGAATGCATGAAGATCTGATTTTGTGCCTATAGGTGGATCTCAACAACAACCAGTAAATTATTTTGCCTGCAGCATCACCAGGTTTCAGCACAAACTGTATGGAAGTTTTACTAACAACCATACTCCTAGAGCTATTTTAGGATGCATTTCATGTTTTCATATTCTTTTTTTTCCTGTGTGCTTTTCTTGTTCCTCCCTTACATAAATGTAGATAAGAGGTTTCCCCAAATCACCTCTTCCCAGTGCATTTCAAATCATCGCAGTCTCACATGTACCTTTAGAAACATTACACATGCTTGCACTGTGATTTGAAGCCTCTCTTGCTTAATTTATCTACAAGACATTTGCTACAATAGCATATTGAACGTTACCCATGCAATTATTATTCTGTAGCAGGTTGGAAGAAAAGAGCATGGGGCCTGTGACCATCACCTGGACCACCAGCTCAGATTTAACATTGTCAAAATTCAGACTCTTTCTGTTCTATGTTAGATGTTCTGCCTTCTCCCTCTGTCCAGAGCAGCAAACTTGCTGTCACATCAGACGGATTATGGATTTGTCTCTCAAGTCTATGAATTGCCCCTCTTCTGTTCACTGACTACCTTGCCTCTATAATCCCTTACGAAATGTACTTCTGGAAGCATATCAGTTCTGGTCTCCAGACGAACGTAAGTGTGGAAAGGATGGAAACTATGCTGCCATGAGACTGCTTCTTCAGACAATATGGAGTTTACAGTGCTTTAATTGAGTTTCAGATCTCTGTATTTCAAACTGCTCAAATTACATGATGGGGGATTTCATGTCAGGACAAAAATTAGAAACAAATCCCTGTGCTTCAGCTGGGGTATTTCACTGCTGTACTGTTGGCTGATGAGTACGAACCCTGGGCCTTTTGAGTGAACACCTGCAGGTCTTGAGAGCTAATCTCCAGACCTATACTACTTCTCCAGTTTCTTCCCTCTATTATTTTACTTGCACCACCACTAACCTCTTTTCTTCTCTCATTCCCCTGCTTAGATCTCAGCTGAGTAATAAACAAGTTCCTTAACTAACTCTGTCTGTGGTTTGTCCCTGTCTCCTCCCCAAGCCCTTTTCTGTCACAATCTTTGGCTCTACCATAAACAATCTGCAAAGGATCCAAGTTATCCCTTGCTCTTTTCCTCATACCCTGTATCACACAACTCTCACGAGCATATGTGCACTTCAATCCTCTGTCCCCCTTGCTGTGTGTGAGCCTTCTTTTCACTTACAAGGAGGCTGAAAGGTGGTCTAAAGAGGCCAGGTTTGGATACCCTTGCTTTTATTCGCTGGTGGGCTGGAAGGCTAGGACTTGATTGTGCAAATCATGAGGCAGAGAAATACACAGTACTTAGACTGCAGGATGAGACAGTTGGCCAGACAGTGGCGGTTTCCTCTCTTGTTTCAGGCCATGACTCAGACTCAGCCAGAATTGCAGAATGTGTGATGGAAATTGCAAATTGTATGGCTACAGGCCAGTTAAATCTGTAACTTGGTCAGTGAGAGCAGCCCACCTGCCTATGGCAGATGATACATCCTTTGAAAGGACCTTCTGTGTTTTGTATGGCAATGGGAATCAGCCACAATCAGAAAAAATAAAATACATGCTTTTCAAGACAGCCCTAAACCACAACTTCCTTATACTGCTGGGGTCCTGCTGGACAGTGACAGTTACCACTTTTCAGACAGAAAAAAAATAATGTTTTTGAGCAAATGAATGTTGAAACCCATATAAATTGTTGTTGATCACTCTGCTTTTTTCCCTTATATTCCCAGTCCAGCAGCCTGTAATTCTAGCAGAGGTAGATCCTATTGTCAGTGGAATTTTCACCCGAGGAAGGATTTTGTAATAGTGGTTTTTGCAAGGCACATTTGCAGCAAACAAATGCCGACCATTCCTCTTCTCTACTGCAGGGTAATTGTGTTACAGTGAAAGGCTTTAAACTACGAATCTGACTGAATTGCTCAACCCCCCTAGGAGACATTCCTGAAACATGAATTTCAGTCTGGCATGCTGAACGCACTGTTCCTGCAGCTGCTGCTATTGCTGACCAGATCCCTTGTAGGAGGAGAGTACTTAAAGACAGTAGAGGCAAGGCAAACCTGAGAGAGTGCGAGAAAGAATGGTGCTGCTTTGGAGCCTGAATGGCATTGATTAAAAGCTTTGGCACAGATTTTAAAAGTGATATAAGAAGTAGCAATTTTATATGCTAAACACCCATCTATGTAGTAACAGTTACTGACTGTCATTCTGCTGACCACAGCCTCCTAACTGCTTCACTGTTCTATTAATCAGAGCAATAGGGGAAAAAAAAAAAGGATGCACTTTTAATTTTTCAAGTTAATTTCGAACCCAAAATCTATTAAGTTCTATCCTGTACTATACTACTTACAGTGATGATCAACTGTGCATCAAAGATTGCCTGTTCTCAGCAGCATCTGGTTCATATATTTATTTAATAAAAATAAGCAAGAAAAGGTGTTTATTACAGAGTAACTGTCATAGTTTTGATTTATTATTATGAAAGCATGGTATTGGCACTAAGATCCTGGAACCTTTTGCCTTTCATCTTGATGCCCTACCCAAAAGAAATAAAAAGGCCCTGCTGTAGTTCATCTGGAAAATGCTACAGAAACTTATTTCAACTGATATTATTCTCTATCTCTAAATAGCTGAATACATACGGAAAAGACACAAGACTTAGAGAATTTTTCTATGGATACTGTCTTTTAGCAGCTCTTTATCTGATGTCAATTACTAAATTTCCTTTGTGCTTTCCCAAACTGAGTTCACTCTTTAGAAAGTTGAAATTAGCATTTAAAATGCTATTGGCACAGTTTAGGAAGCTCTGTACTGCTCAGAACCCTCCTGTCCCTATCTGGGCTGGTCACTCTCAAGCAAGTGAAAGTCTTTCCAAGAACTGGTCCTAGCATACAGCACTTTAGGTAGTAAAACACAGCTAACTGAGAACAGTGTTTTAATTCCTTATTGTATTGTCTGTGTACCAGTGTGTTTGCGTGATTAATCTTATATTCTGTGCAGGAACAGATAGATGCAAACCTAAATGAAGCAATGTACAACAGAATACTTACAATAAAGTTACTCATGTCCTTATGGTCACTGCCCTGAGATGAAAAATAAAAGGCTTCTGAAGCCTCATGACACACAACCACTGTCCTTCTCTGAGGGTACTTCAAAGAACAGCAATGCCTGAGAAAATCCCTAAAACTGTCTAACAGCATCTTTCACATGACCAACTGTAAGTCCATTCAGGGCTGAATATAGTTCTGATAAGCAAAACATACCAACAGACAGAATTTTAAGGTTGCACTGGAAGATAAACGGATGGGCAAGGGCAATTTCAGGACACTTACCTACTGTTGCAAGGTCACCAGGTCCTAGAGGATGTAAGGTTTCATTAATGCCCGTAGGAACATGGGTGCCCCAATGGGCTGAAAGACAGAAAATGGGCAAAATGATGACAGTTTCAGACTGGAAGTCCACAACAAAAGTGTTTTTGAAATACAAGGGAGCAGATTAGGGGGCCAGGGGCATGGGAAATAGTCAAGACTGAAGAAAACCCATGGCACACGAGTCTGTGGCTAGACTGGGATCAAGCGAGTTCTTTATATCTTTTGGAGGCCTGTTATAAATGTAGAGGTCTTTATTTGGATGTTGTAACTCAGGGAAGATTCATCTACACCATGATCTATCCATATTACTCGCAAGGACTCATCTATCAATCTATCATCTATCATACTTACAGGGAAGAATAAATGTGCTTAAAGATGCATGTAGTCTATTAAGGCATATTTATTTTGTCATTTTCTATGAAAAGAAAGTCATACTTTATTTGCTGTTTATTTTAAAAGATTATTCAAGAACATAGCATATGTCCAATGAAAGTCTGGTTTTGTCCATTCAAATTTGGACTCTTTCAGTTTTGTATGGTAATAAACAGCTGTCATTACTGGGGTACCAAGTGTGATCTCAAGGTGTGCATTGTAACTGCATCCTCATTCAGCTTGTGGTTGAGATCCGAGCACTGCACCAGCTACTAAGGAGAAGAATGGCTGCTACAGCTGAACCCAGGACAATTGGTCTGATAGACAAGAAAAGCTGAAAAATGTTTTGTTACATTACCCTTGGATATCAAGTATCCATGTCCTGAGCTGTATCAGGAGTCTGCCAGAACTCCCACTCCCACTTTTAAGCCTAGTAGGAGTGACACCTACCTACTTTTCTCAAGCCCATTAAATGACATGGGTACAGGTTACAGGGACACAAAGAACATTCTAGTTGACGGGATTGTTTAAAAACTAAACGTGGCTCTTGCTTGAGGTGGGAAGAAGAGAACTTTTATTGGCCTGAAAACAAGTCTCTGAAAAGCTGATGGACTGCAACCAAGGAGAAGGATGACAGCCTGAGGAGAACACTAAGCTTGTAATTCTTTTATTTCTCACTTGCACTGTTTACAATTCTGAAATCTCCTTGTCTTGTTGGCGGATCTCTTTCTCAGCTGAGCCAAAAAGCAGCCTATTTTATTTGCTTTGTGGAAGCTCTTTTTGCTTACAGTATCAGGGGGATGTTAGCTTGTAAAGGTAGATCTGAACTCTTTAGAAACCACTACGTTAGGTACCTGTCCTACAGAGGTACAATGACAATGATAAAAAGAGCACAGAAAGGAACTGCCCTCTTCCAAATATACCCCCCACACACACCCCTCCCGAACTGGGATATCTTATGGTGATATGATGTGTGTAGCCCATACAAATGAGATTAATACATAACAAGTAAACGGCCTGTGTAAGGTTAATTACTATGCCTGAGGAACACACATTATGCAACAGAGAACAGAATAGCTTGATACCACTGGAGCTCTCACTGAGCTAATCAGAATACACGTAGGTCAGCACCAATATTGTGATTTTGCTCTCAGGACCCAAGATAACTCAGATGTCTCATCCTGTTGTTCAGCCTCTTAAAGAAGTATTAAAAACAGTTAGTACCATTGGTTAAAAAGGGATTATTTTTTTTTTAAATGAAAAATATTTCTTTCCCATGAAATGCAAAATCACACCTTTTTGATATCTATATCAAAATATGAAAACATAAATCAAGTTCTTTAGGTGGACAAACCAGGTATTTTTAATTCTTATTTTAAAAATTTAGTGTTTGTTGTTTTTTTTTTTTTTTAATCTGAAACTGTAATAAAAATTGGTATAAAAATCCAAACTCTGTAACTTGTCCCAGAAGCAATTATAACAGCAAATAAAGGATTTCCTTGAGCATTTTTTGAACTCACATTCTGTACCTTGATGATTTGGGAAAAGAGATACAGTATTCTTCATACATACTAAAGTGATGAAGGCAGAGACACTGTCATATTTTAATGAGATGGTGAAACATAACCACATGTGCAGGCGTATTTCTTTTTCAATTAAAAATATTACCTGTTTCCACTTGAAAAAGACAAAAATGTCTACCAGAGACCCTCACCAATTAAGCAGTAGCTGTAATTGCACATTTTCATATGTGAATATACATACATTTCCAAACAAGCTAATTTGATGTGACATCTGTGAAAAGCAAAACAGAAGCTTTTTGTGGTTTGATGACCTTTTGCTCTTTCTATATTTAAGCTGATATTACAGAAAACACTTAACAGGTACAACCCTGCAGAATTCCCATAATACTGGCATTATCAATTCTTCTAACTTGAACTTTGCACATCTTCCAAAGCAGCAACTCACACAGTTGATAACTTCATGTCTGCTTAAAATTCTGGACTCAGGAGTAAATTTCAGGTGCAGCTCCCAGTTCTTACAGTGTAGTTGTAAAGTTATGATACTCCTTATAAACCCACTGGTGACTAGTAGCTTGGAAAGTATGTTTCACTGTGCATTGCTTACTTGCCCAGAGACAGAAGCTGAAATACTGGTGGAGATTTTAGAAATGCATAATTTAGAATGACTCATGGGATAATTAACATGGTGTTCTTATGGAACAAGCATTACTGACCATCTGGATCTCTCTATACCTGAGAGGTATAGAAAAAGTTTGACTTCTCAATAAATGCTTAGATGTCTCAGTTATATAAATCAGTATGTATACTATCCTGCCTTTGAGAGAAGTTGCATCCTGTATAATGCTAAGTGCTCTATAAGAATTCCTAGCTCAGGACCGAGTTGAACAGTAGCTCTGCCTACCTTCCTTCATCCACTGAGTCCCAGAGAAAGTGGAGAAAGACCAGGATTAGTAGGGATGGAGAAACAGCAAGACAAACATTTTGCATAACATACTGTCTTAAAATCACAGTAGATGACCATAAAAGTTCACACTGCCAGTGCTACTGTATTGTTGGAAAAAAAGGGGTTTTGGCCTGGTTCAAGCGATGGGTTACTGTGTTAGGCGCAGATATAAGTCTGTGTTAATGGGATAGTAGTACTGCCATTGCCTGTGAAGGTGTCCTAAACCACTAAGTAAAAAGTCACTTTCAGTTTTATAAAGAAAAAAATGTAAAGCATTTCTTTAATTTATTCCTTTCTTGTTCTCTATATAATCATGTGAATCTATTTTAAGTTTTTGAAAATGTTGTGACTGGATGCAGCATTATCAAACTGTTCTACTAATTTCTGTGGTGAGGATGATTCAGTGTCATGTTGGCTTTTAAGAGTTTTATATATAACATGTTTCAGATTAGTGAAATAAAGCAGCCAAGTAAATTTGTACATTTGAGTTTTAAGGTGAGGAGTAGGCAGACACTGGGTAAACTGTGTTTCCGAGTCATGAATAACTGAAGTGGTGTTTCTGTGTTGCTTAGTTACAGCTTCTGTTTAGCTGGCAGTGGAGTTCACTGAAAATATTTTAGCTTCTGCTCCTGACAGCTATAAACATGCATTCACATGTAATCCTCTAAACTCAAATACTGCTAAATGCATGCCTAATATACCTCCTAAAATGTGAGCAATGGACAGATTGCCAAGTTGCAGAGTCAACACTGAACAGCACAGTCATGCTCAGCTAATTATAAGAAGTTTTCACTGGTTGGTCCATTTCTTCAGCTGTTAATAGTCTGCCCTGCCATATGCAGAACAAAGCTCAAGAGTAAACATGAACAATTTGCTAGTCTGGTTGGCAGAAGCCAGGCAGTACTAAGGGCCTCAGGAGACTGATGCTGACTTCCTGCCAGCTTCAAATCTCTGCTCAGCCTCCCCATTTTACCAAAAAAGCTACTTTTCCTTCCAGCCACACTGACAAGGGCAACATGCAGAAGCCTGGTATATGACTAATGCTTACCGAGTGTTACAAGGCTTGAATGGAGGGAAATATGAAACCTTGTGACCCTGACTCAGAATAGCCAAACTCCATCTGCTCTGGAGTTTCAAATGGTAAGATGCCTCTCTTTCTTACCGTGGACATGTTTTGAGGTAGTGTGAGGAATGGTGGTGATTTCAGTCTTGTTCATTTTAAGCTACAAAATTTCATTAAAATAATAATAAAAAAATATATTCTTAACTTTTTTTGGAAAAATTAATCTTAAAGAGATTAAGACAACCCTCAGATTTAAAGCCTAAGTGATGTGTCAGATTTAAATGCGGTTAGAAATCTTAAAGTAACCAGTAGACAAAAGACTTGGTTGTACTGTCTGAAGTTCAAGTAACTTCAGAGTTAAGATAGCTGCAAGAGCACAAAATGCAAATGGAGCAAATGGATCCACTTCGAGCATACAGGCTACAAAGTATTATCATGAGGGGTTGAATGACATACCACACATGCATGTTGTCAGGACTGAAATATCTTTGGCATTTTGAAAGTTGTCAGTTGTTCCACAACTCAAGGAGTTGCATTCAATACAGTGAAATTCTGAGATCCTAGTTTGAAAAATAAAGAGGGACAAATCATAGTGTTTAAAATTAGTGGCTGCTTATTTTGAAAGGATCATATGATCACACTTATCTGCAAATGGGAACTGTGAGAACTACTTAAATACATACAGTTGGTGAACTTGCGGCTGAGACAAACAATTATAACAACATTCTCTGACTTTCTTGGAGTATGAATCATCTTTCACATAGTTTTACATGGTAAAACTGTGATACTTTAAGTCATGATAAAATCAGTATTTATTTATTTATTACACATGACTTTATCTAGCAGGGAAAACTCAGAAACTGCAACTTTTATAAAACTAGAGAAGAATGAACAGGTACTATAGGTTACAGCATATTTATCAGTGGCTGATAGGGCTGCAGCAAAATCTGGTATGATCCTTCAGTTGGTATTTAGTGTGGGGAAACATTATGACAGATACATAAAAAAAAAAATTAATGAGAAATACCACCAATTCCTCCTTACACAAGATAAGTCATCCCAAGCCACTGTCAGTACTCCTGAAGCTATGTGGCTATATCTACACTAGAGGTTGCCTGAAATCTTATTGACATTTTTTCCCTGAAATATCAATATAATGTTTCTTTCATTATCCTGAATACTTAGGTAGTTTTAAAAAGAAAAATACTATAGGATCAATATGTTAGATAGGAAATACTAGTAACAATTCACTGTGATTGTGCCATCCAAATTTCATTCAACTGTTTTGTCATTTCTTAGTATGACAGTTGTCACTTTTGTGCATCTTGTTGGCTTCTTTCAGACTACTGACCAGGGAAATACTAATCATTATGTATCATCTTTACAGGATGGGTTCTTTTTGGCTGAGATCACTGCTTTTTTTTGGTGAAAAATGATTTATTTGTGAAATTAAATAACATCAATTTCTACAATGCTTACAATCACTGACAAAAAATAGGTTTACTAACTGTAGTACCTTTCAGGTTTGGCTCTAATAAACTGTACAATAGTGTCTGAGATTTGTTGTTACTTTTTAAACCATCACCTTTATAGCGATATGACAACAAAAACTTGAAAAGAAGTTACAAAAAGATAGGAATAACCTCCCTGATCACACACAGACCAGCATATGGATACTTGACTCTCCCTATTCAACTGAAATCCAGGGAATTCTCAAATGCTCTAATGCTACAAATGTGTAAAAATTTTCCGAAATGAACATAAAATGTTAATTAGTTTCTGCCTGATTTTGAAAATCATTTGTAGATCCTCTTTGGAGAATTATTTGTTGATCCTCTTAACAGCTAGAATGAAAAGTAAAGCCCGTGTTTGTCTTAGAGTAACTTAGGAATATGCTTCCATAGCCCCATATATTTAAACCAGACAATTATTTCCTAGTTCTGTATTTTTCCATATTCTTTTTCCTTGTTTCCACATTATTTGCAAAAGTGTAGTCTCCTACTGAAAGGCTTTCTAATCCTGCTTTTGGAGGCAGGACAGAAGGTTGGGGTCTTTTCAGATGATTATCAAGTCAGAGCATTCCCAGTGACAGCCAGAGCCCTCTTTACCTCCAGCAAGCTATTGTCCAGCAACTTGCAATCTGATAGGTGTATCTGTCCTCAAACAAAGTCTGATTTAGCTTTATCTAACTTTTCCAGTCTAAGAAGACTTGTTCTTTTTATCAGGAATTGAACAAACCTTGTTTCATAAATGTAGAAATTTATTTTCAGATACTTTGTTTTGAAGAGGATTTCTGGAATTCTCAGCATTAGCTTCTCAACACATTTCTCAGTCAGATGGTCTTTTCATTTCTGGTTTGATACACAGCTGAGCAATTCACTTAAAAGTTCCTCTGTCTACTGTCTGGAAAGCTAAATTTAATTATATTCATAGAGTAAAGAATAAAAGCATGGACCATGCATACTAGTGAATGCAATTCACTTTGCAAATTGTTTTTATGGTAATGTTGAAGAAGGTAGCAGATATTCACTTCGCAGTGGTAGGAACAGGGAGAAAGTTCTGTTTCTTGCAGTGGAATATTAAACAGCAAAACCATTGATAATAATGATAAATATCATCATCATCTTCATAATGATTTTTCTACAAAGTACCACTAAGGTCATCTGGCTGATAAGGTCACTTGGCCATACTTCTAAACTAATTCACAGTCAGTTCCTTTTTTGTTCTTTTTAAGTAACAAGAAATCTAAAACGCTGTTGTTAAGGTTGTACACAAATCCTACATTGTGCACCATAAGGAGATAAGTGGTTTCAGTTAAAACTAAAATTAGAAAAATTAAAATGCCCAAACCAAAGAACAATAGTTAAAATTTCGAAACCAAGACGGAGTAAAAATTCATAGAAAGCAGAAGGAAAGCATTATCAGAAGTGATACAAATCTCATAAGCTTCTTGCACTACCAATGAAGACAAGTGAAGCACAAATACATTACTTCCAAATCCTTCTTGTACAGTGTCTTATAATTGAAGTGTCTGTTATGGCACTAAGTATTCTACCAGAAAATGAGCATAATTTTCATAAACTGTGCTTTTGAAAAAATTGAAAATGTAGAACATAGTATTAGTTAATCTGATTTCCTATTGTAACTGTTGCAAGTGCAAAAGCACCATGCAACAGTACATACAATTTATATCAAGCATGTTAATCCTCTGAGTGCTTGTTAATAGTACCAAAACGCTGGTAATTTTTGTACCTACAAAGTGAATGTGTTTGTATTTCTTGTACACAGCAGCCTTGGGGTGATGGATTACAGATTCCGTTCCACATTCTCCAAAATCCCAAGCAAGATAGTGATGAGCAGCGTTGTCTGTGTCCTGTGATTAGGGTCTATAGCATCTACAAAGCCACTTCTGCATAACTGCCATGGGCGTAACATTTATACTCCACTCCTATTCTAATCTTACTTGGCTTAATGGCAAAACCTGTGTGTCCCTGAGTGCTTTTTCTTGGGCTCTTGGCACAATATGGCAGCAGTGCTGCTAGCTTGGTGTGGATCCCTTGTCAGATTGCTGCTGCGCACTTGCTTCCCAGAAGGATTTGTATAAAACAAAAGTTTTCAAGGTTTTCTTCTTCCTGTGCCCCATCCAGGTATTAAATAATATCTTATGAATAAACGTACATATTCAAAATGAAAAATGGGTACCCATGTCAGCTAGGAGCATGTAACAGGTTTGTGAACATAAGTAGCTCTGGAAGTGAAGGCTGATGGCCCCCTGGAGTGCTTTTTAATACTGAGGCTATTGCATTAGTAAAGTACATAATCAATAGAGGTGGATGCTTCCCACTAAGTATCTCCGCTAAATATAACTGTGTTAAGTCTTCTAGACTCACCAGGGTGCAAACTTAAGAGCCTTACCTTATAAGTAATAAAGTTTACTACTCAAAAGTCACCACTCCACTGCTGCCTAAGATTGTAACTCCTATGTGCTTGAAGAATTAACACTAAAACCCAAGCATGTACCCCAAAAAAGGCTGTGTCATAACATCAGTGCAGGTGCACTTCATCACCAGAAATAATATTGTGACATCAAATATTTTCTTTGTAAAGAACAATACCAGCAAGCTAAAGCCTGAAAATGATTTAGTAGGAAGTGTGTGTAGTGCTGTGGCACTTTTATTTTAGTTTGATCTCACACCATGCTGTCCCTCCTTTCCTTCCTGCCCAATACTATTTTAGCAATATTCAAGGTTTTTAAAAGATCAGGCCAGCAATCAAGAGCCAGGACTTATTTCCATACTACTCACAAATGACAGCTGTAGGGCAAACACAAAATGTCAAGTGATCACAATCAGTGCCTTTTTTCCTACTGAAAAGACTCTTTTTGTATTCACATAGGGTAAACTCAAAGGAAAAGCACATAAAAATGCATTTTCTCTTCATAGTATTCCTTTGGCATGGATAAGAAGTATTTAAAGTACAGCAGATGTGCTTCTGCTGTACAATGGAAATGGAGTCTTTTATAACATCTGTTTAAATATTTTTACTTCAATACATATATAGCTGTAATTGGACAGTGGCATGTTATCCTCTTTGTCTTCTTCCCCAGAAGGAAAGAAGCCCCATGTTAATTTCAAATATTTAAATGTTTTACCCAATTATAATAAGATGACATATTTCTTGGGTTATTGAGGGCAAAACAAAAAAAGTCTTTAAAAACCAAAAGTTGTAAAATTTGCATATTTCCCTGGTTTGTCTGCTAGCAAATATTATCTGAAGCATTTTGGTGTATTTGTGTAATATATTCTCAATAGAAGGATACTGTAACCTCATCTCTTCCAGAGAGTAGGAAGCCTAGAACTAATCAGTTAAAGTGAAATGAGGTGGGTTGATCAGAGGCAACGTATGCTTATACACTATACAGCCCTAAAATCTTTTACATGAGTAAGCCTGAAAAAGATCAACAATAGCAGTGAATCAGCACTTTGCTTTTTTTAAGCTTTCCTGGTATCACGCTGCAACAGAAAGAAATGTATAGTATTGTATCCCTAATCTGATTTTACCCTAGAAAATGTATTAGGTTGTGTAAAAGGCATGCATAAACAAACAAAATTCCCCAAACCTTTTAATTACATTGTTTAGAAACTGTTTTGGTAAAGGTGGGCTAAGAAACTAATGCCATTTTGAGGGCCTAAATGACTCAGGAGAGAAACACAGGTATTTTTATGAACTTCTCTCTTGAGAGCTCTGTGAAGGAGGTAAAGGAGAAGGATGGGCACATGTGCTTCTAAAAAATGTCTAGGGGTGACAATGGTTTCTGATCAGCACATGGCTCATAAATTGACCAGTCTTAGCCCTCATGCTGGGGCTGTGCCACATAACCATCCCTGGGGACTATGAAAACATGAGGGCTGCTGGGTATTCTGAATATCCAGTGTGAGCTGGAAGCAAGCCAAGATGGTTGTCTGAGGGCAATATTGCTGGGCTATACTGAGATCTAGCCTGTACCTCCTGCTGTGAAGTAAAAGAATCACGGGAAATCCTGGAGTGAACTGTCACCAAGGATCCTCTTCCACCCTAGCCCTCTGAGGTACCCAGTAGGTTCATCTTGTCACCAGCATGACCAATGGTAGCTCTGGCAGTACTATCCATGAGAAGTCTGGCAGGTGAGGTCCCAGAATGCTCCCTCAAGTCTTGCTTCATTTTCAGCCTCCCATGGCTGGAATACTTCAACAACTGTACAATGAAGTTTAAACTTTCTAGGAACAGTCATTGGAAGCGAACTCGTGGCATATTGCCTTTCCACAGGGAGCTGAGTGTGCAGGCCCTGACTGGTGAACTACAATGCCTTTCAAGATCCAGGCTTGGAATAATGAAAGATCTATTTCCCATATCTGTTTTATCTCATTTTATTTGAACACGAGCCAACAAAGCACCTTTGTAGCACAGAAAGCCAACAGCGTTCTGGGCTATATTAGGGAGAGTATGGCCAGCATGTCAAGAGATGTGATTATTCTCTCCACCTGGCACTGATGAGGCTGCATCTGGAGTGCTGTGTCCAGTTCTGGGCTCCCAGTACAAAACATTGACTTACAAAGAAGAGCTCAGAAAGGGCAATAAAGATGATTAAGGGACTAGAGCATCTGACATACAGGGATAGACTGAGAGAGATGGGACTGGTTAGCCTGGGGAAGAGAAGACTCAGAGGGAATCTTATCAATATTTATAAATACTTGATGGGGTGGAATACAAAAGACAAAGCCAGACTTCCCTCAGGGACATCCAGACACAGAAATAGAGACAAAAGGCACAATCTGAAGTGTAGGAAATTTCACTTTAATGCTAGAAAAAATAATTATTGTAAAGGTGACTGAATAATGGAACAGGTTAGATTGAATAGAACACAAACACAGAAATCAAAATGTCAAAAAATGGTAATATGGAATGAAGCCCTGCCTTGTCAGGAACAAGTTGTGGCTATGGGATGCTAATACAAGCTGCCAGCAGTTGTGCAGTATTTTGTCACTTCTCTTTACTTTTTCAGGAATGCTTCCAAATACTAGATATTGATGAGCCCTTAGGTCAATGAGGAGGTACTTCCTCGCTGCATTTCTTGGCTGCGTTTAGAAACCCAACTTCTGCTTAGTGCCAAAGAGGTCTTTTGTCTCCTGTTACTTCCCCTGTAGTAACATTATTTTTGCTTTATCTGCATGGAATTTTCTAAATGAGATTTTTCTCCACTGTCCTTGAGAAATTCAGATCCTGTACAAATTTGGAATCAATGAACTTCTGACCCAGCAATCTCTTTTCTTTCCAGTCTGATGCTCACCTCTTGCTCTCCTTTTGTGGGGGCCTCTTATTTGTTTTTTCTCTTAGCTTTTATTTATCTACTCTTCCCATGTTTCCACTATGAAAGAAGCATTAGAAGAATGGGCACATCAAGATAATTTAAGAGCTGCTGTCAGGCATGAACGTTGCTAATTTCAGGGGACAAGGAAGAATTTGAAATGCAGGCTCTTTCTTCCATCAGGAAAATCAGAGAACACTGAAGACAACAGGGCATCTCTGTAAAGATTTGCTGTATGTTGTACAGTCTTTGCTTAAAGCTTTCAGATTTGTATAACTTTTCTTTAGAAACAATAACACTTACATGTGAAAAACCCCCAATACTTCAAACTAGGTATTTATTGGTTTTATGCTACTGTTTTGCCATTAACATATTTCTAATCATTCAGGTCTCCTCTTGGTTTTTTTTCACACGAGGTAGCACCTCACGACTGCAGTTTAACTGCGAGGCTGCTATAGCTGGGTTTCCTGTTACACAACTTAACAACCTGGTTTTTAACCAACAGCCTGTACCAGCCAGGATACAGCCCACAGCCATGACAGATTCCTTTCCCACTTACTAACTTGTTCGCTTTTTATTCCCATCCAGAATACATTACTAGGGCTGCCTGTGCTGTATTCAGCTCACTCTTTAACCATTTGATTTGAATTATTTGCATATGTAAACCTGCAAGCAAACTTATTGCAAGGTGTATTTTCAAAGCTATTGAAAAGAAGACCATAAACATTATGTATAATCTGAGATGGACTGTATCATTTTTACTGCATAAATAGATGAGTCATTTTTTTCTATCTTGATGGATTTGCTTAATTCCATGATTTGATTTTTATGGGTGTGTGTTGGTGCCCCCAGCAGGCTCCCAGAAAAAATAAGTCTGTAATGCTGTGAACCAAACTTTGCAGAAAGAATTAACTTGTTTAGTGTACTGTGAAGAACAGAATAGCTGCACTGAATGTATATGTAGCTGCTCAATGACTTACTATATAAACCTGATGTCATATGTGAAAGAGCTTTGACAAAGCTTTTTAGAAGTGTTTGGTTTGTGATATGGACAACATTTTACAGAACTCAATTTTACAAACAAGGAATCAGTGGGACAGCTAATGTTGCTCACTTCTATTTAAAAACAACAGGCACTGGGAGCTAGCAAGGGAAGGCTATTGAAATTACCTGTGAACCACAGGACAAGAAATTTATTTGCCAGGAATCTAAGTACCATGTCCCTTTTTCCCTTGAAAACCTCTTAATTCTAAGGAGAGGTGTGGTACATAAATAAAACTCTAATGCTAAGAGGTTGTTTCATGAATTATCATGAAGGAGCTCAGAGGGACTGCAGTCAACTGATTTGATACTACATGTCTCTTGGGCAAAGCAAAAGCTTTGTTTTTTAACCTATGCATCAATACAAAAAACACAACTGAGACGATAATTATAAATAGATATATTTGATTTCTGAAACTGATTGCTAAGAGAAATGGGGAACAGAGTTTAGGAAAAAAAATCTCCTATAGCGATGAAGTTATGTTAAAACTGAAATCTATTTTAATTTAACCTGGAAAAATCAATATGAAAATAAGGGACCTAAGGAGATTTACCTTCTACCCATTACAGATTTTCTTGTTGAGCTGTCATCTATGGGGACATAGTGACCACAAGGATGTTTAATGGGTACCCTGCTGCTAGGAATTCCCAGGCTTTCCCTCAGACTCCATCCAGTAAAATGATAAAAACTAGTTATTTCATAATAACAAATTATGATAGACTAATGGCTCCAATAGAAGCTGTAGCAAATGTAGGGGCAGACCACAAACTCATGCTCTTTCTGTACATCCATCTGTACGTAGTGGAGAGAGCTGACACTGAGTTGTAAAAATAAAACTTGGCCCCAAAAGTTAAAAATATGTTCATCTGTATATGCAGCTAAGCAAAACCACCTTTCCTTTCAGCCTTTGATGGGAATTTATAATTGTTGAAATACAGAAAAACTGGCAAGGAAGGATAAAGGAGTAAGGAATTACACATATAGACAATAAGAACTTACATTTGCTTTTGTACCTTGCATGAAAGAAAGAATGAATAATTACAATACAATGATTAATTCTATTAGCCGTGGTAAGCTAAGTATGTTCCAGAGGCAGAGCAGGGTGGGTAAGATACACTGGAGTTTCTAAGCACATGCTGTTGTGTTACAAATCAATACCTGTATGGCCACATCAGGCCCAGAGGCAGCACAACTGCTTTCAGGCCGTGAGGAGCTGAAATACTGTACCTCTCAGGCCCCTGTCAGGACCTGGAAAGCCAGTCTGTCACTCCATGAACCCTATTCCTATGACTGGGTATGAAGCCAGACTCTTGACCGCATCTGTGATTCAGCCCAACTAATCAGTTTGATTTGGGTCTGTTAAGAAGCACTGATGCATCTGCCCTGTACTCACATAGCACGGAGCATGATGGCAGGCTGCATGGGTCTAAGAGTGGCATTAAGTTCTACTGCCTCCTGAAAGTTTTACAGGAAATGTACATAGTAAGGTCTGAGTTCCAGCCTGCCTTGTATCTTTGGCAACTGCAAAGAATTTTCCTGGTGTTTATAATGTTGAAAATCCTTATGTTGTTCTGAGTTGCACATACAAAGTTATGTTTAAACCCTGTATGTTGTTGTGTTTGTAGATCTAGCCACTAATAAATTAAAAGAACATTTATGTAAAGCATTGCACCTTCAAAGAACTATACATCATCAGTTAATTAATCTTTGCAATACTCTTGTGACTAAGAATTTACTGTTTATTTCCATAGACTTTATTTCCCCTGCAATATAGGATTCTGAGATTCAGCATTCTGTTCCCAGTCCAGATACCCAGGTCTTGACATAACTGTGGAAGTGGACTAAACATAATAGCTCCATTTATACCTTCCCCTCGTCATCTAGTTTTGTAAGACTGGAAGAATTTGACAAAAATCTTATGGAGGAAACCCTATTCAAAATCAAGCAGTTAAAGTAAAAATATTACACCTATGCATACCCATAATGTTGTCAACATTAATAATTTGGAGTATATTTATCTGAGTCTTTTTAGAATTAATCTCAGGATATGGGCTCAGATTTCAGGTGTGCAAATCAAATGACCATATGTTCAAAATGCAACTCGATAGAAAGGCTTTGATATTGCCATAAACCAGAAAAATGTTTATAGTGCTTCTATGTAACATGATGTTAAACCTGTGCCAACGAATAATACAGAAGGTGATTGCTGCATTATGTTTTCTTAACGAGAAATGGTATTGCAGAATCATTGTAATTCATGCTATGAATTTGAGAGTATTTTGTTTCAAGAAGTATAAACTAATACATCCCTCCTTGTGCTGGCTCTTGCTATGATATGGACAGTGCTTTTATTTTACATTCATTAGGAAGGACAATGTCAAATAAGGATAGGTCAAATGATGCAGAATACAGCACTATATGTAATGAATAAGCGGTTCTTTGTTGTTTAGAAAATATGCGTAACTAGTAAGATATATACAAAATTGGACATATGCTGTAAGTCCAATTACTGCTCTTGCTTTCAGGAATTTAGGAAACAGTTCTGTTCCTGCTGAACGTAACAGCAAACTGCCAACTAATTTTAAAGAGCCCAGAATCTTAACTTTATTGATTCACATGAACATACCTCAGTGGTGTTTTCTCCACCTTACACCTGTGCTCATGCTACTCTTTCCATATTGGACACCATATGTTTTATTTCCCGTACATCTGTTCCTTACAAGTTTATCTGTATCTATTTTGTTGTTGGCAACACTGAGATCTTTTCAGGAATAGTGCTTGATAGAGCTATCATTGGAAGTGTTTTCTGAATGATGGAGGCGGAAAGGCTTGTGCTGTCAGGGAATTTCTGAAGAAGGTGCTCTGAAGGGAACTGGGGAGTTGTCCTGAATCAGTGAGAACAGGAGCAAGAAAGAGAACATGGAATGATGCAGAAAAGTTAATTTGGGAAGGATGTCCTTACTTGTTCTAAAAACCCCTTTACTCTTTCATTATATGCTGGGTTTAAGGATTAGCATTGGAAAGGAGAATCAATATGTTACTTATAGGCTTTACAGGACAGTCTTTGGTTTTAAGTTTGTACATCATCATATCTTTTGCAGCCCCCACAGTATACAAATCCTGAAAGAACTCATATGCAGGTTTCTCTGTCTTTATTCCACTATATGCTGATTAATCCTTTGAAGTCAGTAGGTGTTGTGTATGTACAACTGAATATACGTTTTGGTTCCTACAACCTTAACCACACTGAATATGACACTGCTGGATTCTAAGCATGCATCATAGTTCTGTCAGTCTCAATCTTACTTCCAGCACTTCTGAGTGATACATTAGTTTAAACTATTGTTTGAGGTAGAATTTATGTCCTCATTCTGGACTTATGCTGATTAATTTGGGTTCCATATAGCAACACAAAACATGCTTATAATCAGCTTAAGTGACAAACTTGAGATTCCTCTTAAGAAAGCAAAACTTAACTGTTTTAAAGCTGCTGGAGCTGGCCTTATCTTACCTTGTCTCCCAGTTGTATTTTAGGATTGTAGTCAATGCCTTGTGCTATCAATTAGATTCTGTACAGTCAGTCTGAATTAGAAGAATTCTGAGGCTGAGCAATACTTCAACAGACACAGGAATCAGCAGAGTACATTGATGGCTGGTAAGCCAGCTGTTTCCCCTAGGTACTCTTTTGAACAAAGATGGCCAGAACTGAGGACTGAGCTTCTGGGGTTTTGTGTGAGTTTGCTTTGAAATTAAATTGTTTTATGATGCCAATAGGCAGGTTACATATTCTGTGTCCACTAATTCCTCACTATATCATAATTGTAATCTCGTTAGCATGGAGTATTATACATAGTATCCAAAACTGCTTTAGAAAATAGGGCAGCCCCTACTGCTGTTTGTTTTAACAGTATTTTGTAGTTGCTTGAAACTTCTAAAAGTCCTTGATATAACTAGTAGTATAAAGAGGTTTCCACAGGAGCCTCTTTTGTACCCTATTACTGTGTAATGCACACCTTAATTAATAGAGTTAGTAATTTTTTTAAGCTTTAACAACTGTCATTTAATCTTTTGGATCAAGTTTTTCACAGCAGGCTCCTTTCTGAGGGGAAATTATTTTCCAGGAAGATTTTAGCAAGAGCTCTTTGGCTGATTTCTCGGGTTTTGTGGCTTAATGGCTTCTGCATGGCCCTGTCACTCCTTTGTAAACTGTGGAAAGTTAAAAGGCTAGTTGATATTTCACATACCTCAGCTGGCAAACCTCCATTTCCCAGCAGCAATCTCCTTTGAAAGCAGCTGCCATTCCAAATTTTTGGCTGCATAATCAAGTCTCACAAATCAGATTCTAAAAAGTCCCATTAGCCTTCTGTTCAACAGGGATAGATTAAACCTGAAACATTATTGTGGAGTTCCACAAATGCTGAAAAAGAAGGATCTGTTTCTGAAAAGGATATTTTCACACCACTGGTCATTTTAATGATGCATAATCCTTTATTTTTTCTCAGGTGAAATTTCATAAAAGGTATAATAGAAGACATATGTAGATATAGGTGAGACTAAGCGTAAGTGGATTTTTGGCCATTTACAGTCCTGGGCCTCAAATATCTTTTGGGTCTTCTTTCATACCGGTGCATAGCTTAGAAAAGTAATGAAGAATGGGCACTATGAGGCACCAGTAGGAGATATGGTCCCTACACTAATGAAGTGTGCTTCAGCATTTTCCTTCTAGCACATGCTCTTACTCACAGGTGAATGAGCACTTGACCCCATTAACACAAGGCCAGTACTCCCAAATGATGTTTCCTACACTTGTTATGGTCAAAATCCTCAAGAGTCACAGGATAATCTGAATTCTATTTAACTTGTTGTCATGTGAGATACATACTGCTCATTTGGTACATTTTATCTCAGGAGAACATGCGCTGACCTGGAGTCCAGGATTTCTGATTTCAGTAGCCAGGAGCTCCTGACATTTCTGTGCAGTTTGGAGACCCTTTGTTGACACAGGCTGATATCTGAACCAATCACATATTATTCCCTGCTGCTAAATTTCACTGAGAAGTTTCACACGTCTTAATCAGAAAGCTACATGATTGCTCATAGTCAACTGCCAGAGGTATATTTTGTCTGTCTTGCTCTAACTGCTCTCTAATTGAGACACTTCTGAATGAAGTATGGATATACCCTGGGTTCCTAGCCCACTCTGGGCCTGTCTAGCTCGCACAGTCCACAAGGTGTTAAACTCTCATTTAATGGTTACTCCACAAAAAGGTACATGTGATATCTGCCCACAGCCAGGCAATGGAGCAACCTCCCCTTTGTGCCTATAGGCCTTGCATTTTTGAGAATCAATAGCATTAGTAACTGCAGAGGACTGTCCCAAGGCAGGTAGGTTGCTTGGTCAAGGGTAGGTTCATGAGCACAGACAAAAGGTTTTCACAAGTTGCATCCCGGGAGAGCATTCCAAAGGTCTTGTTCGTTCAGACTCAGGCTATTTTGTCCTAGCTGTTCACTTTATCAAGGAAATATTCCTGCTTGCTACCTTTTATGGAGGCCTAGCCTGTCCTCTAGTGGTTGGGTCATTAAACATTATACGGCTGGGAGAGAACTTGACAAGGGGTAGCTTGAGTGAACACTAAACAGTTGCCATTGCTGTTTTGCTGACTGAGCTACACTGTTGCTATGTACAAAACTGCTGGCACTGGTATGTGTAATGCTGTTTGTGTCAGTGAAACAGCCCGTGAGAAAAGATAAAGGCCTACAGCTAAGAGTGATTTCTGGCTCCTTCTTAGACCCGACGCCAGTTAAGACAGAGGAGCATCTACTGCAGCTTAAACTGGGTTGAGAGGAAAAGGGTAGTAAGGACTGCCTTGTGTGATTGCTCTGGAGGGAAACTATAATTATGTGGAATAATGCAATGAATGTTTTTTAATGGAAGTACAAAATCAGTGAGCTTTATTGATTCATCTATAATGTACATAACAGGCTATAAATCATTAATTTGAGAATTTAGTGTTTCTTACATTTGAAGCTCTTGTTCTGTTGGCTCCCAAACACTCACAGACTGAGGAATTAATAGCATTGATTTTCCTTAAGTAAATTGATTGCTTAGATGCAAGAATTTCTCCTCCCCCCCCCCCCCCCCGGCTATTGCAAAGGAAGAGCTGCAGCTTTGATTGCACTGACTGGCAGCCTATGCTATTCTTCTGGCATGTATTTTAATTTCTTTTAAGGCAAAATGAAAGTATTGTCTTTTGTGGCATTCTCCTCTGCTATGCCAATTTCTTAGCTGTATTCTGTTAGCAAAAGGGATTTTTTTTAGATACAATTCCTTAGATTTTTCAACAGATTGGTCAGTGTCCTGATGTTAACATTTATTTCTGTTAAATTGCTGAAGAAGCTGTGGCAGCATTGAGGCTGTTAAAAGCTAGATCTGAAATATGAAATGTAAGAAAATTACACTTGGTACAGCAAGAGACTAGAACAGAGGGCAGAAAAAATAGCCCATAGAGCACTGTAAAAGGTACTGGCAGACTATCAACATTTGAATTAATACTTTGTGTCCACACTGTAAAGCAGACAGAAGTTACAAGCCTAAAGGAAGGCACAGCTTCACTTTACTATCTACACGCAACCCCAAACATCCTGCTGAGATTTGTGGAGCTTCCTACCTTTCTCCCACGCTACTCAAGGCAGGTTGTGTTGGCTGCAAGCTGAAGCTTATAGTTATACACAGATTACTTGGGAAGATATGATCTAGATCCTGAAAATATTTTGTAGAAAATATTTCACTTAGAACTTTGCAAAACAGGGAGACAGGGAGACCTGCTGCTCTGCATTCCTTCCTCTGCTCATCACTTTTTAAATCACATATGCATTATCACACTTAAAAAACCTGCATCTTGAAGGCCATGCTATCACAACAGAAGGGTGTGGACGGTTTCATCGTATACGAGACTCACCTTTTTTGTACTGTGTTGAGTTCCTTCCAGTTGTTAAATCCTATTCAGAGGTTGTAATACACAGCTCATTTTTCACCTACAATAAACCAGAGTCTTTAGGACACAGTTTTATGCGAGATGACAGGATGGACAGCAGTCCCTGAAATGTGGACTTCACCTTCCTTCCACTCAGCTGCTGTGGGCTTACTACCAGGGGATGTGTCACACAGGGCTCCGGGGAGCTCCTAAAATACTCCCGAGCTGCTTATTATAATTAAAAAGCGTGCATTTCCTCCACCCCCCAAACCCAGTCAAGGACATCTCTGGTGTAGCAAGGGCAGAGAGGACCACTAAGCTGGGCTCAAGTGTGCGCACTGAGGAGCTCACGAAAGCCCGAGGGGGACGACTCCACCTTCCAGGAAGGGAGTAACTCCTTTCATCCCCCTCCCCGGTCGCTACCTGCCGGCTGCGGGTGCCTCGGGAGGCCGAGGCGGCGCCCGCTCACAGCCCCGCCGCGGGCCAAGGCTGGCGGCGGGGAGGCGGCCCCACAGCCCCACAGCGGGCAGGGCGGGCGTCCGCGGGGGCCTGGGCGAGCCCATCGCGCCGTGCGCGGAAGGAGCGAGGGAGGACGGGCGGGCGGACCGACCAGCGGGCGGGCGGCCGGGGGGAGGCGCCGCCAGACGGGTGCGCGGCGACCTGATCCCTGTCCAACATGGTCGCCGCTCACACCTCCCATTCCTCATCCTCCGGCGAGTGGATCGCTTGCCTGGATAAAAGGTATCGGCACCTTCACGGGAGCTGCTGCGGAGGGATGGTGTGTGCATGCAACCTGCCCCCTGCATGCGTACGTGCGCGCATATATGTATGTATGTATGTATGTATGTATGTATACGTGTGTGTGTGCGCGCGCTGACAGCCGCTCCGCATCAGATCCTGCCTTACATAAGGAGGGTGCAGGTGGGAAGCAAAATGCCCGCAGGAAGCAGAGCAGGGGCAAGCGGGCAAGATGAGGGCTCTTTCTGCTCCGTGGACGCGCAGCTCCCACTGGGATAACTGCTCACCGCCGGGCTCCGCTGCCCGGAAAATGTGCACGTGGTGGAGGAGGGGGAGCTCCAGGGCGGGGAGAGGGCGCTGCGGCCCAGGGACCGCGTCCGGGAACCCGCTGTGCGGCCATGGCAGACCCGCTTCCCGCCGCGTTCGTGCCCCAGCTCGCTCTCCTCCTCGTCTCACAGCCCCTCACCTCAGCACACCGGCTCTGGCCTCATACTGTCTCGCCTCACAGACCCTCACCTCAGCGCACCGGCTCTGGCCTCGCCTTGCCTCTCCTCACCTCAGCGCACCGCCCCCTGTCCCCCCACCTCACATCTCCCAGCCCAGCCGCCTCACAGGTCGGGCGGGAAAAGACAGACCCTCGCCTCAGAGCGCTCCGTGGCGCAAGCAGGTTGCAGGACTGTTAGCCGGAGGCGGACATAAACACAAATATTTGCTCTGAAAGGCGGCCGCAGGCTCCTCTCAGTGGTGTCCTGGGGGCCTGCGGCTGTCCCCCCGGGCTGGCGGCAGCGTTTGCTGCGGGTGAGGCGGAGTTGGGCGCCAAGCACCGTGTGGGTGTGAGTTAGGGCTGGCTAACGTGTGCTTACTTCTAAAAATACAGGCAGATCATATATATATATATATATATATATATGTACATACATATTTAAATTTGGAGTTATTTCCCCGGGTGTTGCAGCAAAAAGTCTCGCAGTGTCGAGTTACACGGTGGGTGGTTTGAAAGTCCTTTGCGGTATTCCTCCATTCAACGCTTACTGTGTTAGTTCAGAAGTGATTTGGTTTCTGAGCTCTCATTGTGTCTCCTGTAATCTCGGAAAATAGTTGACAAAAATTTAGATCATAAATATGCTATACAAGTAAATAAAGTTATTGGAGGGAATTCACTTACGTGATGTAGAGAAGTTTACTGAGCAGCATTAACCAGCGTTTGACAGTGCCATTTGGGGCTTCACCGTGAGTAGGTGTCTTTGTGTACACAGAAGGAACCATCCTCTTCTCATAATTTCTCCCATTTCCAGGTAACCTCCTAGTGTTGCAGGGCTGCACCTCTAATTAGTTTTTCCTTAGTCCATGCAGCAAGCTGTAAGAAGTTAATGGAACTTTTGGTTTAGATACTGATCTAGATGCTGATCACTGATCCCCCCTCTGTAACATGGGACAAAATAAAAGTAGGCTAACCTTTTAGAGGTTAAATAATATGTATAAAATGTTGAAAGTTTTCTAAATGTAAATGCAGACAACTGGTGATGGTAACATAGCCATATAAAAACTGAAGTAAAGCAGGGGGCCTGATTCTCTGCTCTGTGAACTGATATTTGGCAGGTGTGAAGAAGCAGAGTGTGAGCCCTGGTATTTTTAGATAGATGATCCTGTCATTTCTCAGGTTTCTTAAATGCAATACATTGTGAGATCTGAATTGTAAACTAAAATTCAGAGGTTCCTGCTTAGTGAGGTGCATAGTCTTGGGGGGTTAATGATGATTTTGGGAAACACATGTGAGGCATTTAATTTAGAAATCTCTCTGCCATTATGTTTGCATGAAATTATTTTGATGACCATTTTTATAATGGGAATTTCATTACAGCTACTAAGATGAAACTTTTCCTTCCCCTTTTGTTACTTCGTGCTAGTAGCACTAATTTCTTCAGTGGAAAGAATCAGTTCCAGGTGTCCTGAAGGGATTGTGTATTATTGTCCTCCTTTTCCAGAAGGCAATCTGGACGTAGGACAAACCCAGGACATGAGAGGTGGTAATTTGTTTCCTGGTCTCTGTCATGCTTTGTTTTGTGATCATAGGAAATACACTTTTTGTTCTGTTTTTCTATTTAAAACATGCAGTTAAAGTTATGTTGGAAAAGTACTATAGGAATCTAAGTACTATTAGATAAAGCGTTTTTTTATTTGCACACTTGTGTTTGTAGAGTATATTTCTTTTCTGTAGATGATCTATCAGTGTACTCATTTGAATTATTATGTAATTTGTATATATTTTAGGCCTTTAAAAATCTTACAGCATTTTCTAATTGTGTGGATTCTGTAAATATAGGATCATTTAATGAGTCAGTTCTCTGTAGGATACCATGTGTTTATTAAATAATAAATATAGGCTTAACATGTTTTAGTAAATATATTTTCGGGAGGAAGACAGTTCTAAGACTGGAATGCTTTAGAATTTTAGGTGAGCCTCAACAAAAACAATTAAAATTGCATATAATATAGATTATCCAACTTCATTCTTAAAAAAAAAGAGAATGAAACTCTCAATGGGAATAATAAAATACATTATATACAGAAATTGTGTGTTTTGTATATGTTCTTCATGTTTTTCTCTACATCACATATAAAACTTTAACTACCAACATCCAAAACAGGAGCACATATAAAAGTGAAGACCCACCAAAATATTTCTGGAGAAACATTGTTACTGTGTAGGCCCTGTGGGCTGGGACCACCCCTGCTGCTTTGACCACGGAGCTTCCATGTGTTGCTACTAACCACAAAAGCCAAAGATCAGCACTTGAAATCAAATACACAGACAGTATTAATATATAAAGTCACAGTGCAAAGGCAAGGAAAAGCAGGAACAGAAAATTTCAGAGCACTGTGCTTTATCAAGAATGTATTATTTTTGCAGTCAAGAGAAAGGATCAGCAGAGAGCGAATACATCCCAGTTGTACCTGGAGATGTAAATAATTTTTCTTTTCGGGAAATCAGGCCTTTTATCTTTGAAGCAAACAGTTGCCTTACCACTGATTTCCTAGGGAGCAGGCGCATGCCTACCACCTTAGCATTTTTCTCTATGTCCGATCTGCACAGAATTAAAAGAAGGTTGCTGATTTCTGCAAGTGTGTATAATTAGCTTAGGAACAATGTATTCTCTCATGGTTTCTTTAACACCAAAGACTGACTAACCAGAAAATTTCCATGTTGACATATCTTCACTGAATGGTAGATGAAGTTTTTTTTTACGTAACTATTATTTCTCTAAACCTGATCACAGTTACAAACTCAGGTAAGTGTTTTAATTAGACTGAAATACAAACTTGTTAATGATGTACAGCATTCACAGCAGTCAGAGATCCTAGGCTTTCATACCTGCCTCTGGGATCTTGTCTTTTTCTCTGTATTAAAATAACCATCAGTGCCTAAGCTGACTGAAGGAGCAGATCACAGAGCAAAGCATGTAATTTTGCTAGCCTGTTGTGCTAAGAATGTTGTGATCTTTGGTCAGCTATTTATAAATTATTTAAATATGAATGGGTGTTTCGAGGAGATATTGCATGTACTGAGTTTTTATATCCTTGTCATCCTTGTTAGACTTTCGACTTGAATCATTTCCATCTAGCAAAACCAAAATAACACATACAGGATAGCATCTCAGATCTGCACCCTAAGCCAAGCTCCTATAGATTTGAGTGTGAATTCAGACTGAAGCTATGTAGCAGCAACATATTTGAATTAGGTTTTAGTTTATTGTAACATATATTTGAGATGTAAGTTGTCTGTATGTGCTTAGTAGTCAACAGCTCTTTTGTGAGTATACAGATATACTCACAGATATACTACAGATACATGGGCTAGAATGAGGAACTGATATTCTGAAAGAATTGTTGTGAAAGAAATATGGAGACTGTCATCTTCTGTAACCTACAATTATGTCAAAGGTAATGGGATATAGATTTACATTCAGGCAATATTGTGAATATTTTGCAATTGCTTTATGATGATATTTTATTTAATTTTAAAATCTATTATTATGCAATTGGTAAAACTTAACACTGACATATATATTTTAAATTTCCACTGTTGCTTTTTACTTATAACAAATCCATAGAAATAACACTACCATTTTCATGTACAAAATCATGGACATACACTGCAGCTGCTATTGACCTCTGTGCTTGGCATTTTCTTTCTGTATGTAGCTTGTATCAAGTCTGTGTGGGGATGTATCAGCAGCAAGCACTGTGGTGGGTGTGGAAACTTGGAGACAGAGCAGTATAGACATAGCCTAAATGCTTTTTAGCGCTCATGCAAAGGTGCAATCTTCTGAGAGTGATGAATAATAACAAATTTGTCTTTCCACATCATGCAGCTCATTTTGTAGTCCAGTGCAAAGGTGGAGTCTTTAATGAATGTTAAAAAAGTCCTTTTTCTTTCAGTATCTCCTAAGAGAGACCAAAATAATTGTTAATACAGCTTGCCATAAGCTTGTAGGTCTGTGCATTTTACTGAATGTATGAATTTAGAGTAAGTCACAGTGAGACCAAGAGTTGTATTCAAAACAAATTGCAGCTTTTTTTTTTCTCTGCTCATGGGTTTAGGCATTTCTAGTATCTGCTCCCTTTTGTTACATGTGGTTGTAGTAAGTTACACACTTGTTCTATAGACAGGTATTACAAGGCAAAGAAAGTGATTGCCCTAGTATGCACGTGTATAAACATTGTCAGGGCCCACCAGAGCAAACTAGCATGTGCCATATACCTATTAGGTCATGATATTTCAGATTTAGTTGGTAGTCTTGTGGAGTGGCCACATGATTGGTGTGGTACTTGTGTAAGTTTTCTTTTACCAGATAATTCTGGAAACATGTCTAAACTGTCATTGCCTGACTTATTTCTGGCAATTTCAATTATTTCAGTTGTTAGGATCTGATCTCTAAAATCCTGTATTCTGAGCATATAAGTTTCTTTTATTACAAAACCTCATGTTCCATCAAAGAAATTAAACCCCAACACACCACCTGATTGAAACCATGCCCTCAAAATCAGGTGAGCACCAGATATTTTTCCGATAGATACAAGTATTTTTCTTACCCAGGGTGACATCTATTTTCATCTGCATCTTACAGTTTGCTGCATTTAACAAGCTCATCGTTCTTGCGATATTTTCTTTGTTCTGTTAGTGTTTTCTGCACTTACTACTCCTTTTGCTTTATCAATATCCTCAATGAACATTTCCTAAACTCACTTTCCACTTCATTTTTGAATTCAACAGTTGTCAAAATGTATGCCAATGTAATACTGTAGAAGTTATTTCGTAGTTGCTGTAAGCTTTAAATTTACGTTAGCTGTAACAATGCAGGTCCCAACTAGGTGAAGGTACATTTAGCATAGAGTATTGGTGAATGCCAGTGGCCAGAGTTCGAATCACTTGTGCATATTGTTCAATTATAAATTTAATTTGCAGTGTATCTTGGAGTCTGTCTTCATATTGAAGTTCTTTTAATGTCTATTATGAAACTACAGTGCTGGTTAATGTAATTTCATCCAGATCTGCTTCTCTGAAATGGAATTTTAACTGTCCTGAGCTCCAGTTCATGTTTATGAACGTTAGAGGGTTTATTCACTGAGGTTTAGTCACACCTTGGTTGCAAAGTATGCACCACATATAAAAATTTTCATAAATGAAGGGAAAAAACTTTCCTTGCAATTTTATTTCTTTTCTTGAAGTATTTTGTCTTTTTAAAGAACATATGAAGGTGAAAATTGTATTTTTTTAATGTTTTGTTTCCTGTTATAGCTGTATTGTTCAGGTAGTGTAAACTTGAGATAAACCTTTATGAATATCATTACTTAATAAATACATTTTTGCCTTTCCACTGTTTATACAGATCTAAAAATTGATTTAGTGGAAGGATTCATAATTCGTAGAGCAGAGTAAGTATAGAAATGAAATGCACTTGATTGCTCTGTCTAGCCCTCCAATAATTTTTCAGTGCATTGGCCAAAATGAGCTGAAGGCACAAATACAATTGAGTCCAGTAATAATGAGGTGAGTGTGTAGGTAAAAGTGAGTCCCTCATATTTCCATTCTTTTGGCCCTTACTGAGGAAGACAGAACTGTTACTACAAATTCCGTAAGTGCAGCTATCACCCAGTTGGTCTACATTTAACTGGCTGGTCAGTAAGTACCTGTGCAGATCAGGATTATTTACAGTATTTCTTGTGCCTTGCATAGCAGGACATGAGAGATTATTGCAGGGGTTCTGAGTGTAGGTGACAGTAGTAATTGGTTGGAAACTGAGCATCAGCAGTTGTTCTTGTGTTGCTTTTTTTTTTTTTTTAAATTAACTCTGGAATGGTTTGTATGGGTAAGAATCTTAGGGAACAGACTTTAAAGAGTATTTTATTTCTTGTGTGTCAGAGGAAATGTGAAAACTGGAATCCCAAAGTCTCACAGAATGGAAATCAAAATAAAATAATTGTAATTTGATTATTGTTTGAAGGCTTCATGTTGAGGCTTTTGCCATGACAAGGGAAAGTTGAAATGTGAATTTTGAAAACATGGATTTGGTAATACTACTGTAACAAGTGCATAGTGCCTCTTGGGGAGAATTGCTTGCTTTCTGTCTCCATGGAAGTAATCCCTTATCTGGACATTCAGATTAAAAGTGACTTCATTTATATTTAGCATTTAAGTCTCTTACCACAGGTCTAAGGTGCTTTGATATGCCACTGGTATCCCTGTCTTAAACTTGTCTTTCTCAAAAAGAAATTGAAAGTCAAAGAACCTGGAGGAGAGAGGTCCTGCTCTCACTAAGGGAAAATAGTATCTTGATACTGGTATTCTTCTCATCCTCCTGCTTTATTTTTTAGCGTGTAAGGAAAGAGTAGGAAAAGTACAGATAGCATAGAAGAATGATCTGTTTTCAATGGTATTCCTTGCTGTTTTCTCCTTGCTCATGTTTCAAAGCAGAATATACTTTAAAATACTATTAAAATTCACCAAATGGTCCATGGTAGTGATTACTGGTACTTTAGAATTTGCCTTTGCATCTTTGAATAGATGTTTTGGTTTTAACCCAGAGATGAGCTATTTTTATTTGTCTATTACATAGTATGTTGCTGTGTTTTCTACAAACAGCCTCACCAGTGGAACAAATGCATCATATCTGACCATCATCTGTGGGCTGTTCATTGCTGTCTGAAATTAAATGTTGCCCTTTTAAAGAGTTGAAAAGACCAGGGGAAGGAAATAGACTTCAGTGTTTTCATTCAGTTAGAGCAGGGTTCAGATTTTTTAACAGATGGTCTAGAAATAAACATTTGAAAATTCTAGAGTCATCTTTGCAAAGATGGTAAAATTACGCATCTTCTGTTTTTTCTTTTTCAAGTGTCAAACCAATTATGAGGAAGAACCTAAAAAAGGACATATAGCAGAGAAAGTAATAGGTTATAGTTAGATAAACTTGATAAAGACAAAACAAAAACCTCCAACTTATTTCTTACTTGTAGGTTAACAAGTCTTTCATAGCATAAATGAACATTCAATTATTTAATCTTAACATCATCAAAATAGTTTCTTTTATAAAGCTATACATGCTACACAGGAACAGGAATACTTGCCCAAAATGTGTAAGTGAGGAATTGTAGCAATTATTCTCTGTCTGTATTTAAACTTTGAGCTTGAATAGTCTGTATTTAAAAATATGAAATAGCCTTTTGAATATACACTTTTGGCAGATTTTTATTTTATGATCTCCTTTTCCAGATAGTCAAGCAGACATTGTCAATAAAATTGTTTTATCTCTCTAAAATACATGCCTAAAATCTTCACAACCAAGTCAATCAGGGGTAAAATATCATTTAAAGAAACCTTATTGACCTAATTGAATAGAGATGTATAACTAGCATTGATGCTGTCACTTGTATATATATGCTGTGATGTTGTACTGAAAAAGTGGAAGGAGGAGATAGGTAATGTCTTGTGTGAAAACATTACTGCCAGATAAAACTTACTGTGCTTTGAAGAGGTAAATTAGTAATAAAACTAAGGAGTTGAATAAAGTGCTCAGTGGTCAAACAAAGCATAAAGGCTTGTAGGGTAGTGAAAATAAATTAAAAACTCTTACTGATTATTTTGTAGCTCTGCTTTGCAACACTGGAAATGCCCACCTCAGTTGAGCAACACTGAAATGGGATGCCAGCTCAGTGCCTTTTTGAGGTACAAATTTAGGGACAATCAAATTGAAGACTGGAGAAAAGGTGTAGGAGTGTCACTCATGCATTATCCTTCATGGTAAGAGATACCAACTGTGGAGTTTTAATTTCCATATCAGTCGTTCCTCCTTTATGGTTTGGTTCTGACATTTCCTATGGTCATGGCGTGATACCTACTCAGTTACGGTTGCCAGGGCAGTTTGCGAAGTATAGTTACTACAGTAGCTGCTAAAGCTCTTTCTGGGTTTATACCCTGCAGACTTAAGGAAAATTGAGATATAGCAGCAGCTACCCTACAAAGATGCTGAAAAGTTGGGAAAAAGGGGTAAGAAGCTGTTTTTTTTTTAAGTAAAAAAGATGAAGACAAATGTAACATTTCCACAATTTGTTTTACTTGTGGGGCAGCCTAGGGAGCGGGTGCTTCACTGAATAGAGTCACAGATTTCGTTCAGGAAATATAGCCTTGCCTTAAAATACTTCTGTTTCTAGCTCATGCCTTTACGAAACGGTTGAAAGCTGAAGAATTTTTATTGATTTAGGAGCGTTTTCCACAGTTTTTAGGTTTGTTTATTGTTCTATTCCATATATTGGGCTAGAGCTTTCAGAAACCGGAGTACACTTAGGAAAGGATGGCTTTATCAGAAAATCCACTGGGACCTGAAGTATCACGGAAATGCATTTTATAACATCTTAGCTAATGGACATCCAGTTATAATTCTGCAGCATCAGCAGTGAGGGGACACTTCAGCAGGGTAACAACACCAGCATCACAAAATAGAACAGGAGGGCATCCTCATCAGCCCTAGCTTAGCAGATGCTCAGTGGGATTGCTGTCTAGTGAACAGCAGTGATGCTTTGATGCAGTCTCTGGAAAAGCCTTTCCAGGGGTGTAGGGGGATTCACCTCCTGGGGGTTGACTTCTGTAGCACATTGCCTTGTGTTGGGGAATGGTTCCTTTCTCAATTAATACCGTTGCCTCCTACTAGTGTGACTACAGTGACATTAAATTCTGCATCTGTCATGAGTAGTACTTTTCTAATTAATAGGTTTAATCATTAATGTAAGGAATACATTATAATATTAGTTGTTTAAATATTATTCCAAACTATGCTTTTAAAAAGCCAAGTTTACAGCAATATAGTAAGATAGCTGCAATGAAGTAAATTTTTGTTGTCCTGTACTGGTGGTGTTCCATGCTAGGCAGGTTGTACTTAGGAAATAAACCCCAAGATTTGGCAGCATAAATAGATTCAAAAATGTTAATTTAAGAGTTGCAGTGATGATAATTTTATTAAAAGGTGGTTTGTAGAAAGTGGTCAAACTTTGCCTGAGTTTTACAGGCATGTGGAAAAGCAGTTAACTGATGTCATGGTATTTTATTATTCTTCTGCTCTCTCACTAAGTAAAACTGTCCATTTGCTTTTTATAAGCACTTAATAGAAATGAGTTTGAATGCTACTACTATTACTTTTATGCTGCAATCTGGAGTTTTTACACAGGCAAAATTCCATGTCCTAGTAAGGATTAATTGTGCCTCAGCTTGGGATGCCTAGTGTTAGTGGATTCCTTACTCCTAAACGTCGATGACTTTTCTCAGGAGCTCTGATCAAATCCAAAGTCATTGTGTTGTCGAACAACGTGGATGCTAGTTAATTTGGATGTTTATTCATGATCTTAACCAAACAGCCAATTTTTACACTAGATGTTTGTCTGTGTGTCTCATTTGAGAGACAATAGTTATTCCTGGGTACAGTTAAGACTCCTTTCATGTTTTCGTGCTGGCTGTGGAAATTTAGTTGCACACAGTAACATTACACTCCTTGTGTTTTGAAGAGAGGCTATTGAAACAAATGGTTTGCAGTACTGAATTATTAAGAAACATTGTAAGGAATACAACAATTTTCAGATTACTACTATGCATATTACTTAAAAGTTTGGATTCTTCTTTTTGTTCAAAGCATGTCTATATGTCCCCCTTCAAATGTCCACTTAATGGACTCGAGGTGGAAGTAGCTATTGCTAATACAAAGTACTGTAGCACAGCTACTTGCTAAAGTAAGCCACTAGGAACACATGACTGTAATTTGTCTTTCCCGATAAATATGGAGTTTGATTTCTCACTGCTGTGCTGATGTTTGCAACTCTGAAGAGCATGGTTTAGCTATCTGTGAGAATACTTTTCCTTCATGATGTCTCAGTTTACTGGGGTCATGAAACAATTTTGTCAGAAGAAAGAGCTTTTCCTGTAGTTCATCTGTCTGACACAAGACGCTCCTTGCCACATCAGTGGAAGTGAGCCCTGCTCTCACCTTCTTCTGAACTACATGGAAACCCTGTGACTTGAGCCTTCAGCAGCTCTCAGGAAAAAAAGCTACACAGTCTATGAATTAAATCCCCCTCAAATTTTTCTTTTTGATGGGAGCAGAGTGGAAGAGATTTCTGCACTCACATTTCAAAAAGAGCCCTGAGAAAACAGTGTTGATTTAAGTTGTACAACATGATGCATATTGTTTGCTAACCCTGTTTACTTTTTCCCTGTTCAACTGCATCAAACAATTAACATTGCTAAACACTGAGATCCTACAGTCAATTTTATGCAGATGAACTGATGGACTTGAACAAAGTCAGTGTGAGCAGTTGTGTGTGTGAAACAGTCTTAGTTTATCTAGGAAAAGGAGATATTCTCAGAATTATTTCCCTTTTTCTTTTTTTTTTTTTTCTTCTTGTGGGTTTTGCTGTTACTTTTAGGAGTCCACAAATTAAGGGAGTTATTGTTCCAGGTGCCAGTGTAGTTTAGGTAGGGATCTTGTATAAACAGATTTTAAATCTGTTTGCAAGCTACACATCCTAATCTTCTTAAAAGGATTTTGACAAGAGGTTTAATGCTTGTTAGTACCTGTCAGCTAATGCACAGTGAAAAAAAAAAAAAAGGAGTGGGTAAAAGTCTTACTTAAAATACTTAAAAAGGGAGCTACTTCAGTTGGTTGTGGTTTGAGGTGGTAAGAGGATGTCACTGTGATGTAGAAGCAACTGTATACAAGGGTAAATTGGAGTATAAATGAGGATAGAGATTTAATCCCTCCTAGACTTAATTTATTAAGAAAGATGAGAGACAGAGATTCAATGTGAGTAGGATCTGGGCTCTTCCCTGAGAGAAATTAGAGCTCTAAGTCTTTGAATCTGAAGAGGAATCTTTAAAGAAAAAATCCTGTCGGAAGAAGTGCTTACACTGTAGTGTAACAATAAGGTGATAATGATATGTGTTTGTGAACTTAGCCTTTGTTCATTGTAAGCTACCTGACTTGTGTTCATTTAGAAGTTCATCCACTGGCTAAAAGAACGTTTTTGTCAGTAAAATTAACTAGCAGCATTTGAGTGATTGATAGGTCTAATGATGACTGACAGTTGTCTATCATTCTGGTACCTCTTTATACAGAAATGATTTCTGCATCCGATCCAACATAATCTCCTGGGAATGTTCTGTGTTTCTTTCTGTGTGTAGTGGTAGGCGTTTAATCTGTTATGAAAGATTCTTTCTAAAGCTGTTAGCTAGTGGTTGACTTACCTGCCGATTCATAACATTTGATAATCACATTTAAAATGTATGTTACAGAGCTAATTTACTTTAGTTTCACAAATACGTAGTAGTTTTCTGAGCCTGCTGAACTGCTGGTCTACAAGCTGCTTTGTTGGAGGGAGTTCTACCATTTAATTTTTCTTGAAATCTTGGGTTTTGTTTTTTTTTTTTGAAGTTGTTGCTATCATAGGTGTAAGTATTTTAAATGTTTGAATTAAAACTCTTTACAGGTACCAGTGAACAGTTTAGATTCTCGCTTGCATTCAGTTTGTCCAACATTAAGAGACAGGAATTGCATGAAAAATTATGTACTTAGAACCATCAAGTTAGTTTGTACCCAGCAAAATGCAGAAGAGAAATGTGGGTATAGGAGTTACGGCTGATATCAAAAGCTTTTTCTTTTAGCCAGGTTTTGGGCACTGATTTCACAGACATCTTATATTTTTGGACATCTGTTTATTTGTGTTCCATGACAAATATAAAACTATATATCATTCTAAGCTCTTTAGAGTAAGGACTGTTATCATCATATATACTTTCACTGTAATTGCTACAGCAGGACTTTGTTGCTAAGTGAGGCTTCTGGACTCTGCCTGTGTTGAAATGATAATAATCGTGTTCAAGTTGATAATGGGCAGTTGTTAGGATGTTTTGGAAGGGTTTCATTAGGTACCTGTGAAATGCATTTCAATTTGTTTATCTTATAGTGTAACGTATTGCAAAGATTTGTAAATTTGGTGCAGGTGAGGATGTTTCTCTGATAAAGCCCTTGAGAATTTTGTCCTTTGTTTTCTTTCAGACCTTTGGAACGTTCTAGTGAAGATGTAGATATAATATTCACACGACTGAAAGAAGTGAAAGCTTTTGAGAAATTTCATCCAAACCTTCTCCAGCAGATATGTCTCTGTGGATATTATGAAAATCTGGAAAAAGGAATCACATGTAAGAAAGCTTCATATAATGAACTGTTTTATGTAGATAAAAAGGGGGATAGGCTGGGAATGTCTCTAAGAGATCAATGAGAGAACACAATCAGTGGAACTGTCATAAGAATATTTACAGTCATAGTCATGCGGGAAGGCAGGACTAAAGTGCTGCTTGCTGTACAAATACAGTGTGGAGTGAAGCTATGGTAACAAGGCACACATTATTTGATTTGGGACTCTGCCACTGTTCTGTTGAAAGATTAGAAGCAAGTCATTGCACTTAAGTCCCATTCTTCCCCTGTAAATGTGTTATTGATCTCTTGTAGGTGCTTTTTTTTGATGTCGGGGCAAAAGTGTATCACCTAGGCATATCACTAACAGTGTGTGGTTTGCAGTCACTCAGAATAACACAAGACAGATTTTCAGAGCTGCATACTGCTGTGGGGTGCAACAGCTCTGTGCCTGCTCTGGCAGCCTGTCTGCCACATGAAGGTAGACAGCTGTGCTCGGTCTGTGAAGCTGAGATGGAAGTAAGTGATGGTCCTGTGATGAGAATGTGTGAGTTCCCAGAGCTGTACCAGGTGAATAGGTCATAGAGACCTGTGGTATTTAGTAGAGTCTTAGCTACCTCTTAGGTAAATCTGTCAGGCTTTAGGCATACAGCACTGGGGTTTGCTTAGAATAATAGGAATTCTGATACTGTAATCACACAATTGGAATGCCTGAACATCAAAGTCTTGCAGTTGCTTCTCAGCCAGAACTCTTACTGAAATCGGTGGGAGCTGTATCTGCATTGAAAAATTCTGAATTTCAAAGGGACATTGTTCAGAAAGTTTTTTTTGTTTTTTTTGTTTTGTTTGTTAACTAAGATAGTGGTAAAAAAGAAGCAAACTGGGGAGAAGAGCAAAACAATTCTATGTATTTTCATTGTTTCTATAGTGTATCAACCAGTTTACTAAAAGACGTGATTTCTAGTGTCATTGTAAATATTATTAGAACAGTAAGTAAGTAGTCTGACATAGCAAATTCTATACTGCCAGAAGTGACTATAGTAGTACAGTAATACAAGGGAAAATACTTGTTAATGTTGCTGAACTTAAAGAGGTAGCTCTTATTTACAAGATTTCATCTTTCCAGTGTTTCGTCAGGGTGATATTGGGACGAACTGGTATGCTGTTCTCACAGGATCACTGGATGTGAAGGTTTCTGATACAAGCAACCACCAGGTAAAAGAGATTTTTAATTGAAACCATCCAGTCAGTAGTAAAAAGAAAGGATATGACTTATGCTAACATAGGTAACATATATCTACAGATACTGTGTCTTACTACATGTGTGTTTCTCTGAGTATCCCATAGTCTCAGCTGTCCTTTGCCTATGGGGGCAAATCATACCATTGACTTGAAGAAAACGGAAATTTAATGCTCTGGAAAGGGGTCTACATTTTAATATGAAGCAAGACTTCTCTGTCTTTCCTGATAGAGCCATATGAAATTAAGCTAGAGGTCTAAGAGCTGTTAATTCATTCCCTATAAATGTGCCTTATTCAGAAAGTTCAAACCCCACCAACAGTGCAGTCTTATAACAGCATACTGCAGTCTCCAATGCAAGGAGTGGAGAGTATTAGAACTGCTGCCACTTTAGACCAGAAGCCTGGAGGCAATACTTATTTAGTAGAAATAGAAGAACAAATGAAATTCCCACCAAATTACAAGCAGTTTCTCAGTATCTTGGCACTCCTATATTTTAAAATTAGGAGTTTAGAGTAAACACAAAGAATAAAGATGAGATATTTTTCCTGGAGGAGCTCTCCCACCTGTGTCATATAATGTTATGCTGACACGTCCTGCTCTTACTGCTGTGAACTGAGTCTTCTGGGAAGTCATCATGTCCCATTCCCTGCTCCCATGTTTGACATCTGGGATTGTCCTATCATGTAGCTCAGCAGAAGGTTGGACACGTGTCTCTGTGCCTTCACATGAATAGTATAGCTACACAGGACTCTTTTCCCCACCGTGATTGAATGTACCATGCGTAGGGGATGGTGGTGGTTTATTCTTTGCCAAAAGTTTGGCTGAATGGGGAAGGTTTGTTGCTCGTAGAAGAAATTGTTTTTTTCACTTTGCTGAGCACTGCATCACCAGTGAAATTGGGTCAGAATGCAAGCCAGGGCGGTGTGTGAGCACTGGGTCTTTCTGCTTCTTACAGTAAAATGATAGATACAAAAGGGACTTCTTTCATATAATTATTTTTAGAAACCTCTTCACTGTAATAAGTAGAGACTGATTGAAAGTAAAATTAGCCTAATTTTAGCAGTTCTCAGCATGGCCTGGCTGTCGTCAGTATTGTCACAATTTGGAATAGTACCGGGCTCTTGCAATAATACCCGTTTCTGTGCAGGTCTAAAGCAATCATGAATATTTTCCACTATTTGCCAAAACATGGCGCTACACTGTGGTTAAGAGCCAATGCTCTTTACTGAATCAGAAGGAAGTATTTGCATAGAAGTGTTCTAGATGTGGAAGTTAAATTAAGAATCTGTTTGGAGTGTTGATTTATGCCATTAAATGGAGGTTGGAACAGTTCAGCCTTTTAAGAAATTTAACGTAAATATTTTTTCTGCTTGTTGAGGTTCACTCCATTTTCCTGCCTATTGGAAACTACAGAACTACAGTTCACGTAGTTCTAGTTCTAGAAATTACATTCTGCAGTAATTTCTTAGCCTCACATTTCCTTCTCACAGGAGCAATGAACTGAATTCTTACCACTGACTAGTTGCCATAGGATGCAGCCTCCCTGCCAAAAGGGTAGCAGCTCATTAACCATTCCAGTGCTGGATACGTTTGATGGTTGGGGAATCCTAGATACTATTTGAGTCTAATATTTTCTCTGGTTTTGCTCCATCTTGGTGTTTATACTATGGCTCTCCTTGTCCATCCTTGGTCTCCTGCCTTTAACTGCTGGGTGCCCTGTTCCAGTCTTGCCTGTACTTCCTTGTTGGCATGGTGCTGGTCATTCTTGAGCTTGAAGTGCTTGCTAGCACTCCCTGTCTGCTGTGCTCACTACAAACCTGGATGATGGAGGAAATAGAGTGGACAGCATTATGCTTGCAGCTAGGAATGGATGACCCATGCTTAAGATGTAGGGATGCTTGTAACCTACCCTGGAGCACATCTTCCAGTAACAGCACCCAGGAGCCAAAGCTTCCTTTGTAAAGTCATAGTAGTGATTAAGTGCTCTGCTGTTACTATAATATTATAAATGGCACTAACACTAATGAGAAACTTCCAGCAGAGCAGAAGAGATACAGAAGTTTCAAGTTTAGTAGTTTGTACACTCATGTAGTACAGAAGGACTATGCCATTTTTTCTAGGAAGAAAGAAGCTAATTCTGTATTTAGTTTCCTATTGGTTAAAAAGTCTTTAAACGCTACTAAGACTCTTTTAATACTTAAGATGAGCAGGAGGTTGTACTAGATGTCTTCTTACAGCTTGGATTATCCTACCATTAGATGATGCCTATAGTGTTAATGGAAATATGAAAAATCAATTCTCTTGATTGAAAATATTGGTCCCTCTTTTACTAAGTGTTTATTTGTCTAACTGGGGAACTTATATTTCAGAAAGCCTGGCAATAAATGTGTTGTGTAGCAGCTACCATCTGCTAACTCTTTGTGCAGACACCTGTGATGTTTGGTAGCTTTCTTCCATTAAATGTGCAGTAAGTTATTTTGCATTCGGTGCTTACTAAGAATGTCTTAATGGTCTTTGAGCCTACAGAGGCATGTAGTTACATGTCTTGCACTAGAAATTGTATCTAAATGCGCTAATGGATCAAGATGTCAGTGTAGCTAGTGAAGTATTAATTCCTGCACATTCTTGCTGCACATTAGCTTACTCATGCAGCCACCTGTGATTTCTCACAGAAAATGTCACTAATACTGATGAGGACCAAGTTGAGAATGCATATAAAAAGAAATATTAAAATTACTTCTTATTTGCTATTGTGATAAGAGGAAGCATCCCATATACTGATTTAAATATTTTAAGGAAAACACACGTATTTAGGACCTCATAGATAAAGCCTTGCTTTCATATTGGTTTGGAAAAATCCTTTCTGACTCTTTGCTAAACTGTATTATGTCACAAGAGGGCAGTGTTAGAATACATAACAGAGTACAGGCAATGTTTAATACTAAAATGGCTAGTTTGAAAATCGTCTTCAGAAGTTTACGATACACCTGCTTTGAAGAGTTCTGCCAGAACAGATTTCTCCGTTACTGTTAGTTCTGTGCCATTGAAGTGCTAAAATACGTTAGCTGCTGCTGATCATGATGGTGATTTCATTTGCCATTGAAACAGATACAGAGATCTGGCAGCATTACCCATCCAGTACCTCCTGAGTGGTAACTGGTCTGCTTTCTACAAACTATGAGTTTTCTGAGTATTCAACAGTCAAGAAGAGACTGAAGAAGACTTTAGTTTTTATGTAAAAAGGTCTCACTATGAATTGCAGCGGTAAGTGAATGAACTCAACTTGTTTGTAACTGATATGATCAATATGGCACTTAAAAGTCATGCAGAGATTTAGTAAGTCCCTTTCAAAATAAACAGAAAACACAGCCTGTTTAGAATCTGTCACAAAAAGGTCTTGATCCTCAAGTATGAAGACAGGCTGAAGAAGTTGGGGCTTTTCAGCCTGGAGAAGAGAAGGCTGCGTGGAGACCTCATAGCAGCCTTCCAGTATCTGAAGGGGGCCTATAGGGATGCTGGAGAGGGACTTTTCATTAGAGACTGTAGTGACAGGACAAGGGGTAATGGGTTAAAACTTAAACAGGGGAAGTTTAGGTTGGATATAAGAAGGAAATTCTTTCCTGTTAGGGTGGTGAGGCACTGGAATAGGCTGCCCAGGGAGGTTGTGAATGCTCTATCCCTGGCAGTGTTCAAGGCCAGGTTGGACGAGGCCTTGGGTGATATGGTTTAGTGTGAGGTGTCCCTGCCCATGGCAGGGGGGTTGGAACTAGATGATCTTAAGGTCCTTTCCAACCCTAACGATTCTATGATTCTATAAGTATGAACAGATTCAGAATTTAATTTTTGACACTGTTACCTATCTGATGTTACAACCAAGGTATATACTAATGGAAGTTCCTCTTAGAGATATTCCTAGTTTAGTGTAGTCTTAAAAATACTGCTTACTGCCCTGTGTATGTTTAATTTTTGAACTCTGTTTTGAAAATGAACAGGTTCTGAAAGATAGCTGATGGTGATGTCTCAGAATAAAGCTGGGAATAAATGCGTTATGAAAAAAGCATCAGTGTGACATCTTTATCAGATTATGCAACACTGTGTTTTACTGAATTACATTCTGAGCCTTTTACCTCAAATGGTTAAGATTTATATTCCTACCTGGTAAAAGGAACGGAATGAAGAGAAGAAAGACAAATACCAAATAGCATTTTAATTTGCAGTTTTGTTGTAGTCTGCTGGATAAATCATTGTGTGTGCTGGGGGCTATTGCAAGTTAATCTTGCCTGTGTTTTGGTGGAGTTTTTTTAAGCTGATCAGTTTTTAAAAACAGACCCAACTGAACAGAGGGCATTGACTTTACTTGCCTTTTTTAGAAAAGCTTTAAAGGAGGAGCTGTGGGTGCTTAGGTGGTACAGCAGCATCAGTTGTAGGAAGATACAGAGGACTGGGGATCAAAAGCCAAGTAAATTAGTGGGGTTGCTGAAAAGACTGTGAAGAAAGAGGCTCAGACGTCCATGTAGGAAAGGGAAGAATATCCTGGCTGTGATAAGATGAAATGGAAACAAGGAAAGGGACTTAAACAGGACAGTCCTTGCAGTACTGCTTTCTTCATGTGAATGCACTTATGTATGTATACATAGTACTATGCATTTTGGAGATGAAACAATGTGAAGCCACAACATAGGTTTGTACTGTGGTCAGTCTGTAGTGTAGTGTAAATATGCCCAACCTAGCTTTAAATTACTTATTTTGAGCATGAGAACTGCCCTGCCCATCAGAACAGAGTTTGGCTGGACTAATGTACTCAGCTGAGAAGGAATGTGTGGTGGCCCATGCTGAGCTCCATAGTGTTGTGGTTGTACTAATTTTGGTTTTGAACTTAGCTTATTGAGAGTTAATATAGAGAAATCATTTCACTTGTGTCTACTGGGTAACCTAGGAAGAAATCCAAGACATTGCAGGTTGCTTTTAGAGGATTTGGGAGGAAGGTGTGGAAATAATGAATATTTTATTATAGTACAGTTAATCTGATCTGTAAATATTTTAATTAGGAACTAGAAGAGATGTTGGTTACAGTTTTTCTAGAATCATAATGCCTACTTTAGGCAAATCATCTTGTATAGTGTAAAGAGGATGACCTAAATATATTGGCAAACTGCAGTTCTGGAGTGGGAAGATATTTCTGTATTGTCATTAGAAGAAGTTTATTAAGGATTTCCTATCTGAATAGCTGAAACATACTCCAGTGGAGGTAATAGAACAGGAAAATCACATAATAGAACAGATAGTTTACTTCAGTTTGCATCCTTTGGTTTCTCTGTTATAAAAGGAATTTTTTCTGAGGACAAACTGAAGTGTGCCAAAGTAATAGTAAGCAAACTTTTCAAAATGCCAGCTTTTGCAGTTCTCCAATTAAACATGGAGATGGTATGGAATCCTGGAGGGACACAGATGCAGAGGTGAGATAAACGTATAAGGTGTGGGAAAATGGTGACATTAAAACGAACCAAGCAAAACACTGAATAATATTTAAATGAAAAGTCTCAAATCTCTTCCAACCTAGCTCTCATATTTTTTTAAACCTATTTTGACCACTACCATTTTATGATCCTTTTTTTATGTCACATTTTACAGTGCATTCAGAGGACAGATAGCAGTGGAAACAATCACGTCTTTTTAAGTCTCTAATACTGCCTTTTAAATAGCTGTGTGAATTTTAGCTGGTTACCAGCAGCTAGAACCCCCTGCTGTTCCTGGGATTGCAGAGGGGAACACCAAACTGAGTTTTGAAGTCTACACTGAACAGCAGGAGATTCTTGACTGTAAGGTTAACAGGTGTAGTAGGAGATGCACACCTGATTCCTCAGGAGGCTGGAGACGTATAAACAAGGGGCAGAGGGAAAATGGGGCTCTGAAGTCTTTAAGAAAACAGATGGACTTGCTCCCTAGCTGGCTGCAAAACTGCATCTCTATGGAGAGCAATGACAGCTAGGGAAAAAACCTGGAAGAGCTTTCACTTGGTAGAAGCCTGGACTCTATTAAGGCTATTCCAGCTCCTTGACTTAGTGCCCCACAACTGTTAATTTATTTCTTAGGCTGAACAGCTGCCTTATCTTTGTCTTAGGAAGTGATTGATTTCTGTGTTCTGTCTTTAAAGATACGGTCTTCAATATTGTAAAGAATCAAAAAAGGTGAGGTGTTTACAAAGGAGTGTATTTTTTTTTGGAGTGAGGGAAGGGAGTCAGAAAGAAGCTGGAAAAAGTAAATATTGCTTATTTACAATATGGAAAATTTTCTTTTTCTGCCAGGCTATTTGGTTATTCTGCTCTAAACAGAGATTTTTTGTCTGAACTTTCTAAATGAAGTTGAGAATAATGTATTGGACATCTGGAGATTAAATTTTGTAAGAGCAGTAGGCACATTGTATTTGTAGCTCTTTTGAGTGCAGTTGTGAGTATGGTAGCATGCATATAGTGTTTCAGATCTGAAAGGTAAGCTTGTTAAGGTGGAACTTTAATGTGTAGCCTGTTTTAGGCTATTCATAGAGACTTCTGTTTAGGTGTCTAGGTACTCATTCGCAAATATTGTTTCTTTTGGACAATGCCTGTTCATATTTACCTTCCTTGAAAATTTATTTCTGACAGTGGGTAAATTTTTCCTTGATCTTTTCTAAGAGGTAATTGATTTTTGTTTTCCTGAACACACGATTTCGTATGGTAATATCTGTGCAAAAGCAATTTGCTATGGTTCAGGGAACTGGACTATTATGGGCATTTGTCTTCGTAATGCAATTATAAAGCTACTAACTTGATCTTAATAACATTTGCCTATTACCACTTATTAGATGCATGAAAGGAAAACAATGCAATTTTAAACACAAAAAATGATGCTGAAATATGCTCATGCATCTTTCTTGCATTATCAGCCACAAGGATGTAGTGGATGGGATGACAAATTTTTCTGCCTTTGTTTTTGTAGGCATTTCATGAATCCTACATTTTTAGAATTAAACTATATTCCCAATGTTGTATCCAGTCAAATGAGCATGTGTTTTTATAAGTTTATGTGAATTTGCCTGTGTGCATGTACGATTTCTTTAGTAAAGTGTATTTTGTATCCATTTAAATTTGTAATGCTGTTGCTATCTTTTTTAATTACTCAGAAGGCAGTCAGTTAAAGCCCAGCTTAGAAAGAGACATGCGTAATCGTTCAGCTTCAAGCGTGTACTCAGGAACATAGCAATTTGTAAGCCTAAGCAGAACATGTATCTAAAGATCTTGATTCAGCAAGTTACTTAATTGCTAGTAATCTTGATTTTTTTCTCCACAGAAGCTCATAATTTATACTAGAGCTATTACAGAGGAGTTCCTGGCCAAAGAGGCTTGATTTAGACATCTTTCTGTCACTTGAATAGCATGTGCTCACGTAGGCTCTTTTCTCCATGTGTGGGACCATCCTGAATATTCTATTCCAGGTTGTTTTGGACTTCAGTAGTTTTCTTGATATCCCTGATTTATGTGAAAATAATACTATTTTTCTTTTTGTTAGTCTGGTATTTAATTGGCAAGCATTAACAATTGAGAGGTTTACTGGCATATTCAACAGAAGGGTCAAGAGTTGGTTAAATTGTACGATTGCACTGGGCACAGACCTTACACAGCAGAGAAACACATTATAAATACAAGAGAATATAGTTGAAAGTTATGTTTGCAGAGAAAACAGTTAAATTTTCTTTCTAATGAGGGTAGTCTACATAGGGCAGAAATTTATATTCCAAGATTACATCTCGTTATCTTCTCATCACCTTTGACATTTCAAAAGAATCCCATCATCATAACAGTCTTTAGAGGTAGATGGACAGAGGTCATAACTTTCTTCCAAAGGTGAAAGTCACTCTTTTGTTCTCTGTTTTGCACACAGAAATGTCTAATTCAACTGATGGTCATAGTAAACAGAGCTACTTGCTTCCACATTGAAGCTTTCTGTGTTGTTAATCAGCATATTAATTTTTTTTTTTTGTTGGCGCTTTTATTTTCAAGTAAATTGCTGAAGAGTCTTAAGGCAGTGTTATCACTGAATGTGACACAAAGACTCTTAAGACATCCTGGAATATTTAATATGTGTCTTTTTATTACTTCTATTATTCTGTAGTCCTTTTATTATATATTTATTAATTTTATTATTATTTATTTCAAAGGATGCTGTGACAATATGCACTCTGGGAATAGGAACTGCTTTTGGAGAGTCCATTCTGGATAACACTCCTCGCCATGCTACCATTGTTACAAGAGAATACAGCGAGCTTCTTCGAATTGAGCAGAAGGACTTTAAAACACTTTGGGAGGTAGGTTCAAGTTTATTTGCAGTTTATGCAGAAAAAGTGATTTAACCTTTAAGTGTTTGTAATGAAATATAAGAACATTTATACTGTAAGCAAAGTAATAACCCTTTTAAATTAGTTTGGACAAAAAGGAAAGTCCTTTTCTTTTTAGTGCTTCATATTCTGCATTATTACATACTCCTGTATTTCTTTCTTGTGGGTCTGTTCTAATGAAATAACTAAGGTGAAATTTCTGGTGGAATTTATTTGCATGCAGCAGGTGTTGCTTTTTTAGCCTTGAACATGCTTTTATTGCCAGTATTTATGAGGAAATTCTATCCTTAATATACTCTGATATTGAGAGATTCAATACGCCAGTGGTCTCATCTGTTTTAACATCTGCTACATTTGCCACTAGTCAGAAATTTTTAATGTATGTATTGCTTTATAAGTTCATGATGGAGGACAATAAACCCAATTGTAGGTTTCTCAAGTAACATGTTTATAATTCACTTTTAATTGGTATAAGCATAGTCATTTCTTCTATGCATATGACTTTCCTACTAAGCATTCAATTTGTTGCTTTCCCATCAGAACTACTGGGGAAGTGGAGGTTAAGTTCCTTCTTAAAAATTTTGAACCTTCAAACATTTAAAGTTATTTTAAAACAAAAATGCCAATGCAATTTGCTCTTCTATCACTAATGCAATGTTGTTTAGCAATTTTTCTGATTTTTATGAGTTTTTTGATGATAGATGCTTTTGGAAAAGGTCACGTGCGTTGCAAGTATTGGGAGCTATCCTAGAGAACCTTAGCACACATCTTGTATATTGCAGGTTTTATGAAGCTGTGCAGTAAAGCATGTCCCAGGTGCTGCACATGTCAGGGGCCACATTTTAGTTTTGTGGTGCTTCTTTGCCTTTTGTATGCAGTTTTACAGTGAACTTTTAATGTATTCCGGTGTGCTTGCTTTCAAGGAAGCTATGTCTGTGCTCTTAGTGAGTGGAAAATTATGCCATGAAATACAGCTTTGCTGGTTAGTCTGAGGTAGAATTAATTTTTTTTTTCAAGGCAGTATTTGTTTCTTTGTAATCTTCAAACCCCAAAGCCTCTGTAAACTGCAGCTAAGGTGTAATAATATTCAGGACAAACAGAAAATTATTTAATAAATTCCCCCAAAATACACTAGCAGTAACAGCAGTTGGTTATTAGTATTATCTAAAGTAAAGGAAATACTTTTCTTCAGGGGAAACTTCTTGCTAAGTTATAGATACTGTATTGTTTTGCCTTCATTATCCTAAGATTCATATATCTTTGCTGTGACAAAGCCCATATGGGGAAAGAGCTGTTGATACAATGACATGCCATTCAGGTGACTTTCAAAATTTGTTCTAATAAAAACCCACACCAAGTCAAGAATGGATCACAGATACTTAATATCAGCAGTGTCATGGGGAAAATGGGAAAAGGCACCCATGCTAGTGTTATCACAATCCAGATACCATAAAAGCTAAAATCTAGTGCATACAAATTTCAGCTCTTCAGATAATGAGAATTTAATTCCATAAGGAAACAGTTTCTTCATAAAAAGTAGTTGAATAATTCCAAAATAATGTAATACTGTAGTTTAAGAACAATCTAGATAAACTAAAGGGTTGGAATCCTTAAAATGGTTACTGCTTTTATGAATGTAGGATTTTTACAGTTAATAATAGGAGTGCAAAAAATACATTTTTATATAGAAATAAGGTTAGTTTTGGGTTTGTTCTGGGGTGTGGTTTTTGTTGTTTTTGTTTGGTGGTTTGTTTTTTTTTTTCCTTTGTGAAATTTACTTTGAAGAGAGCAAGATATAATACATAGCTATTTCTAATTTTGGATAAACTTTTCAGAATCTGTGTAACTTCATATTATGAATTTACAGACTTCTGAGTTTTGTTTAAATTGAAAAGTATCTTTTCCTATATTAGGTCTGTTAACGCTAAGAAACAATTGCATTGATGGAATGTTTCACAGACGTGGCTTATTAACATATTTAATGCATGATATGCAGCAAAGTGTATTAATTGCTATTAGCAAAGGTAAGGATATGCTTTATCAAAAATAGAATAAGATGCCTTCTGTAATATACAAGTTAATCAACCTTTTCAATACAGAAACTTTTTCTATGATCTGAAATTATAAGGCAGGGAATGCTGGTCAAAACAAGTTATTGTCCTGATAAGAGCAATTACCAGTTAAAATGGCCTAGTATTTTCTCTGTTAAAGTAGCATCCTGTTTGGGAACATCTGTTGAACTTCTAAGCTTAGTCATCCTTGGAGAGTTGTTTTCTGTCAACAGCTGTTATAGCAACTTGAAGATGATATCTCTGGTTAGGTTCTCACACAGCTGAACACTGTTTCCTGATGAGGAAGCTCTAGGAGGTTATGGGAATCACTGGTGACATGCCTTTGTGCACCAATTGTCCCTGTCCTTCATCTCTGAGGAGTATTAACAAACATGAAAAAAGTTGTTCATCATTGTTACAACACTGTGGACTTCCAAGGTACACTACATATCTGTAGGAAGAAGTACTCTTCCTGTTAAGAACTTGCTTTTCCCTCTTCAGCATCAGTGAGTGTGGTTCTATCTACCTCGCCCCGAAATCTGTTTCAAAGCACAAAGGAAAATACATCCAAAAATAAACATGAAAGCAGAAGGCTACACGAGGTACTCTAGTCATGCACATCCTGTTGGGTCACTGACTTGCTCCACCTCTAATAGCTGGATTCTTTTATACAGAGTAGGAGTGAAATGAATGTATGTGAGCAGTGTCATCATTACAGAAGTTCTCTGTAGTTCACCCTAAAGCTTTGTCCTTTCATGCAGTGGCAATCAAACCCAGACAGGAAGGGAGGGAATCTGCTGAGAGGTGACTTATTTTTAGAGGTCTTTCCTACCACAGTGAATTACTCAGCCTTCCTTGGATAACATACAAATAACCAATTTCCTTTTGTGTGGAATAAGATTATGTTAGAAGTTACTGAACATGCCTTGAGAAACATTTGATCTTCAGGTAGATGAACAACAGCTATTACTTCGGCATGCAGTAACCTTGGAGAGAGGGAGTCTTGGTCTCTGTAAGGTCAGAATGAATATTTTAATTCTTTTTCTATTCATATTCAGCAGCACTTTGCAGATCTTGTAGTCTGGTAAACTGTAGTGTAACTGGCTTCCTGCTTCAGATGATCTGATGATAATTCAGTAGCCCTCAGCAGACTTCACTGCTCTGAAATAATAGCTTTGGGAGAAGCAATTTTCTTGCTGTCTTTGTTTTCTGAATGCTGGGAATGTTGGTTTTTAATGAGCTGGTTTAAAAGCAGGTCCTCTGTCAGAACAGAAAAAATTTTGCATACTGTTTTAGTGGGATGCTGTACAGGAAATACACATGTGAACTGACTTAAATTGTTGTAGCAGTGTTCAGTGAGATTCCTGAATAAGGCTTAAGTTCGTCAGAATTGAGACCACAGATCTCAGTGCACTTGCATGTAATACTGGTTAGGTTTTTTAAGGTGTATCATATCCCCTATCAAGGTATAATATAATCTTACACCTCCTTTTATGTGTCAGGATTATGGCAGTAGGAATTACAAAGGCACTGTAAAAATACATTAATGAAAATGAACATGTAAGGATTTTAATATTTTTTTTATCCATTTGGCCATGCTTTATCAAAGTTTGCTGCTGAATCTCCTGTAGGTGTTTTGCTGTGCGAAGAGAGGCAGCCGTTTCCTTGCCTTAGGCTGCTGGAAAATATATGTTGCATTGTTACTTGAAGATGTTCTTGCTTCTTTCTCTAGTAGACTCCTGAATACTTCAACATGTTTAAGGAGTATTAGGACTCTCATGTAAATGTCAGTACTTTCTAATGCACCAGTGGGTATTGCATGCCAGAAATTCTTTCCAGTTCATTTGAGTGAGAGATTAAATTTGATCTGAGAAATGAAATATTGGGAGGGGGGAATCAAACAAAAAAAAAATCAGATTCATGTCCAGCCCCTGAACTATCAGCTTGATTTATGGTATACTACTCTGCCAGTTTATTGCCCAGTAATCAACTGCAGAAGTCTTTGCTCTGATTTACTGATTTCCCATAGGCAAACATAGTAGAGGTATAAAACTATAGTTAATAAAATACAGAATATTAGGTTTGCAGGATGGGTGATCATGTGATTTAAAACAGTGAAGTGCTTGGAGACCCACAAAAGTATAAAAGGTGGTCATGGAACACTCAGCTGTCTTTACTCGCTTCATGTCACACTCTCCATTGACTGCTCAAACTCTATGTTGATGATTTGTCTCTCTAATGGGGTTTTATTTGAGAAATGTAAAGGTGTTCAAATTGTAGTAGCCTCCATTTTTAATGTAGCTGGAGTACTGTGTTCACCAACCTCTCAAATAGCCATCTTGTCAGAATAAGGAAGAATTATTCCATGTTATCAGATACAGAATTCAACACAGAAAGTGTGTGAAATCTGTGGCTTTATGCTGTCTGCAAATCTTCAGCTGATGATCAATTCAAATTTGTGCGCAAAGTAACAGCTAGTGTGAGAGACATTGAAAAATGAAGTGATGGTAGGCAAGCAGGAGATTTTTTCATAGAGTAACACGTGGAAGGAGGAGGAATATAAAAGTCCTCCTCCCCTTCCCAGCTTTAGACAGTAAACACAGAATTGGCAAGATGTGAGCAAAGCTTCAAAAATAACTAACATCCCACCTTCATACCTTCTGTGTCAATACTGATAAAGCACGCAAGTGAGTAGCAGGGCAAGATTCCAAAATTGTTATCATACCAAAAAGTGCCAGATTGCACTCTCAGTTTTGCTGGTGTGAATTGAGCATATTTCAAGTGAATACAGTACCATTGCTTTGGTACAGATGGTACTAAGTGGGAGCAAAGTCTGGCCTTCAGTGCTGCTGTTATATTGGTTTTGACCATCCTTGCAATATGCTTCTAGAGCTTTTTCTCCTGTTTTGCTTTGTCAAACATTTCTAATTTTAACAAGTGATGCTCTGGCTGGTAGAGCAGATTTAAACAAGTATGGAGCGACATTCTATCCTCTGTAGCCAGACTTACATCAGAACGAGCTATGTTTGTCAGCATAGAAACACAGTGGCTGGTGCTTTCTATCGCTTGTATTCAACTCATACTTTAAAAAAATGGATGCAAACACTGGTTAGGACACTGTATCTCCTAAGGTAACCTTCCTGGCCATTGGAGTGGAGAAGCACATTTAGGAACTAGATATTTCGCTTCAGTAATGCAGCTTTTCTTTTGTCATGTACTCATGGAAGTGTACAAGTCTCTTGATACAGTCTTGCTATATGTTCTCTGCTAAATAGTGGCATTATGACTGAAAAGTTTACTATCAATAATTGTTCACTGTGTTTCAGATAATTTGCTGTGTCATTATGTGTGATATTCAGTATTGGCAATGAGCGGAATGTCTGCAGATGATCAAGGGATCTAGTTAGTCTTAACTGTGAGTTTTCCTTTCTTTGTTGCTATCCTTGGTTTACAGGTGATAGACACAGGCACTTCAGACACCCCTTAAGTGACTGAAAAGATTGAAAAATAACAAGCTGATTAGAAAGACCTCTGCAACAAACATTCCTGGTGCATGTTCTTGATCATCCCTACAATCAGTTTGCACCTCAGTCTCCTGGTTAATTCTGAATCTATTTCAGTAGCAATATTTTGTGACTATGTCACTGATTACCATGCAGAGATGGATTAGGCTTTGTAAACCTGAGCTCTCTTAAACCTTATTAGCATGTAATTTCTCTTAGGTACAATTTTTTATAACTGTAGTAATGTCCATCTGCTTGAAGTCCCCATTGAATCCCATTACACCAGACTGTGCAAAAAATATATTGTCATTCCTCTTTACAGCCCTTGAAAACATTTATATGTTTATTAGCACTTCAAAGAGTCTTAAATTATATTGCAGAAAGCTTGTCTTATTTGAAATTCCTTCTTGGATAAAAAGAAATAGAAATATCCAGCGAGCACATCAGTCTCCCTGTTAAGTAATGCCTTTATTGTTTTCTTCATATTTTAGCATGGTTAGAGGTGAAGTTGAAAAATATGAATTCATCCAATTTTCAAGAAAAGAAATTATTTTGATTAATTCCTAAAATATTTAAATTATAGAAGAACATCTGACAAACTGAAATGTACACACTTACAGTCTGCAGATGTTTTTGAGGCTGCTATTTTTCTTTGAAGCTTTACTGCCAAACTTGCACTTTCTATAACCATCTTTTTTATTAGCAAAGAAACTGCTTTTCATCCTCAGCAGATTGTATTATTGAATGTGGTATCTCTAAGCATGATGTGCTAAATGGCAAAAACATATATTGCAAAGCACAACTGAGAGCCCGTGAATCTTATTTCAGGGAGCAAACTTCTGGTCTTTCATTAGTTCATTTTCATTAGGTAAAAATATCTTTCAGAAGAATAATGAGATTTGAAGCTTATAAAATTGTTTTTGGCTTTTTTCCCAAACATACATTTTAACTATCAAATACGTGTCTCATTCTCATCTGTCACAGAAAGAAAAAAATGCGTAACACAGAGCTGTCTTTGTTGATATGTGTGTATATAATCTGGTATCTAGTATGTATTCTGTATATTTATATTACTATGTTATGATCATATTTCCTTTGTTGTATTTCTGAGTCAGATTGCCTGGAGCTTTGGTTTAAACTACATGTATGGTTTGCAGTATCTTTTCGTGCCTTAGAATGAATACTGAAGTGACCAGCTGCATAAGGCTTTGCTTATGCTTCTAAACTTTTCAATTTGGCACAGACTGTTCGTTAACTCCATCCGTGAGGTATATGTGGCTGAGGTTATTTTGGAGATTGATCCTTTCTGATCTTCTGGTCTTCCCTGATTTCTTTTCGGATGAGTCGGGGTTTTTCTTCCTTACACAAAAGGTTAATCTTTTATTACTGGTTCCTCCAGGTTGTTGAGAAAAATAGTAAGCCCTTAGAAGCTTCCATGTAGCACTGAGTTTTTGTTGCTTTAAAGCAACGGATATGGTTGTGTGTTCCTCCAAGGCATTCCTATAGAATGCGTGCTTACATGTTGCATTTGAGTAGTTGCTTTCTGCTTGTACAATATAATGGGTCAGGCAAATAATGTGATACCACTTATTAGATCGATGGATATGTTTTAAATATTGACATTTTAAAAAATCCATTAGCTTAAACATGCTAGCATTAAAAAAATACAGAAATCTCTAACAATAAGATTTGTGCTGTGGAAGATCTTATGCAGATTACAACAAACCAAAAGCAAGGCTATTTTGTTATATATTATTATTTTTTATTCTGACAGTCTTGTTTAGTTTATAAAGTATTTTGTAAAAATACTCACTTTCCTGTAGCAAGAAAAAGAAAAGTTACAAGTTCTATTTAGTTGAAGGTAAATTCCTCCTTCCTTAAAGAAGCATCCCTTGAATGAGCATCCAACACCTTAAAACTCAAAACGTGCTAAACCCCAGAAATTATCAATTTATTAGGTATATAGATTGATAAATGGGCTCAAAAAGAGAGTGCCGTTTGCTGGCCTTTGATAGTACAGTTCTGATGGATGTCTTTTCTTGGTCATAATCAAAGCTGTAAGGGTCAGTGTTTGCCCTGTCCCTTAGACTGTTTCCTTCCCTCGTTTCATCCATGGTGAAACCCTACCTTATTGAAGTCAATGAGCATTGTGGGATTTCAACCCAGGTAATTGCTTCCTTCTCCATATATAATATGCAGCACAGGCTGCTGGTTGTAGGTTTAAATTCTCTTTACCCTCTTACCTTCTGTGACAGTTTCTGTCTACTGACATAGGTGATGCAATGTGAGAGCAAGAGGCTGGAATCACCCAAGTGATTTTGTGGCTTATGAGTTCAGGGGTGCTTGACAAAATTATCAACTCAATACTTGTATTGAGGTAAACTGGATCAAAGACATCCCAGAGGTATGCTTAAAAATGAAAACATAAAAGTCTAAGAGCTGAATATGGAATATCTCTCTGTGGCATAGAATAAGAATTACAGGGCCCAGCTTGTCATCTGTGCTTTCAACTGTTGTTGAAATCAGCGGTTTACCGGAATTTGTGGATTCTTACCATCAATCTGATGTGACACTTAAGGCCAGATTTCTTTATCCTTCATCTCATGCCTGATTAGATAAAACCATTAGTGTGTATTTTCTCTGAACTCTGCTTAAAATAGTTTCTCAGTTAAAACTCAAATGAAGAAGTTAAAAGAAAACGGAAACTTACAAATATGTTCTGACTGACCTTGACTTCTGTTCATTTTAAATTACACTGATAAAATACTCTTGTCCTTCTAGATGCTGTGCTTAGATCTGAGCCAGGTTTATATATCATTGTTTGAGAGTAATAAATAATCAACATTTAAAATTAAACCTTGCCATCCTGCATTTAGTACTTATTGATATAATACTGATATAATTGTGTGCTTACATTTTAACCTCTGCTTCCTGAGTAATTTCTGTTTAATTTTGCATTCCATCTCTGTCTTGACCTTTGAAAAATATCTTTTCTGAGTACCAATGCAAGCCACTCCATTTTCCAAAATAGACAAATGTTATTCTGTTAATTTCTACAAAAATCTATCCAGATATTCATAAGTACATATTAGTGGAAACAGGCACAATATCATCACTTTGTTTTAGCAGAATAAAAGTATACATTACAATACGATTTTTGTATGACCTAGTCTTTAAGAAACCAAGTCCTTCAAAAAAATCATGCTGTTCTGAAAGGACCGAGTTACAAGGGAACTTGTTTGAGTTACTTAGGCTTTTATGCTTTATTCTCTCTGGGGATAATGCTGGAGACTCTCAGTACAATTAAGGAAAGATTAAAAGCTCAGTGCAGGCTTATTTTCTCCTTTCTTTCTGCCAATACCCTTCAAGTCTGTATCCTCCCTAGAAGCATGAAACGTTTTTCAAAGGCATTTTAAGGCTTTTTTTTTTTTTTTCTGCTATCATTTCTCAGGCTGTTTTCTCATTTCTTCCACAGACTTAGGAATATGATTTCTCTTTCTGCATTTATTCCTGCTAGCATTTAAAGCCAGTTTTGTTGAGCTCTCCTTAAGAGTTCTTGGGGTATTTCTCCTTATCTGTGATATTTAGATCCTATCAGATAACTAGGGATCACCAAGCAGTTAGGAAATTATTTTTGCACCATTGGAGTCGGTGAGAATTATGTCAAGACCTGTTATTTCTTAGTACATTCACTCTGCAGAGCTAAAGGAGTGGAATGTAGTAAAAGTGTAGACAATTAAGCAGATATGTCTGAATACACTGGTGAATATTGGATTTTATTACTGAGAAGGTACCAATTTTACATAGTGCTTTATCAAAGAAGACCTACACTTCAATCTCAGCATTTAATGCTGTTGCTGTGGTATGGTTGAAAGATTATATGCTCTGAGATTACAACAGAAGTTCACAGGTTGTTTCTGTTCAATGTATTTACATACGTCTGCCATATGGAGTTGCCTTACAGAGGGTGTTACTTCAACCTAATCTCGTATACAAAATGTACTTTGTGTCATTTTATTATGAGAGACAGACCTTTTGTGTTTTAACAAGAGTGTGGATTTTTCTGCCTTTTAACCTTTCTGAAGAATTACTTGATCTGACTTCAAAAAATGATGCAAGTTACCAGTCAGCCCACAAGTACTGATACCGGAATGGGTTGTTGTTGACTTTGTATTCTAAAATTATGTAAAGGCGTGAGGCACAGCAAATTGTGGAAATGCTTCCAAAGCTTTAGCTATGGTAGGAATACAGGTTTTAGTACCATAAGAATTCTATAAGGGATTGATTTTACATGATCATCCATACTTTTAATGCAAGTATCCTTACCGGATGGTAGGTAAATTACGTTTCCAGGTATCCATTATTAACTGGAGAGTCTCTTTGGATGAAAATTAAGTTAATCTGCATTGAATAAAATGTAATGAATGGTTGTGACATCCAGAAACAGACCATAAGTTATTTTCCTTCCCTATTTAACAAAATAATTCGTACAAATTTTATGGTTTTTAATGTGTGATCCACAGTAGATCCACAGTAGATCCACAGTAGATCCACAAAAAACAACCCTTCTGATGCTGTTCTGTGGCAAGTAGCTTTTGCAGGAAGATGGAGAGGTACTTCGTATCTGCCTGCTTCCCTGAGGAGGGAATAATGGCAAAGCTCATCCTTTACAGTAGCGTATGTATGTAAAAATAATATCAAATGCCTAGAAAGAAATAGTTTCTTTGCTGTGATTGACTATTTATTCTTCCTTGTGCTCAGATAATGCACAGATTTAGCATATTTCTTCTGTCCCTACCAATTAACATTTCTGTTGATTGTTCCTTTTAAGTATACCTTTACTGCTAAAACTTTCTCTTTATTTCAGTCTACATGTGCATATCTTCATTATCTGATAATGCTGTTGCTACATGTACAAATGAAAGTTATTAATTTAATATGCTAAAGAGATTTATACAGAAGGAAAAAGCAACTCTCATTTTGAAAGCTCTTAAAGTAATAATGAATGCTATCTTTATATTAGCTGTGTTTTGTTTAAAAGAACATTTTTGAATGGCTTGCTTTGTGTGAATAGAATTTGATATAAGAGATGCCCATGTGACTGTCCAGAAAATCAGATTGCTTAGCATGGTGGAAATAAAGAAGTTTTGATACTATAGAAAATAAAATCTCTTCATAAGCCGGGCATGTGCTGTATTACTGGTCATAAATATGTTGCCTTCTGTAGGGACCTTTATCTTGGCATTTTACTGCTGCAGCAGTGCTCATCTGTTTACACTGGGCATTAATCATAACTTGCTGCATATGAGAAGTGGGGGGAAGATGCCCTTACTGTGTTAGAGACTCTGCGTGGTGAGAGAGTAGCAGCCTGGATTAAGTATTTGGAATCTTAAAAAAAGATGGCGGAGTTCCATTGAGTTTTGTTTACTCTTGTTAACAGTATATAGAAAGGCACAATATTCTTATGCCAAACCTGTCCAACCAATTTAATTGCAGTAATGGACAGTAGAGTTTGCCATGCCTGTGGCAAAAGGCTCCACATACTATGTTGTCCGTATCTTGCTGTGACCTATACCTGCTGCTGTTTCAGAGAAGCTTGTAGAAGAGCCCTTGATGAACTGTATATGTATTGTGAAAATTGAGTGTAATACCGTAGCCTACTGCATAAATAAAAAACTGTCATGCTTCCTCTTCATCAGTCTTTGAGAGCAGGACTGGTTCTGTCCCTTTTTCTGGAACTGAAATGACGTCTTTATTTAATGAGCTCTTTATTTCCATTTCTCTTGTTCCATCCACTCTCTTCATCTTCCTTCCAGAGAGCTATTGGTCTGCACTGTATGCTCTATAAAGTTTTGTCTTTGCACATTTTAAATATCCATGCCAAATGGCTTATGAATAGGTGCTACTTTTGGAGAAACATTCCACTGCCAAGTGTGTCACCTGCACAGATTTATTCTGATATCCTCTCTAAAATTTGTTTTCAGAGTTCATTCTTTGGTTCTTGTCTGTACTTCTTTCATGCTTCTCATTGATTTCTCTGTGTCCTCAGTATTTATATCCTTCACTATGCTTCTTTGTATCAGCTGTTTGGAACACAAAATCATATAACTTTGTCTTTCATGCATAGCTAGAACATGCCTAATCTGATGTTTACTATCAATTTTACATGTCAGAATTTGATAACTGCTGAGATAACAGCTTTTTGCTTTTGTATTAAGAAAGACTGTCAGTGAAGTTAAACTTACAGATATATCTGTACGTAGTCAGAACTATGACAGTGGGAGATGTGCTGTGTAGTCCAACTATGTTCAGGACTTTTGCTTCCTAGACTTTGCTCACTGAGTAGCTCTAATAAATGATGTCTCCATTGAATTTTTCCAAATGAAACTTTTCCTGAACATTGTTAATTCCCTAGAGACTTACGTATTATAATTATTTTTTGTCCTGTGTTTTTATCTTCTCGTTCTCTAGCGTTTTCATGATATGTTAGCAAGTTGTTTATTCTCCCTTTGAGATTATGAATTTAAAAAAAAAAATCAGAACCCAGCTCTTCAGTACTTCTTTAGACACCTCCTTTTTATGTGTTGCCATGTTTTATTATCTTTTATTTGCAGTCATTTAGCCAACTGTTAATTTGCATGACAGTGCTTCTACCAACAACATTTTCAGCTTTTTTAAGATGAGCTATGGCTACCAAATATTTTACTGATTGATTGACAGATACTGCATTCTTTAGCAGTTAAAAAAAAACCCAAACCAACAACAACCCATAAGTAAAGCCTCCAACTTTGGTTAAACCAGTTTTGCTGCTTTACAGAGTTGTCTCTGTTAACTATGGGTCAGGGCTCTCTAACTGCAGCAATGTGCAGTGCTTCACTCATGGAAAGTAATTTCCAAGTACTTTTGGTTTTATGATAATTGTAAGTTACCTTAGTGCATGGTGCTAGATACAGCCTGGTCTTAACTAAAGTAGTTAGTGGTGGTGTAAATTATTGCATCTGTGTGTACTGGATGGAAAATAATGGAAAATTACTGCAGTTCTGGTTTTGTAAAGGTTTACAGAATCGATTGTGAAAATTCACCCTCAAATGAAACAAGGAAAAGTGCATTAGAAAATAAGGTATTGACAAGAATGCATAATTCCAGTTCTTTTTCTCTCATGCTCACCTCTCCTGAATTATTCCTAGCTGTCCCAGGACAAAATTCACTGCAGCATAAACTGGTGCAACATTCCATTATCCTCTGTCACATCTGCTAACATTTAAATTAGAGCAAATTAAGTTTTTTATTGGCACTGCCTCACAATGACCTCTTAACCAGGATTATTGTTCTGCTACATTTGCCCCTCTACCAATAAGTACATCATTAAATAAATTGTGTCTCAGTGAATACTCTTGGTTACTCTGTAATATGATAAAGTCCATGAATGTTGTGGTGTTTGTGGAGTATCCCTTTGTGCCCATCTTACAAGAAAGCATGAAGAGGAAGGAGTAACCTCAAACTCACCTCCAACTTCAGCTTTTTGCCTGATGACACATTTTGATGTCCAGTCGAAAACTGACCAGCTAACTCCTTAATAGTTAAACAAGGTCAGGAAGACGAAGCAGAAATATTATAATTGCACAGTATATTTTGCAGAAGCTGTAACATGCAAAGTATGCACAGGTGATTTCAGTGACCAGTAGAAATTATTTCCAGTCTCCTTCTATGCAGGATTTCTGTAATGTTTGAGTGTAAGTTAAAGTATAATGAGAATTAATTAATGATTATTAATGTTGTGCTCATCCCTTTGACATGGCTGAAACAAGTAACTCTTGCTTCTGTGCCCGCTCAACAACCCTGAAGCTTGTTGGCCTCCTGACAATTACTCATTTATGTTCTCGCAGTGTCTCTGATTTCAAAAATGCCATAATGTTAAACAACCATGGCTCATTTTTCAATAATATTTTCGTACTAGGTTCAGGTCCAATTTGAACTCTTGGGTTTTTACTAGTACTTGATTGCCTTTACCTTTTGCAGCACACTTCTTTGAGAAAATTGCCTTATACAAGTCTTACTGATTGAGATTAGAGGGTGGTGCTAGAACTCAGAAATCTATAAAAGCTTTTCTGCACAGGAAAGGGGAAAAAATGCACCAGGTGCCATGAGTTCTTATAATCAAATCATAGAATCATAGAATGGTTTGGGTTGAAAGGACCTTAAGGTCATGTAGTTCCAACCCCCCTGCCATGGGCAGGGGCACGTCACACGAAGCCATGCTGCCCAATGCTCTGTCCAACCTGGCCTTGAAAGCAAGTCTTGTTTTTGATTTAAAAAAAAAGAAAAAAAAAAAGTGAAAAGCATAAAACATCCCTACTATGTATTCCAGACTTGCAGGTGGAGAAGGTTATCTTATGAACAACTCATGGCATTCATCTCTGCATAAGTAACCCGTCCCACATTCACTGTATGTAACGTTACCTCTTTGGCTAGGGTAGCTGTCTACATTTGCCAGAACTATTTTTTCTCTCCTCTCTTCACCCAGGTTTGAACTCTCTGATGTTTTTTGTAAGTTTTGTCTAAAATATGTCTTACAATAGTGTTTAAACATGAGCTTTCCGAAGCTTAACATCTTCTGGTGAGGCCATACCTGTCTGTTGAGCAGATGCACCATTCTCAGTTGAGCTAGCTGCTTCATCTGGTTGGGTTTGAAGGCTTTAAAGCTAAGTTTATCTCTCTTGGTTATTAAATATACACTTAATGATGTATTCAGCATGCCAAAAATTCTTTTAAGGGAAAACAAGCAATAAGCCACTTATAATGTTATGTTGCCATGCAGTAAGACAGTTTATAACTGTCATCCTTCATTTCATCTTCAACCTGTAGTCTGATCTACTGTGGGAGGTGGAAAAGGACATTTCACAACACTGACACTAAAATGCAAGCAGACATATAAGGCCATTTTGAGATAAGTGAGAAATTCAAGTTTGTTGTGATGCTGTTGTAACACAAGCTCTTGGTGGAAACCTGTTGGGAAAGTCAGCATCGTTCTGTCCCCTCTCTGATGTACTGAACCGTGAATTTGGTTTTGGTATTGTGGCATGTTTCTCTACAGAAGGAGAGGAGCACTCCTAGCCTAGTAGCTGGAGCACTGCTACTGTAGCAGAGGTATTTCTTTAGGACACTGTGCTGAGGTGTAAGAGTTGGGAATTTGAATCTCATTCCCCAGAGAAGGTAGAATTACTGCTCTTTGGGTGAGTGCAGTCCTGAGAAGGATTCAAAGCCAGACAGAAGTGCAGCACCTTGCCTCCATCTTTCTTGAGAGACCTTCAGTTCTTTGAATGTGTAGTGGTGGGCCCCTGTCATCTAGAGGGACTTCTTAAATTCAGAATCGTAAGATGCTTGCTTATTCAGCATTTGTAAGGAGCTGCCTGAAGGTTGAGAGGACATGAGGCTGAAGTTCATTAGCTCCTTGGTGTTTCCACTGAGCCAGCTTCCGCCAGCGCAGTACTGGGGATGCTTTGAAACTCTTTTTTCAGGTACTTTTCCTCAGGAGATTCTCACTGTTGCTTCTGGATGCCCTTCTGCAGTGACCCTTTTCATTCCTTATCAACAACACACAAGAACAGGAGGAAAGCTGGGGGAGCTTGAAGAAATCATGTGCGGTCCCACACTTAGATCTAAAGCTGCCATAGAATAGACAATTCTATGTTAACGACCATGCTTAGGTCTTTGTTACATTCTGTTCCCTAGGTTGCTGTTCTCCTGTGGCAGGTGTAAATATGAGTATGTGTAAAATCCAGAAGATACTTTAAAATGGATGTTGCTGTATTTTGCCACAGCAGATTTTCATCTTGGAGCAAAAATAGCCCATTATTTGGTTTAGGGTTTATTAATGACTTAATCCTATTTCTTTCTTTCATTCCTGGTTTCATGTTTGAGACGCATGGGTTGTCCTACCCTAATGTTTTCCTAAAATGAATGCTGGAAATAGAGAATAGGTCTTTATGAGTAGCTGAAATTCTGATATTCAAATATACTAATGTTTGAGAGAACATATTTCTTGTTTAATATTCAGGTATGGCGCTTGTTTCTTAAACCCAGGAATACTTATTTTTTGTGATCAGAAAGAGTAGCAGCTAGGAACAGCAGTGATGTGAGTCATTTTGACAGTGAGCAATCTTGTCAGAATGTTCACATTTTCAAGACTAGATGGTCTAAGGCATCCATTTTTTCCTAAATATTTTTCAAACTCCTAATGAAATTTTAAACAGATGTGTCTCATGGTGTCTTGAATTGAAAAGATCATGAATTAACAATTACATTTTACTGCTAAAATACTACTTGTTTACTGGAAAGTCAAAATAGTAACAACAAGATTCAGTCAGGTTCTTTGTAATACTTTCAGTAGCTGAATTTGACAATCCCATAGTGTAAAATATGTCAATCCTAAGGAGAAAAGAGAGAATATGTAATGAACAGTTGGACTGTAAAAAAGACTGAAATAATTTTTAACCAAATGGAGTTCATGTTATGTCCCTTTAACATGCAAGGTGCTTAACTTGCTTTTTTCATAAACCCTGTTTGCATTAATTAATTTCACATTGTCCTCTTCTTTGGGATTAACTCAAATTTCACTGTGTGCATATAATACCTTTATGTTACAAAGTGAATATTGCATGGTTTTGGCTGAAATGTAGGTGTATTACAGCCATCTCTTCCCTAGGGCCATCTGCATAGGATAATATTTCTTTAACAGAACAAATCACAAAAAGACTGTAGCAGACTTATTGGAACTATTTGTCTGTATCTCCAACTACTGTTCTTACCAAATATGTTAAAAAAGAGGCTCAGTGGGTAAAAACATGGTATTTGTGTGAGACTATGTGCTTTGGTTTCAGAAAGAAAAAAAAATTGTGCTACATTGACTGGCTCTTTAATTCGGATTGCCAATGATAATGCAGAGTCTACTGCTAAAGAAAGGTAGGATGCAGAAGCAGAAACATTAGTGCTAATCTGCTGCAGAAGGACAAGATAAAACAGCACAGCTCTCATACATCACTAAGAGAGAAGCTGATTGCAACTTGACCATGTGCCTAAGTGGTCACATCAGCAACAAGAACGGAGCATGGATAAAAAACCTAAAATGTACCCTTAGGGCTACTTGCTGTGCAGGACCTATAATAACACATCAATGTAAGTTTAAGATTTCTTTATTTTTTGTTGCCTTCTGTTGTAGTTGTGGTTGTTTACAGGGTTATGTTTATATTTTGCATAGATTTAGAGGAAATATAATGGACCTAAGTATAATACTAAGCAGATAACAGTTTGATACTGTTTATGTCTGTGAATAATAATGTGCTTTATTGCTGTGTGTCTCAACATCGTTCTTTCTTTGAAGATATTTTAATTTTTAAACCTAACAATCATACCTCAGAAATTGAGTAAGATTTTGGGAGAGATGATCGTGAGATCTCTCTTCTGTCATCTTATATTTCAAAATGATTTGAAAGACAATGCTACATATATATATTTTTATTACTTCTACCATGAGAATTTCTGCATTTTTTTAAATTCTTTCTGTTAACAAAAATGCTCCTTAAGAATGATTTCTCTGCACTTTCTATCCCTGAATTAAGTGCAGATGGTAATTTTCCTACAGTTCTTAAAATTTATGCAATTGTTTAGTGTCACTTAAGCATCTGCAAAAAGGGAGGGCAGGGATAAGATGGAAACTGAATAAGCATTGATTGCTAGTCTGAAAATTAAATTTTAAAAGTTTTTGCAATAAATCTGATTTCAGTTCATTTTTTGCCAAATTAGATTATCATATTTAAATTGAGGCTACTATGCAACAAACTAATGTGTGAAACTATCCTGGATAGCCACATTTCCTGCTGTATCAGACTGTAAAGATGTTGTTGATTGTAGCTACCCAGGAATACCCTAATTGTAGAATTCAGAGCAGCATGTTTAAATAATGCATGGGAAAATAAAAAGGTTGAATTTTACTGTTCAGATGTTAGTGATGCTTTGTTCAAAGAGAGAAATGTACAGTGAAATCTCTTGATGTGGAATCTCAGGCTTTCTCTTGTGGCTTTAGGGAAGGAGGCAGGGAAACCCAAGACAGATCTTGCTGTGCAGTCTGAAAGAGGGCAGTTTGGAAGCACTTCTAAAAACAAACAAACGTTTAACCCCCCAGTAACACTTTATTTGTTTACTTATTTCTAAGGAAAGATAGGGGGCTTCAAGCAAAGAAATTTATGAAATATGAAAAAGGAGTGAAGGATGCTTCAGTGGTAGGAACTTGATAAAGTATAAAGATACAGAAGAACATCCATTAATTTTATAGTGTTGTAGCTGTGGCCAAATATAATAATGGGAGGCTTAGAAACAGAAATAGCAAAGAGGATTGGTGGTTTCTTTGACCTTGTTACTTCTGTTCCTATATACCCATGTGGTATTGTAAACTTCATGGCAAAGATTCCTGTATTTTTGTCCTGTATAATAGTCTCCTTTCACATGTGACTCAGTAATATAATCAATCTGGCTCCTCTTAATGGAGCTGGGCTTCTGCTGGTAAAATAAAGGCATCCTTTTTTTTTTTCTTTTCCCCCTGTGACCTGTGTTCATCGGAGCAGCAGGAGATTATGCTGATTTACGAAGATGAGTAATAAGTAGTTTTCCCGTTCTTGTAACTGGACACAGTTTATAAAGATTCCTACCAAAGTTATTTTGAACAGTTAGAAGTGGAATGTCTGCTAAGATAGTCTGAACTTGTGTTCATATTGTGATCTCAGACATTTGCTTCTGTGTTTCTGTGGAGTTTCATAATGCAGTCACACTTAAATTATATGCTAAATGAATTGCATTACATATGACAGAGCTGGACTTAGGTTACTGCATCTTTTAAGTTTCCTTTCTGGTTGAAGAGACAAAAGTCTATTGAGTGTCTTCTGTAGGCTGAATTTGATCTCAGATGCAGTTTCCACTAGTCAAAACAAGGCACATCCCCTAGAGTGAAATTCTGATTTAACTGTATTATGCTGAATGCTTCACTGTTTACCTGTAAGCTCTTTAACTAGACTCCAACCTGGTCCTCACTTCCACCTTCAGGTTTAGTCAATAAATTTATGCTAAGTATACCTTCTTGTACTCTGGGGAAAAACTTGCTAATGGACACTAATCCCTGCACTTTCAGAGCTGCAGGGGGCTCACTAATGCCAATTGCAGTATATTGAATTTGCTTATAGCTACAATATTCAGGCAAGCAACATACAAAATATTCTTGCTCCCATTGAGTTTAATGGCTCCTATTAATCAAGGTTACCAAGGCATGGCCTGAAACCTTAAAGCAGCATAATCCCCGTGATAGTATCTCGCACATGCAAAAAGGCTGTTCTGAGAAAATTGCCAGGATATAATCATAGGGGTTCAAACTGTTTTGATTAAATATCATGTTTTCTAGTTCTCTGTCTATAAAACGGCACAACTTCCACTTGAAGTTTGAAGTCTGGCCTCTGCTATCTCTGTGTTGATCGCAAAAGGAAACACCATTTCACCGAGGAAAGGCTCTTCAAGTTCTATGGTACTGCTGTATTGCTGCAATGAGTATGTTGTGTTCCCATCCTGAAGCCTACAGGTTCTGCTGGCCAGGACAAGGAGTGACATGGCTTTCCTTCTTCCTACTTCTTGTTCTTTCTGGGTGCTAGTTGATTCTGATAAAAGGAGACACCATTTCACAACTATTTCAAGAGGCCCAAGAGCTCTTTGAAGTATGCAAGAAAAGCTCCTATGTTGCTTTATGCATGCAGGCCTAAGAGCTTTCTTGGAAAGATGAACTTGTGTAAGAGATTTCTTCTACAAGTTCAATAATCACTAATCCAATACTCCATAGCACAACCACCTTCAGGCATAAAATGTTAACTCGCAAGCTGCAGTTTATAAAGCAACCCACATGTCAACTCATGTACTTCCATAGCATGGAAAGGGCAAGAGAATTTTACATGCAAGTTGACTGTAAAAGAAATACTACCAATTACAGCTTACAAGAAGAACAAACTATTTTGTACCTCAATTGGGTCCTCTAACCAAATATTGGAACCAGATTTAACAACTTGGAACCATTTAACAGCTATAAGCTATTATGGAAGATCATACCTGGAAATGGATTTCCTTGGTATCTCTCCTTCTAGCTTTCAGATAGCCTTCCCAGCTTTTCTAAATGCTGTTTCTGAAGTGGGTTTCTTCCAGAACGTAGTGAACTGCAGGGTATCAGACTCTGCTGGGGCACAAACAACAATGATCTCAAACGGGTAGTTCCTAAGAACAACCACTTGTCTGATCTTTCAGTCTTGTTTAAGGGAGACTTACAATGAAAATATGTTCCAAAAGGGAATCATGCAAACTGATGTCTGTAACTCTATTCAGTGAAAATCATAGACTCCTAGTTAGGGTGACAATGCCTCATGAAGTTTTGTGAAGCTTTTAACAGTTTTCGTTACCTCCCTGTTATTATCCTGGAAAGTAAATAGTTACATATTGGATAACCATATGGATGATGTGTTAGTGTATTTTAAGAAGATTGCTCAGATGGCTCAGAGCCCATAATGGCAATGCCAGGATTTTTATGTACTGAAAATCTAAACAACTGAAAGATGGAGAGAGCAATCACTGAAAGGAAGAGTGCACAATAAAATGTAGAATTCACCTTTAGCATTGGTGACAGAGATCAAGGCTGTGGACAAGTGTAGTGTGCCTTCTCATATTGCACTTGGACCAAGTCGCAGTTAGCTTTCCAGTTTGAGCTGGGGGAGCAGTATGGATGGTTTGTTCCTTGTTTCCAGTCACAGCACTAGGCTGCCTTTTTAATGCTCTTTTTAAAACTCCATGTTCCTGCCTCTGTTTTTTATTTCCTCAGTGGCTCCAGCTGAACTTCCCAGCAGGAGTGAAGACCCAGATTTCACTTTCACAAGTCCATACAAACCCCATTTCTCAACTTACCTACTTACCGTAACAACTTCCTGTGATAAGATCATTGGATAACCTGGCATTATTTTCCTTGGGTGGATGATGAGTGATGGGAGGAAGAAAGGAGGCAGAAAGAAAGGTGTGAGGAATAATGCAAGGAAAATTGTTGAGGGGACTAATTCCTTCGGGGAGGTGTCTGGCATCATTTTTTATTTGGTGCTTGAACACTGCTTATACAATATACATGTATATTTTCTGTCTGTCTGAAAAAGGACCCTGTAATCCAAGTTCACTTATTGCACTGTAAATGTAACCTCACTGAAGGAAAGGAACTGTTTGAAACACTGACACTTTCATATTTTAGAGTCAGGATTTGTCATAATCTGTAAAGAACATAATTCTTACAACAAGAAGGCTTCAGATGTTTTAAACTGTGGCAAATTTTCATCCAGCAAAGAGATTTGAGAAATACCCCAGCAGCAAGCCTTCTCTCAGATGAGACAGAGTAGGCTGTTTTGTATCAGGAGCTGCATTTCCTACTTTGCTTCCTCTGCCAGAAATTCTCTTGCCAGAACCTGTCATTTCAACTTTTATCTGTTTTTGAGGGGAAGGAAGTTAACCATCCCAGTAACATCACCATCACTACAACAAAATACCTGCAGACAGTGAAGGGCTATGGAAAACTGGTAATTGCACACCGGTGCACGATTTCCCTAAGCCACGATAAGCAGTGCTAAAATTGCCTGCTCCATTTTATAGTGGGGAAGTACTTCAGTACAGATCTATGCCTTTAATATTAAAGTAATCTGTGGACAATTCTCAAACAACAGGCTGGCAATAAGCCATGTTTGGCTTATGTCTGTTACTACTTCTGCTGCACTGTTACGTATACAATTAACTGTTACAGCCAGTACCATGTTCCAGTACTGGATCTGTGTCTTTGAAGGAACATGCAAGTGCTGGTTAGATTTTTCACGAGCTTAAAAAAATTAAATGTAATACTGAAAATTTCCAATGTTTGACTACAGGGATCAAAAGTTTGTCCTCTCTGATCTAGGTATGTATGCACAGACACGTAGGCTTCAGTAGGAAAGCCATTGCATGCATTTGATGGAGAATTTGACCAAGAGTTGTTGATAACCAAGCAAGCAAGCTGAAAGCTTAAACACACATGAGACAGCCTACTTTTTTATACCAGGTGGTAACAGTGTTTCTGATGACTGAGTTTATTACTGTATGGGTGGGCTATATGTTAGTAGAGAGCATATGAATGTAAGTGTGGAGCTAAGCCTGGTGAGCGTTACTACATTGTCTCAGCAGTCAGAGAGACCTTGCTTAGTTTCATTTGTTGCTAGTCATGTTAAGAATTACTGCTGTTGTGAATGGCAACATTCCAGACTACATCTCGGTCAAATGGATTATTCTTCAGAGCAGTGCTCTTCTGGGGAAGAGAATATCCAGGGTCCAGATTTGGAGGGTCTTCTGTAGTTTTGGTGAACTCACCTGAGAAGAACAGTCAGTACTTCATGCAAGTGTAACTGCTGAAAGTCTATAATGTATTTGCTGTCTAAGCCAACAGGCAGTCAGTGGATGCTTGCAAAGGGAGTTTTTTAGGTGAGCAATAAAAAAGCATAACTGAAGAGAGACTGTGGCAGGGAATAAAGTAACATACAATGTATCACATCTATGTATCACCTTTAAAAAAATAAATGTCTGTAGTGTGCTAATAACTTCATGACAATGATGATTAAATTGTTTATTATCTTTGTTGTACATGCATTGTAGCCAATTTTGAAAGTACTTAACACCTCTCTGAAAGATTCTGTGTCATTATGCAGCAGTGGTGACAGTAGTGGTAGTAGTGTGGGGTGTTGCAAAACAAGGAAGCTGAACAGGGGTGAAGCACAGACATTCTGAAGGAGCTGGAGCACTGGACTAACAAACAGAAAGCTGTTATTTCTCTTCAAATATACAGAGAGCAAGTGATCAAAAATACAAGCCTGCTTGTGTTGTTATCAGAAAGCATTTGCTGCCACTGCACACAGTTTTGAAGGCTTTTCACCCCAGTACTGCTTTTCACCCCAATACTGCTTTTCACCCCAATATGCTCTCCCTAATTCACTGTATTTTTACTCACATATGTATGTAAAGTCCTCCGAATAATCTAAGCACAAAAATCCTGCAGAGAAAGGATTTTATAAAAAAAGCTGGATGTTAATGCTCCAAAACAGACCAGAGTATCTCCTGGGATTAGTGAGTAGGTGGGAGGAGTTGATTGCCTTAGGCATAACCCAGGGCCATTAATTCAAGCTAGTCATTAATCCCCCTGTAATGCCCTATGCTGATGCCACAGTTCCTGTTATACGACAGAAATAGAAAGCTGACTGACCTATAGAATTTGATGGGCTGTTATTCATATAATGATTGCTTATATTCCCAAATGCTCATCACAATAGTGTTAGACAGAGTTTCAGTTTGTAAGCCTCATGTCTTTCCAGAGAGTTAATGCTTAGTTTGCTACTCACAGGAAGCCTGCAACGATGTTATTAGTATTCCATTCTGTCTGAGCCTTTAAATAAATCTTGAAAATATTACAGCCTGAAGAAGGTATGCTGCGTGTAGTGAGTCCTGGGAAAGCAAAATTCATACCAGTACTTTGTAAAGATAATTAGAATACATTTTTTCATATCTAGAAAAAAAGAAAAATGGGCATGTGGTTTCTTTACTCTGTGGTTGCCACATAAGGCAAAGTGTGGCCTAAGTTGTGTTTATTTTAGGGTTCTGTTTGATTTTTTTTTTTAAAGTCCACAAATTTTAATGAATTTATTTCAATGCCCAAAGAAATAGTAATAAAGGATGGGCCTCTTATAAACCATTTAGAAGCAACTGACATCACATGCCCTTTACATGCATGCGCTTGTACTCAGCAGTACCCAATAAAAGTGTTGCTGGGCAGATCTTAAAGTGCAGGAGGAAAAAGTTCAAGAGCAAGACACAGCCCCCAGCTTAGGACATCATGTGAACACACATGACTCTAAGCACCAGAGTTTAGGTAGCAAATAGCTGCTATGAGAATTTCCAGAATACTAGACTTGTGTGTCTGTTTAAATTTTCCTAAAATGATTTTGCTCAAGAGGAAAATCATTAATCTGACCTTTATGTAGAGTCTGTCTTTGTCAGGGATCCCAAAGTGTTTTACAGATGCAGAGATTTAGTACTGACATGCACATGTCAGTGGGAAAATTAACAGACTGACTACACCATGGTTGCACAGAACTTTGGCAATGCAGGAATATGACTGCAGATGGGCTTCACTACTACATTACCCGAAAGACCATGCAGCAATACTGCGTAGCAGCTCAGGTCGGGAAGTGTGGGATACTTTATTCAGCTGAAAACGTAGGTGAGTTAACAACAGTAGGCTGGAAGAAAACAATGGTACTAGACTGCTTTAAAAAAAGAAGCAGCAGCTGAGCTCTCTATAATTAGCACTTGTAGTGAGCCATAGCTTGTATTGCTGAAATGTGAAATTCCAGCATTACGCTGATTCCAAGAAAGAGGGTATGAGGTTGTTTGAGGGTTGGTTTAAGGTAAATAACCACTTCCTACAGTGCTGTCTGTGCTCATTATTTACTCAGCTGGGCCTTGTTTAGTTTATGAATTCAAAATTGATCACAGCAGAATGTTTTGGCATATTAGAGGAGGCTTAGGATATTCAGAATATCCTAAAATGCCCATACTAAAAATGTCTGAAACTTATAGACTATATTCACAGGGGAAATTTTACTTGAAGTTTAGATACAGTAGAAGGTTGGTATATGGAATTTTTTCTCCCCTCCTTATATGTGAAATCTCATTGGTCCTTGTTCCCATCTCATACACACAGAGGGAAAAGAGCCTAGAATGAATGTACTTTCATTTTAGAAAGACTAGTTGGAATTCTTTTCCATTCGGTTCTGACCTTTCAGCATCTATCCCTGAAAACCAGTGTTTTCAGAATGGGTGTTTTCCAAATGCTTTATGGCATTCCTTTTCTTTCCTCTGGCTTTACTGTTGTAGTCTGGCTTGCTGCTGTGCAGGAGGAGATGAAGGAGCGAGGAGATGGTAACCTTCTTACTGCCCATTCTCCCCCTTTCCACTAGCTCAAATTAAAAAGAGGGGTAGGGGAGAGGAAGAGGAGAGGACAACAAAGTGAGAAAGGGAGGAAACCTTTCCCCTCTGGGGTCATTGTGAGGCAAACATGCATCCATTCACCCATGTGAGAATCACTGTAATGTAAATTAGACCATTTTAGTGCATAATGAAGATTTACTCTCCTACAATGGGGGACTTAGCTAATGAAGTCTTAATTTCATTTCTCTCTGGCCCAAGAATTTAAAAACTGAAAAAGTTAAATGATGGATTGACTCGGCAAACTAGTCCCTTAGAGACTGCATGTACCAGGTGCATCAGAGGAGCTGACTGAGGTGATGCTGCTGATGTTCCACAAGGGAGTGGGTGAAGCTTTATGAAATACTCCCTATTGGCTTAAACAGTCCTGCAGAAACCCACCTGTACTAGGTGGTACTGTATTCTTGTGGAATTAGGGGGTTGTGTCTTTATTCCAGAAACCTGAAGGTAGTTTCCTCTGTTATGAATCTTTGTCTTAGAAGATCCCCTTTCTGTTAGCTTTGATCAGTTGTGGAGTCTGGAGAATTCCAGACTTGTTTTTCAAAGGTTGTTTTATAGATAGGAGTGTCTGAAGGGAGGGTGTATGGAGCTCTGTGCAGACTTCAGCAAAATTTAATGAGTGTTGGGCACAAATGGACATGTGCAGTACTGGTATAGGGTAAACTGGAATTCACTGTGCTAAACCATCCAAAGGTAGTAGTGAGTTCCTGCTCCCTGTCTAAAATGTTCCAGAGAGGGACGAGCAATCCTTGTGTGCTGTTTCCAAAAAGACATGTCACAGCAGTTTGGTGCTTACTTACTGCTATTTGAATTTATCTGGTTTGAGTTTCCTTTTTCTTTGAAAGGACTTTTTCCCAAATATTTTTAAACTTCCTTCCTGATGTTTGTCTTTTTTCCAGATTCCAAAATTAGAGCAAGTCACATTTCCTCATGGAACTTCTGCTGCAAGGAGGCATTGAGCTTTTGCAGCCCTAGTCTGAAGGTGCCTGCTCCAGTGGATGACCTGCTCTGTCATGCACAGCTATCCCAAAACAATCGGACAATGGCAAACTTTAAAAATTAATGCATGTCCTGATTACTGTCCCATCCCCCTCAGCTTGTGCTTTCTGACTCTTGCTTCATGTTGCTGAGTCCTATTTGTTGAAGGTGCTACTTAATAATGACTTGCCTGCTGCATTCTCGTTTGACCTGTTAACTGTTAAAGCAAAAAAGTTATTTTAAGATTGGACTTGTCAAAGAGGTCTTATCTCCTCCCTTCAAAGTCCTCTGATGATTAATATTTGATTAAAATGTGGTTGCAGCATTAAAATGGGTGCCCTGTGTCTTTTGTAAATGAACGACTAGCAAACTTGTGGATTGTCTGTTTTTCGTTGGCAAGTTACCCAGTGAATGTTTCAAGGGGAATTGCAGGGGAGGGTGAGGAATTAGTTAACTAAATAATTTCAGATAAATTAATTGCTACTTTTATTCCTAGATATAGTCTGAAGATGTCTAAATCCCTAGATCCATCCAAAGATTCAGTTTTAATTTTGTCTCTGGAAATTAGAAAGATGACAGGCTCTAAAACATGGGATAGAAGCCCAGGTCCCAACTCTCATACTCCCACATCAAAACCAGAAGGTTAGGTTTGTGGTCATTATAGCAGTGGCTTATGCATATGACCTGTGCAGCAGCTGCACTGTTCTTCTTGCCTGCTTCTGTTTGCTTGCTGCTTTCTTAACTCCAGTGACTGGCTGCTGCTGAAATCTGCTCTTGAAAGGGCTTGGAGATCAAATGCCTGTCCATTTTAATACTCTGATGGATCATAAGGACAGCCAAATCTTTAGATATGAATATAAGCTTTACAGAAGATTTTAGGACAGTCAGTACAGAGAAATAGGAAAATAATGGGCAGGCAGACTTATTGTACAGTTACCTAAATACACCAGTGGAACTCATCAGTCTACTGGAAAATACTGTAGAATGGGGTATCAGGACAAGGAAAGAAGCATAGCTTGAATATGTTTAGCTTTGAGTTTGAAAGTCTTCATAGCGCTTTGTAAAGAGAAGAGACTGTCCTAGATGATGTATATGAGTTGTCGTGGTTTAAGCTGTGGAGTTTGATGTTGCTATCTTTGCTTCTGTAAGTAATGTAACAGAATGTCATAGCTCATGACAACTAAGATAAGACACAAAGGGCTCCTGCAAAGGTCTTTGACTAATTTTGTTTTCTCAGTAGCTGGCTCTTGAATTCTTAGAAACAGAACAGCAGAAAGTATTTTAAAATGAAAGAACAAAGCCTGAAAGGCTGCTGTTATTTCCAAAGTACTCTCTTTCAAACCAGAAAGCTTGGTAGAAGTGAGATTTTTGGGCAACCTCTAGTTCCTAGATTTTTCCTGTCCTGTGAACAGGACGAGGAGTACTGGTGCCAGGTAGAGGTTTTGTTTTTACATGCTCCATGATCTGGAAGGCAGATGATTGGGTTTGAGACAAGGAGACATGCATGCAAATTCAGGGAAGACAAGAGTTAACTGTTCTTTTAGCTTTTCTTTCAGTGGAGAAAGGGCCATTATTTTTAATGAGAAGAAAGATTATATAAACAGATCTTGAGTTGCCTTCATGTTGCATTTTTATTTTCTGGCTGATGTTAATTAAATTGCTTCAGTGAGGTACTCTGAAACGCAGTATGGGGTGGAATATATGCAGTATGTACATATGTGTTCATTTCTCTTTCCATTGAAAGACTGCCACAATGTTACATATAAGATATAAAACAACTTATCGAAATGTTGGAAAGCAAAACCAAATGCTGTGTTGCCTTTTTAAAGTTTTATTCTGTTCTTTGGTTACTTTCGTAAATGGCTAACTGGTCTTGTGAAGAAAAATGTGTCTTGTTTTCTGAGGTTACAAAGAGGCTGGTTGTTGTCGTAAGATCTGACTTGCCCGTTTCTGGCTATTCTTGCTCAGCTCTGCAGCAATTTCTTAAAAACCCAAAGCTGTTTGCTGATCCATGTTCACAGCAGGGCTGTATCCCCAGTCTTTGCAGACCTGGCCAAGAAGATGACGTGCTGGGCACAGGAGTAGGAGTCAGTGGCTCTGATAGGCCGTTGTTGCATTAAATACTTTGTATTGTGAAACCACGACCATTGGCTGTGGGCCGCATAACAATGTGTGAAGGGGTTGAATGTAATCTGGATTTGCTCTGGTTCTTTGGAAAGGGAATTCAGGGAAAAGAGATTTACAGACATTGTAATGTCGGTAAATGTTACAAGAGTAACTGTTGTGCGTTGCCTCTTGATGTCATCAGTGTCTGCTACAAAGTTTTAAAGCTGGGAATAAAGGCAATTAGATGCTGATGAAGAATAGACTGCAGAAGGGAGGGAAGAGGGTGCAAGAGGGTTACAAGAGGGCAGTATTGAATAGCTGCAGCCATTACTGTCTTGAACTCCTTGAATAGTACATTAGAGTTTATCTGAATGAATGCTTAGCATCTGAGACCTTTATTGAAGTAGGCCTTTTCCCATATTATGTTAGGGGGAAAAGAACATTTCCAAAACTGTTTTGTGACAATTTTTATTTAGAGTTTCAAGATTAAAAAAAAGTGCAGCTGCCATGACTTCTATAGCTGACAGAAAAGTCTCAGTGGGCTCATTCCAGATGCACTCCTCTCTTAGGACTCCCTGATTTTAGCCAGTAGCTTTGGTTTTACTAATATTGGTGATTTCTCTCACTTCTTAAGAGGACACTAAAAAGGCAGGAATGGGTTTTCTAGTGATCTGCAAGGTATATTTTGAAACATCAGAGGAAGGTTTTAAATCTGGGATGACCTTCTGTTGGGTTGCAATGGCCCAAACACAATAGACTGGCTGTTACCATCTTTGTAGAGCTGCTCCGCCTGGAAATTTCTAGGGTTGGACATATGGCCTGGTAATGAGACATACGGAGTAGCAACTCATTGTTTTTAACATTAACAATTAGAACTCAGCATCAGCTGTATCTATCATGTACCATTGTAATTGAAATTGTGATGGTGTGCAACAACAGCAATAGCTCAGTGAAAGTGTAGTTAGAAAAACATGCATATGGTAGATTAAATTATCAGTCTAACCAAACAGGTATGTTGTGCTGAATTTGGACAGAATGTATTCCTGGGAGGAATATATAGTTCCTGTAATGCTGCTGGACAAGAAATCTTTTTAGTCATAATGGAAATGTGTTTAAAATTCCCACTGACCTTTTACAGCAGGTCCTGGCCATCCTCTCTGCAGAATGCTTCTGAAATGTAGTTTATCATAATAGAATTTCTCCAGTTCCCCTCCAGCTTACTCACAATGGGAAAAAGTTTTCCAGATAGCCAGGAGAGCCTTGTCAATCCCTAGTTACCCTTGCACCTAAGCTCCAGTTTTTGTGGCAGCTTGCTTGCTTACCCTTAGCCATATTAATCTCCTGGGAAGACGATGCTGGTTTGCCAGACTGGAATTGCCTGGAACAGCCAATATAATGCTTCAAGTTTGGGCTACTGTTTTCGGAAGCTGCCTCTGACATTAAAGGAAACAGAATTGGCCCAGTGCTTACCACTTTGGAGAAGCCACCCTCTTTGGAAAAAGCATTTTAATTCTGAATAAAACATTGGGTTGGCTTTTAGCTCATGAATAGCACTTTATTCCGCCTCAATAAATATCAGTACTGACAAGTAAGCACATCATGTCATGGCATTACATAAGTGCATGGCAATATTCCTAGTTAATTTTGGCTATTATTTCCACAGCTGTGTGGGGTAGGTTTCTGTAGGCTTTTGGTTCTTAGTTTGATGGTGCTTTTGCAGATAGGGGCTGTAAAACAACCTGACAATTATCCAGGCTTCATGGGCTAGTTTGGGCTTCAGACACAAACAGTATCTCAGGTTCTTCCTTTGTGGATCCTCCTGAGGAGTTTGCTTCTTCATGGAGCACATGGCAGTTGAGTGTTGACAGACAACTGAAGAGTTAGGATTTTATGGAAAGATCTGGAAAGCGACATCACTTTATTAACAGGGTAAATTCAAGCAATTAAAAGTCACTGGAAGACAAATGACCTCTCATCCTACTTGTGCTTTTCAGAGCCCAAGAGGATAAGGTATCTACCAGTGTGCAACCAGGGAAACAAGTTCTCTTCTTGCCTCACTGGGCCCCTGATTCAGGCAGCCTGCTGCCTGAAGGATGAAGCTTCTAATGCTGCTGTAAGATTACTCCTGGCACAGTCCCAACTGGCAGTTGGATGCCCCTGTCGTGTGCTGTCATTGCAAAGGTGAACTTCTCCATCATGGTTCCCCTTTTAAGATTGTATTTGAATAGAGGGTCATCTTCAGTTATTAACCCTCATACTGGAGTTAGAGGCTTGGTAAAGATAGGAGTTCATAACCTCACATGGAAGCCCTCTAAGTTGTAATATGCTGCTTGTGGTATTGTTAAGAGGGTCAGCGCTTAGGTAACTGTGTCTCTGAATGCTTAAATATCTTAAAGTTCTGTCCCTGAAGTCACTGAATGTCAGTGGTGCGTAGTTTCTGAAGTTCCTAAGTCATTGCTATAAATGGAGTGTGGTTGCTTAAGTCATTCTGTTGCTTTGGGATGTTTTGTACCCCCAGCTTGTTTGCCAGTTAAATTGGGAAGGTTATTTTGTTGCAGATGCTTTGTGTAGGCTATCACTCAAAATATTAACATTAGGAAGTGTAGACTCCTGCCAGATTTCTCTTGACATTTTTTTTTTGTCAAGAGAAAAGCAGATTGAGGTTCACCATTTAGTGTTTGATGGAAGGCCCTCTCTATCTCAGTGCTCTATACAGCAATCAAATCCCACATACTGTACTATATTCTGCCAGGAAATCTGCTAACCTTTCATGTAATATGTAATAGTTTTATATCCAGCGCTGTAAAGCCATTTTCCGTACACCAGGATTTTCAGCTATTTTTTTCTGCTGCCTTGGTAAGATTTGCAATGGTTCTTTCTACAGTGCCAGATGTTGTACATAAAACAGGAAATTATATACTGTTCTCTTGCTTATTGAGCAGAGAGAAGAATCTACTTTTAAAACCTAGCTGGGAGAGGTTGCTAGAAATGCCAAGTTTAAAGAGACAGATCAAGTATGTGAGATAAGAAGGCAAGACAAAACTTGCCCGAATGTGATGATGAATGCTAAATCTTGAAACACAGTTGATGTACTGACATTAAAGGGAATGTACTGAATATATAATCATTGTAGATATATGCATGGGGTTTTGTATTATAAGATAATTAGATGAGTAGTTCTTTGTACATACATTTACTGAAACTGATGGAATCTCAGGAGAGATCTGATGATCTCTATTTAAAGAGATATCAGCCCGAGTATGTACTGCAGTGTTTGTCTATTCCTGAAGGAATGCAATGTCAGAATGATTTTATTTTGGTTAGCAGCTGGGATCATTCACCTACAGATATTGAAATGTTTTACAAATATTAAATACTTAATTCAGTAGCATTCTAGTGGGCTGTGTTCACAGGGATGGTGATGCATTGTTTATGGGGTTCCTCATGAATAACTCGGTGCCCAACTGGTCATGCCTGGCCTGCAGGTTCTTTTTGCTTGGCCTATGGCTTTTTCCTGTTGGGTAGCGGGCAGGGAGCAGCTGTCTGGCCACCATGATGCATAAAAGCCAAGTGCCTCCTGCTGCCCTTCAGGCTGTTTCAGTGACTGCAAACTGAACTCTGCCAACTCTCCATGCAGAATGAGAGCATGACCTGGACTGTGTGACAAGGGGTCACCACAAAACTGGCCTCTGGATGCTGTAAGTGCAGAGGCTTGACCATTCTGCCACAAGGCATGAGTAGAGAACTGTAAAGGAACATATCAAACATAGTACTAATTCTCATTAGTAAGTAACATCTAACATGTGCACTGAGAAGTACAGTTCCAAGGGGATACAACTTTTATCTTTCAGAAACTTCGGAAACATACTGATAAATTCAGAGATTATTTGGGTCAGGCTCTTTGTGGCATTTTCTATTAGATAGAGCCACTTTAGGAGTTGTTCATATAGAAGCGTGTTACTGTTATTCATACTGATTAGGGCAATGGTGAGACATCTTCATAACATGTAGCTCTGTGCAAGTTAGAGAAAAGACAATCAACTTCTATAGTGGGAATGCTGCTCCAACAAAAAAAGTGTCAATAGAGTGCAAACTCTAATACTTTTACCTTTCATCTTCTGGTCACTTGAAGCAGCTTTCCTGGCCAACATCATCTCTGTCTGCTACTAACGTACACCCTGGAAGCCTCTCCTGAATTATTTATCTGTTGCAGTAGTTAACCTTATATGTGAGCATTATCTTAGTCTCTTGGAAAAAAAGTCACACTGGCATGAAATCAGAGTGACACGTTGGTGCTTCAGACCCTTAGTTTGTGTCCTGAGGCAGAGCAAATCAGCAGGCCTGTGCTGACAGTGCTGTTCTTGCTCGACATCTCAGTTAATTTTACATTCTCTTCTTTTTCTTTCGGTTTTTTCCACTTCTTTTTCATAAAGGCACCTTTGGACACTTACAGCAATTTTACTTTCTAAGAGGCCAGATTTGGTCCATACTGTAGTTGACAAATGCTTCCCTTCATGTTCAGGTACGAGCACTTTTTTCTCTTGTCTGGATTTTTCTCTAGTCTCTGTTTTCAAGAAGGATTAGCTCTCTCTGAAGCTCGTGCTACCGATGCCTGCTGAGCAGTGCAGTCGTTCAGTAGGTCTGCAGGCCTGCATACACTGCTCTTTCTAATCATGTCAGATTTGTAATACCTGTCAAGTTTGCTAAATTTAGATGATACCAGTGATGTGAACACGTTGTGATTTTGCCATGAGAAAACACCACCGGGTGTTTTTCAAGACAGTGGCAAGAGATGTCATACCTACTTCACAGAGCCTTTGTTTACTGCTTTTGGATCCGACTGTGATTTCCTAAAGTTTGGAGGTGAAAATTTCTGAAATTGTTCTGAAATTATTCTCTGGCACCAGGGCTGTGATGGGGCCTTGTAAGACCTGTGCTTACCTGTGTTCCCTGTTGGAAAGGGTGTCTGCATGTGGGCATTCCCAAGGATGAAATTGCCCACTGCAGAAACGAACAGGAAGTCTCCTAAGAGCTATAGGGCAGTCAAACTGTTAAACTTCATATTTCCCAGTTTGAACCAGTTTGGGTTCAAGTATCAGTTATGGTTTGTGAGTGGCATACTCCCAAGTATGGCAGAGATCTCCTTTGGTCTAGTCTTCAGTACTACTCAGTGGTCAGTATGCCTTCCTTACAGAAGACACGTGATCATTAGGAACAGGTCAGTAAATACAAATCAGTTTTGCTATGCCAGTGAAACTGTTAATTTGTGTCAGCTAAGGGTCCATTCCAATGCAGGTGTGTATCATTTGACTTCAGCTCCATAGGAGTTATGCAAATAATAACCTTATATTAAAGACAGCAATTACAGTGACTATCTCATTTAAAAGACGAGATTTCCACAGAAGTCTGAGGTTCATAAAAGTGAAGAGACAGTATAAGGTGAAAACTGTTTTGTGATGCTCCCTAAACAAGCAGCTCGCAGTGTGTAGGGGAATAGTTCATAACAGAAAACAAGTCGATCAAATCTGTGAGGTGTATGTGTCCAGTTTCCTTATTCTGTAACACTGAATTCCCCCTCAGTACTGTCAAAGGAAGACAGAGCAGATAAACAGAAGTTACCATGCGAAAAAAATAAAACTTGTATGGAAAAAATATTTTGCCTTATGTCCAATGTATTTCATTTTTATTACAATATGGCTTGCAAAACTTGTCTCTAATATGTTTTTAGAGTTGTAAGTTAACAGAAGAATTATGTGAAATGGATTTAGATGTTAAGGCAGCTTTTTCTCTCTGTTAATGAAAGCTTTCTTAAAGGCTGTTCTATAATTACACTTGTGGCTTGGTGGATAATGTCTGTTCTCATATGCAAGTCATTTGATTCCTCTGGTGCCTCATAACACTCAAGATGCATGGACTTTTGCAGTGTGACTCATGCTGTAGCTTATTTTACTGAATATTCTATATAAAGACTTTCTTTGAGAGGTGAGTAGGTACACAATATCAAAGTGACAATAACAAGCTTTGTCCGTCCTGCTTCTCAACAGAGAAAGAGCCCTACAAAAATAGAGTGGAGTGTAGGTCATTGCAGATTAGGTAGCCCTTCAATTAAGAAGTGCTCTAACTCTAGTATCACCAGTGATCTTGTCATGTCTTATAGAGGGACTGAAAGTCTCATTCCAGTATAGTAATACACTTGCTTCAAGAATTAATCATTCTTGCTGTCAGAAAAAGGGCAAAGTATAGCAGATTACTTCTCGATAAAACCTGCCTCTCTTCTATCAGGAGTGCAAAAGAATGCCCATATATATTTTTCAGCACTGCAACAGCAGGTGATACCAATACATGATGAGCCAGAGCTGCCTGTTTCGCATGTGTCCACAAAAACCTGAGAAGTTGCAATTTTAGGACATCCGTGCATGGCCATAATGAAAATGCTTAGAAGAATTGCTGATAGTTGCAAAATAAGCTTGCGATATCAATATAATAACAGTCAATGAAAATGATTAAAAAGTTTTTCTGTGAGTGGAAGGACTGGAAAAACTTACTTCCTTTCCATTTCTGCTCTTTCCTGCCACCAATACTTAGCATGATGTCCATGATGTATCTACTTGATGGTGGACTGTGTGTGGTGTTAGGAGTCATACCCTCGAGGAGCTGAGTACAGGAGGTCTGGCACATTGTGACCATGACTGTAACACAAACAACTACTAAAGTTTGTTCAGGTATGCTTTTAATGAGAAGGTTGGGAAAACTGTTAGGAACAGTTCAGTGTAAGAGAAATGGACAGGAAGACAAGTGGACGAGATACGCTCTCCTCTCAGCTGCCACTGCACAGCCAGAGCCAGGGTTATTTACTGCATCCTCCTAGCAAGGTGTTTTAAAAAGAATTTTGAACTGTCCTTGTTGAGTCTCTTTGAATTTTCAAAATGTGCTTATTTATAAGACTTAAATAATCCATTCATCTTCATCTGATGTTCTACAGGAATGATTTAAAATCATAGTGCACTAGTACTGTTATTTTTCCTTCTCTACTGAAAACCAATTTAGTTAGCTCTAGTTTTACATAAAACCAGTGTATTTATCTAGTACTGCTGTTTGCTTTGTGTAAATATCCCTTGTAGTACACTGTTTCCAGTGGGTCTGGAACAGGAACAGGCAAACAGGTGGTGGAGCCTCCCCAGCAGAGCCTGATGTATTTATTTTAATACCTTTTTGTCATCCTTTAAACAAATAAATGAAAGGTGATTCCATAAAGAAGGAGCAGGAAATACAAAGATATCTAAGAAGTGAACAATGGAAAACAATGGACTAGAAAGAGGTTTTATTTTCAGAATTAATGATCTACTGCCCATCCTGGCTGTATTAAGCCTGTTCATCTAGTGGTGTAGGTTAAGATTTCAGTATGCCAATGAAAGTTTTTTAGCCATGTGCGAGGGAGCACCCAGAAGAAATGGCTGTTTTCCCAAGTGATGGAAACACAAAAGTTCAGAAAATTTATTCAGTTCCTAGTGAGCTTCCTATGAAATAGATCCCTTTTTAAGCCAAGTAAAAGTTTTAGAATATACTTTTAAAAGCCAGGCCTTTCAGAATGACAAAGTACATGCCACACACATTTCACTGAGAGTATCTTTAAGCCAGTTTGACAGAAGTTGTCTCTCACTGAGGGGTCAGTAATTGGGCATTTGTGCTGACAGGTTTTGGATGCTGGGGGTTGACAAACTGTTTCTGGAGGAATCTTAGCACAGGAATTGGCTTTTCTCATTGCCCCTCAGATGTGGGACTTTTGCTAAATTGCTTCACACAACTGCTGTGTTGTTAACATACACAGTACATGGCCAAGTTCAATGGTCTGTTAGTGAGTGTTTCAGCAACCCCCTTTTTCTTTTCTCTTACAGTTCATTGCTTATAGTCTTTGATTATCAGAATTTGTACAGTCCTCCCATGTAAATTTAATAGTAATAACTAATGTACTGTTCATCTCAATCTGCAGAATCTTTAAGCCTAAACTCTCTCAACTACAGCCAGATCAAAGGAGCCTCACTTCTGTCTATTGTAAAATTGCTTATCTGTTTCTAAGACCTAAAAGGTAGAACTGCTTCTCCAGTGGCAGCAAGAGAGGAGAGAGTTCATTTGTTAGGCCTATCTGTCAGCCAGTTCACATAGTCTGGATTTTATTTCTTTTTTTCTTACAGTGTGCCCTTTTCCCTGAAGTCTCTCCACTCCCTGTGATATCTATTCAGTGGACTGCAGGAGTCCTTTTAGTCTGTATATTGCACTCCCCCGCTACCCTTCACCCGCTGCTCCCAAACACATTTTCACTTCTTATTTCTTGTCAACATTTATTTCTTTCCTAATGTTTAACTTTTTTCCTTCTTCCTATCCCTGCTTGCCTCCTTTCCTCACCATTCACTCTCATGGTGAGGTTTGAAAATGTTTCTAGAGCTGAGGTGAAATGAATAATGTTACTTTACTTTTGCCTAAAGAGAGGATTGTGTGAGAAACAGCCACTGCAAGGCTCTGGAATCGCAGAACAGTATTTGGTGTGCAGGCTTTTTTAATCTCAGTGAGGGACTGGCAGATCAGTAAAATGTCTTTTTTTGAGAAAGTCACTTGCACTGACTCCATTTGGAGAGAAAAGCCTTGAACTGCCCCATCCAAATAACGCTGTTGCATTGCTGGTTGTTAATGCAGTTTACCTGATCCTTAAGTTATGGCAGAACTGAATTGCTGTTATTAATGTTGTTTGCATTTCAGTTAGATAAAAGTCAGTAATTTCCATTCAATACATTTTGGTTTCTTCAGATAAAATGCTGTTGAACAAGTCCATCATGTTTCGCAGGCCAAGTTTCACATGCCTTCAAACTTGAGGACCATGAGATGTTGGACTGTGCATGTGGATGTAAGATAGTATAATTAGGCACTGTGTTGTAAAATAACTGAAATATTATTGTAATCTCTGGTGGGAAAGTACCACAGGCAGCATTTACTATAGAGCACTGTGCAAGAATGGGACTCTGGATTTGAGCTGCTGGACCCATGAGAGATTTACGCTAGCAAGGTAATTCCAGTGGTGCCATTGCATTGACTGCTTGGCTGAGTTGGAGGACTAGGTTAAGTGATAGCAATCTGATTATGAATGATTTTCTGTGTCAGAATACACTCTTTTCCATACACTAGGGAGAGCGGACTATGTTCAATCATACCTTCTGAATTATAATTGTTTAGTTTGTCTTTAGGTTTTCCCTCTTATTTTGTATTGTACTTGGTTTGATTTCACAGCAGTGTTACTGAGTGAGCTGCACAAACTGCTTTTACAGCAGCTCACACTGTAGTCAAAATAATATTTTAAAAGCATTAAAAGCTAATGTTATAAGGGAAATTCCCTTGTGTGTTTGTTTATTTACACTTATGAAATACCCTCATTATTGTAAGGCACAATTGAGTAGAAACAATCACTTTGAGGAATTATCGATGAAAAGGAAGCCTTTAATACTAGAAGAGTATTGGAAGCTGATACATGCTTGGTTCTCTGAGAAGCAAAAGCACAGCATTAGACTGACCCCACTGAACTAATTAAAAGGTTTATACTGATTGTAGAGAAATTAATATTTTACCCAGAGTTTCCTTACAGATGAAAACAAATTTCTAGACCAACATACTTCTGCACTTACAGATTGTAAATACGAAAAGCAGAGTTACAGATCAGCTCACCATTTTGCTGCTTCTTCATTTGGTTCAAATCTCCTTGTAAAACTATATAAAGGGAGGAAAGAAAAGAAGCTGTTTATGAACAATGGCAAAAGGCACTGCTGTTCACATTGTCAACATAAGGCCAATGTGTCATTTCAGCTGCACTTAAAACTTATTTTTAGGACTTAAGTACTGTACAGATCTTGTGGTGGCCTTACAGAATTTCACTAGATAGGAGCATGAATTCAACTCACTGTCAGAGCACAGCCTGCACTGGGAGGCTTGCAGCGTTTCTCTAACTTGATTGTACGTACCTGGTGCCACATATATTTCTTTAAATGAAGCCTTTTTCAGAACATTCATGCAAAGATATGTTGGTCATGTGTGTCAGGCCTTGTGTATTTGCAAGGTGGCAATCTCAGGGTGGAATGATAACTTTGTTTAGAGGCTCTTGCTGACTTCTGACTGGTCTAGTATACGCAATCCTTTTTGCTTGCTCTGCAGGTTAAGATATGTCATCAGAAACAAGACACATATGTTGCTGTGATTACAGAATTTGTCATTGTGTCAAAGCACTTTACAAACATTAATGTCTTCCTGGTGTGACCTTTTGTCTCAGCTGAATTTCTGCTCTAGAAAAATACTAAAGATCAGTTTAGGAAGGCACGCCATATGGAAGAAATAGTGTAAGAGGCAGCCCATAGGTGCCAAGGTGAGGGACTGAACAAAGCCAGCCTTGTGCTGTATTTGCCAGTCTCATACTGTCTCTGATCTTCCTTGCACACTGTCTTTTTGCAGCACACTCAGACTGAGTCACCTGAAAAAGCACATATTTACTTCTCTCATCATTAAACTAGTGTATCTGAAAATAGGAGGTATGACTGCCTGAGGGTATAAGGAAGTATTTTGTGCTCAGAACTTTAGGAGATTGTTCTATGAACAGTTTCCTCTTGTGCATGACCCATGAGATGATGCCAGACTTAGCTTGATCTAAGTCCTGTCAATGTAGGTTTAAAGGTTGGCTGTAGCAGTTAGAAAAATTATGTTAAAATGGTACTTTTATTCTTAGTAGTTTTGATCTTTGCTCTCAAGACGTATCTGCTGGCTTTGCTAATAAAATGCAGGTTTACAATTGTTAGAGGCACAGAACAGTTTGAAGAGGAACAAGGTACTTGTCTGCGGCTTCCATCATTCAGAAAATTCCAGCTAAGGTGTGATTTGCTGCCTCTCTCCTACAAGAGATAATGAAAGGGGAAGAAAGAAGAGCACAGCTTTATTCTCTGATCTTGCATTGTTTGAACCACTGCTCTTGACAGTCATCATCATCTGATTTTAAAGTGACCAAATTCAACACAGATATTAGTGGGAAAAAGTAAGCATGGAATTGTATAATGCTCTTTTCAGCCACTTTTGAAAACTTGAACTTCATGTTAAAGGCAGATAAACAGTTATATTTTTTTTCCCCTATAACTATATCCTCTATTCTATAGTTACAAAGGTGTAGTAAAAGAAAACACGTAAATCAAATGGCCTGTTTGTTCTTCTTTGTACATTTTCTTTGTCCACTTTAAGTACATGCAGTCTTTCCCACCCCTCCCAACCAAGTCCTGTTTCCACCCAACTGCATTTCCTGTGTGGATTCCTCTATGAGACAGAATAGGAGAGCTGCATGATGGCATTTCTATATTTAAATTAGATGGAGCAGAATAGGCTGTGTAATTTGTTTAATCACTGCTCATGCTCTAATTTCCTTGGATTTGATTTTTGCAGTGCAGTCTTATCCTTGGGTTTCTATCTGGTAGCCAAGTCTGCTATTTGGCATGATTTCAGGGAGCTGGGTGCATTTTTCTTTTCGACTAAATATCAAGAGGATTCTGTGATCAAGCAAGTTCTGCATACAGAGCCTTTCAAGCATGATAAATAGATTTAAGTGGGAATGTGACAGAAAACTATATGCCTCCAAAACAAAGATCAAATAAAATCTAAAGCATAGTTGATTAGAGCTATGCAGGCACATGCAGAAGATGGTAAATTGAAAAAATGCAGATTCATCTGCTATTATATAAACTGTACTGATTCTGGGATCAGGATTCAGCAAATTCAGTACAGACATTTCCTGTATTTATTTTATCTAAATATGTCTAAATGGTACTTCACTTCTGCTATTTCAGGCCTTGCCTATTTCATTGCAATGACTTGATAGACTGACGTATACAAAACAGTTTCTGTTCAGTAAGTTGTGGTGAGATCTTCACATGGTTTATTTTCTGCTTTTCCACAATATATAAAGATATGTTTTCACTATTGTAGAATTATTTTCCCCTAATTTGTCTTTATCCTTTCCTTTAGAAATACCTCAATTCTGTTCTCTTACCTATGCTGTGAGTGGCAGTGAATATATGTATTTTGTGAATGACAAAGGCAAGTATTTAGTAATATGCCAGATACTTGGTGTTCTAGAGTGAAGGACCAGCTTCAAGCAATGATTTACTATGTGATGTTAAACAGCCGTTGGTCATGTTCTTTTTGTGATATCCAGTTAATTGGCATTGACCTGAAACGTATGGAGATTTTCTGATTGAGCTTGATTAGAAGAAATACAGTTACTAATTTATAAACGTACTAAGGTGGCAGTATCTGAAATCAGAATTATGCCAGAGTCTTCTTGTGGATCTCAGCACATACTATTGGGCAACAGTGTTGTCATTTGTTTTCCCCTTTGTAACAAGATTTGAGTAATAAACAACTATGAATATGATTTTCAGTTACTGTTCTTGTGAAATTCTGTAAGGACATTAGGCACTTTTTGTTGGAAAACACTGACACATAACAGGCAGATGATCTAGGACTTTGCCTGTCAGTTCAGTGAAGAGCAATATTTGGACCATCAGATCTAAAGGCAAAGATCTAGGCTCCGAGACAGCAATCTCTGCTTGGTTTGGTGAGTGGAAAGGGGACTTCTTTCACATTTTCAGGCGCTCTTTTGCATCTCTCCTTTTTGTTCTGGGGAAAAAAAGAAGATACAATGCACTGTGGGAGTGATGCACCCTTCTGAGTAATGCTCACAAGGAAGATGGTTCCTTGCCAAAATGGAATGACTGGTGCAGCAAACTTAGAGGAAGAAGAGAGTTGTACTGAGAGCATCAGTAATCAATTATTTATTGTCAAACGAGAATAGAGAAGCTGGCCCGCATTGCCAAGCTGCAGCATCTATTCCCCAAGAGACACCATTGCAGCAGTATGGACAACTAGTACAAGAGGTTTGCAGAACTGGGGTAACAGTCAAAATAACAGCATGTAATAGTTACGTAAGGTTTTGAGAAACATTTGTGGAAAGGGCACCTTGATGTTTGGTCTAGGATTTTTACAACTGAAATGAATTACTTTGTGTTACTCCCAAGTTTGCAAGTAAAGCTCTTCCTTGTCACCTTCTCAGTTGTCAGTGGTAGGCAGAACAGTAGGCAGCAGAAGTGCATCTGGTCAGAAGTGACACTGTGGACTGAGATTGTGAGTGGGCGAGAAAGAGGAGGAAGAGGTGATATATTCAGGCATCTGTTGCGGTCTACAAAACCTCACCCAATGTTACAAGACACTCACTTCCTAGTATTTGGCCACATGTGGGTTCACCTTGGCATGGGGAAGCATCAGAAGCCTGACTTGACTCCCTAGTGCGACAGACCATCATTACCTGGGTCCTTATTACACAGCCCATCAGATACTCTTTGGTGACTGGAGAGCTGCTGTGCCTGGGGGCATAGAGGAGTATGTGTTGTGGAACCTGTGTTCAAAGCTGTACCAAGGAGAGGTAGCAAAGGAGGTCTTCCCTTCATCAGTCTTTCCCATTAGAATGCTGTGGTTTAGCTATGGACATGGACATGTCATAGCTATGCTCATGGAGAGCAAATGCCCATTTGTTTTATTCACATCTACCTGGCTTGTTTTGGAGTGTTTGTATTGTTTAAATCTCTTTTTTTTTTTTTTTCTCCTTATTTCCCTTTAAACGGGTATTAGCTCTTCAATACTTGCAGTAGAAGAGAAGGGACTAACTACAAAGATGTATTTTTTATACCGTATATACACTAGAAAAATTTGCATGGAATTTAGAGATAGTTTGCAACAGAATTATAGTAACTGCCTTTCTAAACATTATCATATAAAAATGTACCAAATTATGTTCATGGAGTGGAAGAAAATCTTTTGTAGTCATGAAAACCTTCGAGACTTAACTCCAGGTAACTGCAAATAGAGTCTAAATAAAAGCATGTGAAAGAACACACTGAAAAGCTTGGCAATGAATACCTTAAAAACTGTTGATATGAAAATTCTCCCACAGTACCTCCCCACTAAGGCAAGCATCTGATTTTCTCCCATCACCAACTGTTCCTTGTCAGCACTCTTCTGTACTTTAGGCTATAATAGCGGCTGAAAAGGTCGTGTTAATTTTCACCACTGCGTGGATATGAGGTGATCAAGAAATGGAAGGAAAAATACTGCAGGAAGTATCTGATCTTTTAGCTGTTGCATGATAGAGTTGAAAAATTGGTAGAAATCTGGGGACAAAGTGAATAGGTCACTGAGTATAGTTTTAAAACCTGCTGTCACGTTGGATTTACAGAACTTGAACACATCTGGCAACAAACAAGCTTATGACGATTTGATAACTATTGCTGTCTTTTATAAAGAAAGCTTTTCTATACTTCATACCATCAGTAGAATACATTTTTGAAAGCCTTTTGTAAATATTTAGTCTGTTAATCTTCAGGATGATTTTAAATGCCACCTAGGAGTACAATTTAACTTTCTGCGTTATCTTTTCATTTACAGACGTTGCAGTAACAAGATAGGTCTCACAGTCAGGATTGTGTTTTCCTCATTATCTCAGCTTCCAGAGATCTAATGCCTGGAACTTCATTACACCATCTGATACTGTAAATTTTTATGCAGTTACTTAGGTAACACTTAGGTGTTTCTTCACATAGTTAAGGTTCCCAGCAAATAGTGTTCGCCTGATTGCTTGACAAATAAGTGTCCCTTGACATTTAATTTAGCTAATGAGCTGACACAATTTTAGGCATGAATTATAGCTTCTGTGTCAGCCCACACCCTACCGAGGTACCTTCATGGGAGACCATGTGTAGGCAGTCATATCAGCCTTCTCTCCAGATACCCAGATATACAAGTTAGTTTCATTTCTGCAGAGGTCCCCTGGAGGAGTCTGAACAATTGAGCTTTCTGAGGGCATATCTTGGATTAGTACCTCTTCTGGTAATGCTGCCTGAACTCCTTCATAGGCAAACACTGCTCACAAGGCTTGCTCTATCAGACTTGTAAGTAGACTCATCCCATGGCATGAAGTGAGACCCTTCTATATGGAAAATGACAGAGTTGAAGTCCTGGGCAGTCTGTGCTTTTGCTCCTGGTGGGCTTTGGCATCCTGAGCATGAGGTGGGGCTGAATGGGTTTAGGTGCCTCCTTTAAAGTGTTATAGCAGTAATGGCTTATTCCACCTGTAGGTATTTTAGTTAAGCTAAGCCCCCAAATCTTTTGAAAATTATAAGGTGTTCTATGTTTTGTTTCATGAGAATAATAATCAGGAAAAATAGTAGATAATTAAGCAGAAGGGAAACTGGCATGCAGTGTATGATGGCTGTGGACGTGCTATAGGAAATAAAAGAGAAAATGTCTTCCTGCAATTCAAGTTCCTTATCAAGGTGGATTAAATGTGGACTAATAATGTATTTCTGGGAAAATGCTATTTAGGGAAAAACAGAACAAAGACACGAATATAACCTGAATGGTGAGGAAGAACAAAAGAAAAAAAAAAACAACCTATAAGATTTGATTTTATCATATCTCAGATGAAACATTTCAATTTGCCATTTCTAAATCACATTTCAAGACCAAATTTAGTAGAAGGTAGAGGAAAATGCTTATCTACTGTTTGAATAAAACAACCCCTTGTGACATGTTTTCCCTTTTTCATTTGGCCAAACAAAATGAGTTTTCCCCTTGGTTTATGTGTGTGATTTACTAGCTGAACTAAGAAAATAATAATCTTTCACATTCTTCCTCTCACTGAGTTCGAGGCATAGGACTGGAGCAGTGTATGGAAAGTGAATGGTTTGGGAAAGAAAATAGGAGAGTTTTATCCTCAAATGAAGTAACATTTATTCTTTGTGACTGGCCAGGGACATAAGATAGTTTTGCTCTTTTGAGTTTTCAGCTGGATTATGGGTAAGATAAGCTTTAGGATGTAATAGCTTGTCTAAAAATAGGATTGGATTATTAAGATTAATGTAAGCTTTGTAGCTTTTGTTATTATACATAATGCAATACGTTGTCTTTAGTGGGAGAATTAGTGATATTTGCATATCCACTTCCAAGACAAATCAATGTTAAAAGGATAATTCAAGCATTGTTAAAATCCGGCAGACAGCATTTTAAAAGTGAATGCATCCAAACAGCTCCATAGAGCAAAGGATAAAACTTCTAAATTAAAATTGCACTATGAGGGAAATTTTCTGTCTCAGTTATTCTGTGTGCTTAGTTGAAACCTACATGCATTTCAGCTGGTTAGTTGCTCACGTTCGGCTCACTGCACATCCTAAGGGCTGCATGACACATTTTATTTACACTGATCATCAAGATCCCTGTTGCACAAACTTGTTTTCTCACAGTTCCAAAAGGGAATTGTAATTGTTTACCCTTAAGAATGACAGTAATATAGTATGATTGGAAACAAAAATGTGTCATTTATTGAATGATTTGTATTTGATAAAAGGACATTTTTTTCCTTTGGTATTATTTTTTTTAGCTTCTGTGAATTGAATTTCTTAAGCCCTAGACAGAGCTTTGAACTTTATCGATCATGTCACCAGCATTCGCTGAAGAAAAATACCAGTTACTGACATCAGTTACCATTATGTAGTTTACAGTGGTACAAGAGACATTATTTTTACAGTTACAAAGTTTCATCTGCTAATACAGTTTGTGTGTGTGTACATAACATGAAGTGCTAGATTTGTGTGTTTCATAAACTTGTAGTTTCCGAAGAGCAAACTTACTGTGGTGTTGAAATTAAACATTTAGAGTTTTTTGCACTAAATTCTGTCTATTTCAAATCTGACCCCAAAATTGTAGTGATACATGATGCTGATGAATCCTTAGTTAACAACCTTGTCTCCATCCCTACAATAAAGTAGCTTTCTAGCTTGAGTTCAGCTGAGCAGTGTAATTTCAAATAAGCTATAAAATAGCCCTTATGGGAAGTCACACAACTGAGTACAGTATTGATTTTGTAGAACCCTCAAAGTCATGCGTTGGGGAAGATGAAGGAGGGAACTGTTTTAGCACAACTTTGATAAAATAAAGGCAGTGTGCACCAGTCAAAAAAATGGACTTTGTAATATTAAGAGGAAAGACATGTCTGACTGCCTCATATTACATGTGAGCATGTGAAGCACAAGGCAGCAGACACACAAATGTAAATACCACATAATCCATTGAATGGCTTTATACATCTGTACTTGACTTTATGTGCGATCATTGTCTTTCAGAAATACCGGCAGTATATGTCTGGACTTCTCACTCCTCCTTATGGTGTTATGGAAACTGGCTCTAACAATGACAGTAAGTATGAGAAAATAGACATCAGATGTTAGAGAAAAGGGAAAAGAGGGGAGTCCTCTGGTTTTGGCTGTTGGAATTTAAAGGTTAAATTCAATTCAGGGGCAGGTGAGCAGTTAACAGAGAGTTTGTGGGTTAGGGTTAAAGGGAAGATATCTGTGGGAGACATTACTGTGGGGATCTGTTACGGACTGCCTGATCAAGGAGAACCTGCGGATGAAGCACTCTATAGACAGATAGGAAGAGCCTCACACTCACAGGCCCTTGTTCTCATGGATGACTTCAACCACCCTGACATCTCTTGGAAGGACAGTACAGCCTGGCACAAGCAATCCAGGAGGTTCCTCAATTGTGTGGAAGACAACTTCCTTCTGCAAGTAATAGAGGAGCTGACAAGGAGAGGTGCCATGCTTGACCTTGTGCTCACCAACAGGGAAGGGCTCGTTGGAAATGTGACGCTCCAGGGCAGCCTTGGATGCAGCGATCATGAGATGCTTGAATTTGAGATCTTCAGGACAGTGAGAAGAGCATGCAGCAAGCTCACTGCCCTGGACTTCAAAAGAGCAGACTTTGGCCTCTTCAGGAACCTGCTTAGTAAGGTTCCATGGGATACAGCCCTAGAGGGCAGAGGGGACCAAGACTGTCGGTTGATATTCAAGGATCACCTGCTACAAGCTCAGGAGTGTTGCATCCCAACTAGAAGGAAGTGCAGCAGGAGGGCCAGGAGACCTCCTTGGATGGATAAGGAGCTGCTGAGGAAAATTCAGATGAAAAAAGAGGCTTATGAAAAGTGGAAGCAAGGACAGACAACCTGGGAAGAGTACAGGAATGTTGTCTGCGAAGCTAGGGACCAGGTTAGGAAAGCTAAGGCCCAGTTAGAATTAAACTTGGCTAGGGGTATTAAGGATAACAGGAAGGGATTCTACGGGTACATAGCAAATAAAAAACAGACTAGGGAGAACGTAGGCCCCCTCAGGAAGCTCTCAGGTGAACTGGCTACACAGGATTTGGAGAAGGCTGAGGTTCTGAATGACTTCTTTGCCTTGGTCTTCACTGGCAAAGGCTCTGACCACACCACCCAAGTCTTGGAAGGCAGACGCAGGGACTGTGAGAATGAAGACCTTAGGCCCACTGTAGGAGAGGATCTGGTTCGAGACCATCTTAAGAACCTGAACGTGCACAAGTCCGTGGGTCCTGATGAAATCCATCTGCAGGTCCTGAAGGAGCTGGTGAATGAAGTTGCTAAGCCACTGTCTGTCATATTTGAGAAATCATGGCAGTCAGGTGAAGTTCCCGACGACTGGAAAAAGGGAAATATAACCCCCATTTTCAAGAAGAGGAAAATGGATGACCCAGGGAATTACAGACCAGTCAGTCTCACCTCCGTGCCTGGCAAAATCTTGGAGCAGATTCTCCTGGAAGGCATGCTAAGGCACATGAAAAACAACAAGGTGCTTGGTGACAGCCAGCACGGCTTCACTAAGGGGAAATCCTGCCTGACCAATTTGGTGGCCTTCTATGATGGGGCTACAGAACTGATGGACAGGGGTAGAGCAGTTGATGTCATCTACCTGGACTTGTGCAAAGCGTTTGACACTGTCCCACACGACATCCTTGTCTCTAAACTGGAGAGACATCAATTTGATGGATGGACCACTCGGTGGATAAAGAACTGGCTGGATGGCCGCACACAAAGAGTTGTGGTCAATGGCTCAATGTCCAGCTGGAGACCAGTAACGAGTGGTGTCCCTCAGGGATCGGTGTTGGGACCGGTCTTGTTCAACATCTTTGTCACTGACATGGACAGTGGGACTGAGTGCACCCTCAGCAAGTCTGCCGATGACACCAAGCTGTGTGGTTCGGTTGATACCCTGGAGGGAAGGAATGCCATCCAGAGGGACCTTGACACGCTTGTGAGGTGGGCTGATGCCAGCCTCATGAGGTTTAACCATGCCAAGTGCAAGGTCCTACACCTGGGTCAGAGCAATCCCAGGCACAGCTACAGGTTGGGCAGAGAAGAGATTCAGAGCAGCCCTGTGGAGAAGGGCTTGGGGGTGTTGGTCGATGAGAAAATGAACATGGGCTGGCTTCAGTGTGCGCCTGCAGCCCAGAAAGCCAACTGTATCCTGGGCTGCATCAAAAGGAGCGTGACCAGCAAGTTGAAGGAGGTGATCCTGCCCCTCTACTCTGCTCTTGTGAGATCTCACCTGGAGTATTGTGTGCAGTTCTGGTGTCCTCAACATAAAAAGGACATAGAACTGTTGGAACAAGTCCAGAGGAGGGCCACGAGGATGATCAGGGGACTGGAGCACCTCCCGTATGAAGATAGGCTGAGAAAGTTGGGGCTGTTCAGCCTGGAGAAGAGAAGGCTGCATGGAGACCTCATAGCAGCCTTCCAGCATCTGAAGGGGGGCTATAGGGATGCTGGGGAGGGACTCTTCATTGGAGACAGTAGTGATAGGACAAGAGGTAACGGGTTAAAACTTAAACGGGGGAAGTTTAGATTGGATATAAGGAAGAAATTCTTTCCTGTTAGGGTGCTGAGGCACTGGAATAGATTGCCCAGGGAGGCTGTGAATGCTCCATCCCTGGCAGTGTTCAAGGCCAGGCTAGACGAGGCCTTGGGTGATATGATTTAGTGTGAGGTGTCCCTGCCCATGGCAGGGGGGTTGGAACTTGATGATCTTAAGGTCCTTTCCAACCCTAAATGTTCTATGATTCAATGGTAATTGTATTAACACTGCATATAGTAGGAAATACTTTGGAACTTGCCTAACTGCGTTTCCACTGCGTACAAGTGCACATAGAGCTGTACACAAAGTCTTCACTGTGGGCCAGGCCTATTGATTAAAGCATACTATATGATGTCATGTAGCATTTAGCTAGTTCTAGGTATTACATGAATTCCATGGAACACAGTCATTAGTCTTGCTAGTAAATTAAATGCAGCAAACTGGCTTATATTTTCAGTTAGGATGGGCTACACAGCTTGCTTGGGCAGGCAACCTGCAGTAAACATACTGCTGTCTAACCTTAGTTATGTAGCTAAATAGATTTGGGTACATCTGCCTCAGGAGAACTTGTTAGGCTGTAGGACAGTGCTGTAAACACGAATCCAAGGGCAGCCTTTAGAACTTGTCACTTCTGTAAATGAAAGTACTTTTATTTAGTTTCCAGAGGATTATGTAGGTGCCAATCAGGGCAATATCAGGTGGTTAGCAATTGCATCTGCAAGTTTAGTCCCATATGTTATGTGTTCAGTGTGTTCTATTTGTGAAACCATAGCATAGCATAGCAGTGCTAGGTAGTGCAAATTCAGTATTACGTTTGGCTTCCAGGTACTAAATCACAGATAATGTTAAATGAAAAAATACAAATAAGTCCTGTAAACATACTTCAAATATTAAGTTGTGAGAAAGTGCTGTGTTTAGTAAGCTGTTTATAGTATTTGTACAAATTAGCTTTTTGTCTTTTTTGTGTTCACAAGGGAAAACCTTTGTCTGAACAAATCTGTTTTGCTCTTAAAAAACCATAGATTAATGTTTGCCTTATCAAAGTACTGAGCCCCCCAATTCCATCTTTTATTGATAAATATCTCCACTGTTACTGAAAGAATGTACAGTATGTATTTGTTTTCTGTATTCTTCTTTCAGGAATGCCAGATAAGGACAGCATGTCAAGCGGTGCTCTTTGCCAGGTTTCCAAAAATTGCAGTAAGGTAAATCACACCTTTGATTGGGGGAGGGAGATTTGGTAATGAAAAATGCAAAAGTACAGCATGAAATTGAAAAGAACCAGGTGCAAATGCGAAGCATATGGTTGATGCATGTGAGTACAGTACATGAATTGTAAGGATGCTTTAGACATTGTATTGTTTAACTGGAGAAAGCAACTGGTTCAGGATCAGCATTATTGGAAAGCGTGCTGCTGACGAAGTTTCTGTCATAATCTGATTGTCCTGTCTTTGTCGGAAAGTGCTGAGGGTAAAGAAGAAAAGCAGCACTGTGACAATACCAGTGCTTAACCAATGGATCATAACATTCACAATTAAATCCTATTTTGAGGCTTAACCAAGTCTTAACTGGTGCACAAGCATTGTTCTGGCCTGTTGCTTAGGGTGAATTTTCTCCTGTGTTCACAGGGTAGCTTTACATCCCAGTTCTTCTTTGTAAGATAGTTCTGTGCCTTCAGTCTCACCAGATGAGGACCCACGTGAAAGCACTCATGAATATAAAATATGCTCAGTTTAAAGTGATTATAATAGTGGGAAGAAATACTATCAGGCATTGCTCTATAGATTAATAATTTTTAGAATTTTTAGAATTTTTTTATGGCAGAAGTAGAAAAGCTAGAGTAATAAACACCTGCTTGGATGCCTTCTCTCTGGACATAGGAGATGGACATTGGATGCCTGTGTGATGTCTTTAAAAGGTTAAAGGTATTTTTGTTACACAAAAACATCTCTTGACAGCAGATAAAGACAATGAATATTTTAGTGTGTTTCCTTAATGCGAAAATAACTACTTCCACCTCTCCCTGTCTGTCCTGCTTCCTTAAGGGTACTGACCATTCTTAATTGTCACATTCAGCCTTTATTAAATGTATAAATGTAACAGTTCCTTTTTCTAGAATCTTACTAATGCTATACCATTTCCTGACACTGCCTTATCCTGTAGGAAAATAAGCATTTTTCCATGCACTAAGTAATAATTCTTAGATAGATAGCACCTTTCATGCTGTAAGCATTTTACAGTTAGTTGTGAGTTACATCTCAGTGCTTCTCTGAGTTGTTGGCATTTCAGTGCTACACTTGGAGTTAAGCCAGGGGTCTTGCTTCACTGCTGACTGAGAGCACCAGGCATAAAATCCAAACTAAAATATTTTGTTGTATTTTCTGAAGCAGATAGAGATAACAAGGTAAAAACACCCATCTTTCCTAGAAGGTGGTATGCCCCCCGGAATGGGCAGTGATGCTCAGCTAACGGTGGTGTACACTTTCAAGCACAAACTATTTTAGAAACTGAGCAAAATTTGTTGATGAATACTGCTGCCAATAGCTGGGCTTTTCTAGAACAACAGGACTCTTCCTGCGCAAAATAGTGTTCATGCGAGTAGAAGACAGAACGTGGCTGGGGTAGGCTCAAAATCTCCACTAACTTTTACAGGAATAAAGTCCTTTGTAAACCATATTAACTTCCTTTCCAAGACACATACAAAAGCCAGCCATCCTTCTCCCTCCCACACATTTCTATGGAGGGAAGCTGGGAGGGTAAATATGTGACAGATGCTTCTCACCTTGTCTCATCCTGGAGGAGCTCAGACAGTCCCATGACAAACGTGGCAGAACCTCCGCAGCATAGAAGTACTTAATGAATCCTAGTTCTGCAGTTTTGCCATATGGCCATGGATCTCTTTACTTATGCTAAGTGAAAGGTAAATGTAGGAGAGATAAATACCTGAGTATTTTGTTTACTGCATGCAAGCTTCATTCCCTCAATTTTAAACTGTACAGCTGTTACAGTGCTTACACAACATGTCGATCTTCATGCCTTGCAGTTAGTTTTGAATGATCAGGGATATGCTGGGATTGCAGGGCCAAATTCACAGTATCACACAGTATCACAGTATGCTAGAGATTGGAAGGGACCTCAAAAGATCATCTAGTCCAATCCCCCTGCCGGAGCAGGAACACCTAGATAAGGTTACACAGGAATGTGTGCAGGCAAGTTTTGAATGTCTCCAGGGAAGGAGTTGCCAGTTATTCAAAGTACAAAATATCAGGGTACCAGAAAACAGCCCTGTTTGTAGTTTTTATATATTTTGCTTATTTTAGGGTGATACATGACTGTCAAAATGGCTACTGCAGCAGGGAAGGGCATTCATCCAGGGAAAGGGAAGTGTTTGCTAGACGTCTTTAGGCTACTTTAAATTGCCAGAGTGATGCCTGTGGGACTGGTAGCAACTACAGCTCAGAGAAGCCTGCAGGCTACTTTGTGATGTCCACAAAAAGACTGAGTGAGGAATTTCCTGAGATTCAGAGAAAGTTCCTCAAAATCTTTCATATGATAAAAAAATATTACAGTCTTAGACAGAAGATAGACGTCTTCAATAATTCTGATCATAATGATGCATTTATTTCGGGAGAGAGGGCATTGTTTTAATTTTCCAGGGAAATTCATAACTATAAATAATTTACTTCAAAAGAAATTCAATATATTCCACCTTTGAAATATGAAATGTGTGGTTTTCCTCTTTTAGCCTCTGCCAAGCCTTTTATAAGCTCTGTAATAGATGATTTTCCATATTTGCTAATTATTTGAGTTTCATCTTCAGCTTATTTTTTTTTCTTTTGTCACATCTATTAGTTTTTGATGAGTAACAAGACCTTTCTTTTACTACGTGCCTTGAAATTTTCTTACCATATGGGGATGTTTGGTTTTCCTAGTTCATTAAATTCTATATTAAAAAAAAAATCTGTTTGGAGAAGGCAGCAAAGAGATTTTTCTCTTTTTTTACCAAACACGAATTCATTTGCATTAAGGGTTACATTATTGCACATCATTTAATGCAATATAGCAGTTAAATTGAGCATAAAATACTGAGACAGAGTATACTACTGTCCTCAGTTATATATGGGGGAATGGAAACAAAGTCAATTTAAAGCTGTCTTACATAAAGGAAAATAACACAGCTTTGGTCTTTTTAACTAGGCTGTGTAATATCTGTACACCAGTCTTTCTAGCTCTAGTTTTCAATAATTCTCATGGGGTACAGTTGGATATAGCTGGATCTGTGAGACAAATATAACCCTAAAGCCAAAATGACAAAATCAATAATAATTTCAAATACATTTTTGGAAAAGATGCAGAAGAGTACTTGGAACACAGGGGAGGTCAGGTTCCAGCATGCAGGCAGAATAGGTAGTGGCTCTGTTTCCATCTATTACCAGCAGAGCTGGCAGCAGGGTTGCATGGTGCTTCCCACTGCAAGATCCTGTTCTTACAATTTGGCCACTTTTTGACTGTTTACACTGAATTTGCCATGCTGAGAGTATGCTCCTGGCTGATTTTTAAATTGAAATGGATCAAACCTCCCTGACATTGAGTCTGGGGGAAAACACATAGCACATATCAAATAGCTTTCCCCAGTGGTACACTAGCAATTCCGTCCTTTGAACTAGGAGCTTGACGTCTGGAGTTTGTTCTGACAATAAAGGGTGCCATTTGTGACCCCCTACAAAATCAACCATATTGAAAAATTTCAGTTGAAACTGCCTCACTAGAGGCTTATTACAGTTTAACTGCAGGCTTATATACACAGGCTGTGCGCATTGCATCTGAAGAATCCTTGCACTGTTCATCTTTGGTCCTGGGCTGCTTGGACATTCTTGTGTTGATGCTTAACAGCGTGGGTTTTCTCAAAATCACTCATTTTTAGTTGCTGGAACAACATTTTGGTTATTATCAAGCTGGACACTGACAACCACAGTTGTCTTCCCTGTGCTTTTACATCCTCTACTGGTGCCCAAGTAGGAAATGAGTAAAGAAATAGCTCGTTCTACTCTGGAGACGTGAGATACATGATCACTTTAAAGAAGAGGGCATTGCAGAAATGAATTAGAGAGTCACAGGAATGAATATGGGAAAGAACAGAGGACAAACCAACCCATCAAGAGCATGAATCTCCATTCTGTTATGGAATGTGGTGCTAAATACTTTTTTTCTGTTAGTAGACGTCCAAAACTCCTTTGCATGTGGGTGCTATGCCAAAGACCATAGAAAAATAGATAACTGTAATTAATAACAATTATTGTATTTATTCAAGTAGTTGATAGTCAAAGCATCCTAACCCTGCTAATGATCCTAGCTGAAGTTTTGCATTGTTTTTCATAATGGAATCTCCATATTGCAGTTTCCTAAAAAAAACCCCAACAACACATCTTCAAGAAACTACACACACACACACAAATCAACTTGAAAGGAAGGCTGAAAAATTAAGTGCTCAAAAGCAGAATATTTCAATAATGGCGGCTGACTGAGCAGTGTTAATGAGGTCCTCTTAACCTATGTTTGTTACGGTACAGACTTCAGTTCTTTGTGTTTATTATGGTACAGCCTGATAACTTTGCTCACATATATTTTTCCTGTGACACACTCCATTAAAATTACATCACATATCAAAACTATGCTAGCTTTGTTTTTGTACAACTTGATCTCTGCGACTGTTTAAAACCTACATAAATTCGTGCCTTTTTCATTGGAAGCGTGCATCCCAAAAGGGGGAAAGTGATTCTTCATCTCCTTTGTGCTGAGGAAGCCATACCGAGCACAGAAGATATAAGCAGATTAAGTTGTGCTAATTCATACAGTCATTCTTGCTAGTGGCAGAAGAATATGTCTTTTTTCTGAAATCTCTCTCATGCTTTATTTCCGTAATGTTCCCTATGCTGTCCTCTGGTTTCTATTGTGATAGAGAGTTGCAGGAGCTCCCCCTAGTGCACGGATTAAGATTGGAGAAACACGTAAATCGAGTCAGTGAAGCTTGCCAGCTGAAACATCCCCCTTATGTTTTTCATATAATGACTCCAAATCCTCTAGCTTATTGGAAGTGATTTATTTGAAGGTATTTTGTATAGCAAAACTGCTATAGGATATGTTGAAATACTCCTGAAAGTCACCTTTTCATCCATCCATCATTTTCTCTGGTTAATTTGATGTGATAAAATGTAAATTACTTTTCTTTACTGAATTTTCAATAAGACTTAGGTGCTGTGCTGGCATTTATGCATTTAAATAATTGGAGCAATTGTGAAAGCATGATTTGCTATTTTGTCAATTCTAAATGCATTTATTAAAATTATATAAAAAAAAAATCAGTTGACAGAGAAGGACATAATCTACGTGTTAATCCTCCAAATATTGCAAGTTTCAACATTGCCAGGCAAATGAATATTCATTTATTTCAATTTTCAAGCACTTAAGTATAGCTCTGGGTATTTGAAAGTATACTGTTTGTAAAGAGGAAATTACAATTCACTAGATGCAGTCTTGAAGAGACCACACAAGACACCAGTAATAATCATGTTCATTCACCATAAACAGCAATAATCACAATAATTTTACTTCTGATTTCCTTATATTTCAATTTACTTTTCCCAGATGACCGAGGAGAAAGCTTATCTCTTAACGTATTCAGTAGATTGTCAAATGTGGACTTTGATAGAGCGTTATTAGACTGCTAAGGGAAATGTTTCACACGCTCATGAACATGTGAGCCTACAAGAAAGAATGAACAGAATGAACAGAGAGCGCAAGCAGAAAAGAAAGCAGTGTCCTAGCAAGGTGCAATGACAAGGTGTTTGTCTGGAAGTAACCTCTCCAATAGTCACATGAAAACTGCTACAACAAAATTGATTTTCTATGAGGATGGTTTATATAACTGTCCAGTGATAGGTGATAATTCCTATTCTCTCTTGGGCTCTGTGCAAGGGTCAGTTCTCTTATACAGTGTTAGCATAGGGTTAAAAAACCCTCCCTTTAATTTTCTGTTTTTTGAAGTGTTTGCATAAAGCACTATGTGCAGATATTTTTAAATAATGTCTTCATGCAGTCCTAACAGTACCAATTACTTTTAGGGGCTGCTCTGATATTTTGGCACCAATTTCACATATATGAAAATAATTTGCTTAGAGGTCTGTTAAAGTTCTTCATTTCACTCTAAGTGGAAGTGCTTAGGGTTCAATCATTATCACAGCCTGTAACAATTTGGCTAGTGCAGAGGCTGTGCATACAGTCCCTGGCAATGAGTCACATGGTGACAACATATGGCAGGAGAGATAACAAAGACAGGAGTGTGAGATGCGTAGGAGTCTGTGAAAAATACATTTTTCGTATGTTAGTAATAAACTTCATCATAAAAAATGTGAAGGCCTTCATATGTCATCAGAGCTCTTTAATGTAAAAAGATATTGTTAGTAGGTCTGTTGGCTTATATAAGTAAGCTTTGCATAAACTAAATTATTGCAGAGCCACCAGGGGAAGTTTTGGTACATCACTATCTCCAGATCCAGCCATATGGAGATGGTATGCAGCTGTAGGCTTCCCTTCCAAATGTCAGTGTGAATAGTGATGCCTTAAAGAAAAGGTTGCACCATGCCATCTTCTGTTAAACAATTCAGCTATCTGATAATCTGTGAAATATCTATGACCCATGATTTTGTTGTGTACACTGAGTTCTGGAGACCCTAAAGGCAGTTTCTACTGGAAACATTTTCTTCTACAGTATCTAATCATATAATTGAGCTCCAACCTGACCAATACAGATCTAGCCACAGTAGTCCCAGTATGAAACCTGCAGATGTGATTAGTGATTCTCATTTGATCTCTTACTGTGTAAGAGTGTGTAGCATTGTGGAGAAAGAACAGAATCTTCTTTCCGGGTTGCTATGCATTTACCAGTGTGCATGTCAAAATAACTTCATTTCTCTTCGGTGCATACTTGATCAAGTTAAAGTATCTCTGGCCCTTGAAGCCTTTCCATTAATTTGGAAGAAGAAAAATGTGGTCTCTTCTTTCTACAATGAGCAGTTTCCATTGTGGTGATTCTAAGGGAGGTCTGAGGATGAATCGAGCTGTCTACAATTATAGTGAGATTGGCAAGAGATGGAGGTAAGATCTCTGACGAATTAAAATGTTGCAGAAAAGGGCAGAATTTTGCGATTTACAGATGCTAAAGAAATAGTCTTATTTTAAATTTTACTCTCATTTTCAAAGAGCAATAACAACAGAAGATTAAATATATGTAGGTATATTTTGCTTTTTAAATATAAACAAATTGCTACATTTATCCTGAGAGAAGATGAATAATGGGAAAAATAGTGAATAGTGTCCAATAGCAGCACAGTTAGTAGTCAGCACCTGAAGCAGCCTCCCTTTCCTGTCACAGCTGCAGAACATTCCACTTTTTGATAAAAAATGGAAAACCAAGCTTGAAAAAGTGTATCTGCATCTGTATCCTCTTTTAAGTGCTGCAGTGACTTTCTGAGTCATTGTGAAACTACCTGTGAGATCCAAATCAGGAGAGTGTGGTTTTTTTCATGAGGGAGGAATGAAAAGGTGGAGAATAAAAAGTATGGGAGGGAGAGAGATAAAGAGACCTCCTCTGTTACCAGCAGAGCAATCCGTATACTCGAGTCAATGTTAGAGCTAAACTATATGAGGTTTTAATTCCATGATTTTTACATCTGAGTATTAATATGTAGGATCTCCAGAGTACTTGTCTGAATGAGGAATACCCTCAAGCAGTTACTGTTGTTATTTTGGTGCTCTCCACTTCTCTTGCTTTTTTTTTTTTTTTAAATATTTTCATGTCAGTCTTTATTGCAATTTATGTTTATCCTAAAGCCCTACAATTCTTATTTGTGCTGGGTGCTGTGGCACAAAGGAGGGATGGATGCCCCTGTTAAAAAGAGCTTGCAGTCACAGAAAAGATGGAGTGACTGTCATAAAGATGCTGCTTTACTCAGAACATTGTAAGGTGTGGGATTCATAAGTGTTCATACATTCCAAATGAGTTGTCTTCCAGGAGCTTATTGTAATCAGTCTTTGGCGTGAAAATCTTAAATGACACTGGGAGAGGAAGGAAGAAGTTTGGAAATCAATAGACAAATTAAAACCTGATGTGTGTGTTTGTTAATCTTGTAATTTGGGTGGGATCTAACACACACTGTTGGCCTCCTTCAGAGTAACAGAGTAAGCAAGTACTTACCTCCTCCCTGACTAGCCTTCTCCCCATAAAAGGGTTACAGAAGTGCTTGGGGTAGCATGGAAAAGACAATTTGGCGGAAGAGATGTTTTCCCTTTCTGACTCCTCTTGCTATATGACTGTTACATAAATAAAGAACAGAAAAATGAAAGAATTTCTAGAAAATACTGTAATTTGCAAAATACTCAATATTGTGAAGTAGGTGTGGGACCTTCTTTCAATAAGGTCATCACTCTCAGTTCCAGTTGTCTGGGGAAACAGCATATTGCCTTACCTGACAGTTCTGGCAAGGGCAGTCTGATAATATATACTGTGGAGTCACATTTGATGACTCTTGCTCCTTGGCTGTGTCTTCTGTGTGATTCTGTCCCAACCCATAAAAAACATGCACATATGCTCCATTTATCTCTGCAGTTGAAAAGCAGAAAGAGTGGGTAATTATGCTGAGAAAAAGATAGTCCTTTTCAAGGTTCATGTCTTCAGACAAGTCAAGCGTATACAAGTAACACATTTGGCAGTTACATTTGAAACAGCAAAATGATTTTTTTTTTAATCTTGTAATTACTTTCTCAAGTTTGGCAGAAAAATTGGATCAAGGATCTTAAAATCAGATTCCTTCTTGTCACTCATATAATCTCTTGCACAGCATTTTGACTGCCTATCCTACAATCCATGTTGGAAATTGGTATTCCAAAAAGTCAATTATAGTTCTGAGTCAGTCAGAAGTTATCAATATGTCTGATCTGATCACTTAGCAGCATCTTTTTCTTTTTTTTTTTGTCTGTGTACAGATGACAAAAAATGGAGACGTTAATAGTAGGGAAAAGCTGTCCAATGATTTTGTTCTTTTTGTGTAAGCTAGTCAAGAGCAGGAGCCTGTTATGCTGGCTCCGTGTGGAGCAGCATCACCAGAACAAATGTTTGGTTTGTGGTGCTCATTTAGAGCTATTCTGAGTTAGAATTGCTAAGACAAAAATGTCCGGTATCTACCAACAGAGCCGAAAACATAATTAGAACCATTATCTCCAGTGATGGCTAAGGAGCAAATGCTGCTTAGATATTTAAAAAATTATGGTTTACAACTTTTATTTATTCTTTTTGTAGATTTCCTTCTGGAAGAAAGCTTGGCACAAGATTGTGAATGCGTTTGATCTTTGTGTGCTTTATCATCAGTAATGCAGCTGTCTTAAAGATAGCAGTTAGTGAGGAAATACAAATACACATAGCTGAGTTGACTAGTAGAGAAATGAAAAGAATATGTAATTTAGGTTCCAAAATAAAAATGGGAAATAAAATCATCTGACTTCCAGCACCAGTTATAACACTAATTAGGATTACCCAGCCATATTTGTTTTCATCTTAGGAAATGAAATTATAAAAACAATTTGTATAATAACCTTAAATATAAACTGGACAGAGAACAACCCAGTAGCTGAGCAGGGAAGAATTATGATTAAGTCTTTGTAAACCTCCCAGTACTGCTTTGTCCATCCTCACTCTTTAATATAGCTAACTTCAAATACATGAATCTGAGGGGGCTCAAGAAACAGCTTCTGTCATGCCATTCTTTCCTTGTAGCCTTTTTCAGAGTGGCTCAGATGGTTGCTTTCCACGTGAACCTATTTTCTGACCTAGCCCACCTTAGAGCCGCATGAGGTCCAGCAGTGACACCAGGAGTGGTTGCTGTGCAATAGGAATATAGCGGAAGTATCAGCTCCCAGAGCAGAACACATTTGGGTCCAGGAAGAACTATGTGGGCTGTGGCTGTCATTCCACAGCAGCTTCCTGTGACCTGCACTGGGACTGTAGGGCGCCTGTCCTTCCCCATGTCCTCCCTCCAATGTGCCTTCCCTCTGCATCCCTCACATCTACACCTACCCTGTCCTTCATCACTCCTGCTTGTCTGGTGATAAGGGAGCAGAACTGTCAGAAACATGTAAACCTTTTATCTAGAGGTTAATTTTCTGCTGTTTTGGATGAAAATTAGCTTCCTGGCCAGGACCAGCATAAACAACAGGGCAGAGCCTGGATGTAGGGTTCAGGACCATAGTGGTTGTGTTTTAGACTGCTGTGAACTTTCTGCAGCCTTAAATGTCCAACTTTCATGCTTCACTATCAGGTCTGTCAGCTGTAGATTGAGACTCTCCCCTGCCCCAATCCTGGCATTTCTGCCAGCTCTCATCAGCTGCAGGGGAAGCGGAGGGACAACTGGCAGGGGATTGTTTTGTCAGGCCAGATTGCAGCTCTATTGCAATTCACTGCTAAATCACAAATGAATCTGTGGGATTTCAGTCTCCTGTGTTTAAATACAGATTTGTATGATGTATTCCTGTTATTGCTGTATACACATACAGATCCAAGCAAATATTTGTTCCTCTCTCCCTCCCTCCTCTTTAGTTGTCTTGTGTTCAGAGCCAGTCTGGACTAGGAATTTTTAGCTTGTGGTCTCCAGGCTGCTGGGTTCTGGCAGTTATTCCAAATGAGTCTGGGAAATGAACTGAAGAAAAGCCTATTATGGGCAAGGTTCCTTATCTTGACTGGCAAAACTGTAGGGGTCCACATGATAAAGGAGCCTAACACACCCTTCTCCCCTTTTGTTTCCTCTGACTCAGTTCACGCTCCATTGAGTGTCAGTGTTAGCTTCTGCAGATTCCAAGGCAATGCTGGAAAAACCTGCATTGACAAAACTGTAGCAGTAAGGTTTTTGGCTTTCCTTATACTAGCCACTGCTCAAAGGCAGTCCTAGGCCTGTGTAATAGAATGGCTCTCTTGTCTTCCTGGCATACTGGTGCAAACTGGGAGAAGGAGGAAGAAGAAAACCAGGAGGTTGCCTTGCTAGAGCTCCTGAATGCTGCTTAGTCTGTTCAGTTTCTTCACTGCTAAAGTCAGTGTTCTTGAGATGCTGTCTTTTGCTTTTTGTCTGGCTTTTCTGCTATGAGGTTTGGGGTAGAGAACCAGGATTGCTACCCAGAAATTTCTGTGTGGCCTGGTGGCAGTATGGGCACAGGACAATCTGCAATAGTATTGGACTACATTGTACCATAAATTCTTCTGGGGAGGATGCATCTGCCTTTCCCCAGGGCAGTCTGCTAGACCAACTGTCATGTAGAAGCTGAAGATTCCTAAGAAAAAAATCTACTTCAGCAAATGGTGAAGTTTTTTAACACCGTTTAGCTGGGAACACATTCAGTATTTCCAGGCAAGATGGTTTGGATTACAGTATTTAAACTTCTCTGGAACAGCAAACATTTTCACACTGTGATTGACTTAACATGGTGCAACAGTCCTTATTCTTTATACAGCCCACAAAGAGTCACTGAGGAATTGGTTAAGCCAAAGGAGATTTTGAGCTTATGTTTAAAAAGGGGGAGAGTGCTTGACAGATGGCAGGGACAGAATTTCAGCTGGATGAAGCAATATTTTTAGCGATGATGTGAAAATTAACGCTAACATTAAAGACAGATAGGAGAAAGAGGATAAATTACAAAACACATGCAATAGGTCCCTTTCCATTTCACAAGGACAGGGCTGGTTCTGTGATATCCCTAAAAGCCAGACATCACAGAATTTACACAGCTTCGGCTACATACTGAGAGAGGTAAAAAGAGGTCATCTCTTTCAGAAGCATACTATGGTGAATTGGGATGTAAAGAGATGTAGCTAGCTAGGGAAAATGTCAGGTAGAGTAATTCTGCCTCTCACTATCAGTCCTGGGTTAATTATTGCAGTTGTCTGCCTGCATTTGTGGAGCCTATTTGTTCTCAAGTTGCAGTAAAGATTCATTTAGCAACAAAAGCAGTTCAGAATATGTTTAGAAATGTCTGTCCCTCACTAGTTATCAGGGAAGATGAGGTGAAATTCGAAACAATAAGAATAAATGTGAACAGACCTGGTTTAAATGGTAGCTACTTAGGTGGCTGCAAGCCCTGTAGGAAGTTAGGAGGAGGGAAGGAGCAAATTTACAAATATTTACTATTTTCTAATCTAATTAAATTTTGTTCAGATTTCCAGGAATTAATAATATTATTCTTTTACTCTTTTCTTGGGGAATACCCACTGTTCACACAGATGCACATTAACTCAATGTTTGCATTTTATGTACTGATTGTTTCCATCACATTACAGAATTAATGTGAAAACCAGCATTTTAATCCATGTCATTCAGATCTAATAATTTGATTCCAAATGCCTTTGTATGTTTTCAGTCAATACAGTTACTGCCACTGAAGTATCTGAATAACACTGAATTAACTGATTAATGCAACAGTTATGAGTTTCATTTTAAGCTAGTTAAATGTGTGAGACTACAACTGGACTTTACTGTAAAAGAAAAAGAAAAGCCCTTACCCTTCATAGCCAGTATTTTCCCCCTGAATTTATTTTTTATTTGCTTTACCCATTACTGAGTCAGATAATGATGTGCCCTCATAGCAGGAGGGAGTAATGAGGTTGATGAGTTGTCTTCAGAAGGCGCATGTTGTCTCATGTGGCCAGGTCCCTTCTGTTTTGGTTAGATCTGTCTGGCTGTGAAGGTTCACTGTGGTTAGCAGAGCTGTGGTGGTGCTAATGCATCACAGTCAGGGACAGGAGCTGCATCTTGCATCAGAAGCACTAGGAAGAAGGCTACAGTCCAGTTTTGAAAACCACAGGATAGATAAACTACACAGTCTGAGAAACTTGGATGCAACAGGGTAGGTAGCGGGCTCAGCATATCAGCACCCTCCACTTTGACAAGCTTTTTTGTAGACATCATGGGAAATAGAAGTTTTAAGGAAGATAAGAGGGTTGTTTTGTGGATACTTGCCAGGAGCAGAATGCTTGTCTTTTCCACTGACGCACAAATATGTAAATTAGACAGAAGTGCTTGAGTGGTTTTTATGTTCATGACAGAAGACTTAAAGCTGCTGAAGTAAAGAAATAGTTGGCTGAGAGCAGAATGTGCTTTTTCAAAATGTGTTCTGGTCTAGCTATCAGTGTGGTATTTCTTTCCTATGTTTGCTTTCATATACTAGAGGAAAAAAACATTTACATTTTTTTGTAGCAAATATGTTCTATGTAGTTGGAGAACATCAATATGGATCACTAAAAATTTCCTTCCACGAAGCAGGATAACAAAGTTTTGCTCTGGATATTGTTAGAGTATTCTTTCTCAGTTTCATTTCTAGTAAAAAACGAATGACAGAAAGAACAAGGAGTAGACAGGGAAGCTGGAATCTGAGGCAGATGTGCTGCACTCCTTCAATGCTTCTTCATTTCATGTATGCTCACACAATGTACTGTCCTGAACCTAGAGAAGAAGGAATGTGGAATCACCCAAAGAGACATAAACCAGGTTTAAATTAACTTCTTTTCCCTGCTTGCCAGCGACTACCTTGTTGCTGCCATCCCCAGGGAATTCAGGAGGTAACCTGCAATGCCCTCTAGTCTTGACTCACTTTGACGACTTTTCCTTTCTGTGTTATAAATCATTATAAAATGCTCGGAATGAATTTGTAGGCACTAGACTTCCAGGATTTCAGTTGCAGCATTCAACAGTGTTTTCAGTTGCTTGCTCATTCTTGTCACTTGTCAGAGATGGGAGTAGATACTGTAGTCCCCATTTTACAGATGGAGAAGTTGAAACAGTCAGAGATGGAATCACTAGCTGGGGTCACGCAATACCTGCACTGTTATCAATCAGGAGGCAGTGGTTCTCTTGACTTACTTGGATGGTGTTTTGACTATACTAAAGAGTTTCACCATAGATTTTAATAGGCTCACAATTTCACCCCCTAATTCCCACTCCATCCAGTTTTTGTCACCCTTACATTTATCATGAAACAACTTCATCTAAAATTTCATCACCTAGTTCTCAGAGGGCAGTTCTGGCATGTGGGTGTAATCAAAGCATAGGAGAGCCCATCCATGTGTGCAGAAGTTATAAAGGTGTCTGGAAACAAGTGAAATAAATCCTTCAGAAGCTCATTAGTCTTTAACTTCCCTTCAGTTTGTCTTTTGAATAGTTACTGTGTACTTACAGTATGGGTGAGGAGCAGTTCTTAAAAGCAGTAACCTTGCTGCCTAGTACTTATCATAATTTCACATCTGCATCGTTATAGTTTGTTTCTCAAGGAGTGAGTATTTTCAGGTTCACATGCTATTAAAGCCATGGATACCAAGAAACCAGTAATTCTCATGAGAGATAATGAAAAAAATGCTTTGTTCTTTTATAGGTAAAAAAATTTGCAGCAGCAGAGAAATCTGTAACAATGCTGGCTTGAGATTCCGTATGACAACTGTAGTCACACCTCTATCAGAATATCGGGAATGCTCACAGCGCAGTTAGCATTTCCTGACATTTTATTCAATGCATGCAGTGTAGTTATAGCAGCTGTTTCATTGTAGCAGGGAAGCAGAAAAATGACAGGAAAATAAGACATCATTAGCCATGTTCTGGGTTTTTTTGTGCACTGGTCATAGTCTGTTTCAACATTCTTTTTCCCTTTGACATTCACAGTGAAGTATCATTTTTGGTAATGGCTGAATCATTTTGCGTTAAAAGGATGGACATTTACACTTTGTCAAAAAATATCGTAGAAGTGTTAATAATGCAATTTCAATTTAACTTCCTAAAATAAATTTGCTACACTGATTGTATTTGAGAATTTAAAGGGACACATTTTCCTGTTTATACTATTACTACATGAAGTACTGAAGAAAAGCAATTTTAGAATGGATTTTAAAATGCAACTTAGTCTTCACACTGTATTCCATCTAAAGACTACAGATTTTGAAACAGTCATCATTACTCTGAATATTTTGATAGTAGCCCATTTGCTGACAGTATTCAAAGCATTTTACAAAGGTAGAAATTATTAGTATTCCTCTCTCCAAAAAGGAGAAAATGAAACACAGTGTGATTGCATGATTTGTGCAAGGTCATGCAGTCAGAAAAAAAATAATAAAACTGAGCTGTCATAACCACTGGTCCTGACAATTTCTGCTAGTCTATTTTGCTCAGTTTAGTTAGTTTGTAGTTAGCTAAATATATGGGTATTTAGACTGCAGGAGCTGTATCTTATGGAACTCCTATGATTTTAAAAATGTGATTAATTCCTCTTTCTGTGGAAGTTCTCTGATGTTGCAAATATCCTTGTGTCTGTGCATTCCTCTATTCGTACCTTGCCCTGCTTCTCACTTTTGCTGTTTATGGGTATTTCTCAAGAAACTGTGCGTTTGTCTTTTGTAATCATGGGTGGTTTGAAGATGCTTTGGTAATACAGTTTACACTATCTAGACTGGTTGCAGGTTTTTTAAATACTTTCATTGTTTGGTAATCATAGATGAAGAGCAGAAACAAGCGCTCTTTCTGGGTAATTTGTCCTTTGTTAATTGCAAAGTGTTGTTAAGTCACCTACAGGCCTGGCATGAGGTCAGTCCCTGCCAGTTTTGGACTTTTCCACTTAGGAGTGAGCAGGCACTTTGCTCTTTGGCTGCCAGGGATGTCTTGTGCAGTGTGCTAGGGAGCACAGGTTGGATATCTCAGATGCTACATGTATTTATGAGAAGATAGTGAAGAGGTGACTGAAATGGTTCCAGCATGGTAATGATGATTGTATTTCTATTTCCACTTTTTTTGTCTTCTGGAGGAGCATGGTGAAGTCTCCCTATAGATAACAACTGTGGTCTGGGTTGGACAGAGCTCAATCCTGGTAGCGTGTCCCAGCCATCAGGAGTCCCTACGGCAGGGAATGTGTGTCAGGGTTTCTTACTGACTGTGCACCCTCCTGGGTTTGTTAGAGGTCATGACATAGGTTGTTTTCTGATGACGAGTTGTGATCAGCATGTTCTGCATAATGCTGCTCCAGAGATCCAGCACAGGATATCAGAGCAAAGAAATACCCACAATATTGGTTACATCTTCCTTCAAATGTTGTCAAAAATGATTTTCAAATGATCTTTTCTTATGACAGTATCTTTGGCCAGCTGCTTCTGAGATGCATTTCAGCAAACTGCATTCACTAAGTGTATTGTTTTACCTTCAGCATCCTAGCAGAGGTTGGTGCAGTCTGAATAGGTATGCTCTTTCTCTCTAAAGAAGCTCGTATCTTTGCAATTCCTATCTATGCCTTTGGTCTGATGTAGCTTAGGTAGATGACATACTGCCAAAACCAGGCAACTTTTGAAATGGATGTATGGATTTGAAAAGGGATGGTAAGAATAGAAAGAGGAGGTGTTGTGTGGGGGAGGGCTGTGGGGACTTCCGCTAATTGTCAGCTATATCTTACTGACTGGCTATACTTCCACCAATGTTGTGGGAATGATTTTTGTATGTTTTATTTCCTCCTGTGTGAACAAGGTAGGGCACTGATAGCCTTTCAGGAGATGTATACAAGGATATTCAAGCATGTCAGTCATAAATGGCAGTCATAAGAAGTCATTTGGATCATTAAGAACTGAAGATGCTCAGTTTTCTGAAATACAAAAGGGAATCAAATGCAATGGGCCTGACCCAAAACCCGTTGAGTCGATTAAGGACTAGCCAGTGATTTCAGTGGGATTTGGATTAGGCCTTAAATCACCAATAGCAGTAAATACTGAAGATGTAAAACAAACAGATTTCTTAGTGATGTGGCTGTTGCTGCTGCCATCTTTTGTCCTTTGTTTCTTCTGGATTCCCTGCCAGCCAGCAGGAAAGCACAAGTCACTTGCAATTCTTTTCAGCATCTCAGTTAGAAATAAAGGGATGGACAGTAGTGCACAGTTTTTTTTAATCACCCAGGTAACTTCAAATGCCATGCTTAACTCCAGTAAACACCAAAACTTGTTCTTTGTTCGGAGATGAGCTACACGAGGTCATGGGAAAAATATGATTCCTTTGCTTTAGTTTTATTTCTTCTTAGTTCTTTGCAATACACATCTGCTATGCTAACATTTGAGAGTAGTAAATTAGGTCCCCTCCATAATTTGATTCTGTAGATCTGAAGCATTCATTAATATGTAAAGGCTCAGAAGAAACATCCCTTTACAGTTATTTAACAAGGGGAATAGAAAAATGTATTTTTATAAGATATGTTCTTGGTTTTTATTTAACCGATTCAAATAACTTGACAAATACAGACCTCATGTTAGCTCTTTATTATCGTTGTTCATTATATTATTTATTTGTTTGCATATGGCTTGCTCGGTGATGTAAGAAGCACAGAAATAAAGGCAGCTCTCGCCCTATAGTTTGAAATCTAAGACCTATTTCTCCAAAGATTAAACGTGCGCATGAAATTATATACATGAATAGTCCTATTTAAATCTGTGGCATTGTTCTCATGCATAAATATTTGAATCTTCAAACAAATGGAGGCTAAAATTGTTACTTTCTCTGCTTCACCCCAATTTAAATAGGCAGTTTTGTGATTGGCTTCATGAAGGGTTTGTTTGAATGGCTCAAATGTGATTCCATAAAGGTACAGATATGGATTTTGTTAGTGTTAACGCTTGAAAGCCATTTTGTTGCAGTTTCTCATTATCATTTTCTTCTTCCCCCTATCAAACACCTGTATTTTTCCCTTCTCTACCTTCCAGATCCATATGCACCCATACATACAGGGGGAATTAGCAGATCATAGTAAACTGTGTGCGCACTGGAAAAGGGCATGAAGTAGCTAAAACTCAATCTGCTGTGTTGGTACTACTGTGTTGCTTTATCTCACACTGACGGAAAATTGAGAGCAGGTACACTTGTCACTGCTGTGGGCCAGGAGATGGGTAATAATTTGTAAACTTGGCTTGTGTATTTGAGCTCTTCACACGGTAACTTTTCCCTTATCCAGATGTCCTGTAAAATGTGATCATCAAGTCATACAGCTCTGTGCAACATGTATGTACTTTAGTCACATTAATTCTTCAAAGATACCAGAATGTGTTAGGAAGGTAATTAAACACTTTGCTCACTCTCTGCTGTTTTGTAGGGAAAGCTACTTCTTTTTCCTAAGTGCTTTCTAAGTATCCTCTAATGGGTGATTCAAGACTGGAAAGACTTTCAAAACATTTCTTGGTCTTCAGCCAAGTCGTGACTATTATCCTGAAATACAATTCCTTACATAATCCATTTTTTATCTGATGGGAAGTTCTTGCTAGAACACTGTGTCTCCTATTAACTAGCTGATGTTATATTTCTCTGCCTTTGAAGCATGACTTGCCTTTTTGTAGCAAACTCAGTCCAAGCCTTGTCCATTTGCTGTATTTCAGCTCATCGCTAGTGCAGCCAGAGTTCACTGCAGTAGCTTTGAAAGGCAGTAACTTTGAGGGGACTCTTTCTGGGCAGAACTTTTGGATGGCAAGGACGTTGTTCCTCAGTTATTGCTGTTCGATCTCTTCAAGCACCACCTTGTGGTTGAACTTATTTTAGGCATGTAAAGTTGTCATCAAAAATTGCACTGTGCCATGTAGTGAGGCTAAAAAGTACTTCAGGAAAGCCTCTAGTTCATCCCTGAGCCACATGCCACATGCACAATTCACTGTAGCTGTGTCTCTCCTGAGAGATACCTTAACCTATCTTCCCAAGCCTCTGGAGATGGAGGAACCACTCCTCTCTGGCAATCTGTGCCAGTATCCACTGTTCACACCATTAGAAAAGCTTCACCGATGCCTAAGCTGAATCTTTCTTACCCCCACTGAAACTATTTCCTGAAGTCTGCACCGGTGGACTAGGTCACTTCTTTCTTCTTTTCAAAGGCCTTTTAAATCTGAAGACTTTTTAATCACACTTCTACTAAGACTTGCCTTTTCCTTAGCTGAACAACTTTGATTATTTGTGTTGCGCTTTCTGACTATTCTTGTTGCTCTTCTGTTGGTTTAGATGCTCTTGAAGTGGGACACAGTGCTTTAGCTTAGGTCTCATCTAGGATGACTAAAGCAGAGGTGCATTATATATCTAATCTCTTATTACATCCCAGTACAGTGTTTGCTGCTTTCACACAAGTGTGGCATTGCTTACTCAGTTCTGTTTAATATCTATTATGAACCTTCTTTTTCAGTGTAACTGCATAACAGCACTGTTTTTTCCAGACCAATGTCCGAACTGTATCAGATTTTAACCTCACTCTCCAGTGTATGTGCAGTCCCTTCCATCCTGAAATCTCCTTCAGAATCAGTGTACATCCTACTTCATCCCCTGTTAATATTTAATGTTATCCGATGGGATATATTCTTGAGAATGCTGCTAATGCTCTGGCATTAGTGCCAGCTTGGCTTTGCTTCACTGATAATTGCTTTAAAAATGTACTTTTCCAACTGGCTTTGCACCTATTTTGTAAGAATTTAATCTTCCCTTTGCAGAAGAGAGCATTTTATGAGGCAGTCTTACTAAAGTAAAGGGTTTGCAAATCTACTTTTCCTTCCTTAATCTACCAGTGTTGCAACCTGGTCATGGGAAAAAAATTAAGTCAGTGTGGCATGATTTGTTCTTTGTTAATATACATCATGTGTGACTGATCCTCCTGTTCTTTTCCAGGCACTTACAAATGGGCTTTTTCTAGGAAGACAAGTTAAGCTAATATGTCTATATTTTTTCAGCTCCTTCTTTTCCCATATTTCTAGGTTTTGCTGCCTTCCTTAGTCCCAGTGAGTTGTCAGAGATGGCTGCTGATGGTTCCAAGATGGCTGCAGCCCTCTTTAAGTTCCTTCAAACTTTTCAAGTTCCTGCATGAAATTCTACAAGCCCAGCCAAACTGAAAATAGCAAATTTAACTCATAGCTAGTTTAATACTCATCCTTCTTTTTTCTCTTCATGCTTAGATTTTACTCCTGTCACTCTGTTACTTAGGATATTAGCTGTTTCTCTGCCACTAATCTTTCTAAGTCAATCCATGTATCACTAATGAACACTGGTACAAAAAATAAACCAACGGTTTCTGGCCTTCTTGAATTATCTGTCAATACATTTTCCTCTGTTGAACAGCAGATCAACACTTCTTGTTTTATTTGTATTACTACTCATGAACTTGTGGAATATCTTTTGTTCCTCTAGTATATATTGTATGTCTGGTTAGTATTGTTTCTTTAAGTAACTTACCAGCTTTCTTTAACTCCTTTTACCTTACATGTGCTCTCCCATGACCTGCTTCAGGAATTCAGCTATCAGTGTTCAGGCTTTAATGAAAGTTTTCTTCCTAGTCCATTGTTTCTACTTTGATGTTCTTACTTCCTCCTCTGAAGTTCTGACACTGGATCAATTCATGATCACCCTAACCCAAGTTACCTTCTGTCTTTGCAGCTGATCATTCCTTATTGGTCAAGATCAAATGAAAGTGAACAAGCAGCTTTCCTGCTGCTTTCTGTGCATTCTTGTGCTGTGTCTTAGCTTTTACCTTGGGTTTTTTCTGTACTTCTGGATTAAATCAGATTTCTTCTAAATGCTCTCTTTTATTCTGTTTTGATTAGGTTGGAGATTTATTGACAATTTTTCTCACCTATTAGTTTTATGCATTTTTGTTGGAGCTTAATGGAAACTCTAAAGACAAAAAATGTGCATTCATTTTCACTAGCCTATTGCTGTAAAAGTCTCGTATTTTTTGTCTTACACATTTTATCTCTCCTTTGAAATATATTCCTAACTGGAGTTAAAATTTGGAAGATGGATTGAATATATTGAGCTTTATTGATCTAAAATATTATATTTTAAGAATGCAGAATTTAAAAATAATTTTCATCATGACCTCTGTGCCAATTTAGCCAAGCATATAAGTGTATATTTACCTTCAGTCTCATTGAACTTGATGAAGACTTGAAATCATTTTAAAAGAAAATGGAAGAAAAATTAATATTCTGAGTGATATCACTGACTTCATTATTTATATACCTGCCTGAAACTGTTATTCGATGGTTTTGTTTCATTAGAGGCATTTTTCAAAAGATTCTTGCTATTCTTAGCATGCTTTAACTGCAAACGTAGACTGTCTAAAGCACGCTCCACACAGTTGCAGAAACTGAGAAATATCAAGGGATGTAACACTGCCCTTCTGGTGGGACAGAAAGGTTTATAACTTAAATGAGTCTTCAAAAAATTGTTGGCTTATTAATGAGAAAAATCAGGAATCCCAATTTAATTGTATTGATTTGCCTTTTCAGAGACTTCTTATGAGGTATGAGTAAAAATAAAAACCCATTTGTGTTGTTTCTGATATACAGGCTTCTCTGTTAATATTATCTTATCTTTATTGATTTCCATCATGTGCTTCCCTCATTTTCCCCTTCCTGGCTGACCTATAGTCTCCTGGTACATTTGTAGCTGCTAGCACTGTTTGATTACCACAAGGACTTTGTCACACCATTAAAAACCTGTGGGAGCTAATGAACAGATACCCAGCCTAAGAAAACTGATACCTGGTAATGCAGCAGTAACATGGCATGTGTTTCACCATATTTCCAGCCTTCCTGTCCTGCTTTTACTGTATGGGTGTAAGGGAACCGTGGCTGCAATGGGCTGAAGTGCAAGGTCTTGCCCTTGTGGGACACCCATGTGATTGGCATGATCTGTCTTGTCAGCAAGTCCAGAACACCAGCCAAATTCAGCCCTCATGTCATGTCTCCTGGCATTTCACACTAAAAGTAAATTTGGTCTATGCTGTGAAGTACCAGTCCCTACAAAGCAAAACAACTTCCAGTCACTGAGGTGGCTGTTCAGTTTTGTTCTTCGCCTCCATTTCTACTGTCCTTTAAGCCTTGGCTTTCCTTTTTCCTCTGTGCTGTTCCAGGTGCTTCCTGTTTCCCCTCTCCTTTCACCTGTTCATTAGGTGCGTGTTTTCCCATTTCTCTCACCCCGTTCTCTGCTGCTCTCTTGTAGAGCCCTGGTAATATTCCCTTTCACTCTTCACTTTGGAGAACCAAGTCACCTGCTTTACTCTTTTATATTTTCTTCACCAGTCCCTCTGTGAAAGTCCTTGCCCAGGTCTCTGTGAGTGGCCTGCATGCTCTTGGGTTTCAGAGAGTGGCTACAAAGGGGTTGCCAGCTAGGCCAGATGATTGTTTAGAAAAGACAGCGGCAGCAGAGCTCTTCCTTCATTCGTGGTTCTTGTGCTATGCTGTAACGTAGAAGGGGGCTGAATAGAAAAAGGTGCTGAAGGAGGAAGGAGTTTCCATGGTAGGAGACTGAATGGCAGAGGCAGCCATGTGTGGTGGAATGTTCTTATACCCACTGTGGGTTGAGAGCTAGCAATGCCTGTGTAGCCTTAGATCTGGTGTGATGTTTGGCCACTGCATACTTCATTAGTAATTTATAAAGTATAACATGTATTTGTTATTCATCTTCACATGTCATTGCCACTGTTTTAATTTGCTGAGCATTAAAAGCCAAGTTTGTCTTTAGAATGTCTTCAGAGAGCTTTTTCTACTCGCATTCCCTGGGCAGAGCTTGGACTTACATATTATTCTTTGTTTTTACAGCTTCTTTGTTCAGTTTTTTATTTTAGCCTTTATTTTATTTTACTGCTCAACCTTTAAAAATATATTTCGTTTCATTTTATTTTTCAGACACCTCTTATTGAACCTCACATCCCACATCGTTCTACTAAAACCATTACACAGGTAATAGGACATAGGTGTGCTGTAGAGCCAGGCCGCTAGACAAATGAAAATAACTCCTATTTCCAACAGTGTGATGCATATCAGCTGAAGTGATGCTTTCTGTTAGATGTGATAAATCTGTGAGACTTAAAATCCTGAACATATGCTACATTGCCCTGCAAAAATAAGCATCTGTACAAGGGCTTTTAATTTAGGGAAAAGAGAACTTGTGTTTTGCTTTGCAGAAGACACTGTAGAGATTGCAGAATGTTTAAAATCTGTGTGTCTTGATCCCTTTTTTTTTCTCCATGATCACCAAGGTTCCTTCAGAAAAGATCCTCAGAGCTGGAAAGGTTTTGCGGAATACAATTCTGTCCCGAGCCCCTCACATGATAAGAGATCGTAAATACCATCTGAAGACTTACAGGTGTGTGAGCTGATTGTACAGAGGTCTCTGAATTTTTATGCCTGCCATCCTCTGATTTGTGACTTATGCCTTACTGTACTTGCAGGTCTCAAAAGGTCTGAAATTATGCTGTGATTCTATTTCAGTCTGGATATTATGCAGTCTTTAATAGGCCTAGTAAATCTTTTCTGAAGTAATTTGAATGGAAATAGAGTCCATGATTGTGAACAGAGCATTCACATACATAAACTCTTCCAAAGTTAACAGCACAGTTAGCTGGAGTATTCCGTGCAATATCAAGTTAAAATGTAGATTCTGTTCTCTTCTTATATCAGTAAGAGATAATAGGAAAGTTCATTAATCTATTATGTTATTGTATGGATTGCTGCAGCGGTGTTGCTCAGTGTGGAGTTCTGAAAATTAACCTGGTGAGCGACATTCCTTGTGTAGATTTTCTGCTTTTTAAAATGATTTTTTTCAGTGTATTGCCAGGCTTTCTTGTCTTCCTGCTGGTGGCAGCACTGTATTGCTGAAGTGGGATAACAATTGCTCTTGCAGAATAGGAATCTTCAAGGAATCAGGCTCTATCTACTGTTGACTTAAGAAACAATCAATTTGTTTTAGTGTCTAATATTTAAATCAAGTATCTAAATAAAATTGCTTTAAAATCTCCAACTATGTCTTTTCCTAAAGAGTAAATCAGGATGCTGCTGATCCACTTTTGAGATAAGTGCATTGATTTTCCATATTTCAGCCCAAAATGTTTAATATGATGCAAGATACTTGGATCTTGTGAATTGATTTGAGAATATATCACAATATGACATTGCTCAGTGTTCTAGAAAAAACAAAAGAGCATGTATGACAAATGAAGACCAGTGCTGGTCCAGACAACTGCACCTGCAGTTTTTATCTTGTAGATAACTGGGAAAAACTCTTATTGTTCTATCCTTGAGGTTTTAAAATGTGGAATGCTAAAATGTCAGTTGCACCCAGGTGAGGGGAAGTTTTGTTACCAAAATGGGATTTTAATTGAAAGAGCATTATTCGAGATAATTTTCAGTAATTTCAGTATTGTGTATTTCCTTGGTCTCTGGAAGCGATGCACAGAGTGGAGCCACAAGAACTATAAGGACTAACCAGCTTCCCCTCTGTTCTGCATGTGATCAGTTATAGATTTGTAAGTTTTTGATCACATTGCTTATTTGCTTCTGTTCTTTTGAGCTGGGGCATGTTATGATAAAGAATTTTACCTAGTGACCATGTGGCTTCTTGGTTTTTTCCTTCTCTTTGGGCATTCTCCAGAGCTTAAGGCCTGCTGTTGTCTGCCTCTGCGTCAGTTGAGCTGTGAGGTGACAAACACCTAATGGTGAGAAAGCCTCCGAAACACTGCAGACCTCCAAACCAGTGCTCCCAGATACAGTGTGGCTAGAGTTTGGTTACAAAGAGAGGAACACCCTCATAACCTCAGTCTGCCCCTGGAAGCTGTTCTCATCGGCTAAGCTTTTACAGGGTTAGATTATTGTTTTCATGCAGAACTCTGAAAAGCGTAAGGCTTTTGCTATCCCATGGTGTACAGAGGTTTTGCTTGAAATCTGGGTTGGAAGTTGGTGCAGTGGTGCAACAGGTTTTGTGCCATGTGGCACAGGCTCACCGTGATCCTCTGAACTTTGCATTTCCTAAAACTCTTCTCATACTGAGATAGTTCTCTCAAGACTGTACACCTTCACTGGTATTTCAAGCATGTATGCATAGATGATGGCATTGTGTTTTCTGTAGGGAGATTTGACTAAGGTTATATGAAGTTTAAGGTATTGCTGTTCTTGGCAGACACTGTGTGTGATCTCTTTTGGCTAGTTCTCTTCATTTCTATTTGTCCTTCAGGCAATGCTGTGTGGGGACAGAACTAGTTGACTGGATGATGCAGCAAAGTCCTTGTGTCCATTTACGAACCCAGGCTGTTGGCATGTGGCAAGTATTGCTGGAAGAAGGTGTTTTGAACCATGGTAAGAAAAACAGCATCTTCACTAAAACATGGGCAATGTGTGATATCAGTGCCTCTGTAGATCTCTTTTATGAAAAAGAAAGGAATCATGACCCCAAAAGAAATGATGTAGAGCAGCCTTTTCATTTATAAGTGCAAGTGCAGAGACAGTATTACACGAGTCTTGCTACCAATACACCTTTTTAGCTTATGAGAATAATGAAATGTAAATGAACAGTTTATAATGATAATTCTAATTATACTCTAATTATATTGGCTTGTGCTTATATAGCAAGAGCTTGATATCACTCAGGCCAAACCCAACAGATGTATTACCACACACAAAACTGATCTTCATTGAAGATTTGCAACATTTGGAAGTGAATGCGAGCATTTGTACTTGCTCAGATCCATGATTTTGAAATGGTTTTCAGTGGTTTTAGAATGGTTCCCAATTTCAACACTTCAAATGCACTCCCAGAGCAGAGACCTGGGATTTCTAGTTTTCTAACTGTATTTTACATTGACTTTCAGTTTCCATTTGGCAGGATTTATTTGGTAACAGGATATTATAGCCCTCAAAAGGACAGCTTTCTGAAGTAATATTCATACTTGGAGCTTTGTATGTGCAGTTTTATTAAATTCAGAAGAGCAGCTCTGTTACAGTACACTTTGATTTATCCTCTGTTGTGCTTCCCATATCCCAGGGAGAAGTTTCCACACTGAGAAGACAGACTGTTTCCCCACTTTCCTTACTGTAAGGGCTGTAGCTTTAATTCCTGCCAAATACTCCCTTGAGCGTCCAGGGGCAAGCTGCAGCAAGCTGCATCACAGTATCCAACACATCACTCTGATGTGCTTGGAAGACCAAGGGTTTGTCCATCACTATAACATAGCCTTTCTTTAGAATTCTTCTCTTGGTAGTCTTTCCAGCAAGTTCTTCCACCAAAACAGAGGTCAGTGAACTTGCCCCTAGGATTATATCTTGATGATGTATATTTCTGGTACGTCAGGAGTTTAGATGCTTTTGTTACCTTTTAACCCTGTCTGAAACATGCGGGGGGAGGTCTTCATGCTATAGAACACCTCTTAGAAGTTCATGATGTAACTGTCCCCCAGTATAAATTGTTTGCTTAGATGAAATGGTTTGAAACAATAAGCACAAAACCATATCGGATAAGGAACACCCCCCCCCCCCCCCCCCCCCACGCACACACAGAGTTATGTATCCACACCCATGATATATAGCAACCTTTTGGAGAGTATTTGTGGTACACAATTTAAAAGTGTACCCTTCAAGCTACATAGTTTGGACGTATGTGAGAAGTGAAGGTGTTTCATGCTCTTGCAGTTTCTCTGTAGTTTTCTTTCCCTTCTTAACTCAAAGATCTGTGACATATACGATGCTACATAGATTTCTACAAAGTTAGTTTTCATGAGGAGAGCTTAGTGTTTGATATATTATGTTGTTTCAGTGGATCAGGAGCACCACTTCCAGGACAAATATTTATTTTACCGATTTTTGGATGATGAGCATGAAGATGCGGCTTTGCCAACTGAGGAAGAGAAAAAGGAGTGTGATGAGGAGCTACAGGACACTATGCTGCTTCTGTCTCAGATTGGGCCAGATGCTCATATGAGGATGATTCTCAGAAAACCGTAAGGAGATTGAGGAATTAATATTATACATGGGCTTTCCTTGTGAAACAAGAGAAATCTACATTTATTAACAGGCATCCTTTGGCCAGTTATTTCACTTCAGTGGCAGTTTGTTCACCTCTGAAGTTTTTAAGTCCATATTAAGTAATTTCCAGTCCTTATTAATGCTTATAAGTTGAACTGTATATTGAGAATAATCATGAAAAGCCATCAATACCATTATACTCACCTTGAAGAAAATGCTGCACTATGAGCTTTTATGTTATTTCTGAGTCTCCCTAGAAGTAAGTTGCAGGTAATAGAAGAGTCCTGCTCTATTAGCGCTGCCTGTGTAGACATGGCATACAATTAACTATGCTCCTTTCAGTTACTGTGAGTGGTAGGATGGCAGCATAGTAGGTACCTTTCAATTACAGTTGTCAGTGGCAGCCATTAATTAGATTCATCCTTGGTAGAACTTTATTGAATTAAGATAGGCTGGACTTGGCCTGATGTAGTTTGCTGGCAAGGTGTGCAGTGTGGCTTTGTGGGTTTATTTATTCATTCTTACTGCTATAAAATAAATACATTAAAAGAAAAAAAAATGCTTTCTGCACCTAGGCCACATAGGACGCCAGCCTAACCTTTTCATAGGTATCAGATCATGTCCTCTCATAGGCTGGCTAACCATTCCTTCTGCAGTACATTCTGATCATACTGAAAACTGTGCTAAAGGCCTTTTTTACAGGGAACTTTATAGTGACTTCAAAGCAATCGGTATAAACTCTGTTTGTCTCTTTGCTTTGGTTGTTGAAGGCAACATCTTCATTATGCAGGTAGCATTTAGAGGTCACTGAAGGCATACTTTACTGCTGATTAAGCACACTAAAAATGATTAATTACTTAAACTCATCTTCACCGAAGACTTACTTTTAAGGGTCAGTTCAAGAAAGATAAGTTCAAAAAGCTGGATCCTGCTTCTTTGAGGCCGGTGGTAATGTTTGTCTTTGCCATGGGGTAGGATTGAGCCCTGCCTAAAGTGTGAGAACATTTTTTATACTAAAAATATTTTGAAACCACTTAACACAATTTCTTGCTCTTTTCTGTTTCCACTTTTATCCTTTCTGTGTTCCATTCTTGTTCCTGTGTTGTCTCTTTAGATCAGAAGCTCATTTAGATGGCACTTTTCCAAAAACTCACTATACAGTGACAATGCTAAAAGCTTTGAATGTCAAAAATTGCCATCAGATACTTGTGCTTATAAAAATAAGTTACACTGCTATGCAAGAATAGTTTTAAAAGCGTAAATCCTGTTTCCTCTGTTTATTAGAGGTCTAGTCAAATACAACCAAAGAAGCACTCACTCTGTGTCACACAAAATACATGGACAAACCAGACTGGGAGCATGGTGCTTCCATAAACACTTATGGTGTCAGGGAACTGTGGTGTTTTCTCTTCATAGACATGTCTTGTGCATTCTCCACTGAGGAGTGAAAGAGGGCACTTGGACCCTAATGACCGGTGCCTGCCTGAGTAGGCAGACACCGGTCATTAGGAAACTGTGAGCAGTGCTATGTATGCTGTGACCCTTTACCTCTGCACTACCTCCTTTGTTTCAGGCTGACTGAGCAGGTTGCTACTTGGAGAATTGCCTCCTTAGGTTATCATGGGTTTTGGCTGCCTGCTACACTTGCTTTTCCTCATGGCTTTCAGAGCAGCTTGTGTTAAGTTTACCCTGGCAGGATCAGTGTTGATTATCAGCTACACTGCTTGCAGAGAGCTGAAAGGCTAGAATGGTGCTGTGGAAAGTACTGCTCTCCCCTCTTGTCGTCACTTGCACAGCATCATCTGAAAGAATATTCATAGGAGATTTTTCATGCAATATAGTGAGGGGAAGGAGGTTTTCTCAAGACTGACAGCCATCTGACATCTTTCCCTATCCCTGTCCCTGAAAGTGCTTATTTTTGCTGCCCTTTGCTCATGGAAGCAAGCTTGTACTGCCAGGCACTATATTAACTACTGTTCTAGTATTCAATTTATATGTGTTATAGAATCATAGAATCATAGAATAGTTAGGGTTGGAAAGAACCTTAAGATCATCTAGTTCCAACCCCCCTGCCATGGGCAGGGACACCTCACACTAAACCATGTCACCCAAGGCTCTGTCCAAACCGGCCTTGAACACCACCAGGGATGGAGCATTCACAGCTTCCCTGGGCAGCCTATTCCAGTGCCTCAACACCCTTACAGTAAAGAATTTCTTCCTTACATCCAATCTAAATTTCCCCTGTTTAAGTTTTAACCCGATACCCCTTGTCCTGTCACTACAGTCCCTAATGAGGAGTCCCTCCCCAGCATCCCTATAGCCCCCCTTCAGATACTGGAAGGCTGCTATGAGGTCTCCACACAGCCTTCTCTTCTCCAGGCTGAACAGCCCCAACTTTCTCAGCCTACCTTCATACAGGAGGTGCTCCAGTCCCCTGATCATCCTCGTGGCCCTCCTCTGGACTTGTTCCAACAGTTCCATGTCCTTTTCATGTTGAGGACACCAGAACTGCACACAATACTCCAGGTGAGGTCTCACAAGAGCAGAGTAGAGGGGCAGGATCACCTCCTTCGACCTGCTGGTCACACTCCTTTTGATGCAGCCCAGGATACGGTTGGCTTTCTGGGCTGCGAGCACACACTGAAGCTGGCTCCTGTTCATTTTCTCATCGACCAACACCCCCAAGCCCTTCTCCACAGGGCTGCTCTGAATTTCTTCTCTGCCCAACCTGTAGCTGTGCCTGGGATTGCTCTGACCCAGGTGTAGGACCTTGCACTTGTCATGGTTAAACTTCATGAGGCTGGCATCAGCCCACCTCACAAGCGTGTCGATGTCCCTCTGGATGGCATTCCTTCCCTCCAGGGTATCAACCGAACCACACAGCTTGGTATCATTGGCAAACTTGCTGAGGGCGCACTCAATCCCACTGTCCAAAGTTACGTATTTTGTCATGAATTTTGTTAGTTGAAAATCCACCCTGGGCTAAGCTGTATCAAAACTGTCAAAATCTCCATGAATACTCAGAGTCCTGCTAGTTTTGACTCGACACTCTTAAAGCTGCCAAAAGTTCATGGAATTGTCAGGGCTCTACCTGAGCTGAGCAGGACCCCCAATTTTCAAACCAACACAGCTGCATTTTATAATAGTCGCCATTTCCAGAGAGGTTGCAGAACTCAGATAATTACCCTGAAAGAAATAAGACAATATTCTTTGATGAGAAGATTACTTTGTGAATTTGATTGTATAATGAAGCTGTTGCTTTGAAAGGTACTTTCTATTGTTCAAAATCTGAAAATCTCTAGCAAAAAGTGTCACTTGTTTTGACAGCTGACTTAAAAAATTCTCTGTTTATTACATTAACTGCAGCATTTTAACTGTCAAACTGTGAAAGAATGTTCTATAGTTTAAAAAACAGAATAGAGCTCAGGGAAATTTTTGGCAGGCTCTTGTTGCTATTGGGTGTCTTTTTTTTTTCTTTGGAAACACATACACTGAATGTGAAAATAGCTTTTTATGAAGCAGCAAACACAGCCCTCTGCTCCTTATAATGGCGGGAGCACAGGTGCAGACCTTGAGCAAGTCCCTGGAAAAAATGTTGTAGAACTAACAAAGCTCTTCCATACAAGTTTTGCAGTCTTTCAGTATGAAAATTCATCCTGAAGACATTTTTTCTAGTTATTTTTATTTTATTTTAATGGTGTTCAGATACAGCTAACTTGATGGTAAATCCTAATTAAAAAGGATGCTATAATACAAAGCTAAACACAGTAATAACAGGAGTGATTAAAGGGAGAATGATATTCCGCAGACAACAGTATGTAACTCAGATGATGTTATGGATTATATTCTTTTTCTGTAGTCTAGGTTACAGTAAGTTAGCAGTATGACTGAAATAATAAATCTGTGTTATATATTCTTGGTGACTTCACTCAGCAGATATTTTTTCTCAGTAGAAAGTGTGATTCGACATGTGATCAGTAATCAGATTTTAGTGTCACTTGCAGAAGTAAGCTTGACAGGATGCTAGGGAGAGGAAGTGAAAACAAATCTAAACATGGTAAACAGCTCAAAATATGTATGTAATAAAATAGCAATTTAATTATTGCGAACAATCTATCACTTCTTGAAGGTCTCCTAAAAATTAAGCAAGATATATTTATTCTCTCATTTTTTAAATTTTTTATTTAGATGTTCCATGCAGCTGTAAGTAGTAAGAAGCACATTGGATTTATTCATAATGACTGTTCGAAGTTCCATAGTTCTTGGTGGAGTTTCGTGCCAATGGAATTTAATAAACCAAGTGTTACTCGTAGGACAGGAAACATAGATTGTCTTTCCATATATGAGTTCACTAACATTTATGGGTACTATATGTGGTAAATGGTATTTCTGGAGTTAATCAAGGAGCACTGATGCAAGTACAAAGCACGTAACTAGCTTCCATGCTAGGGTAAGTGTACATTCACACTCAGACACAGGTAGTGTGTAAAATTTTTTGTGTCAATTATATATTCTTTATGGTGTTTGAAAACAAAATTTGCACTCTGGAAATGTATGCTTATTTGATGCATAATCACGGTGTTATGAGGTCTCTGATCTTTTCCCTTGTTCTTACTATGTGGAATTTTCTGGTTAGCTGCATAATAAAATTAATGATATTGCTTCTACATACATGGCTTATCGATGGCAAAGTACTATGTTATAGTCAACATCCTAGTCACAGAGAAGTTCAGTGTCTCTGACCTTGATAAATTCTCCAAACACTGAACAGTTTTTATTGATCACTTAATATCACCTGAGTTCTCCTGTCTATTAATGTGTAGCCTTGTTCTCTACCTATTCCATTTATTATCCTGTCTGTAACCGGCTATTGCTATTAGAGTGTGTCCCCTGCAGAAACTAGGTCTTTACACAGCAGGATCCTACAAATCAACATCAGTGGGGCACCACGCACATTTTACAGAAGCAGTGATGCCTAATATCTCTCCATGTGACATCTGCAGGAGCAAAAGTAAAGACTGGGTACATCCACTATAGATTGTCAGTTCTCCCAATGTGCTAACACAGGAGGCAAATGGACATATTGAAAGAAGAGTGTACCCTTTTGTCATGATAGAGATCTGATGTAGTAAGACATCACCCTTTTATGTTTTAATATAGAAATTTGTTAATTTGTTGCACTATGTTTTACATTTCTAAGACATGCTGTTTTTGCAAGCATGTAACAAAATTAAAGTTGTTATTTCCTATGGGGAGTATTTTTTTAAATCCTTACCTTGTATTTCTTTAATCTTCAGTGAAAGGTAGCTAGTACTGTCTTACCTTTTTTTCTGTATATAATTAAGCTGCTACTGCCCCGCATAAATCACCAGGAGTGGCAGCCTTACCATTTCAAGCCAGATTTAGAAATAGTAAAGAGTATTTTGAGTCACTAGAGGGCATAGCAGTACCAAACCAGTTTCTGTTTCTCCTTCAGCAGTTCATTGCATTCTGTATGAGAAAAGAATAATCCAATGCCTAAATTGGTCTTTAAACTGGGTAATAACAACTGCACGTGATTGGTAAGTGATGAACAGATGGAGAACATAGCTTGCTTAGCAAAGAAAATGTCAGTTGTCCTTAATGTTTTCTATGACTTCTTCAGTACTTTTTCATCCAAAAGAAGTCTCCAACAAACTTCTTTTGTAAAAAGGTTCAGTATAACTCTGGAATCAGATGATTCCTGGACACTCTTTCTACCTCACACATGATTTAGGCAGACTCTTGAATCAAGACGTGATTAGGCAGAAAGCCTGTAGAGCACTATATTTCTTTATACTACTTTCCTGATCCTACAATATTGACATTTTAGGAGGAAAACTTCTGTCAGAAAGGTTCATTGTGATGTTTCTTTTAGGGCTGTCCAAAGACTCAGCTCTTGACTGTACACATTGGAAATAGTGGGGTTTGGAACTGCACACTATCCTGTTCTTAATGTGAGCATGTAAACTTTCTCCTTTGAAACTCCTGCCCCTGGACTGACTTCCTTTATGCCGTTTCCTCACGTCTTAAATTTAACCTCTCTCCCTTCTTGTGACTAGTTTGCTCTTCTGTTCTTGGACATGAATTACTTACTTACATTCTGCTTTTCACAAACCTAAAATCCCACTGGCTGGTAAAAGGGAAACATAACCCTCATTTTTAAAAAGGGAAAAAAGGAAAACCCAGGAAACTGCAGGCCAGTCAGTCTTACCTCTGTGCCTGGCAATATCATGGGGAAGATCATTCTGGAAACTGTGCTAAGGCACATGGAAAATAATGGGTGACAGCATGGCTTCACTAAGGGCAAATCATGCCTCACTAATATGGGGGCCTTCTGTGATAGGGCCACTGCCTTGGTGGATAAGGGAAGAGGAATTCATGTTATCTAGCTGGACTTGTGCAAAACTGGAAGAAGATAGATTTAGATTAGATCTAAGGAAGAAATTCTACCCTGTGAGGGTGGTGAGGAGCTGGCACAGGTTTCCCAGAAAAGCTGTAGTTGGCCCATCGCTGGCAGCGTTCAAGGCCAGGTTGGATGGGGCTTTAAGTAACCTGGCATAATAGAAGTTGTCCCTGCCCATGGCAGGGGAGTTGGAACCAGATGATCTTTGAGGTCCTTTCCAACCCAAACCGTTCTGTGACTTTATGGAAACATTGTTTGTAAGGATTTAGCCCCATAAAAGTAACATGAGATAGTTCTTTAAAGGATTTTTTTTTTTCTGTGTGTGTATGCAACTGCAGTGCAATGTCTGAAATTATATCATAGGAGAATTCATCCTTTTAGAAAATAAAATTGTACTGAAGTGAATCTTGTGCGTGGGAAAAAGATTAGGAGTTACAAGTTCCTACAATTCCTTCTCATGGGTACTGTTTATTACATCCTAAAAGCATCTCTGATACACTGGAGTCCTCAGAGTACTTGTGTCCATTTTTAGCAATCAGAAAATTTTCCAGTGTGTAGAATACAGAAATGCAGTTATTTCAGTCATGGTGGAGGCCTCTTTCCCTGTGGTGCTACAGGACGATTATCTTCCATCAATGAATGCTTTTTATTAATGGCAGCTTCTTGTATATTTCTGTGAGAGAGATTGAGTGGTTCTCACTTGCCTTTGTGGCTAAACAACAGCACTCAGCATTAACTCTATAGCAGTTGTTTACTGTCCTCCAAGATGCACTGCTGCCATTTCCAATTTGTTCAGCAAACATTCACATACTCCCTTACAAACCACTACTACTGACTGACTGTTACAACTCATTAGTGCCGTATGTGACAAACAGTGCAGGTGCCACACTTGGGAGCCCTATTGAAAGCAACAGAGTTTTATGTACCGTTTCTGATTTATCTGACCATTTAACGTATAGAACACTTGATTTCATCAGGAAAGCTGCCTAATCAGGATCTCTCTAAGATGGTTGCCATGGCCGCTGCTCAGTGTCATTCAGGTGGTTTCATAGCACTTCCATCCTTTGTGTGCTTCAGTCCTCCAGCCAGGACCATCCTTCAGTCCCTGTTTAGTAAGGAGGTACCCTTCAATAGACAGTTCGACAGCATTTTGTGTTGTTTGTAACACTCTCAAGCATTTATTTTAGGAATTTATTGCATTTTGCTGTTCTTTTTGTCTTCTCTCTATAGGCCTGGCCAGAGAACTGTAGATGACTTAGAATTTATATATGAAGAACTTCTTCACATTAAGGCCTTATCTCATCTTTCTACCACAGTAAGCATTTTGAAAAATGTACCTTCTCACCAACAGGAAGATTGAATTTTGATTTCTGGTGCTTTATTAGAATTGTTGTACCTATAACCCTTTCAGTTTATACTTTCATGCAAAGTAGTTATTCCCACCTGTGGGGACTGTCCAAGTGCTATGCAGATATAGGTTGTCCTTTGGATATCAGATGTAATTCTCTTCATGTGTTTATACTCAGCCAGCACCCCACTCACTTGGCACAGGTGCCTCCATCTGCATCCATATATGAGTTTAAATTGAGATTCATTTAAGCTGACCCGACACCTGGAATTGTAGCACTACTGAATTTTGCAGAAAGATGTCTAATTTCTGAACTGTAAGAACAACTTAGATGGGAGGAATTATAGCATACAGAAAGGTGCACTGTTCAGTGCTGGCTGGTTGGAGTTTGGTCATTGAGTGAAAGAAGCCTCACCAGACACCTTCTCTCTGAGTGGGCAAGAACAGTGCAGAGAACCAAGAATAAAAGAAATAGAAAAAATACATGGAGGAGAGAACGCAACTGTTCATAAAGTCTCAGCATCATTGACAGGCTGTGCAGGCAACAGAAACAAGCTAAATAGCACTTTACTTGGTAGCAGCAATGTATGGACGCTTTCAGGAGGAAGCCAGTCAGAGTAAATTTCTGTTTGACAACAGCTTCTTTGAAAGCTGTTGATATTTTCAATAATTCTCAGCTAACTTGGACAGGTGCAGCTAATTATGAAGCTGCATTTCAGAAAGATAGCACCCCATGCAAACATGTAACACCTGAGCAAATCTTTACAACAAGAATATTCATCCAGAATTGGTACCTGAACTAAGAGGGAGCATCCAGCCAAACTCCTTAAGCACCTCTGGAATGTGGAAAAAAAAGTGTTTAAAGAAAGACTTCTGTAAGATCCAGAAATTACCCTTTTCAAAGCAAACAAAAGAAACTACCCGAGTTAGACAGATAGCAGGAGGGAGCGGAGGACATTCTTGACACTACAAACAGAACCCAAACCACAAAATACTTCCAGCTCAGAACAAATTCAGATTGAAGATCAGAATCCACAGCAAGTAGCATACAGAACAAGTATGGTAAATGATACAAACTGCGGAAAGCACTTGGCATTTTGAAGAAGTGCAGTTGATTCCATGTGTTTAGTAAGAGTTTAGAAATGCCAGCCTATTACAGTGCAGCATGAACTAAAGCAGAGGACGGAAACCATGACTAGTTTAGAGGAAAACTTCAGAGGAGCAACAGGAAGCATTGCTCCTATGAACCAGTATATTAATGGTCAATCGACTTGAAAGCAAATGAAATGTTCATCAATTTTAAGCAAGGAATAATTCCTAACGTAATAAGTTTTCCAGGTACACCATGAGCAGGAAGCAAAATGGTTAAAAGTCAAGGCTCGTGGCGATGAACTCATCCCTGCTGAGAAGCCTGTAAAGTTAATGTATGAATGCAAAATGGTTACATAGTGCAGTGTTAAAAACAGATCAAATTCTTTGCTTCTTCAAGAGGATTCATTCACTGCAGAGGCAAATGACTGAAACAAGGGAGAAGATATTTGAGGACGTACATGGATAGGAACACTCTATAATACACAGAACAGTGCTGATGAGGTTCTATTTCCTGTCCTTATCAAAGCATCATTCCCTTCAGGCAGAGGTTATAAATGAGTTAGGTGAGCTAATTATTATAGAAATCACAGGCTTGTGGGTGTGTTCACTGGTGAGCGTACTACAAACACCTCTACTTACCCCTCTTCTTCGGACTGCAGACAGGGAATGCTTTGCCCTCTCTGTCAGGAAAGAGTTCTGGGAGAGGTGGCTGGTGTGCTATGTATATAGTTGGTGTCTGTGCAAAGGTTTGGTGGGTGCCTTCAGGACATCACAGGCTAAACTTGTCCACCTAAGGAAATGCAGCCACCAGACTCTCATCTGGATTGTGTTTAGGGTTTGAGAGTTCCTCCCCAAGTTTTTCTGTATATCCTAAAAATTTATCCAATTTAAACAGTTGGGGAAATGGCATGAAAATAGTACTACTAAATATATGCTGGAGCCAGCTTTCGACCTGTGTTTGGGACAGCTAAGTTATATGGTACTACTTCTGAAACATGGATTGTCACCAGCTGACATTTTCTGAAAACAAGAATCCCACTGCTTGGACATTGGCCTTCAAATCCGTGGAGATTGGTGGCTGGACGAAGGGAGACGTACAGCACACAGGAAAACTCAGGATAATATGAGGTTCCCAGCGCGGCTGCTATTTTGTGAAAGTAACACTAATAGCATTTACAGTGAGAAAAATTGGTGGTAAACAGTGTCTCACTAGAGGTAAGTAAGAGTAAGAGCTAATCACAGCAGAGCAATACAAACACAGTGAGGATCAGACGACACCAGGGGTGTTGTCACATTCTCCAGTTTTGGAAGATGTAATGGGGTGAACTTTTTGCCTGGGAAGCTGTTATGTGGAGAGGGGCCTTAGCAGGTCCAGATGGCAGTGCCTCACAGCTCAACACAGTGGAAGTGGCTCAACTTAGCTTATTAAGGGAAAGGCTGCTGATTTCTCAGGGAAGAACAGGAGTAGAACAGGAAGAAGTTTCTTCCTGAAAGAAGTTCTTTCAGGAAGCCCCATCTTCTGTAATAGATTAGCTATTGGCATTTGAAATGTTCCATCATGTTAATGTTAGTTGTTAATGATGGTTTCACATGTGTGCGTATAAAGAAAGATGTGGAGACATGTATCTTGAAGCCCTTGTCTGAGCCATGAGCCAGGAAATGTAGATGCTCATGGTCTGTGAAGTAAATCAGTAGGAAATAGAACATCAAGTGAAGCAGACCACTCTGGCTGTGTGAACCTGAGTGAGTGCTGAACGATGCAGAGGGAAGGCAAATAGCAACTGGGGTATATGATGTGACTTTCTCTCACCAGGAGGAATAAGATACATATCAAACCTATTTTTTTTTTCTCTCCTTCTTTTAAGGTAAAGCGAGAATTAGCAGGTGTCCTCATTTTTGAGTCACATCCCAAAGCAGGAACAGTCTGTAAGTACATGTAGTCCTGTCAGATCTTCTTTCTTATCTGGGGCATGAACATTTAAATTCTTAACGTTTAAATGACGAGCAAAACTTGGATGCTCTCTTCAAACCTGACTGGCACTCTGTTTAACACCTGGGGTAATAGGTGTTGGTTTAGTCCTACCAGTTGCAGGGACAGTACCAAAATTAATTCTATATCCTTGGTTGGATGTATGCGTCACCCACAATTTGGGTGTGTTCTTATCTAGAATTTTGGGTTGTACCAATAGCTACTGAAAATGTAATTTAATATTATCTTTTTATTAAAGAAAAGACTTGCTGCATAAAATAAATGATTTAAAATGTTAGATCACTCAGCCCTGTTTATACTGAGAAGTTTTAGCAAGTGAATGTCAAATTCACAGCCACTAAAGAATTGGGTTAGAAGTTTGTGCTACTGGTGGGATCCAAATCTGGTTAGTAATTGATGACCTGGCATGTATTGATAAAGTAGACGTTGCAATTGTCTTGTAAATGCAACTTTCACATCAATGTAATAAAATAACTACTATATGAGCATGGTTTTTTTTTTTTCTAAAATCAGAAGGCAATTTCTTTAAGAATCATAGTATGTCCTTTGTCACAGTAGACATTAATATGACTGCAGTAGAGTTACCTTGAATTTTATTGAGTACAGAATCTGATCCATTTATATTTTAAGTAAGTATATTCTCACCATAAAATCTTTTCTCTCTCTTGTAGTATTTAATCAGGGAGAAGAAGGTACTTCTTGGTACATTATCCTAAAGGGATCAGTAAACGTAGTCATTTATGGCAAGGTATTTTTTTCAGAAGCCTTTTTATATGATTCTTATTATTAAAATTGTAAGAGTAAACTTTGAAGGAGCACAGTTTAATTTAGAGCAAAATTGCTTTGTCTGAGGAAACAAATTGAATGTAATTTCATTAAGAAATGATCCAGTGGTTTCACTGATTAAGCTTCCAGTTGATTGCTGTATAATTTCAGGATATATTACACACTTTCTGAATATAGTTCTGGAGAGCTACATTAATATCTTTAGGACAAAGTAATTGGCTGGAATTTGGTGAATTGACAGACTTCCTTCTCATGGGGTTTTTTGCCCTGTCCCTATATACTTGCACGTGTATGACTAACTTCTCTCGCACATCAGGGGTGTCTGACAAAAGTACTGCTTTGTGACTAGTGGTTCTCAGGTTAGATGAATCCCTCCCAAATTTATGCCAGCTCTTCATTTTAATCAAGTTGTAGACTGAAAAGCATCTCTGTTATATTTCCCATTTATGAGAGATTTTCCAAGGTAAAAAAATAGGAATTTGGTGCAGAGGAATCCCTCGTGTCTTTAAAAATCCCTACTTCTCTATTGATATTTCATTCAGTGACTGGGAATCCTCCATTCTGAATACCAAGCATGTCACCAAAATTTAGCATAGAGGCCCTGGTGCTAAGTCTATTCCTAAGTAACCCATATTTAGATAGTGTTTTTACATCACTGGGTGAGCCAGATCTTCTGTTACTATAAACTGTAGTAAATGGAGCATTGCTGATTTACACCAGCTGAGGGTGAGTTGTTATATGTTATTTCTGCAAACTTGATCTTATTTTTTAGGGCCTCTGTAAATAAAAACCAAACAACTCAACAACTTTCTGTCTTCAGCAGGGCTGGAAGAGTCCTTCAAGCTGAATGTAATTTCAGAGAACAAGCCAATTCTTTTCTATTCTTGCATTTCTTTAGTAATAGTAATAACCAGCTATCAAGTATTGTTTCCTAGTCATTATTTTGGCTGTTGATTTCGTGCCAAATAGATTTGTTTTGGTATTTGATTGTGAAGTCCAGTGTTTGTACAAGGACTTTCAATAGAATCCAGAGTAATGATGGGTTTCTGCATATAAATGTTTTGCTCTGTGCAGGGTGTGGTATGTACTCTACACGAAGGAGATGATTTTGGCAAGTTAGCACTTGTGAATGATGCTCCCAGAGCAGCATCCATTGTTCTGCGTGAAGACAACTGCCACTTCTTGAGAGTAGACAAGGAGGACTTCAACCGGATCCTTAGGGTAAGAGTGGGAAGGGCCACTCCAACAGTGTGGTATCAGAAATCGCAGTTTTTTCTAGAGTTTGTCATATTTCTATGGATCTATTGATACTGATAACCACGTTTCAACTGCCCCTAATTACAGACCAGAGATGCAACAGTTTAGAAGATCAAGTAAAGAATATATAAATCATCTTTCCTCTTTTTCTGTTCCTATCTCAGCTGTGAAAATGGGACAAAATAGTCTGTTTTGTCTCTCACATTTCTGTGGTCTAGAATTTGCCAAGTGTTCAGTTTTTCCTTATTCCATCCAGATACTGGGTTAAACAGGATCACCTGTTCTCCCAGATAAATCAGTGTCTGGTACCTTAATAGATTCAAGGCAGAATCAAGTGGCAAATTAAATAAGCTACAGGTAAATACACAGCTGTCTTTATCAGAGAGTTCTAATTTACAGTTATCATGTTAGGGCAAATGTGTTCCAAAGTCCGTAAATACAGGCTGGTTTGTGATTGATTATTCATGGTATAGGAAGTCAAGAACAGTATCATCCTGTATTTGAATGTATACATGCCCAGTATTGCAGCCGTAGACCCAGTCCAGACAGAGTATTGTGCTAGATGACATAAGATTGTATTTACTGTACAAAAGAGAACAAGTATCCCACCGGCAGTAAGGTTGGGTTGGCCATGGAGACTCCTGATTTAGCTGATTTAGCTTTGGTTGATAATTGAAAGAAGATCGAAGTCCACGGTCTTACTTATTTTCATGTGTGTTATTTGAACGGACATTATGTTTAATTCTTTTTTTTTTCTTCTGTGATCTGGTAGTAGAAAATGAAGTTCACTGACAATTTAAACTGAGCTAAGACCATTTTTAAGTGACATTTTCTTTCTTTTAAAAAAGAAAAGTCAGATTACAGATCACAATGTTTACATATAAGTAGGACCAGAGATTACATTACATATGGAAATTTTGGGGTAGGCACTCTGTTTTTCGGGAAACATTTTTTTTCCTTTGCCATAGCCAGAGATTTTTCACATGCTTCTTGCTCCCACAATTCTCTGTCTCTTCCCCCACTGCCAGTGCTTCCCTGTTGATTATGCCTGTGAGAAATCAGAATAGATAAACACAGGGGAAAAGAACCAACCCCAGAGCCTTTGTATTTGAAAGACATTCACTTTTTCAGAGTAACTAATCAGCCAAATTGGGTGTAATTACTTTATTAAAAGTAACTTGTATTGCAGGATGTGGAAGCAAATACAGTAAGACTCAAAGAACACGACCAAGATGTCTTGGTGTTGGAGAAGATCCCAGCAGGAAACAGAGTTTCTAATCAAGGAAATTCACAGCCTCAGCACAAGTATGTTTTCATTCAATAGTGCGAATGTCAGACAATGATTAACCTTTTCATATGGTATTATTATCCAAACAATAGCATATTCCCCCTTTCTATGGAAGAATGCAGTGCATGTGAATTTTAGTTCTTTCTAATCATCAGCTGATCACATGCCCCATACTAGATAATATATCCATTTCCAGCAGCACACCAGTTCTATGTCTTTACACAATAATTCCCTAAAGATCTCACTGTAAATACTTATCTCATGTAATAGCTTCTAAATAGACTGCACATGGAGAATGCTGAAACCCTATTAAGCTGAGCTACTGTGTAAAGTACACAAGGAAAATACATTGTTTTATTGTTAAGAACAGAGATTTTCATTTTGGATTTTGACTCTGGATTCCAGTAAGAGTTTGCTAGGTACAATTTATACACAAAAAAGATCTCATACAATCAAAGTCACACAGCTTGTCTTACAGAATAGGTTTGAACTATAATAACAATATTCATTATATTTTCTTTACTTTCTTACTGAAAGCGAAAAAGTACAATTCTGTTTGGATACTACTGTGATAAGAGTAGAGTGAGGCTGTTATCATTCCAAATGTTGGTAAAACCCTTAAAGGTTTGTAAATGTCTTATTTGCAAACGGATGAACAATTTTCTTCTAAAAAGCTAAAATGACTCCAACAAAATAAGCGCCAAGAAGTTTTGAATTCTTTACCTTGGACCTTACTTTTTCTCAAGGAAAGAGCTAATTTACTGTGAGATATTTTGGGTACAGTTTTTGTCTGATCTGGGATTTCATATACCTATTTTATCTGCATGAGTAAAAAGATTTGTGAAGATTTGTGAAGGGTTGAATAAACAATTCCTTGTATTTTATATACACATTTCATGTATTTCAGAAAACACCATTTCATCTTCCATTTGCTCTATTAGAAAAACAAACTGTCCTACCAGTAAAACAAGTACTTTTACAACACATTTTTCTTTGTCTACTTCAGTCTAAATGGACTGCAGCCAATGGATTTGCACTAGCAGCTGGAATGTACAGCAACATGGTCGCAGATTTAAATCCGTTTTCTTGGGTCTGATATATTTTTCATGCTTTCAAAAATGAAAGTTGCATTTAACATATTTCAAACGCTACCTTCCTTACAACTCTTTACACCAGCATTGTCTGCGTTATTTAACGTTTTCTTGTTCAGAATTCTATAGAAGTAGCTAGAGACATTTATGGTTCCTGGTTAAATTGTATTTTAGACCTTACATTCCAGGAATATTTTCAGGTAAAGCTCAGTATTTCATTTCTGTAAATATTTTATGCATTTGGTCAGCAAGGGAGCTTTTGAAAGAAGATCAAATGTGCCATCAGGGGAGCTTTTGCTGATAACAACAACAAATGGACATAAGCTACACAAAAGAGGAAGCTACCTTGAAAGTTCACGCTCTGCTTTTCAGCAGATTACTTTGTTAATAGTGTGTTGGAAGTGTCTTTTGGTTTAAAAACTTTGGAAGTGAGTTCACTGGTTTTGAAGATAATGTTTCTTTTGTTTCTTTTGTTAGTAAATAGAGTAAGTGGCTACATTTCTGCTTGAGAGTTCAAATCAAAGTTACTGATGTGGTCTGATTTCCAGAATGCATTACTGGAATGTGTTAGTTGGCTGTTCAGTACTTTTGAAGATGTACCCAAAAAGAAAGCTTTAAAGGGACCTCTTCTTAAAGGCTTGCTGCTTTGCCCTTAGTTGGGTAGCTTACATCACTGATACCTCTTCAGCTGAGCTGCCCTTTGGGCTCTGCTTCCTAAGCAGGTACACAGAATTTTGCACTAGAGAAATATTCTGCATCCCAAAGTTGATCCCTAAGATATCCAGTCAACCAAGAAACTAATCTTCTTCATCTGTCTTGGGGAAAGCTTCACTTTGGGATCAGATCCTCTCAGTTGCAGTTTGGGTTCTACTACCTGCTCTACTGAGGAAGCATAGCTCTTACATAGCTCCCTGAGCCACACTTTCAAACAGTGACAGTTTTGCCTCGAAGGACTGGCTCTGAAGTTCTCACTCCCAAGATCCAACTCTTTATGGGTGATCACACTCATGCAGGATGAATTCCGCGCCCCTGCAAGTCACTTCACTGTTCATTTTCACTTTCATATTCAGAGTACAGCAACCTGTGATTTCTCTGCTTCACACACTTAGATACATGGTTGGTATCTCTGCGAGAATGTGCACTGGCTTAACAAGTGTTTATGTTCTTGGGACATCAATACGGTTCTTCCAAAGGGGTTGGCAGGTAAAAGAACTGTGGCGGTCAGCACTCAAAGTGAGGAGGAGCTCCCAGGAGCTCAGCTCCACCACTTATTTCTCAGCAGGAGCAGAGTATCTTCACTTCTTGGGGTTTTTTTTCTCTCTCTCTCTCTTTTCTCTTTCTTTTTTTTCTTTTTTTTTTTTAAAGTTTCATACTTTATCAGTTGGATTAAAAGAAAAGAAAAAAGATGCAAAGATTGAAAAAAATGGAGGAAAAGATGAAAAAATCTGATCTGCAAGGAAAAGAAAACGACAGGCCACGTTTAGCAATATCAGATGATATTTTGCTGGTACTTAAAATATTGCTAGTATTTCTGCCAGAAAAAAACTGACTGTTACACTAGTTGTCTTACCTCCCTGTTTACTCCAGGAAATGGTACACTCCTATGTTTATTCACTTGAAAAACTTACTTCCACTATCTAAGGCATTGCACAAATTTGAAGACACAGTGTGTTATTTCGTTATCTGTCCCCATCTTCTCAGACCCTGTTAGCGATGCAAAGGAATTTGTTTCCTTGCTCTGACACTAATACACACCAGTTCTCATTTCATCCTCATAGTGAGTCTGTTAGGACCCTCTAATGCTATTCAATTGCTGTCATTACTGAGATACTTTTTCTGAGTGGAGAAGCATTTCTGATTGCACTTCCTCAGGTCTGCACCAGTGCAGCTCTGCGGATTGTGGTGTAACTAGGGTGGTGTTATACTGGAGTACTTGTGTGGGGAGGAGGCTGCCTGTCATCTCATATTCCCTGGGTAAGGTAGAGAGTGTTACTGCTCCCACTTTACAGGGGGAAGGCCACAAAGAGTGTCACTGGTTTTGTCCTAAACCACACCAAGATTCCAGTCAGAGAAGGTTATTTGTACACTGGCACTTGGCAGTCCTTGTCTTCTGACTGGTACACAGCTCTTTATTAGCTGTTTTGCCTATGAGACTAACTGTTCCTTTCCCTCCCTCAGGTATATTGTGATGTCAGGAACCCCTGAGAAAATTTTAGAGCACTTTCTAGAAACTATGCGCCTTGAAGGAACTCTAAATGAAGCTACAGGTATCTACATGACAAAGGCTGTGTTATTATTACTTCATAAGATATTCTTTCTGGGGGAATACTGCAGTATGACACTTCGAAAAGCAGACAGTGATAGGGTTTTTTTTCCAGAACAAGAACTGTCCACTGCTCTGTAACAACCCTAAGAAAACCTAGGAAATCTAGAATTAAAGATAACAATCTAGAAGTAAAATCTAGAAGTAAAGATAACAAGCCCATTCTATTGTACCTGCACTTTTGGTTCGGAGTAGAGCGGTAAAATCCCAAAAGGTGCCAGATCACTGGTCATGACTTTGATTAGGCACAACTCTAAGACCAGGATACAGCATGCATTACCACCCGGTGATACTCGTACTCATACTCCTAGTTTTGGATGTCACTTAATACTGAGAACCAGCTTGATACCTCCAGCCATTGCATTATGCTAATATAAATATTCCCAAATTTTCATATCCATATCACACTTAAAGTATTATAGTTTAAAATACTGGTTTGTGATCCTTTCCCATTTTCAGGGGAAGAAAATTTGTTACTCAGAAGAACTCAGAACACCATGGGTCAAGTCCTACAAATGCAGGTTGCTGCAACTGCATTTAATAGGCTGCTTTTCATTAGTGTAAAAAGACCAGATAGTTGCTGACTTACTGTTAGTAAGTACTTTAATTTTTAAAAAGAGTCAGACACAAAATATTCCTCCTAATTACGATAAAGTAATGGACAGAGTTTTATATTAAGCTACATGATATCACTTTAGCAAGTTCTTTTTACATTGCAGATGTCTAAGGAGTGTCTATTCAAATGCATTCTAAAATCCAGGTAATCTGTTAATGACCTCATCATACTGGAGAAACTTATTTAGTGGTTCATAGATGGTGGAAGAATTGAAAGATTACATAAATCCTTTTACAGTGTGTATTTTAACCACTTTTAAGAATAAAAATTACAGCCTTCGCAGACACTTGCTTATTAGGATTACAAGCAGAATATTGTTCTTTAAGCTGACAAGTATATAATCAGAAATTTGCTATTCATAGTATCTGTGTATTATACAATTTTCTAAAATGAATTATTTTAAAATCTTTTAAAATTTTCCCCAAAACATCCAATGACCAGATTATAGGTATATCCTAATGGGATACAAAACATCACAATTCACAAGCAAAGCTATATTTAAGGTATAGAAGCTCAGAGTGCTGTAAAATCAAATTTTTAGTTTATGCATTCCTTTAAGAATTGTTAAAATCCACTTTGCACTGGATATTATGGAAAGAAAAAGTCCCACCCTTCTGGAGGTTAGTTTTGTCAACTGAGAGGTATTTTCATACATGAATTATGGTGGAAGCCGTGATGTAATGCTACATTCCACAGTCAACATAATTTTCCTGACATCCCTGTTACATACAGGGGTTTTTAAGTGTTTCTCTGTTTCTCAAAAGTTGCACATAGAAATGATACCCAGGGTATTGTGTTTATTTTTTTTTAGTGGTTCCATATAAGACTTGCATAGTTTAAAAGTAAGAAACAGTTTAGTCTCACTGCCAAACTTATTCTGGCCTCTGCAGCCAGGCTTCATAAATCTTTCTTGTCACAAGTGCAAAGACAAGGCAAACTGGGATTTACACCAGTGCTACCACAGATCATTTTAACATTAAAAATAGCTTGCTGGTTTTTGCCAGAGAAAATGTCCGTCATATTGGTCATATATGTTCTAATGTAATTGTATCCAAATGGTTCACTGTAGCACAGATGTTGTTTTGTTGGGGATTTTTTGCTGTGCCAAATTTCCCTTTGACACAAGCAAATGCCTGTTAACAACAGTGCAGTAAAATTCACGCAGACAAGAATGAAAGCTTAATATTACAGCTCGTATTTGTTCATTCCCCATTTTCATACTTAATATCTTCAAACAAACTGCAAAAAGACCCCTTTATTATCAGCAGAGGGAGAAAAAGATACTTCAGTGGGAAGAAAACTCATCTTTGTGATCCCCAAGCTGTTTGCAAGGGCTTAATGGACAGTTTTCTTTCTTCTCTTTTCACAGATTCTGTTTTAAATGATTTTATTATGATGCACTGTGTTTTTATGCCAAATAGTCAGCTCTGCCCAGCCTTGATGGCACAATATCCTTTTGTAAGGGAAAAGTTACATGCCTTTAACAGCTATCCCTGTTGGTGATGAGACTGAAGCTTCTCTCTCTCAAGAAGTACATCACATTTCATGGAGGCTGTGCCTTGTGGGTAGGTTCTCAGTGTCTGATGAAGAGCTATCCATAGTTCAACAACTATGAAATAGATAGTGTATACCAATGATGAGATACAGTCCTGAAGCATGAAAACTGTATCTTTCCTGTGCTGATTACTATTCCAAGGGAAAGAAATGTACTGCTCCTCCACCAGATAAATGAAATTACATAAAAGTTTGGATTACCCTTCCTGTATCCTTTCTTTTTTATTTGTTTTTGTTTTCTTTTGCTGAGCTACAGCACCTAGATTTTAACTGAGATCATTATGTTTTAGTGATTTCAATGGTCTACTTTATAGATTACAAGCTGAAAACTGCTTCAGGCAAAAGGGTACCTAAACTAGTAGAATAATGGGTAAGCAGTTTCTAGGTGCTGTCATAATAGTTATCAATGAAAATAATAATAATCTCTAATAATAATGATCTATAGCAAATGTTGACAAACTGCAAGAAATTTCAATTGCATGCAAATACTTATGAGATAAAAGCTTACAATGGATAGCATTAGTTGCTGGAGGTGGTTCTCATACTGTCTGCATGTTTTACAGGAGGAGTCTGTGAAATGTCCATCAGCCAGTTTGTGGCAAGTCATTTAGTTTGGGGAGCTGCTGGGCACTGAGAGTTTTCCCTGTGCACAGTGACTTGAAGCTATCAAGTGACTGGGAGCATTAAATAAACATATAATGTTTTCTGGTTTATAGAATTCTGACAGGGGTATAATAACTTCAATTCCCTATTTATTTTTTAGAATCAGAGTGGTGTAAAAGTGTGCTTTCCTTGAAGCTCAGTGGGGCGAGTGACATCTAGGAAAGCTAACCCCTTGAAACAACAAAATAGAGCATCATGTCCTTGTCTGGCAAGCTTGAGAATCCATTTGTGTTACTCCTAGCAAGGACAGTAATTGTTTTTAAAACCTTTGGACCCATAAAAGTGGTCTGCAGAAAATTGTTCGTACACCTGAAAAAAACACATTTTCCAGAACCACATAGTTTTGGATATCAAAAGGATATGAAATGCTGTTGCTGACAGATTTGAGAGGGGAAGGAAAGGACAGAACTTTTTGTTTTGAGCTTTTTTCTCTGATTTATCTAGCTTGTGTTATTCAGTCGGTCCATTTGAGACTCAGAATTGCCTATCCTCAGGTATAATAGTATACCTCTGATATCCAGTAACTGGGAAAATCAGATGCATAAGCAAAATGTACTTCATTGTTTATAGGGCAAAAGCTTTTCTGAAGACCAAAGTGGTAGCATTACTTATGTATACATACTCAGTTGTGATGAAATGTATTCTGGAGAACAGGGTAAGACCACGGTCTTAAGTGGGTTTTGGCAAGCATCATGCTAATTCTTTTCAGTGAGGAAAAGGAGGGCTGGAAGTAACTGGTATCCCACTGCTTTAGTGTCAGCTTTTCCTAGAGCTGAATTATTGTTTATTTGGTCCATTCTGAATATGGAAAATCAAACCGGGCTCTGTTGATTGTACCATTGAAATTTATAGTTAGAGTTGAAAGGTTGCTAACAAAGCTTATCTTTTCTGAGCAAAATCAGTCTACAAAAAGGTTTGCTGGTGCTGAGATACTAAGGAGAGATTAGTTATGTGTAGTTAGGAAATCAAAACACAAAAAAGAAGGGAGGTGATTCAGTCAGAAACACTGTTTTTGCTCCAGCTCCTAATTTTAAATCAGTATAAGTCTATTTTCCTATACCAACTTATGTTACTATTTTATCTGGCAGCATATGAATATGAGTAGTGCTAGATAATCATAGAATGGTTAGGGTTGGAAAAGACCTTAAGATCATCTAGTTCCAAGCCCCCTGCCATGCTGCCTGTTGGACCAAGGCCCCTGTTCCCCTATTTTCTACACAGAGATGGAAATGGACAAATTCTCAGAGCTACAGCTTGTCAGAGGGAGGCAGGACAAAGTCATAAAAAATACTTGAAATAGAGTAGCACCTCCAAAAGTGCACCTGGGATAATGCAAGTGTGTGATCATGTGTGCAGGTGTGCATCTATAAAGGAGCACTCTCTAAAAACTTTCAAAGTATAAACTCCTCTTTTGCTTTCTGTAGATGGTAGCCTTTAGTGTGTTCCTGTACGTATATTTTGTGAACCTCCTTTACCATCATACCAGCAAAATAGTTAGCATTCTGTTGTAGTAATGGGTGCTGATTTTGCACAGCTGTTGATAGGGTTAAGTGTTCCCATGCAGGGAAGAACAGACTTCAGAATTGCTTCCATTTCCTAGCATATGCTAGACATAACTAGAAAGATATATATTGAACTCTAACCATGTTGGTGTTGATAAATATTTTACAATTATCTGACACTTGTTGCAAGTATGCATGATCTTTGCCATGAAGCTGCATCCTGTAGGTCCCATAAAAATGGGAGAACCCTTCATTGACTCTCCCTATGATAATGTTAATAAAGGAGCAGTTACTATAAATGAACAGTAAAAATACAGAAAAATTACCATTCGCTGTGGTGAGTCAGTTAATAAAATAAAAATGCATTAAATAATTACAGTGTTTAAAAGGTAAAAATGCCATGACAAAAACTACTCGGTAGAATGTTAGACTTGTTCCCTGAGACATGAGAGTACATAGCTTACCATAAATTATTTACTTCTTATGACCCTTTGACTTATGTACTCCCATAAATGTACTGACATGTTCAGTCATCTTAAACCTGTCTGGGTGAAATTAAAATGCAGAAATTTTGTCAGTCAAATGAGTGCCCCAGTAACCCTGGTAGCATGTCAAATCACTGCAAGGGATTTGGGGCAGGAGGATCTTTCAGAAAGCATGAGCTGCTTTTTCACATGATATTTTATTAGTATTTCTTAGACAAATGCTTCTATATGAGAAGCTTAAAATAAGTAGGTACCTTTGATTTCTAATTAATATTTAATTTTCTAATGAATATTTTAAAATCTTTTGTTAGAACAACTGAAAGAGCACCGTGAGGGGATAATGGACTTTGCTGTGAGTGAAAGCATGTCAGCTGTTAATATTGAACATTGCTATGTAAGTGGGAATAATATTATTCATGACAATTAGAATTTTGGTATCTGGGAAGAAAAGCTGAAGATGTAACTGAACTCATTCAGTGCTTACTTCACATTCAGCTATCAGTTTATTGGGAAACAGATTAAATATACATTGTTAACTTCTGATCAGTGACAAGTAGGCACACAAATCTTCATGTTCTATTTCTGCTGGGGATTATTCTTCATTTTCACATAGGTTAAAAGCTGAAATTATCTCAGTTTGTTGCCCATTGTGCCTTTAGTTTTTTCGTGGTTTCTTGCTTTCAATAAATGTTACTTTTGGCCTTTTTGCCAAAAACATTTGCATATTTTTGTTATGTTGACACTCAATCATGAAAAAGCTCAATGAAATGTTTCCCATATTTTCTTATTCTTTACCACAAAATAGCTATCACAAAGTATTGTGACCCAAATATGCTTTATTTGATAGAGTGGAAACTTCTGCTTTCCTCATGTGTAAGATGAGGCCACTACAGAATTTTTTATTTTACCCCATATCTCTATGGGGTAAAGTTCCTGGTCCCCTTGCCATAATGGGACTGAGATTCACCTTGGGTTACAGTAACTTCTAAAAATAAAAGGAGTAACACTGGTGCTTCATTCCCATTCACAAATGGAAGACTGGAATTGTTAATAAACACCAAGTGTTCTTTTTCTTCAGCTGTCTCCAAAGAACAAGGAGAAATGCCCTTCTTCAGTCTCCATGATTAATCCTCTTCTCTATTGTTCCAATTGTCATTTCTGTCCTGCTCCCCTATAGCAACTGTCTCTGTGGTGAGATTGTGATCATTCCTGTGCTCTTTAGAGAATTCGCTGTCTTTTTACTTTTTAGTATGAATGTGAAAGGTTCACAAGTCTTTATGCTAGCAGCAGTCCAAAATCAAAAGTATATATTGGAAAGTTACATTTGAACACCCTGAAAATGGTTCGTTGGAAGTCAGTTGTTTGTGAATTCACACTGGTTTTGATATTTTCAATCACTGAGCATTTTCCTTGACACCATGGCACCTATCATGCCCAGCCTTCCCAGGGTACAGAGCAGGAGAAAATGGATTATGCCCTCAACAATAAAAGGCGAGTCATTCGACTGGTTCTGCAGTGGGCTGCTTTATATGGAGATTTACTACAAGAAGATGAAGCAGCAATGGCCTTTTTGGAGGTATAAAGGAATTGTATCATTGTACTGAAAAGTACCTACCATGCAAGATAAGCTGAAAGCCTGTTTCTAGTCTGTAGAATTCTGTTATGAACTAAAGAGAAATAAGTCATTTCAAAGTGCAAACTCATAACTGTTTCATCTGGTTTAGCTGCAGACAGTATACGCACTACAACAGTGGTTGAACCATTGTCAAACTCTGGACCTCTGAAAATACCTGCCAGAGTTGCAGACCCCTTTCAAAGCACTGCATGGGTAGATACTTTATAGCAATAGATAAATCTGCTTTATTTTTTTAAATATTTTTCTTGTGAATAGCTCAGAGGCTGTACAGGTTGAGCTGGGGGTCTGTTTATGCCTTCCTGAGGTGTGCCAGGAAGGAAGGTGGAGGGTTCTCACTCTACAAAACCAGCAATCCGTTTCATTTGAATGAAAGCAGTACTGCAGCAAGTGGAACTTAAGATCTTTGTCTTCAGAACCCTTCTGATCCCTTAAAATCATTTGGTAATTCAGACATTGCTTGTATGGCATGTGCTATAGTCTTGTATTTCTAAGGTAAGATGCATTGCCAAAGTCATGTTAAATTGTCATCATTGCGGTTATTATTATATATTGTGTTTATGGAACACGATCATGTATGTTACTGGCTGCATGGAAATTCTTGCCCCAGAAAATGAATCTAATGTAAGAGTTAGGAGAGGGGAATAGAGAGAGAGCTTAAGTAGGACAGATGTAACAGCAAGCCCACATGGGAAAGCTTTTTATAATAGAAAAGCTTTGGAGACAGAAGTAATCTCTTTCATTAGTCCAGAAGTTAAAGAACGATTACTAGTTGCAATCATACAGATCCTTCTTTGGGACAGTGTGATGTAGGTGTGTGGCAGGAAGAGATTTGAGTAGGCTTTAAAAGAGGTAGTATTGTAGTGGATTGGAGTAGGTGAGACTCAAACAACTCCATAACAAATTAATCACTAAGAACTACAACATTAGTGGGTAAAAAAAAGCTATCACACCAGATTATCTGTTAATTTTATAGTCTACTATTGATAATCTGAAAATGCAGCTTTTGCACAAGCAGTCAGTGGTTACACAGTGTGGGAAGGAGCCTCATCAGGCTTCCCTTCTGCATCTGTAACTTGCTTTAAATCAGCTGGAGGTAAACAAGTAGAAGTAATAGAGGGTTGAGCCCAGCATGTGTTCCTCTATGCAGATTACAATTCTTTATAATCCTTAAGCGATCAGATGTCATCTCATAATCCTCTATCCTGAGTACTGCTCATTTACCCCTATAGTTATTTAAAGACTATTTTGTATCATTTACAGGAATTTTATGTATCTGTATCAGATGATACTAGAATGATTGCAGCACTAAAGGAGCAGCTTCCAGAGCTAGAGAAAATTGTAAAGCAAGTGTAAGCACAGTTTTTGATTCTTTACTCCCCCACCCTTTTTGTCAGTAAATAAATGAAGAAAATGTATTGGCTTTATCTCTTAAAAATCCATTCTGTGAATGGCAGTCATAGAAGATTAAATGTTTGCATGCAAGTTTGTTTGAATGAATGTCTATGGCTCTCTCTTTCCACATCATTCTTGCAAACGCCAAAATGTTGTTGAAAGGTTGACAGAAGGAATAAGAAATTATGTACACACCACTGAAACTAAACTGGATGCTTATTTCATGCTTACATGGACTTTGTATAGTATTTTCCCTGCATAGTCATAGGTAACTATGGTGTCATCGAGTCTTTTCATATATGCAAACATTATTGATATTGTAGTTTGACAAGTGGTCTATGTTCTATGTGTGATTTTGTATACAAAATCTTCCCAATAATATATAATTACATATTCTGTGATTTACCTTTTGATAGTTCTGAAGAACCTAAAGCATCACAGAAGAAGGTAAGATAATGTATTTTTTTCCATTTTCTAAAGTCAGTGCTGTAACACAGCAAATCCATTAGCATCTACTCTTTAGAAATCATGGATATATTAAAACAACACATTGAGAAATATCTTTTAACATTGTCAAATTTTGCATTGCTACTCTTTTTCCTGTCATTGATAAGAGACCATTGTAGTTCATGTCTACCCCATAATGTCTGCATTAATTTGAATCCTGATGATTCATTTTCAGCACAAAGTTCTTCTGCAGCTGTTCAACACAAGTGATGACAGAGCACAGAAACGCCAGCCTATCAGGGGTAGCGACGAAGGTGAGTGCCTTCCCTGCAAAGTTTTCTTGAGCCACTGAGATTTGCAGTAAATTTGTCTCTCGCCCAAAATGGTCTTAAAATAAACAAAAGCACCTACCTACACTTTTGAAGTCTGGCCAGAAGGAAACTCTGCTTTTGGTAGCCCAATATTCTCCACCATTGATTTGAAGTGTCCTGGTCTTTTTGCTTAGTTACTGGTGCTGTCAAACACTGTGCTTCCTCAGATGTAGAAACCTTTAAAATAAGGAATGAACAAACCAGGTGAGAATCAGTACAGACAGTGTTCTGCAGCTAATGGCAGTGCAATAAATAGTGGGTGCTGAAGGTCATGTTTGAGACTCTGTCTCCCCTATGTAGTTTAAACTAACATGTACAGCTGCTCCTTTGAGAGACAAATGGAGGAGATAATCGTGCTGTGGATTTCTGCCCTGTGGCACACTGCCTAGAAAACAAAATCTGCTGGTTTGCCCTATTCTATTGTTTCATTCTCTGAAGAGATTAAGATAAAATTTAGAGTAGTGTATCAGAATAACATTTTCAGTTGTACTTGCTTTTCATGTTTTTACTTCAGGCACTGCTTAAAGCACTGCTATGTGAGCAAAATCCTGAGCTCTGCTGATGAGATCTGTTCGTTGCTTATACAAAGATATATGCCGCTTAAACCTCATAAATCTGATGATTTCTTTGGAACTGCTAGGACCAGTCTCTCAGTGGTTGTTTTGGTGCATCTTCATCACAGAAAATAACTTCTTCTTCAAGGTGTTTGATATTAAAGGATAGCTCTTGCTAGTGAACAATAGTAAAAATAAGGGAACAAAATACAAGGTCATATAACTGAGAAAGCTGGTGGCATAAATCAAACCAATGAAAGAGCTATTTCAAAGGCTGAAAGTAACTGCGTGTGAACAGCAGACATCCTGCCAGGCATGCAATTTCTGCTGTCCAGAACAGTGTTTCTTCTAGGTCTACAAAAGAGTGAAACAGTTGCTGCTGCCAGGAAAGTACAACTTGTGCCTGCGGGGATAGGCAATAACTGCCCCCTTCCTATTGCTGTGTGGGGCTGGCAGCACACTGACCACTGAATTATCCATGGACAGCTCATACCCCAGGGGCTGCTTGGCTTGGCTTGGAGGATCTAGCGTTTTCTCTGTTAAAGTCATGTCACTTTGAGCTGCCTTGCTTTTTGCAGGCTAATGTACATTGCATGCTAATGTAAGCTAAGTGATACTGATTTCTAGGCAGCCGGAGGCCTGGGTTCATATATTACTCTGTGAGCCAATTTGTACTGTACACTTAAGTGTATTCTTATTGTCGGAGTATTCTTCTTCTTAGTCTACAACATTCTTGATTCAGGAATTACATACTTGCTTGTACAAACCAGGTTGCAACACAGCTGGATTTAAGTTCTGATTTTAACAAAAACTATTTTCACATCTATTTTATAAATATGAAAATTATTTTCCTCTAATTAAGAGAGTTTGCAGCCAGTTTTCTGACTTGAAAAGAAGTATTAATTTAAAATATTATAACGTCTGGAACATAACAAAGTGCCAGATTAAATTGGCATCCATAAATAACATAGCAATACTGAAACACTCATATGCATGGTTTGCTAAAAGCTCTGGGAAATCAGAGATTTCTGTCCTAGAAAGTGTAGAACATCTGAGGAATGGGGAGCTATCAAACTTGTAATGATTTATTGTTGCTTTGTTTCATTTGTGAGGAGTGGTTACTGAAATGATAGTAATTTGTACAATGAAGTCTCTGTGGTTATTACATGTGACACGCACAGCACATTTTTTTTTTCTTCAGTTCTGTTTAAGGTGTACTGCATAGACCAAACCTACACCACTATTCGGGTGCCAGTTTCTTCCTCTGTGAAGGAAGTGATCAGTGCAGTAGCAGATAAGCTGGGATCTGGAGAAGGCCTCATCATAGTAAAGATGAGCTCAGGAGGAGGTATTGTATTTGAATATCTTAAACTCTTCTTGCTTACGGTGAAGCAGAGCTTTGGAAGGGATTGAAAGACTAAGTCAGTCAAGGCTTTTATGTCAATGTGCATGTTCAGGTTCTGACTCAGAGGCAAGTCCTTTGCCTGCTGCAGGCATAGGCTGAAACTCATATGGGAGACAGGAAAAGCTTGTGTATCTTCATGTTACAGAGCAGAGCTACCCCAGGTTTCTGTCACTGTAAGACTTGCAGGAGATATTAGCAACAGAAATAGGAGGTAAGTGTGGGTAATGTCAGGCTAGACATATGTATCAGCAACAGCAGGAAACACGGTAGTGCAGACTTTCCAGTGCTGGTCACTACCATTCTGGCTGCTCGGTCCATGCAAACCATTACTGAGCAACTTAGTGCCAAGCCCACTGACCTAGTATTTGCAAGGGGTCAGGAGTCAGGCCCCCACTGTAGACTGTGGGAATGGGAGAGTAACTGCAAGGTGAATTCTGCTGCAGAACTGGTGTTGCTGAAGTGCTCTGGTTGAGTGTGACTGTGTAGACACCTGTGTGGACACACACAGAGCTAATAAGAGCTGCGTTTGAAGGCGTTTTTGCAAACAGTGGTGCCTGCCAAAGCCAGCTCACTTCCTGAAAACTGACACCAGGCGGCTCTCCTTTTTGCAGTTGCAGCAATACTTCTATTGTCAGATTTCCTGAAAGGCAGCACATGCTGGAAGAGACTGTTTTGTGTTACTTTATTATCTTTTCTTTACCTGGGAGTAAAAGCTCTTTCAGAACTGCTGCAATGAGATTTGAATACAGTTGCATTTCATCACCTCCTTATGCAGTTACTGTCTTCTAAGGCAATTTCTATTAAGAGTAGCTCTCTGAATGCTCACAGCTCAGAGAAGAATGAATGGAATCCCTAATTATGGTTGAATTTTCGCAGGCAGTTTCTAGAGATGGCAGCACAGGCTTCTTGACCTGTCTGTACGGTCTGGGGCAAAGATTCTGGTAACATATTCCAGTTTCGTAGGAGACTGGTTTGGGCTGAGCTTGTTGTCACATTTCTTCAATAAAAAGGACCTTGTTGTTATCTGTTTTCTGTCCTGGACATCGGTTAACTGTGGAAAATTTGTTCCAAGAAGTGTGACCTGTGCAGCTGTTGGATCAGTCCTGCTGTAAATTCTACATATATCATGACTGTTTATATAATAAACAATCTGTTGTTTCATGGTTACAGAAAAGGTTGTGCTCAAACCTCATGATGTTTCAGTGTTTACGACTCTGAGTGTTAATGGACGACTGTTTGCTTGCCCACGTGATCAGTTTGATTCATTGGTATGTATGTATGCAGTTCTCAGGAAGTTCAGTTCTTCTCTTTATTTGAACACTTGACCTTTTTTGCATTATCATGCTTTAGATGAGAAACTAGTGGAAACATTCACAACAGAGGGCTTGTCACAGTGCTGTGGGATGAGCCCCAAAAAACCAAGGTAATGTAATTCCCTAAACTAGAGCAGAAATCCACCCGATGCACATGACAGCACTCGATCTCAGTATTCTGCAACACCGAGCATTTAGGTAGGTCTGAATGTTGTCACTAAGATATGCAGAAATTCCTGATTACAGAAGTATCTACTCAAGGCCACAGATAGATATTTTAGAAGATGGATCTTACTAATTAAAGCATTCTGAGGACTTGATTCCAACAGTAAATTGCTAAAAATATTCTATTTCTCAGCCCCACAAAATACTGTGTCAGAATCTCAGATGACTCTAAGTATATTCATAGAAAATATTCCTGGTAGAGAGTCTGTTTTTTCTTAGATAGAATTGTTCATAAGTACTCAGGGTTTATACAGTAATTCTAACAATCTCCATGGGATCTACTTTTATAGAATTTGATTTGACTGTACTTTTTGTTCCTTTTATTTCATTAAAAACAAATGTCATTGCCAAGTCGTGTCAGCATGAACTCTATTACTCCTAGCCTTGTTTCAGCCTCCTGTATGCTTTTAACAAGCCACTTAGTATGTATGCCTGATTTCTTTATAGATATGGTAAAATCTGTGCTTTGCTGCTGCTTTCAATTTAGTAACCAGGGAATGCACATCCAGCATACTGTAGTGCCATGCAGAGATACCTCTTGTTCAGTTTATTAAATTCTGATGTTCCCTTAAGGTTAATTAATCCTGCCAAGTAGATACCCTCATGGGGCATGAGACTCTAAAGCAGGGGTGTTGCATCAGTGCAACTGTGCTGGGTACTTTTATATGTCTCTGCATTGTCTGTGTAGATATAGCTTTGGCAGGAAATTGTCATGACTTTCTGTGCCTTTTCCCCGATGCTATTTACCATGGATCAAGTACTCAGAATGCTAGAATGAGCTTTAAAATACAGGGATGCAACGTGCTAGTTTTCTTCAACTGGACTGACTTCAGTAGTAGTTAGGGAGGAGCACTCAGCACCTTAAAAAAGGTTCTCAACACTGCATGACAGAATACATCCCTTTATCAGCTGCATTTTTTCAAATAGGCATAAACAAATTGCAGAATGTTACAGCCTCACTTGCCTCCCAGTTTAATCCCTTCACATTTCAGTTTGTGGCTGCTGCCTATGCATGTACATTCATTCACATTACACTTGGCGATTCCCGTGTGAAAATTGTTCTGGGTTAGATTAATTTTCAGATACGCAATGAGCTTACTTCTAAGTGCTTTTTTCCTAGCCTTGGAAAATATGTGTTTGTTATGGTAACAGCTATGTTGTGTTTGTCTCCAAATAGGGGAAAAAAGCCTTCTTTCAGTCTTCGGGCAATTCTCTTTCCACAGATTTCCACAAATTTAGGATTTTCTACACCAAAGTGCTCAACTTTTATTTCATACTCTTAGACTGAAGAAGTGTTGTGTTTGTGCAGATCTCAATGCAGAGCAATCTGCAGACTGTTGTAAGATTGATGGCAGTCCTGTTTTTTTTTTTAGATAATACTTACCTACAGTTTTTTCTTTTAAAATTGTGGATGAAGCTTTTAAGGTAATAATGTCTGTGGTTTAGCTTAATAATTTAAAATTATTCTATGATTTGAAAGGCAAGTTTTCTTTAGAGTACAAAGCAGGAACTCATACAGAAATGCTCTTGCATGCTGCGCGTTATTGAGGGTGTGATTTGATGTATTAATCCAGTCTGTCCTTTTTCTATTGATAATATAATCATCCTACATAAAGGGATAAATGTAAATATGATCTGTTAATCTTGCAGACTCTATTGAGTTTGTACTCGGAAAGGAGCCTGTTGATAATTCCCTACTCCATAATTAGCTAACAAAGGCCCTATGAGAAATTGAGAAACTTGTAAGTGAACTCTACTGCCCTCTCCTGGAAACAAAACAATTAAAACGTGGGTTCTCAGGAAGCTACTACTTCAAATCTGACTTTATCTCAAGCCGTGTTTTAAATCTCTTTGACACAAGATTTACTTGTCTGCAAAACTGTGTACCTCATCTCATTTTCTGGGTGGTATGGAAGTGTCTTTCAAAAATGTTTTAACTTGAATGTTAAGGATTCTTTCTCCTAAGACCCTGTGCGTATAATTCTAATTAGCATAGCCAGGAGTTTTGCAGTCCCAAATAGTGCATCCCTGTACTGTCAGAGAGAAAGTATGAGGCTTATTTTATAAATGATCAGAAGATCTTACAATCACTGCAGATTTCTGAAATATGGCAGACGTAATAATTCTCATCACTAGAGTCAATAATTTTGCAGAAGCATTTGGCTTATGCTTTGTGGTCTAGATATTTATGTATACAAAAAAGGAAACTGATAACAAAAGCTTTGTGGAAAGACCTATGCTCCTAAACAGACATGCTTTAGTTAGTGCAACGTGCATTGAAGTATTTATTTCTGGCTTCAAATTTTAGAACAATGCTAAAAATAACACACTGAGAACAGTCTGTGTTATTTCCTTACAGTGCCTCTGAAGAGCTTTCAGAATTTTCCTGACTATCCTGTGCATAATGGATACTGATTTTGCACAGGGCTTCTCATTTCCTAAATGCCAGCCTGTGGTTAAAAGCAGATTTCAGTTTTGCTCTTAGAAACATGCTTAGGAAAGTGGTCACATAGGGAAAAAAAAGGTCAGAAATGTTATGGAAGAAGAGCACCAGTCATGGAATGTAGTATTTCTAAAATATTTTTATGACATTTTTCCATTTGTAGGCACCATTACCAGAACAGGAAGGACCATCGACAGGTACAGTAGGAACGTTCGAACTGATGAGCTCCAAAGACTTAGCACATCAGATGACAATTTACGACTGGGAGCTCTTCAACTGCGTGCATGAGGTATGAGGGTCTATTCTATTCAGCAGATTAGAATCTGGTAGAAAATATTTAGTTTCACATTGTAGGTTTGTGCATAACTTGCAAAACTTGCTCTAAGCTTGATCTTCAAAAATACTACAATAAAGGCACCTACAAGTTTTGAAAGTATGAGGCATTCTTAATGGTTTAGGCAAAATGCAAAAATAAAGTTAAACTTCACCTGCGCTTGTGCTGCTTACTGAATTGCTTTTGTATGTTTTAAGGTATTAAACTATTTATACGTAGTCTGTAGCTATGCTTTTAGTATGCCTCAGCTATTGTCTACTGGGTTTGCAACCTGCATCCTTGTCATTTACAACAATAAACGTAAACTGTAGGGCAAGTTTCAGGCTAGATACTTACCTGGTCATTCTTAGCCTTTTTCCTCTGTCCAAAAGATGAGATTTCTAAAACAAAATATCCCAAACTATTTTCTTTTTCCTAGCTGGAACTGATTTATCACACTTTTGGGAGGCACAATTTTAAAAAAACCACAGCAAATCTGGACTTGTTTTTAAGAAGATTTAATGAAATTCAGTTCTGGGTGGTCACTGAGATTTGTCTTTGTGCTCAACTCAGCAAACGTGTTCAGCTGTTAAAGAAGTACATAAAGATAGCAGCCCAGTAAGTATACAGTCATCTGTGAACTGCAAATGAGGTTCAGTATAGTTAATTTATTGTCATTTTTCTTTCTTGTTTTCAGACAACCACACAGCAGAGATTAAAATGTTCTCTATTTGGTAATTCTGTCCATTTCCTTATAGAGCTGTATCGAACCTTGTTTATAGTCTTTTTTCGTGTCCTACTTTCCATTGCTCCTTGATCTGTGATCTCTTAGGGCCATGCTTTCACATCAAATTTGTGAGTAAATACGTTTCAGTTCATTAGGAGGATCCTTCATTTACCCTTACATGCATTAGCAAATATTAATATGCGAACTAGTAAATATTAACAAAATTGAGCCTTAATTTTCCTGAGAACAGCAGTGTTTCTGGTGCTGTTCAGGAAGACTCTTCTCAGAATTGCTCTGAGTGGGAAAATCAAGAGGGAAGAGCAAAGAGATGTAGTATGGAGATGATGAGGCTTATGTTACCTTCAGGCTTCTTGGGATATTTTTCTAATACTTTTGTTTGAAAATACAACAGCAAGAATATCCTTTTTTGTTACTAACTGCTGGGTCTGAACTTGGATAGCAGGCAGTTCTTGCTTTTTTCTATTCTTTCATTTCATTCTTCATAAGACTTAAACTCCTTGGAGACTTCATGCCAAAGATGTTGGCCTTGACTCCTTATCACTGAAGCAAGTGTGTGACAGAGAGGAAGCAGGGACGTGCTCCTGCCCCCTGCATAGCTGTAGTTTTATATCACCGTTACCTGCTTCCTTACTTTGCAGTCCATGGTGTATTTATTGCATTCATCACTGTCGGAACAAACAGTTGGCTGAGGTGTGCAGTGAGGAACTGCCTGTGTAAGTGTCTACGCCTTTGGACGCTGTGGCCATTAGACAGTCTTGCCAAACAAAGAAATTCTTACTTGCAGTTAAACCATAAGTTGGTATCGTTGAATGTAGTTGTGTGAAGGAAGAGGTTACTATTAGAGCTGTGTGCCACCCTCCTCCCAGTTAGTAATTCCACATAGCTGAAATCAGGGTTCACATCAGCACTCTGCATCAGCGTGCCTACCTTCTCTGGGAAGGACCCTGCTCTGCCAGTACCGGCTTCCTCTGGGAACTGCTTTGGGCTCTCTGGTCAAATTACCGTTGGTCGAAGCTGACAATTTCAAACTCTAGTGGTGGGCACGCAGGACCAGGCTTATATTCAGAACAGAGGACAGAATTTACCTCTCTAGTTTCTAAAAACATATATACCGCATGTTGCATTATGTCATTCTGCAGAGAGGAACTGGGAAGCAAGCTGCCGGCCTGCGGGCTGTGTCCAGGAGAGGGCACTGGCACCCGCACACAGAGGCATCTGGGTTTGTTCTGAACTCAGGCATGAAACGGGAAAACGTTGAAATGTGGCAAATTAAGAAACAATAGTCATTTCCATAAACACTTGAAATCAACTATCCTAAAAATTACAGTTAAATATCTCCTTAATAAACTGCCCTCGCCTGTGGGTTCCTCAGTGTCATGGGTTTAATCCTATGCTATTTACAACAGCTTGACAACCTCCTGTTTACTTCCATGTTTCTGGTATCACTACAATGCTAAAAATAAACAGCTAAAAGAAGTCTGCTCTGCTGAGCCCTCTTTGTCTCCTACCAGCAGAGCAATGCAAGGCACAAGGTTTTCCTCCGTGCAGACGGAGCAGGCAGGTTGAATTGCAGCGGCTGGAAAGGCCACAGGGAAGTTTGGCAGGCTGCTGCCCTCAGCACATGCAGTGCTGCCATGGGAACAGGTACCACAGCATACGGTAAAACAAACACAAGTGCACTGAAGTTAGTGGGACAAAAAGGCAAGGAACTGGATCAAAAGATGTGGGCCCAGGCCTTGAAGCAGGGGGGCTTTCGAGGAAGTTTTGCTTGTGAAGAGACCTAATGAGAACCGTACCCTACCTAGAAGCACTAGGCTCCTCAGAAAAGTGTTTGGGGAGAACAGCTCAGTGCTGCACTATTAATTTTAGGCATGACTGATGGTAACAAGGTGCTTTGCGCATACTGATTTTCAAAGCTAGCTGAGAGCCCTGTTTCAGTTCTGTACCTTGGGGCTCAGGAGCCATCGCAGAAGGCACGTTGTTCTGTGCCTGCCACCCCACGCACCCTGTGATGTGTGCTCCCTGTCTGTGCGGGCAAGCACAATGCCAAGTGCTGGCTCCAAGTGCTGTGTACGTGTGCTTTCAGTTCTGGGAGCTGCTGTTGTCTTCGCATCTGCAGGGAAAGAATGTAGAGGTTACCAGGTTCATCTCTTTTCTCCAGTAACTGTAGGATTAAACTTTCAAACAAAGGGGAAAAGTGAACTATGTTTCCTACAGTGAGTTCTTCCCATATTAATTGTATCAGAAAGGCCTTCTAGGATGTACTTGCACACATGCTCATGGATATGTGCAAACCGGGTTTGCACGTATTTACGCTTTGTATATATACCACAGGCTGTTTAGAAACCTTCTTATGTATCACTATACTCAGACGCTCCCATTCAGTTGCTGAAAATCATTCTTTCTATACACATGCATATGTTATAAGCCCAAGGAGCCTGTAAGAAGTTTTTAAGGGTGTGTGTTCACAGAGAAAATGCCAGGAGCAATATGCTCATGTAAGTACTGAGAGGTTTTAAGCACGCGTAGTTGTGTTGGAGACAAGTGTGTGCACATTTGTATTTTCACGGTTCTTACTTACAGGAAGATTTTTCCAGTACAGACTGTTCTGGGAGGCAGAGAGGGACCTCTGCTCTGTGCACACGGTGATGCTTTGGAGGATCCACTTTCTGACATTTTACAGGCAGCATATATGCAGTGGAGCCACGCAGCGCTGTTTCTACTACCTTACAGTGCTCCTCTATCTGGAACTGAGTTATTTAGTGTAGAGCCTGTAGAATTTACAGAATATTTGATGTAGAATGTCATACATCTAGATGGATTTTAAATTCTAAATTACATTACTTAACAGGTGTTTGGCTAAACTTTCCCTTTTTAAAATGAGATTGAAATTACATATTGTAGATGCATTTGCAGCTGCCTACCGTGTTTCAGCACCACTGCTGCGTAGTACTAATTATTTTCTCAGTGCCACAATTTATTCTCACTGTCCCAGGCTGTGGACAGATATCCCATCCTGGATTTAGTTGTGCCTGGGGAAGAGGTTATCACTCGCAGCCTGTCCTGGCTGCTTTTCATCCTCATCTCCCATCAGAGGCATCCCCTGACCTGCCCTAGTCAGAATAAGTTGGCTAATCTTCCTCACTGTCCCTAATCTGATGTGGGAGAATTTGTATGAGCAGCTCTGCCGGAAGATCTGAGGGGGCAGCAGTGTCCAACAAACAGACCATCAGATGGGAGAATTCTTCTCACACACTCGGTGTTCACACAGGGCAGGCACAAGCAAGGCTCGATCTACAGAACTCACCCACTCAATACATTGAGTCTGGTGAAATGGAGGGAGAGAAAGAACAGAACAACAGTAGAGTGATGTGGCAGTTATGGAGTCCAGCACTAGGATTGATGATTGTACTGATTTCGTCAGGAGCTGAGGATTCCTCAGAGGAGCCTAAGAGCTTCAGCAATGAATAAAGAAAAAGCTATCTGAGAATCATAGGTTGAATCTTGTGGAGGTTTTCTTAGGAAACAGCAAAAACCCAGCAGACTGAGGTGCTGAAATCAGATCTTGGCAAATGTTGTGAAAAAGAAAATTATTTGCAGGAACCTAGTGAGACACAGATTTAAGAGATACAGGCTTTGTTCTCTCTCTTTCCTTCCCATCGAGACAATGAGCCACCTGATGCAGTCCCAGCTGAGCAGTTGTGTGGGCTGTTCCTGTCAGATGTGTCTACTCCTGCATATGGTGTATTGGATCTTCCATAATACTCAGCTACGTGTTCCAGTTTTTCCTGATGTTAACAAAATTTCTCTTTTGCATTAGGGATTAAGCATGATCTAGAGCTCCTAATATCCAGGACCTGTTTAATGATGCTGATAATGAATGGCAGTTTTTCGCATGAAACGTCCTGAAGTGTTCCAGAATCTACAAGTCCTAGTTAGAACTGAATTGAGCCTAGTTTGTGTTCTAGGGCTGTGTTTTTGGGCAGGGTGGAGCTTCAGAGACTCTAATGTCCTTGCAGAAGCTGTCACCCCAGTGAAGTGGAAGCAGGAGGTCATTTTAGGAGAGAGGGGAAAGGAACCTCCAGAGCGTGGTGAATTACTCACACGTTGGTGAAGCGGTGTGCTGCAGGCATGTAAGGCCAGGGCTGCCTAAATTCAGTCGATCTATGCTAGATGCATGGGTTCAGCTCTCTTAAGGTTGTCATGTGTACTTCTGCCCTGACTGATACATACAACTTAAAACCTGGTTCTTTGTGTTTCAGCTGTAAGGAATACAAAAATCTGAATTCCTTTTTTGCTATTATTATGGGACTGAGCAATGTGGCTGTGAGCCGTCTCTCGTTAACATGGGAGGTAAGTCTTCATTAAAATCCAATTCCAAGAAGTTTGACTGGAATTTGTGCTTTCAGTTAGCAAAAAAACATGACTTGGGCCTTTATTATTGATAATAATTAGATCTACTAATTCAGCTCCTTTAGCTTAGGCTGACAATTTTTATTAGTAAGACAGTATGCCCGTAGGTGTGTTAAATACTCAAGCAGTTCATAAGAGTGACAACAGCAGCTTCTGCAGATGCGCCAAACTGCCCAACAGGATGAGCAAGTTAGCCAGTTAACCTCTCAGATCAGCCCATCCTCTGACTCATTCAGTGAGATCACTCCATAGATACTTCTCTAAAATCCATCCCCTGTTTATACATAGTATTTTCTGATCTCCATATGGAATCTATTGCCCTATTAAAATGTGGGTTTGTCCTAATCAGGTCTCGTTTTTTTCTCTGACATTCCCCTGCTTACTGTCAGTTGAGTCTTCATTCTCAGAGCTTCCACCTTTTTCTGTGGCTTTGCTCTTTTGTATGTAAGTATATAAGAAGGGTGAAACGTCCATCAGGATGAGATAGTAAGCACATGTAACCACTAAGAACATGGTGGTTGTCCAAAGCAGTGCAGGTCTGAATGTGCACGTATTTTGTTCATTAGAGATTCAAAATCATGACTGAGGTCATTGATGCAACTGAGACCCCAAAATGTGATCACCTTTTGAAAAGTGCACTGAAATGGAAGATCAGACTTACACATCTGAGAAGACACCAGCCTAGTTTATAATAGCACATGTTGCAAGTGGCATGCAGAATCAGTGCTAAAGGCCAGGATTTGCAAATCAGTTTCTCAAAATAATGGCCATTTGTGACTACTGAGAGGAGCAGTTGGGAGATCTGAGTTAGTACAGGAGTAGTATGAAGAGAGAAGAGAGAATTTAATGTATATACTACATACAACGATCTGAAGTGGTTGCAGGGTCTGCGCTGGAGTGGCACAGATCATTTGTAGGTGTGGGGTATGAAATGTTACCACGCTGTGGTTATGTAGGGTACTCAGTTCATCAAGAGAATCTCTTCAGCTTGATTTTTAGCCAGATAGATATACAGACTATACTTAAAAACAAACATATCAAGACCTGATTTTTGTTATATTATCATGCATTTACAGTAGTTGCATGCACAAATTAGATATTTGCAGGTGCAAATGTCCAATTATACCACTTATTTCAGAAATACCTAATCTGCATGCATATGCAAACTAGGCACACAGTTGTTGACACACATCATTAAAAATTAGGCCCTTGCTGTGGCACAGTGTAAATAGCTTGCTAGGGTACACACTCCAAATGTAGAAAGTAGTGCAAAAAATCATTTCTGTGCTATAAAGTCTCTATTAATTTTTAGTGTTACCCGCTGCCAGTAATAGTCAGATTTAATCAGCAAATATAGAGAAATTTCTTATTAAAACTAGAAAGCTGACATAGTCTGGGTGTGGATAAAACATTACTGTGATCTCCGAAACTAATTCGTAACGTATCTTATAATCTTCATAGTAGAATTATTTAATACTTATAACACAACACGATAGGGAAAGAAAATATGTAGTAAAGCCAATCTCATCCTAATCACTGCATGATCAACTGACCATGAGTAATTTGCATAGGTATTGTGGACTGAAAAACTGTTAATTAATTTATACCCCAGAAGGCAGCTGGCAGCTGGGCATGTCAAGAACTTAAGCAATAGTTGATGATACATCAGCATGACCAAAAAAGTCTCCTGGAAATGCCCAGGCATGAATTTGAATGTTGCAAGGGCAGTTCATCATAGGTATGAATAATTAAGCTGAGCTACCCCTACGTAAGCTGTGTGTAATTTATGTTTTCAGATAGGCTATAATCAGTAATGTCCTGAAACCACTGACTTGAACTTTCATGTGCATTCTGAATTCAGTGATTGCGATGTGTGCCAAACAAAAATCTGAATCTGAACATCCCAAAGGAGTAAATTCAAGTTGGGGTTTAAATCAAGATCCAGGTTTCATGGCTGGTCCTGTCTCTATTTATAATCTGGTTGCTAGGAAACGTGTTGTATTTTAGATTAGCACATTGTTAGAAATATCTGGCAAAAAGAGCTCTTTCCTGACTTAGGGTGTTGTAGAAGGAACTAGAATTTACAGTAAAATTATCACACAAATTGGATTTAATTAAGGTTTTCTATTTTTGTTTTTATTAACAGAAACTTCCAAGCAAGTTCAAGAAGATCTATGCAGAGTTTGAAAGCTTAATGGTGAATAGCAATGGATCCCTTATTCTATGCACAATCTGAGCTAATTCAGTTTCTGAGTAACTGATTTGAATTCCTTGATTCAGAACATTTTATATGTCCTTGTTTGACTTTAAGAAGTTTATGATCCCATTTTAGAGCTGCTAAAACAAGTATGTATGACTAATAAATTATACTCTTAGGAACCTACTCTGTGAGAACTTATGTACCACTCAAAGTTAATCTGGGAACTCAGAAAAGCTTTATCACATGTTTGCCAATAGTACATATGGGAAATTATATTTTCCAACCTGGATTTTTCCAGGCATTACGTTTTAGTGTTACAACATAAGCAAAACTGGATCTGCAACTGCAAGGAGGGAAGAGAAATGTGTGGTTCCTCTTATGAACATTTTTTTGTAGTCATACCTTACCTTGCTATTCGGCATGAAAAATGTTTGTGTTTAGTGGCTGTGTTCTCATCATTAAGTTCTATGGGAGACTGATGAAAGACATCTGAGTTTGCAGATACACTTTTAAAGCCACAGGAGAAAATAATGATTTTAATAAATGCCATGACATCTAAATGAATGCATACAGTGTCTTGATACTATAATAATACATATTAGTAATTATTTGATTTCTCTTTTTTCTTAAGGATCCATCAAGAAACCATAGGGCCTACAGGCTAACTGTAGCTAAATTGGACCCTCCAATAATTCCTTTCATGCCACTACTTATGAAAGGTAGGCTTGGATGTTACCAGAATTATTAACTTGAAAGCTATTTGTCAAATATTTGAAGAATAAGAGTAGCAGCAAAAAAAAAGCAAAAATCAATCTCAGTGTGAGGTATGATCTTTTTCCATTATAAAAAGCATGGCACAGAGACAAGAAAAACTGCTTTAGTACATCTGAATATCATACCTCAATTTTACTAGTCTCAGAAATGCTGCAAATTAAAAACTAAATGTTTTATAGTTGCTTTGATTTTTCTAAGGGATAGATAAAATGTTCTGCTGTTTTGTATGATCATGATTCAGTAACGGGCTTTTATGTGGCTTTTATTTCTATCCAGACATGACGTTCACTCATGAGGGAAACAAGACATTCGCTGACAATCTAGTAAACTTCGAAAAAATGGTATGTATGCCACACTTTGAATGAAAGACCTCCCTATTCATCTCTTCAAGAGGGAACTTCTCAACAATGATTTCCAGGGTTAGAGAAAGTGAAGGCAGGACCAAGAGCTGGCAAAAATAGTCTGTGTTGTGCACAGCGCCTGGGACCTCTGGGTTTCTGGAAAACCTCACAGAGGTGGAGAAGAAACTGCCCACTGGGCCATTCATAGCCAAAATGTTTCCTAGGAGAGGCAGCAGCAGTAACAGGAAGCAGAGCTGCTAGAGACAGTTTTTAACAGCCATTTTGGGACCAAGCTCAGATTTTAACTGCTGTTTCTTCAAACTGGACTGAGCTGCCTCAGGCGGGGATAATTCTGCATTGCTCCTCAGAGAATGAAAGCAGCTTTAATACAAAACTTGCACATCATCTTGTTTTCTTCTTTCCTTTAACAGTGAAAGAAAACTTTGGTGATTTGATTGCTTTCATATTGGTAAGGGGGGATCGATAATAGAGGGTTAGACTATGGTCAATCTGATTTATTTTAAATCCTGCACCTAAGCTCCCATAATTTGAAATGCTGCTGTCAAACGCTGCAGGCAGGCAACTTCCCATGGCAGAAATCTCAACTGAAACTCAAGTTTTTTAGCAGTGAGAAGCCTTTTCTTTTGATTGTTAAGGTCATGCTCTTAATTAATGTGGTTAATGACACCTACATCTGAGAACCAGGGTTAGCCAAGCCCATCTATGAGCAGCTGCACTGCGAAACCAAAACTGACTTAGTGTTCTGGCAGTAAAGTTCCATTCAGGAGCTGGAGCAGATCTACTCTGGCACCTATATCTGCTTATTCTTAGTACTACAGTACCCAGAACCACTCCATGGTTATTTCCACAGCATTGCAGAGGATTTTGTCTTACTTTCTGAGCACTGGTACTGAGGGGGGGGGGGGGGGGGGGCAGGGAAGGAGGACTTTCAGGTGTTCAGAAAAATTTACAGAAAAGTCATTGTCACTCTGAGTGAATTCTTCTCTTGGATTTTACTCTATAGCTCCAGAACAGCCTCTGTCCTAGGGTGAAAATACCTGTCTACTAGGATGAGACTCTTTTGTGAGTAAATGGAAGTACTAATGCCTGAGTAAGGGCCTGACCTCAGTTTGCAATAATAACATTCCCTAATTGCATACTCAGACTGTGTTGCCATCTCCTTCCACAGGCCGTGAGCCTTCTACCTGCAGAAAGGATTTTTTCCTGGACTCCCTATTCTAATTAGATAGATAGATATATATACGTATTAGTGTAAGCAGTAAATATTTTGGGGAACACGAAGGGATCTCAGACTTGGTTGGAGCACCTCCAGACTGGGAGGGAAGGCAGATGCATTGCTATAGCTATGGCTGTGTGGCTGGCTCGATGTTGTCCACCTCACCTCCTCACCTGGCCTACTTAACATCTCCTGAGCCAGAAGAGCCGGTACTTCAGCAGCCACAGAGCTGTATGCCTCAGGCTGTTCTTTATGCCTGATATGTGTAAAAGCTATTACAGGAGGCAGGAGCTCTCCTGTGAATACTTGCCCATAGACAGAAGTTCAACCCAGGCTTGTCATTTAGAAATGGTTCTGCACCACTCTGTACTACAACTTGGCACTCCAAAGGCCAGGAGTGAACTTTATAGCAGCTTAAACAGATCTATAGCTAGGCTGCAGCAGGTCTGCCCTCTTCACCCTAGTCTGCGCATTGCCTTATCTTCTATGTGTTATCTGTAGAACGTGGATTTACTGCTAGCACCCAGAAGTTTTAAATAAAGTTGCATACTGCATGAAGGTAATAGCACCCATTTTGATTAATAATCTGAGCTTTGAGCATGTCCTTTAGGAGAGGTAAGTGAAGACTGATTAATGTATTTTTGATGCTATACATTTTTCAATGAATCAATATAATGTCTTATGTTCCTCCACACAACAGAAAGGGAAATGTTCTCCTTTCTCAGTATTCTAAACCTTTCTTCAGTTAGTGGTCTACCTAAAAGCCCACTCTGCTTTTTCTCCAGGCCTTACTACAAGTATATCTTTTGCCTTTTTAATGTCCTTCATTAGCTATTCTGCATGCTTCTATGTTTTTTACTGCTTCGCTCAACCCATAGCTCTTCAAAGCAACATATATTCAGATTCCACCCACATAATGCATTCAAATCCTGATGTGGACCTGGCAGTTTTTAGCTTTTTTGCATGTGTCATCAGGTCAAGGAAAGAAGAAAAGCCTACTGTTAAACCTCAGTTGCTACCGCCTACTTGTGTTAAGCTTACAACTGTCATATCCACACATAATTGCCAGATATTAACTGGTGAAGACAAGACCACTCAGCCAGATACCTCTCAGATAAGTTCAGCTTTCTTTTACATAAGTATAAACTCAAGGTAAATCTGTGATGTTATTCTGCTATTCTGTTATTTCAGGAGAAATGCAGAAACCAGTTTTCCTCACAGGAATCAAGTCCTGCCATTTGTTTTCTGCCTGTTTGCTGTGCTGCATGATATTCTGTCAGCACATAGAGGTACTTCTGAATATAGCTGGGAGCCACTCTTACTGATCTGTCTAAAACATATTTGTTCTTTGGAAAATGATTTCCCTTGATCAATCCTAACTTTGATGCTTGCTGAAGCTTACGAATAAAAATATCTGGGTAGCTGCCACTGCTGGTGCCACTTGCCACCAGAGGAGTTGGGTCCCCCCGACTCTCATGTAAGCAGTGATGAAACAGAGAACAGCCTCTGGCATCATGTCTGCATTCTCACCACAGAGCTCTGATCCCGACAGCTGATGTGCTGCTGACAACTTTATTCCTGTAACTGGCAGCCAAAAGTAGAAGTTTGATCTAGTGGCATCTCTGCAGCTGAAACAGCTTCCTTTAAGTCTTTTATGTTCTCTGAGGTTTCTGTTATTATTTGTATTAAACGATGCATCTTAAAACATGCAGGAGCCCTCAGACAGTGTCTGAGCCAGGAGTTCTCTGAGTGCCAGGAACGGCGAGGCCTTGTTCCCTGAACGTTTGTGTTTCATGGCTGCCTAAGCTCTGCTCAGAGCTCTCCTCGTGGCTGGGGCTTGTGCAGTTTCTTCATGGCTGGGGAATTCTGTGTGAATAGGCTTTTGTCATAACATAGGAACTTGCACTACAGCCTTTTCCCTGAAGGAGACAGGAGAAGGCACTTAGACAATCTTCCTCTTGTTCACAGCCATCTATTTTCACAGAAAATTGGTAGGAGCTTTCTTATGTTTGAAAACTCTGGGTTCTTTTTAAAGATTTGACAAAAATATCTAGAGAAGAAGGGAAAAAGAGACAGATGGTGTTAAATTACATTAGCCTAGGTTTTTTAGCAAGTCAAGCTAAAAAGGAAAGGGACTGAGTCAATTTTTTCCTGTTACACTTTCCTATAAATTAGTCTTTTTCAGGGGTGTAGTGACAGAACTGTGGTGTCAGCAGCAAGGGGGGACATCACTCTGAAGAGCATTGTGGAGCTTTACCTGATGATGCCTTGGATGCTCCTTCCTCCCCTTCCCTATCTCCTGATCTCCATGGAGTCTCTTACTTGGATGAGGCTGTGAGGAGTGGGAGGGCAGGGACAGCTAGCCAGGGGAGAGAATAGTGTGTGTATGGTACAGCCACAACTGTGTGTAAATAGGGAAGTTTGTAAGCGAACCCGTTTGGTCTGTGCAAGATGTGCGAAAACAATATTGAACATGTCAGAAATAGGTGTGCTGTTTGTATTTGCACTGTACTTGTGCTCTTTACTATGCCATTTATTGCATGAGGCAAGGGGGGAGAAGAGAAGAGTTGGAGAAAACAAGCATTGGGCCTTAAAATCAGCCTGGAACATGTTATTTATACTTTTGTCACTAAGTTGACATTACTGGTATTAGTAATACAAGTCTTTAGTAAAAGGTTTTGTCTTCAATACCAAACAAGACATGGTTTTAGAGAAGTACTGAAGGTCTTAACTCACTGTGTCCTGGTGGCACCCTGTAAGAAGCTAATGGAGATAAGGTACAAGCTGTTTCCACAGCAGCGCTGCTCAGATGTACCTTCTATGCTGGCATATGCTCTGTGACCTTACGTAGTAAAAACTACCTTCATCTTTTCTCCACTTATGAGTTGACAGTCAATGTTGGTTGTAGGTGCTGCCTTAGAAGACCCATCTGTGTAAAAACTGAAGACATGATTGTCACAGAGGAACAAGGAATGAATAGGCTTCTAAAGTTTTAAAAAAGCTGTAGTTGTAGTTTTGCCAGCTGAGGACATTTTGAGAGCTGCAAATAGGTGAAAGATTAAAAGATGGCAGTAGACAGCAAACGCAGTTTATGATCTAAAATACATATTTGTCTTTTAGGTCCACTAATGACCCTCTTTTCAGGTGAAGGACAGCCCCCAGATCTGCCAGTGGTATTAGTTCCTATGCGTATAATTTAGCAGCTAAGGGACAAACTACAACCTGCAGTGGAGTACATGGCAACATTCAAGTAACACTGCTTTTATAGCTATATATTTAGAAGAAAATTTCAAAGCCTTTTCCTAGAATTATGTCTTGCCAGGGAAAGAGGAGAGAGGAAAGTGAGGAAAGCACTGAGTATGAATCTCTTTAAGAACACACGAAAGAGCTCTGAAAGTGCTGACCTGCCATAGCAGCACAAGGCAGTGCCATGATGCTGGCCACTGATACTTCTTTTTGTGAAGCCTCTTCACCCTTCAGGTGTGAAATGAGGATTAGAGAATTGGCACATACTGGTTTTCAGGTTTTGTGGATATGAACAAAAGGGAATTCACACTCTGATCCTTATGCAAAAAAAGGGCAAACATTCTTTCATTTTTGGAACATAAAGATTATGCAAAAAGTGTGTGACTAAAGCCCTTACTAGTTTTCTATGGCATATATGAATATTTATAACATTTAGAAACCTGGGTTTGGAATGGATTAGAAGATAATGTGCAGGCCTGCTGCCACTATTCCAAACTGCGTAAAACTTGAAAGTGTATTGTTGTGTATACATAGAATGCTGGTAGTAGTGGTTGCTTGTCATATTGTGCAATTGGTTCTATTTCAGAAAAATCCAAATTGAAGTTTGTATGGATTTTCCAGAATGGTCTTTCTTTGCACAGTGAGTAAGCAGAGGTTAACTTTTGCAGGCACTAACTAGAGGTAATCCCCTATTTAAAGAAAAAATTTAAGGAGCTGGCAATTAAACTTCCATCTGAACATTTTCTCTGTACATGTTTCTAGTTTTCTTGAATTAAATCCAACTTATCTACAAGATTCAGGAAGGAAAATTCACTTTCAGTTCATGTTTTTATGTGCACCTACCAAAGAGGAGTGCTTTTGAGTTTATATTAGACAATACAACAGCAGCTGGAAAAAAAGGAATGTGAAAGGAGCTTTTCAAGGGTACGTAATACTCCAGAATCTCCTCACTGGGTTGTAACTCTGTCTTCTGGTCACAGATTCTCCTTTTATTCTGCCTTAACATCCAGTTCCTTATTCCTTTGTGATTCTTCATTGCCAGGATACTGCAAAATGTACAGACTGAATGACAGTATCCTGAAGAATAAGCAAAGCTCTTAAAAATGAATCCTTTCAGCCAGCGGAAGGAAACCAGGCAGTTCAGCCTCTAAACAGAAGTCAGACAAAATCGTGGCCACTTTGGTTTCCTTTGCCTGGAAGAGCCCATATGAAGAGAAATTTGGAAATAGTGAAAACTTTTTAAAAACCTTTGCTACACTCATACTTTGTCTTTCCGTACAATACAGCATTACAGTACTTATTCCAAATGTTATGCTTGTTTACAGAACCAATTCCCCACATAAATAAAAAGAGTAAAAAGATTCCACAGAACACACTTTTTTGATAAATCTAAATTTACACTTAAGCAGCTTAACACTAAGCTAATCAAACACTGAGCCTACAGCCTAGCTCCAAATTTCATCATGAAATGAGGCTGCAAAACATAAACAGTTACAAGTGTGAAAACTTAGGGTGTGTATTAACAGTCCATCTAGAGGGCACATCAAACAACACTAGCTATCTTCATAAAAATTAAGTGTCCTTAGGAAAGCTTCTCTTGGCGTTAGATGCTCTTGAAACTTCATCATGTTGGCTGGTCCGGTTCAACTTTACGGTCTCTCCTTGTAGTTATTTTAGGGGAGTACTTTTTGAAATGGTGTAAATCAAAATAGCAGCATCACATAACACAGCTAAATGTGAAACCGTAAGAGTTATGAAGCATTCATGTTTACATGTTCATGTTGTTTTGATTTTCATTTGATTGGGTTACACTTGAATAACTAACACTGTAATATGCAGTGCGTTCTGTCTCAATCCGATACTATAATGGGTGCTTATCCTTGAGTATTTAAGAGGTTCTATTGAAGTCAATGGGGCTTATTCACATGCTTAATGCTAAGCACATATGAGAACGTTTGCAAGGGGAGTGCCTCAGAAAACCTGCCTAGTAGTAATGGCTTGAAGAGGTATAAAAATTAACATAGGATAAAAATTACCCTGACATGAAATCTACTTATTTTTCACATCTAAATACATATGACTTTAGAAAGAATATAAGCAGATGCATATACAAATTCCCTAGATCTTTTGGGAACTTGTGTTTTAGAATTAAAATACTTTAGATCAGTTTCAGAATAGTTGCAATTCATTTGATTATGCAATGTGTAATCCACAAAAATTTGGCACATGATATATCACTAGTGTTTTTAATGCAAACCACCAGCCATATCCATTTTTGTATGCTTGTCAGCACATTAAAATGTCTAGATTATTCAGTGTGTGTTAAGGAACATTTTACATTGGTGATTCCCCCTTCTGGAATGACAGATTTCACAAAGGCATTTTATTTATAACATCATTTTAATGTCAGATCATAATAGTGTGCTAATTCTGGGGAGCAAGAGTGTGCTGTGTTAAAAGATGTAGCTGTGTTTTAATTGTTGGACCATGTTAAAGTGCTGGAACAAACATTAGACTCTAATTAGGAATAGCATTGTAGTTCTCTGCTTTTTCTTAATCTAAGCAAAAGAAACCAAAACAAATGTTGCCCTTATAACAGTGATTGACTCAAGCTATCTAGCTAAGGGATTCAGTTTTACTGCTGAAGTTTCAGTTTATTTGATATTACGCAGAACAACTAAGTTTGCTCCCACACTGGTGGGAGTATTACCTGTGTGGTGCTAATCACACAACCCAGTTACAATTTTGCAGTCCAGAACTAAATCTGAAATGTTTGGCTTTATTACTTACTTCATTTCTGTTCTTTAAAACTATTGTAAAATAGCATCTGATTTATTGGAGTGAAATGTATTAATGAGTATTTTCTTAGCAGAGTGAAATAATGGCTTATTTACTGAAGGGAAAGCACAGCCAAGAAGGACTGAAGTTACTTCTACTTTTTTTGTGAATTGCTAGTAGAGGTGTCCACCAAAAGTGAATCCCCTTTCATGTTGGGTTAGATACACTTGTGCAAGCGAGCACTGTCTGACAGTTCTGTTTGATGAAACTTGCCTACATGACCACAGTTCTAATGGTGGCCTTCTCACCTGTGAATTGAGCACGCTTTCAGAGGGAATCAGTGAACATGCACTCTCACATGCTGATTTTACACTGTCATTTTTTGGGAAGGCTGCATTTTAAACTCAAATTCATATGAAAGGTGAATGTTCTTCGACTGCTGAATATGTTATAGAAATGGCCTTGCTGTTAGGAACTGATGGTCTTAAAATTAACGCGTGTCTATTCCAAGCTGTTCTACATGATGTTCCTTTTACTTCTGAATGTGAGATGTTATCAAAGAAATGCACATTGAAGAGTCTGATTTTCATTCTTAGTTCAGGCCTTTTACAGCATCCAAGTAAGGGTAAGGGTTCTCTGAGCACATGTAAATTACACTCACGCTTATTTAAAGCCTGTGTAAATGCAAATCACACCCTACACATGAGAGTATCAGCATTAAAATTATATTTTCATTCATATGACTGCTTTTATTGGCATATGTCTTCACACTGAGGCACAGTTAGGTGCTTCGTTTAAATGATGATGAAATACAGTGCTTGTTCCCTGATTGCATCCCATCTTTTCTTTCCAGCGCATGATTGCCAACACTGTCAGGACGGTGAAATTCTGCCGAAGCCAAGCTTTCAGTAAGTGTATTACAACATCTGCACAGTCAGCGTTATCATCAGTAGCTACAGTAATTACAGCTAATTCTGTGTGTACCAGAATTGAAAAGCCTGGTTTTCAGTGATTCTTCCCTGTTTGGATTCTTCGATGCTTCGCAGGGTGAAATATCCTTCAAGAAACTAATAAGCTCCTTTTCCTCCACTCTTCCCAAGCATGTGAAGGAGCTAAGCATCAGTGAGGTCTCTACACATCTGTCAAGTTAGAATTTGTTGAAATAAGCCACTGGGTTCAGAAGTGGTTGAAATCAAGCTAGCAGACAGCAGCACACAGATACATGCAAGATACTTGCTTGGATAAACCCTGTTTTTATAGGAAACTAATCCGGAAACATGACGTTTATAGGTGACATAACTGCGTCAGGTGGTGAGCTTAAAACCTGTTCGTCAGCATAATTAGCAGAACTTACTTGAGGCCATGAAAGATGACAGAGCTGCATGGTCAAACAGGATTGCTCTGTGGGTCTCATCTCATCTAGGTGCACTGCCTGTGCCTGTCACACTGGCATTTCCTCAGCACTTCACTCATTTTGCTACACAGCAGTGTTCCTTTTCCTCAAAGAACAGAAGAAATAATATAAAACAATATGTTATTATAAAAATAGTTTATTTCTGTCTGGATCAAAGCTTAACTCTGGAAGATCGGGATAAGGGAGCTTTTTAATTTTTTCTCCCACTATTGAAGTTTTTCTAGCTATGTATCTTTTAATTTTAATGTGCTAAGCACTAGTGAGACCTCCACATATTTAGAAGTGGAAGTGGATTTTCACTATACATGATACAACAAAATGTCAGTATATAGATGTACCGTATCTAAGTCCCATGCTTTTTGTGTGTGTATTTATACATAGTAGATGCTTCAGTATCTTTCTTTTAGAGAAGTTTAAGTTACCTAACACATATTCTGTTGAATTGCAAGCTGTTCACTGTGAGGCTGAAGATACTCAGATTTTAACTCAGTGGTATTTCATAATTGTTGGAGTAGATATAATGAGGTTATGTTAAATAAGGTAAGCTTGAATGGGGCAGTCACAAAGCACTGCAGTGTTACAGATATTTAATGCTGAGTTAGAAATGGGAATATTTCCTGAAAGGAGGCTTAAATCAGTCATAGAGTTCTGAGTCCGTGTGAAAGCTGCTGGTTCAAAACCAGATGGGCAGCTTTAAATCATACTAGTTAGCTATATAATTTATAGCAATTGACTGGTAAGGTGATGTATAAAACTGTAACCAAGAGCCATCAATCTGGGGACATGTAGCCAAGTATATCTGAGAGAAAAAGTTAATTTGTGTGGGTAGGAACCAGAAAGACACTCAGCCATGGAGGAAAGGCTTCAAAGAGAGCGATTCCTAAATATTTTCTTTTTAACTCACCAGGATCTGGTGTTTCCTGTGACAGCTTGTAAAGAGTTACTGCATTCTGTTCAGGCATTTGTTCATTTAAGTGTATCAATCCTACATCATTTCTCTTTCACCAGATCCCGACGCAGCCCTAACTAATAAGAACCATCAGGATGTTCGGAGCTATGTGCGGCAATTAAATGTGATTGACAACCAGAGAACTTTATCACAGATGTCTCACCGACTAGAACCGCGTCGAGCATAAACATTTGAAGCCGTGATGAGAAATGATCTTTTATCCTGTCAAGGTCACTTGTTAAGAACTTCACTTTCTCTGCTACCCCACTGCCACTACAAAAATAAGCAAAAACATATTCTAAGGTCTTAGGCAACGCACAATGTACCAGCCTGCCAGAGAACTTTGGCTGAGGAAGAATATATGCACTATAGCTGCACAGGTGGCCGTGTTGTGAACCGTTAATTCATTTTATAGTAAATGATTTCTCACATGGATAAAAAAGGCAAAGGATAAAATAGAACAGTTAGCGAAAAATGTGCAAAAAGCTTGTAACAATCCTAAGGGAAGTAGCATTTTTCTGCCTAATTAAACATCTGTATTTTATGATTTATTCTCCAGGTCAGGACCAAAACTAATCACCGGTTTAGCTTGCCCAGCTACTGTTGACCTCAGTAGAAGATGCATGTAGACATCTGATGTAAGAATGTAGGTTCAAGAGACGTCCAAGGTATAATAAGTTCAATTCAGAGAAGACTTAAGAAGTATTGCCATTTGAAATATAACAGATACTAAGAAAAATTTCTAACCTTAAGTGTACTGCCTACTACTGTGAGCAGTGTGGCCATTTCAGAGAACTGACAGGACTGAAAACACTTCGAATGACGAGTAGATTAACCTGTGTTTACATTTTACTTCTTTTTTTAAACTACCAGTCAGTTTTTTACAGAATTCCATTACAATAGTAAGGCTGTCAAAATCATAGCGTAAAGGTAGCAAAGGACTGGTTCAAAAAGAGCACAATATGCACAAACAGATTTCAAGAGAATAATTTCCTGGACATTAAAACCTTAAACTTTAGCTATCATTAATTGTGGCTGGTTAACACATATTTTCTGGTCTTGAGCATTTACAAATATCTTCATTTTCAGCCAATTGTTTTGCACTTTCAATAGACTGTAAATAAATGTTGATTCGTTCTGTTCTACAATATTTATTTATGTAATAGCAGTTGTGCCAAAATAAGTGTTTTATTTATTTAGTTTAGCATGTTAACGAGAGTGATGCTTTTGTCACTCTTTTTGTGTGCATTTTATGTGTAGGAATTGTGTGATGTACGTTCACCGTAAATAACATGCAGTACTTCATTAAATGGAATTGCTGGAAAGGTCTCGTCACTGGCCTTATTTGCACTTTCAGCTTCACTCCTGCATAAATACTGATGCTGTTAATTGGCTGATAAAGCAAACTGCGCTTGTCATTTGCTGGGCCTTGAAACTGCAGTTAGACAATGACCATTGTGATACAGGTGACCAGTTTAAAGCCAGTCAGATCCATCCCTGCCACACGGGATGACGGGCTTGCAACCAATAAAACCAAACACTATGGTTTTATTAGCTGGTTTGTTTAGAGTTTCTAAGAAGGCTCCTACCATCCCATGTAAACATAGAAAACATTTAAATTGGAAAGGTTAAAATGAAGAAGGGATGTATTCTTCATTTTAGCTATCTGACTAATTTGTCCTGCTCAGTCACTAATTAAGAGGACTACAAGTTACCTTTTGTTGGACAGCATTTTACCTCAGGTAGGCTAACTCAAGGTGAGACCTAGGCTAACGGGGCACTTAAGAGGCCTCTGGCTTCAGTCACCTCAGGGAGGTCTATCAGGTCCTGCAGCCTTGAGGAAAGAGGTGATCTGGCATGTAGCCTTTCCTCGCCAAGATCATTTGTGCCAGCCTGATCACTCCATGGGAGTACTGTGCTGCTGCTGGGCAAGAACTGACAGGGCCAAGCATGTGCCAATGAAATGATGATGTTCAAATGGCAAAAGTCTTCCCTGCTGCATTTACACCGGCTCTGCTCTGCGAAGCCAGATGTCATAAAGCTGGTTAAGCCTGAAATTGGAAGTGTCACCTATTATCTCATGATAAAGCTTCAGCGATGACCTCGTTGATATAGTGTACATTTCACGTCAGACACAGTGTACACTTTTCTTGGCACTGGCCAGGACTGAGTGGAGTCAGTATACACATAAAGATTTTCTTTTTTTATCTGCACAAATAATCACATCCTTTTAGTCAAAACATAAATTCTGCTAAAGCTGAGTGTCACCAGGGAAATGCTGACACATAGAACCACTATCTGCTCAGTACCTGCCATCTGCAAAGGAAAGAATTACACAGTTAAGAAACATTCTTCAGCATGATGAAATAATTTATTTTAACTTTGCTGTCTGACTAGAAGTTCAGGATGATTCAGAGGATAACCAGCTAATAACATAGAGACAAATTTGTGTCTTGTTATTTCAAGTGAGAAATTGTTCCGTTTGTACTGCTTTATGAATATACTTCATACGGCTTTTTCAGATACGGGATCTTCCCAGAAGCAAAGTATGCAGTCAAATAAACTATAGGGACACAATTAATTCAAAAGATGTTTTTATCTTTACTTTCAATTTATAACATTTGTGAGGTCATGATTTTATTTGCTCCAGATTTGTTCCTATTGTTTGGACTTTCATTTATTTCTATGTTAACTGGTTTATAAAGCTGCCAAGTTTCAGCTTGGCTCTGCACAGAGACCGATTCTTCATCTGTTTAGTATGTTTTTATCCCCTTGGTTTATTCTTTTATTCCTCAAAACCTCTAACAGTTTTACTTATAAGTTGCCAAATGGTCTTTGTTGTGTAGATACATCCCAGTGATACAGACAGAGGCTTTATGGCACCTCCATATGAACGGATGAATGCAGTTTACCTACTCTATGAAACTGGTATCTGGCATTTTCTAATCTTCCAATAAAGGGTGCTGTATAAGTAACGAGTGTTGCTGTTTCTGTATCTAACTTATTCAAGTGGCTCAGTTGCTGTTGTGCTGATCACAGTCTACATACCTAAAGATTAAATGAATAACTCTACCTACTGGCTCGGGGCTCCAGACTGGGCTTCCCTTGCTCCCCTCATTGACTTTACCGCAGGCAGGCAGCAGTCAATACACTGCTCGTGCTGTGTAAAGTCCCAGCACCTGTTGCAATAGTGTGAAGAATGAATAGGAACTCGGGAAACAAGGAAGTGTCGAAACACCTATGTTGTCCTCATCCTGTGCTGGCAGCTGCAATTCACAGCTTGATCCTGTTTCAGTGAGGAGACACCCCTGGCCTGCTGGCTCTCAGGGCCAGTTGCAAGCTTGGGCTTGGGGTGCTTTGTCAATGCAGCCAAGCAAAAGGGGGTTGGCGATCCGAAGCACTGTGCCACTCATGGTCCTTACTGCTTTAGTTGTAGCATTTGGACTGATGTTGGTCCATGCCAACTAGAATGGCTTGAGAGCACCCAGCCATTATAGAGGGGGAGCATGCACCAGGGATCATTTCCAGTGGGGAATATGGCAAGCCTGTCCAGCCTGTCTCCATCCCCTCCCGCAGTTCTCCAGTGGGACCCATAATGCTTCGCACCTCAATCATGCCCACTTGTATGAACAGCATAAACATTGCAGCACAGCTCCTTCTGTATTTCAACACTGAGGACTGAAAAAAACAGAAACCTGTTCAAAAGGAGAATCATTCCTGATGGTCACAGGTCCTGCAGTGCTGATAGGGCTGGTCTGTGCTATTTGGCCTCAGGCCCCAAAGTCCTGACCCTATTTTACTCACTGGCAGAGTCGCACTGTAGTTTTTATATGAGAGCTGACCAGGAGGCAGTGCCATGATAAACACGCACTGCTGGAGACTGCAGAGCCAGGGTGGGGGCACCTTGGGCTTTTTGGAAAACATTCAGCATTACAGGTGTTCCACTGCTGATGTTCTGTTTGCTCAAGCAGCAGTACAGAGCACAGACACCCCTATTTAGGGATACAGAAGCTCAAGAGTCACAGGGTTCAGCTCTCCCCTGTTCTGGCACTTTTCACTATTGATGCTTTGTTAGGATTTGCTGGTTTTCTCAGTGACCAGGGCCTGTGTTGGCCATCCCTACACAGAACCAGGGAACAAAGGTTAAATCCAGGGAGCTGAATCCAACGTACCAGGAGACTACAACAGTTTGGTAAAGGCAGCATCCAAAGTATTTTCCCAGACACCTTGTTCTAAGCTGATCAGCCACAAAGACATAACAGTGTCAGATGAAAGAGTTCAAATGTGTTTGCGGGACTCTGCAGATGGAGGGTTGAGGTTTTTCCCTGCCAAGGAAAATGCTGTGAAGGTGCACTGCCTCTGCAGACCAGGTACGAAGAGACAAAAAATCCCCTCTTTTCAAGGAGAGACTGGCAAAACAATCTTTTAAGCACAAGGAGTTTAAATACAATTTAGAAATCTGACAAAATAAGTTAGAGAGAAATCAAAAGGTTTAACCTGCAGGGTACCGAAAGAGATAATGAATTTTGGTTTAAGAAAGTGTTTTAACAAAATTATAAGTCTAAATTGTTAGCGTAGCTTCTTAGTAAGGTCAACTGCATAATATACAGTACCTTAACCTCTTCCAGCAATTTTTAAACATCATGCAGCTTAAATAGACTACTTCTGAATTCAGTGGTATTTCTTCTGGGAGCTCTGAATGCAAATCAAGAGGTAATAGTGGAAGAAAATTAAAAGATGTGCTATTCTCATTTCATTTTTTGTACTGATAATAAGGAAAGCAGCATAGAGAGAGATACGGCAAAGTGAACCTCTAACTTGAATAGCTTTTCTTTCACTGTTAATCTGAAATGCATTACACCCTGCCTTTTCAAATAATCATAATGTTCTTTACTGTAGCCTGCATTAAAGTTTAGCAGGCACAAGCAGCCGCTGTCACCAGAGGTCAAGGTATTAGCAATCAAAGAAAATAATGACCAGATTAAAAAGTTAGCATTCAAATTACTAAACCAGAAACTTCCATAGCAGCCTGTCCTCAGAGCCCTGCTTCCTTAGCTGTGCCCAGGGAACCCCCAGCACTCCCAGCAGTACTGTGGGGCTGGCTGGCCCCTGCCTGGGGTGACAGCAGCCGGAGGGGACCGTCATCCCTTTGCCTCTCTTGGGAATGGGCACCGCTGCCCGAAATCAGTTCCCGCAGGAGAGGGAGCTGCATGGCTTGTGGCTAAAACCTGACCTCCAGCTTCTCACCGTGGGGAAAGGCTGTGGTCAGTGTGCTGCAGGAGCACCCAGGGTACATCCTCCATGCATTTACTTACACGACATATAAGACCGGCTCTTACTTCATCTGTGCACTGCTTTAGCAATAAAATACTTATAAATTCACAAAGGAAAGTAATCCAACCACAGCCTTGGCCGTTTATGACTGAAGTGGTGGGGAGACTCCTGTAAAATGGAAGCTTCTTGTTATTAAAAGGGAAAAAAAGAGCATGCCCAGCTACAAAATCTACCACTTACATTTAACTGCTGAAGGATATTTCACAAAGGGTTTGTTTTTAATGGGTCTGGCACTCAAAGGTGATTTCTGAATGCAAAATACTCAGAAAACTACATGAAAATGGATAAAGAATGCATAATTACTGATGCAAATTGGGATATTTTTCTTGGAAACTCCATGTAATAAAAACGTGACACACAGGGGTACTGGTAAAAGACTGACCTTTATTTCCTGGCCCTAATCCATTTGGGTCAGAGTGACAAAAAGCAAAGCCTCTGTCACATGGCAGGGGTCAGCCAGTCGTGTTTAATTTTTTTCTCCCCTTTCTGTTTTCAAATGCAAATAAAGCGTATTACCAATGAAAACAAGGATTGTAAATGAATACTTCAATTAAAGGAAATTTACATAAAGATATGTCGGATAGAGCTGACAGTAGATACTCCAACATCCGAACAGACAATAATCCATTTCTTAATCAACTTCTGTCAATAGTCATAAGCTTTCTGCTCTCCATGGTTTCCTCATTATAGCACCACCTCTTGTGTTTTTAAATAGTTCTTTCTTCAGATGCTGTCCGAGCCAGCAAGTGAATCCGCTGGCTGTATTTGCCGACTCTTTGTGGTTTTTCACAGGTGTACATTATTTCTGCACAGGAGTACTGTTGGCAGCATTGTGGATGTTCTCAGATAACAGAGAGCCAGTGTTGCCTTAGGTTTCCTTTAGATGTCCTCATTCTCTGTAGGACTGACCCTTGAGGGCTGCAGTACTGGCGGGTTGCTGCCTAGAGTCTGTTTGAAATCTAACATTGCCTTCCATTTGTAATTCCTGCCCTAATGTTTCTCCTGTTCCAGTTGTCTGGCATGTAACTCCTTTGTGATGCTCCTGATCAGTTAGCTCTGTTGCCAGGAACTAGTTAGAGGTTTTCACAGATCTATGTTTTTCCCTTCCTGTCACAATTAGCCATTGTTAATAGTGTGCTAGTGTCTGGGGGGTGTTGAGCACCTTTTTGGGGAACACTGGCAAAGGAACTGATATGATACAGCTGATTTATCTAGCTGATTTACCTAGAATACAGCTAATTTATCTAGCTGATTTACCTAGAATACAGCTAATTTATCTAGCTGATTTACCTAGAATACAGCTAATTTGTCTAGCTGATTTACCTAGAAAAAGGGCTTTTCTGAGGCAGTCTATTATTAGGGACATTTTCTAGTCTTAATCTCTAAATCCAAAGAGAAAAAGATGTGATCTTCAACAGATTTGTTTCTAATTAATGTACTCTGAATTAAATAAGTAGCAAAAAAATGTAAGCTACTGATACTATAGTACATCATGAAGAGGAGCTAATATTTTCTTTTCAGTTCAAACTGACTCCTTGTCAATGGTGGATGAAGTTTTCATGATTCCAGTGGCTGCCTTTACTTTCCAATAAAGGTAAATGTGCTTAGAAACTAATTATTTTATACAGAAAATGGTATACAATGCTTTAAACCAGCTGTTGAATATTCTCTGTTGTCATCTTCTGTTGGTGGTCCTCAGAGGTGAAATTGCACCTGCCTCTCCCTGGATTCCCTACAACTGAGCAACCTAATGGAAAAAGATTACAAGGGTAATGAAGGGACTGTGGCTTCAATGGAGCTCGCAGTAGTGCAGATCAGAAAACACAGAGTGGCACAGCTAGAATAAATTCAGTCCAGCTTTAAAACAAAGAAAATAGTGCTAAGCCATACTACACTTTAGAGGAAAGTAGTACCAAAATCAGAACAATGGATGAAGTCTAACTGACCACAAAATTTGCTATAAGGAGTATGAGCTTTCCCTATATAATTAAAAGTATGTAATGAAATAGTAACTGAGAAGAGTACTAGTGAGTGGATCACAGCTGTGTATAATGATCAGCTAAAACTGTGGTGCCAGTAAAAGATAAGAAAACCATTCTTGTAAACCAATCAATATATATATTTCATGTTAATATTTTGCCATTTCATTACTATCTCCTTGTTAATTATATTGACATTTTTGTAGAAGCTGTATGTGCTTTTATACTGCACACATGCCCGATCAAAAGACAAATAGTGTACAAGCTGCAGCCTGTCAGTTCTGAAAACCAACATGCACAAAGCAGGTATTTGATCCACATGTAAGACACCCATTGCACACAAACCTTCTCTGCCACATGAATGCCTGTATTTTATCATTCTAACCTGTATTTAATAATTCTAAATTTTCTATAATAATTGGTTTTATTATATTTTATGTTAAATATGCAATATAGGCAATAGCACAAATTCCTTATTTTTCTCTTTAATAAAAAGAAAAAAGAGAAAAATAGAAAACAGCAGAAAAAAATACCAGTTGTGTGGATCTAAGAGGTGTCTGATGGTTAGCACAGGGTCTGTCTTTCTTCATTCCCCATGAAAGTCAAGAGCCATTACCCACAGCACACCAGCAACTGGGCTGCTGCAGCAAACAAGAATCAGCCCTGGCTGTGGGCATGGGGGCTGCATGTAGTATCAGGTCAGTGTTTGTGGGCGCATGTTAACCATGTTGTTTACAGCAAGAAAGGCAGGATTGCCTCAGAGGCAAATCCAGAGGCAATCCCTTAGATTTTCCACTTGCCATCTCTCAGAAAGTCTAACTGCAGCTTATTTTGGCTGGCAGTACCACGCCACTTGTCTTTTAGTCATGAGGCCAACCCTGCTAGCTGTGTTTTGGGGTGTAACTGCAGAGGTGTGTGATTGCAGCATATCTGAACATACCTGCATGAATTTCAGTCTGTACAGTGCAAGCAAAAACAGGGATGCAGACAGGGGTTTCAGGCGAGCAACTCCTGCGCCTCTCCCAGGCCACAAAACTGATGGTACAAATGGCGTGAAATTAATGCTAACATATTGTTACTGCTAATGCAGCTCAAACTAGCTAGATTAACCCTAGCGTACACTAGTGCTATAACTTCTACAGCAATATGCGCACAACCTTCCTAGTACACCCCAGGCATGCCCCCCACCATGTTTTCTGTCCAATTGTTAAACTAGAAGCAGAGCAAGCCATAGCAGCCAGAGGATCAGAAGTGCTTCAAAGGAACCTCAGCACTAAGCCTGAGCTGAACTCTGAGCCAGTCCTGAAAGAAGATTGAAAAATACGGAGCAGGTGTCCACCTCCAAATTATCCGTGTCTCGAGTTTCACATACAGTTTAAGCTGGCATAACCCACCGCTACTGCTATAAAAGCACTTCCAGGCGCTGTCCTCTCTCAGCTGCTCCTACCAGCCCTTGCCCCTCTCCTGCCTAGTTGCCTGACGACCTGCATTCAGGTCTGGGTGAAAACCGACTGTTTTTCCCTGCAGCGGCCTCACCTCCGCAGCTCCATTCCCTCTGCAAAAGCCGGTGGGCAGCGCAGCAGTAGGAACAGGACTTGCCGGGCAGGGGAGGGGTGTGACTGCTGCTTTTGGCAGGGAGGATGATTTAAAACGCCCGAACGTATACATGGAACTGTATTTTCCATGTTGAAAGGCGGCGAGACGTCACTGCACACCCAGCGTGGCAAGGAGATGTAAAGAGACAATTCACAGGAATCCTTTCAACTCTAAAATTGAGTTAAAAGCTGCTAGAGCTGCCTTTATCCTTTGCCAGTTGTTGTGGCTTTGCACTAACTTTTGTTAGCTTTTAAGTATTTTCTTTTTTTCTCTCTTCCATGTAAACTGAAGAAGCCTGAGATTAGGACTGAGTTCTCCAGAGGTAACTCAGACCTTCTCAGTTTGAATTTCTTGTCCCAAAAAGGGGGAGAAACCATACCACCACATGTTGGTTCATTGTTTTGTATGGTATTGTGACCACCCAAGAAACTTTGGTTTCTCTGCTTTCTGACCTTTTCTAGCTATTTTTTTAGTTTCCATGACAATGGAAAAAAACATTAAAGGATGCAAAGACTCCGTAGCCAGAGGGCAGAAAGAATACAAGCCCAAAAAACACTCTTAAATCCTTGTCGCAATAATTCCATCTTCACAGTGTACCACTGGGGTTGGACAGTCCTTGTGCAGTGTCCTTCGCTTTCGCTCTCTTGCCCTCTAACAGAGCAAGTGCAATTACGCGTTTTGAACAGTGGCATGTTAACACAGTGCATGATGCAGACTCTTCACTCCAGTTCTTGGAGCAGGAAATATTAACCACCCCCTCGTTTCTCATGCACTACTGGAACAGGTTATTTCTTTCTGCAACCAGGGCCTAAAGTCAGACATGATAAATCCCAGCTCTGCACATACACAGCCATGGACAAAATACGTGGATAAAGTGCCCTAGGCAAGAGACCTCTCAATGCAAGCATTCTGCTCTCCTAAGCAAATGCCTATGAATCAAGTGATTTAACCTTTAGGTAGATTTTTAAAACACTTGACTAATTGGCAATTGCCTCGGACAGGAAGGATAAATGCATTTAGTCACACCACTTAAGAGACTGAGTATGTGGCACCTGTCCTCCTCCTGAGCATGAGTTTCACGTGGTTTGCATTGATAGTTGTGCTTTCTTTTAAAACGTGGCTTTGACTGGCTTTGCCTGGAGACCTCTCCAGGCTCACCAGCAGATCAGCGCATAAGAAAGCACAAGCGCTCTCAGACCAGACAGACAGTGCCTGAAAGTGCCATGTCCAGGGGAAGCCAGAGCATGCTGACCTCCTTCGCTGCTTGTCCTGGCAATGCTGGACCTGTCAGGTGGAGGAAGGGGGGAGTCACCACTGCCTGCTTTTTGACTTTCTTAGCATCTTCATGTACCTATTTTACCAAGTGCTTAGATCTCGCTGAACTTTACTCCAGTTATTATGGCTCAGTTGAATATGTCTTATTTTATGGCCAGAAACGTACAATTGTGCTTCACTGTTTCAACGGCTTTTTACCCTCCCTCATGCCAAAATAACACACCTCGGGGAAAAGCCTCTGATGTTTGCAAAATGATTATATTTGATTCATCAGTAAAGTGTTCTTCCATGATTCACCTCGATACTATACATCTTTGTGATGTCCAATTACTGTATATGATTCAGTGTGATGCTGCACAAGTCTTTGTGATTCACTGTGCTAGGCAGCTGATTTTTATATGGCAGATATGCACATACATATAACAATAGTCAAGTATGAGAGATAACGAGGGACCGAGGCTCTCCAGTGAGTGTAAAACCAGCGTTAACAGACACCAGTAGACAAGCTGGGGAGTGCATACGAAAGCAGTGATGGACATTGAATTTTGCATAACACTGATACAAAACATGTACTGTCGCAGCCATGTGATGGTTTGCATTAGCAGAAAAATTGTCTGGTACTGAGTCTTTTGAGTCATTTCCTTTAAGCATGACTGCTTATTTTCAATCTGCAACAGCACAGTATATGCCATTGAAAGATTGGATAAGGAAGGGTCTGTGTGGCTTCAGAGGGTGGAAGTGTGTTGTCTCTCTGTTGAGAACTGAGGAATATGGATGGGGGAGCTTGTACTTGCCAGTCAAGCCATCATGGAATCAGAATGGTTTGGACTGGAAGGGCCTTTAAAGCTTATCAGTTCCAACTCCCCTGCCATGGGCAGGGACACCTTCCACTAGACCAGATTGCTCAAATCCCCATCCAACCTGGCCTTGAACACTGCCAGGAATGGGGCAGCCATAACTTCCCTGGGAAACCTGTGCCAGCAACTCACCACCCTCACAGTAAAGAATGACTTCTTATATCCAACCTAAATCTCCCCTCTTTCAATTTAAAGTCATTATTCCTTATCCTATCACTACGTGCCGTTGTAAAAAGCCCCTCTTCAGCTTTCTTGTAGGCTCACTTTAGGTATTGGCCGGCCTTCTCTTCTCCAGGCTGAACAACCCCAGCTCTCTCAGCCTGTCTTCATAGGAGAGGTGCTCCAGCCCTCTGATCACCTTCGTGGCCTCCTCTGGACTCGCTCCAACAGGGCCACATCCCTTTCGTGTTGAGGATGTGTCTCCAGAAATGGACACAGTACTCCGGGGGGGGTTACAAGAGGAAGCGTTGAGGGCGAGAATCACCTCCCTTGAGGTCATGCTCCTTTTGACGCAGCCCCAAACACTGGCACTTTCAGAGCTGCAGCCATGCCAGTGCAGTACCACGCCACGTCTCTCTCCACCTGCAATGGCAGGGCCTCACTTTGTGAACGGGAAACACCTCAGCTGACAGGTCCTGCTCCGTTCAGAAGTCCCTTCCTAAATCTGGCACAGTTAACTGACATGCAGACACCCTGCCTCAGTCGAAACCATCCCCTCTGGTCAGCCCAAGCTGCCCCAAGCGCCTTCAGCTCACCTCACCTCACACCAGCCCAGCCACAGCAGACGACACCATCGCTGAGAGGTGTGTTGGCCGTGAGGGGCCAAGGTGCCCCATTACTTATCAACGTGTCGGTGACTGGCGGTGGCCACACGGTCTCTCTCGCCAGCCACCCCTGCACCCTGGGCCGCAGCAGAGGCACAGCCTGGGCCGCATCCACACCGGTACCGGCCACCCATCGCCCCTTCGCCCCACACGCCAGGCCCGGCACGTCTCCCCCTGCAGGTGGGGCGGCCACGCTGCCCGCACCCCTGGGGCGGCAGCGGCCTCGCCTCTCCCGCGGGGCCCGGGCAGAGCGCGGGGTGGCGCCGCTGCGAGGAGGCGCGGGGGCGGCGGCGGCTCCGGCTCCAGCTCCACGGCACCAACCGGAAGCGCGGAGGACGGAGCGGGAGACGCGGTCGCGCCGGTTCCAGCCTCCCTCGGCGGCTCCGGGATCGGCGCCGCTCGCGTCCCGCCAGCCCGGAGTCCCTCGGGGAAGGTGAGGAGGGCGACGCGCCCCTCGCCACGCCCGAGCAGGCGGGGGGCAGCGCTGGGGCGGTGGGTGCGCGGTGGGTGCGCGTGTGGCCGGGCGGAGGGAGGCAGCGGGGAGCAGCGCAGCGCGGTCGGGGAGCGGAGCGGGGCAGGGCCGCGGGTGTCCCCACCGCGTTTCGCGTTTCCCACCCGCTGAAGCAACTTTGAAAGTGTTTGGAGGGCAGGCGCTCGCCCGTCCCGCCGCTCGGCCTGACCTTGCGTCGCTCCGCGGGGCAGCCGCGCCCGGCCGGACCCCCCGCGGGAGGCACGGGCGGGGGTCCCGCTGACTACGCCGCTGCGGGACGGGAGACCGGCCGTGCCTCGCCGGGCGGCGCACGGTGGTGCGCGCCGAGGGGCAGCCGGGGCGGTGGCGAGCGGCGGCCCCACGACCGGTGCTGGCTCGGTGTCTGCCGTAGGGTTGGCCGCGGGACGCCGGCGTCTGGCCGGGAGCCGCTGTTCTCGGCCACCCCTCCGCTTCTCAGTCGGTGTTTGAGACGTGCACTTTGAGTGCACCTGCTGCGTTTTTGTGTTCTTTCGGGCGTAAAATCCCTCAGGTTGGGCTTTGAGGCGTATCTTCCCCTCTGTTTTCCTTTCGTTTAGCCCCCCTCCTCATTTTTTATGTAAGCCGCCTTTTTTTTTTTCTTAATATATATATTTTATTTTTCTTTGTTCAAGTTATTTCCTTTCCCCCAGTATGCGCTTTTTATTTAGTGTGTGTGTGAGAGCCATCGGTTACCTCTCTATCCAGCATGCTTTGCTGTGAGTTTTAGCGACAGAGCCATCGGGAAAGCCATGGATCATTACTTTTTTCTAAATTCCAGAAGCAGAAATAATTTGAAAGCACTGGATTAACTGGGTCACTGCCTGAAAACATCATAGCTTTCTGCTGGAGGCATGCGGTTAGATGTTTTCAGGACTTTGCCCTCAAATTGTAAGTCCTCAGAAGCCTACTTGTTTTATCTATCCATAATGTGCTTTGCATACCGGTGGCATTGTGTGAAGAATGGTAACCCTGGAGAGCCTGGCTCCCTGAGGGAGGAGGAGAAGACAGAAACGCCGGCAAAACCGGGTCCTGCAGTTGTGCCCGTGCAAGGATGGAGCGGCTTTATGGGCCAGGGTGTAGGGGTGGCTGCCTCCTCTGTCTTCTGTGTTGTCGGAGGCACGCTCCTGGCAGGCATCACTGGCGAGGTATAATGTAAGCGAAGTGAGCAGTTTAGGGTTTCCCCGAGATAAAATGTTTTCTATTTAAAGTGGAGCCTTTAAACCCTTCAGTCTCTGCCATTGACAGAGCTTGAGTCGAAAATAGTTTGTTTCCTGAAGTACTCAAACTGTTCAGGCTGAGTTGAGCTCTTTTTTTCCGTAGCAATGGTTGTATAAATTCAAATAAAATTAGAAGTGTTATTAATGGAAATTATGCAGAATTTTTAGGTTCTGACAAAGGGCAGGCTCAAATGTTGTTGCTTCTGTAACTAAGGTAGGCAGAGCCATGCATGCCTCCAGTCTCACCATCTGCAGGGCTGCCACTCAGTCTGGTTCAGAAAGTTGAGGAATTGTAGGGGTTCTTGACTTTTTTTTAATTTACTGGGAGGTTAGAACATTAGGATATATATATATATATATGTAAGTTGGGGTTGTGCTTGGAGTTTGCATCTTATTCGTCAGCAGTTCATTATATGCTGAAAAGATCTTGTAGTTATAAAAACTCATTTCTGCTGTATCACTTGTAGCTCCATATCACTGTAACTCCTTTTCTATTCTGTGCTTAGACAAGACAGGAGTGGACCATGTTTTGGCACTGGATAATTTGATTTTTTTTTTTTTTTTGTTTTGGGGCTTTTTTCTCTTTTTTTTTTTTTTTTTTTAAGCCTAAATAAATACGCTGCTGCAAAAATGCAGGATGATAAGCTCAAGGACTGTAGGCCATGTTGGATACAAAGGATGATTTGGGTCTAAAAATGGATGGTCAAAGATCCTGAAAGCAAATGGACTGTTTTGCCAAATAAGGAAACTTGGCACGTTCAGCTGTGTATTTTAAGATAGCACAAGTGTAGTGTGCTACTACTTTATTGGCAATATGTTGGCAGCATGCCTTCCTGAAAGAAGTGCTGAATCCTGCTTCATGGAACCATGCAGTGAAGTGAGGGCAGTGAGTTGCATGGTCGCTCCCTTTAGTAAATTACAAAGGGCTTTTCTGAAGTAATTGAATACTGAGGCAGCGTCAGGTGCACGTGCAAGATGAGGGATGCAATTTTCAGTGTTTCAGCCACGCACTAAGCAAAATATGAGTTACAGTTACTGTGCAATTTGTACTAAGTTCTTTCTTGCCTCCTGTCTCTAACTTTTAAGTCCCTCAGTGGAACTTCTCTGTACTCCAGGAGCAGTAGCTGAATGACAAACAGTAGAGTCTTCTGGCTTGTACATGGAATAAGGCAGAAGAGTTGGGCATGGCAGCACTTCCCCTACGTTGCAGACTGGTTTTGGGGATCTGGAAGGTGCAAATGGATATGTTGGGTTCGTCCAGCATCACTGTGCCAGGATGGCAGGGCAGGGCAGCCTGCAGCAGGGTCAGTTTGCAACCCATCTGCTTGGGGGTTCCCTCACTTTTGGTGTTCCCTCACTTCTTTTTGGTGTGAAATGAACTTTTAACAGCATGCTCAAAGAAACTACTATGAGGAAAAAAAAAAAGACACAGGAGAAGGTGGAGTTGTTGTTGCAAGATTACAAGCTCATGTTAACGATTAGAAATAAAATAGAAAAAAGAGAAAGTTCTCCTCCCCCTCCCCCCCCCCGACTCCCAAGCTCCCATAGGAATAATTGAAATAACCAGCAATTGGGTAATTTCTTAAAATACCTGTTTCTGATCTGTCACATTTTCATTTCACTGACAAGCAACAAGGTCAGTCGACACAGCCTTCCTTACTGCTACGTGACGACAGTGGTTAAACACTCAAAACTGTTAGTGGGGACGAACAGTACTTGACACCAAACCTTAACTGCGCTGTGTGCCTGTGTGTGGGGGATTGCTGTAACGCCCCCAGCCCCGAGCCCTGTTGCAGAGGACTGCTCCTCACTTTAATGCAGAGAAGTGCCATACGTTGTTGAATAGTGTGCTTTTTTCAGATGCAAGTGTATGATTATGGAATTTAATGAAATATCTGGTTTTTTTTTTCCTTAACCAATGGTATAAACTCTGATTGTTAAAGATCTTTTAAAACAGGATGACAAGTTAATAACTGTGTGTGGATTTGTCATATGCAGTTGTTACTCTAAACAGTTGTTTTCTTAAACATAACAAAGAGATTGATCTGTCTAATTGTGGATTAACCACCTTGCGTCAGAAGACATGGAGTGATACTTAAACAGGTCTGTTCTGCCATCCAGAAGGAGAAAATGTAAACCTGACTTAGGCTATCATTAATTATGGATCTCTAAATGGGGAGTGTCCCATGTGAATCTCCTTTACTTTCTCTAAAGAGAAAAAAAAAAGCACATGGAAGAACCCAACACAATGTATTGATTGCTCTTTAAATAATATATATGCCCGTGCCTATAGCATCTGCAACTGATTGCTGTAGATAAACTTGAAATTGGGAAGTTGTTAAAAGAATGAAGAGCAGCTCCTGCAAATGCTTGTGTGCTGGACACTGCATTGTGCATAGATGTTTAGGTAAAGTTTTAGGCAGCAAGGAGGACCCATCAGAAAGTACTCACTTGCATTTATCAAGTGTCTGGCATACACGTTGTACCATCTTGAGGTCAGTTTTTCTGTGGAATCTTGGAGTAACATCTTGTTCTGTGTTAGCCTCTCAGAAGTCAACATTTACTTGTGTATATGGATGATTTGGTTCTTCTGGATGAGCAATAATTTAAAATAATCTGGCAGCTCTTCAGAACTATTGGATTCAGATAGAGAAGCCAGAAATATTTGTTTCCTGTGATGTGTTTTCTTTGTGCTTGGTTTTCTGTTCCTTCTGTCATCCCAAACGCAACCATCTGTTATCAGCTGTTCACGCTTTCCTGTCAAAGTTATGGTCCAGTCAGTGCATATGCTTTTGCCTATGAGTAACGTTATTCTTCTGAATAATTCTGTTGTCAGTAAGGAGATTATTCACTGGAGCGTAATTATCCACGTGCATAAACGTCTGCAGGGCTGTGGCCTTAAGTTGTTAGGTCTCTGAATTGGGAAGCTGACCTGTTGTATTTGCCTATAAAGTGTCACATACGCTTGAGACAGCATGTACATGATGTTGACTTGGGGCAGCTACTGGAGTAAATGAGCTGGAGTAATCAAGGCAAATGAGCTCCTGTTCCTGAAGATGTGCTGATTGAACAGTGCCGGGAAAGAGCAGAAAGTTAAACCAAGCTTTGCTACCCTCCTGGTTTGCAGGAGTGACCGATTTCCTTTCTCTTGAGCTTTTTCTGAAAACAGTATGTGCAGTGCAGTGCAAAAGATGACTCTGGGATGGCAGGAAACCTAACAACAACAGCAACCAGGTTAAAAAGAACAAAAGGTCAGCGGAAGAGTGCAGGCACTTGTACTGGGGAAGGAGCCGGCAGGGTACTGGAAGAAGGAACTTTATTTCATGTCGCACGGGTAACCCTTGCTCTGACTCACAGAGCTGGTGAAAGAGCATTCCTCTTCCCTCCCTGAGAGTTTTGCAGGCTGATTGTCAGTGAAAGGCATGCTTGAAGTCTGCTTCCTCCTTAATGTGTTGCCTTCTGTAAACGTAGTAAAGTTGTGGTGGTCTGGTACCCTTACAGGTGGTGAATGATACAAAGCAAAGTAGGCAGATTCAGAAAGGGCTCTGTTATCTCATGCAATATGTAGGAAAATGTTGGTGTCTTCATTTCTCTTTGGGAGAATAGCTGCAACCAGATAGTGCCAGAAATTTCTGGTCAAATGATACCTCACAATTTTAATCAGATTAGCTGCACAGTCAGGTGAGCCAGTGAGGGGGGGAGGGAATGATGTCTGTATTTGTTACAGAAGGGACTGGTGTAAAGGGGTTTTGGTGGTCAGCAGCGCTAGTTGTATTACAGATGCATTTCCCAGCAATGGGCAACACATAATGTGTAGATTCCATCTCAAATCCCCCTATGGATTGGAGGCTTCCAGAAGATGCAGTATGCTTTGGTACAATAGTTAGACCAGTATAATTGGACATAAAATCAGCAATTCAGAATCTCCATGCCTTTTTGTAACTTGTTTTATTCAAATCATTCTCATTTTATGCTGATAAGTTTACTTTCATTTATTGCAAAATTAAGGGAAGTAAACTCGGTCTAAACGGATGCATCAGGAAGAGTCCGGCAGCAGGCTCGCTGCTGGTTCTGGAAGGTGCCCTATCCTGCAGGCCGACAGAGGACCTGAGGCTTTCTGAATTTACACTATTAAAAAAAAAAGAAACCTGAAATTACTCTTTGTTCGTGCATTTAGGTGAAAATGCTCTTGAAATTTGCTACAGCGTAAGCTTTATTGCTGTGAAATCCCTGAGGAGGACGTTCTGTTCCTCTTGCAGCAGACATGGGATCATCTCTTGAAACTGCCGACACCGGTCTTGGCACAGGCTGCAGAATTTCACATATTGTAACCCAGATGAATTACTGCGTACTTGCCCTGTGTTATAACATGCAAACAGAACTGAGTCACTCCGGAAGAGGCATTTACCACGGCCAGGTTTTTCCACATCCTTGCGCGAAGCACAGCTCGGAGTGCCGGCAGCGCGCGTGGTGCGGGCTGTGGTGCCGCTGCCTGCCTGCGCGCCCTGTGCGCGGCCATCGCGGCGGGAGATCCGGCGTGCCTGGCATGCCTGAGCTCCGAGGCAAACTCATAGCGGAGAGCAAGTTTCCCGTCTGTTGCTGTCCGGGGAAGGCAGCAGCGACGCGCCTGCCTTTCCCAGAGCCGCGTCCGAGGTGTTCGGGAAACGTCGGTATCGCACTGAGGAATACTTTTAGTTGTTTCTGTGTCCCAGCTGCTCCTAATAGCCCTTGCAAATTATGCAAACATTTGCACAGCCTGTTGGAGTGAGAGTTCCCAGGCTCTCCTCCTGTGCCCTGTGGATTTTACTGTAGCATGTTTATGGTGATGGGTCCTGGTTTTGGGGTGTCCTGAGTGCTGGTAAGAAAATCCGTCCTCTGTGGAGCATATGTGCTAATGAAAGCTTTTCTCTTCACAGGTTTTGCTGTGGTATATCTTGTCATTATGAGATGTCGTCTACCAGTGCTTCATTTGTGCAAATTAAATTTGATGACTTGCAGTTTTTTGAGAACTGCGGTGGAGGAAGTTTCGGGAGTGTCTACCGAGCCCGATGGATTTCTCAGGACAAGGAGGTGGCTGTAAAGAAGCTGCTCAAAATAGAAAAAGAGGTAAGAGTTTACTTTTTCAATTTGCTGTGCTGCAGAAACAAGGACAGAAATTCTTTCCTAGTGTCTTCTGTCAGCTAATTGAAGTAAACTGCCTTGGGCTTTTTATTCTTCTAATTACAAAACCCTGTAACTGGATAATATTACAATAAAGACATACTGGGGGGGGCAACCCAGGGTGTCTCTGATTTAAAACATTATTGTTTTACTCTTTACTGTCCTGCCCACCTTTTCTTGTATAGCAGCTCCTCTCTGCTCCTCTCTGAGGAGGAGGAGAGCTAGCTGCACCTGTGGAGCTAGTAATTTCCTTTTGATACTGCTGGGCATGTTGCTAGATAGGAAGAGGTAGTGTTCACTGTCTTTGCCTGCTTCTGTCTTCTCCTTTTTGCATCTGGTGGCTTTTAAGTGCAGTGGTTTGCATCTATATGTGCACTATAGGCTTAGCGTGTTGCTCAGCGTTGTCTCTTGCCTGCTGCTGCAGGTTTTGGTCTGGGGCTCCACTAGCTCTGGGTTAGTCATAGCCACACTTCAGCTTGGTCTCATCTTGCGGTGCAGTTTAAGTCTAACTGTTCTGCCAGTCATCTGCCCTCGTGGCGTCCTGTGCACCTGGAAAGATGGACAGGTCCTTGGCAATCTTGTGGGAAAAGGCAGTTATCTTACTGCACCCTTCCCAGCTAAGGTCGGTTTAAGTGTTGTTTTTATTTTTAAAAAAGATTTTTAGGTTTGCCTAAAAATAGTTTTTATTTTTAAAAAAGATTTTTAGGTTTGCCTAAAAATCCTCTTGACCCTCAGCTATGTACAGGCCTGGCATAGACACAGTGTATGTGGTCCTCACCGTGCTCTGGTCTGCCCAGTCGTCACTGCTGCTGATGTAGCAGTGAGGAGACACCAGTGTAGTGATGAAGAGCAGTTACTGGACCGCTGTTCCAGCATGACTGTATCTGACTTGTGTACAATACCCTCAAAAGTATTTTAGGAAGGCAGTTATAAGCTGGAGGACAGCAGAACAGCACTAGGGATAATATACATAATGAGACACCAAAGTTCCTGCACTGCTGCTGCAACCAAGTTAGCATGATTATGTCATGCTTAGTGATGTGATGAGCATGTGTGATCGTGGTTAAGCAAGTTGCTGTCTGTAATAATGTGGAAGGATCTCATGATTTTTATAAGATGGTTGGAGATTTATTCCTTCTATTCAGTGACTGTTTGTAATGTTCTCTTTATTTCTACTATTTGTTCATATCAAAAGATACAGAAAGACAAGTAAAACCGGTGCTATGCAGTGTCAGTAATGCACTCTTTGAGAAGTCAACTGACTGGCGGATCTCAGTAGTGGCCAGTGAAGTATCTTTATTGCATAGTATATATCTGGTGGGATTACACAGGAGGAGTGTGTGCTAGACCTGCTGCTAGCTGCTAGCATTTTTGAAAGAAAACTTAAAAACAGTACTACTACATCTTGTAATGGAGTCAATCTCAGTGGAATGGGAAATGATGGAGAAAGTAGGACAGTCGTATGAATTGCTTGACACAGTTGGACTATTTAACAAGTTGGGTTTTTTTTAAACAGCTAAATACAATGTTCAGCTTGTAGTGACAAGGAACACAGGCTGCACATTAGGAAAACGAAACTGTATGCTGGAAAGAATTTAGTATAATTTAAGGGTTTATTTAGGGATTAATGAAGACTTGCAGCTCATTAAGAGCTCATATCATGGTACTGTTAGGCAAATTAGGTTACTGCCCTTGCATATCTAAGTGAGGATCAAGGCATTTGTAAGAACCAGGCCTGCTTTTACCTTGGCATGTGGCACTGGGAAGATGGGTGTTAGGCTGTAGGTACAGACCTGGTTCTGTTGTGCTTAAAAGAATGTAAATGAACTGCAGGGGCAGCCCAAGGGGGACTGCAGAACACAGAGTGGAGAGTAGGAGGGCTGTAGGGGTTAGAATGGGGTGATGGACATCATCCATCAGGATAAGTTGACAGGAGGGGAGCAAGTGCCTTCCAGCACAATAGTGTATTTTACTCTGGACTGGTCATCTTCTGCTTAAAGTAACAAGATGGGTTATGGCTGGGACTAGCTTGGTGTCGGCAACTTCTCTTTTCTGGTGATGCAGCAGAGAGGCAAGTGGTGATGCCTTAAGTAAGTCTAGCAAGTTTTGCCAGAACATGATTGTCAAAACAGTAGAGAATTAAAAAATAAGAGCTTGTTTACAAAAATTTCATTTTCATATGGAGAAAATGCTAGTCTTGTTTAATCTGGTGCAGAAAGTTATTACAAGAACTAATGGTTGGGATCTAAAGCCAGGCAAATTAGAATGGGAAATAAAGCACAAATTATAAGGAGTCAGGATGAGTAACACTTGGAGCAGACTACAAACAGAAGTAGCAGAGATGGAGAATCCTTTCTGTCTTTTCATGTCTTCACATTGAGATGGTTTGGGTTTCTTTGACAATTGTTACTGTTAAGTTGTTGAGCTCAACACAAGAGCAGCTTGCTGAAATATTGTGGCCTGTGATGTACCAGAGCTGGCCTCTGTGGCCTAAAAGTCTCTTCTGATCCTTACGGCTGTCAGTCTTTACATATCTAGTATGTTTATCTGTAATGATTATAATAATAAACATCTGTGACTGAACTGTGCTGAAAGTCATGGTGAGTCAGTGGCTTTTCTGATAGCAATAGAAAAATAACTTGCCGTAACTGAAGGTGTCTGTGTTTAGTAGATAGTTGGATGGTTTGCATTTAGTCCAGAAAAGTAATTACTACTTTCTTGCTTATTCGAAAGGAAGTGTCATTTTAACTCCATGACTGGTTGTGTTGTATTTCTGTTAACTGCTGCCGGTAATCCATAACAACTGATTAAAAGAAAAACAGAGGAGAGTGGGGAAAAGCTTGCTCAGAGGAATTTCATGCTAGCCGAGTCCAAAGGCACAAGCCAAGTCAATAGAACTGTGGTATCATTCTGCAAATATGTTGTATCTGTGTTTCATTTTACTAAACAAGCCAATCAAAACCAGCAAAGATCTTGAAGGTTTTATATTAGCCAAGTGGCTAACAAGTTCTAACATGTTAAACAAAGCAATTTTTGTTCCAGTATATAGCAGCATATCATACAAAAATATGTGCTCAGAAAAACTTGTAAATACTTGGGAGAGTGTTGCTCAGACAGATTTCTTCGAAACTCTTTAAAATTTGAGAAATGGGAAGACCTCTGCAAGACATTAACTTTTTATAGAGAAGCAGTAAAATGTGACTATACAGGAAGAGGTGTGTTTATACACATAAAATACAGCTAAGTAGATGTGCAGAGAAAAATAGATGTGCTGCAAGGCTTTGATTAGCATATCAGATCTGAAACTCTGGAAAGACTTCTGATTAAATAAACCATAGGAGTGTCTTGAGTGATTAAATAACAGCAAAACCAAAATTAAATTGACATTTTACCATCTACTCCAAGCCCTTTAGCAGTTGTAGGTTTTAAGCAAGGAACAGGAGTCCCCTTGTGACTTGTTTTATGGAAAAATTAAACTTACCAGTTTATGGTGTTTATGGTGCATGTGGTGGGAGGAGAAAAGTCTCTTGTAGTAGGATGTATGCTTGCTCCTTTTGCCCTAAGTGATAATTACGTGCATTCATTGAAGAAAATTGTGTACCTACTACTCAGGGAGTTATTTGGTATTTTTGCAAGTGAGCTATATGAATTATTGGATAAGCCCATAATTTGACTTCCACTGAAATGGATGGGAGAGACTGGGCCCAAAGGCCTTATTCTGCAAATTGCTTGCAGTTCTTTTGACTCCCTTATCTTGAGCAGATAACTGCTAGAGTGAAATGTTACAAACATTGGTTTATGCCTTGCCACATTAGCTTTTCACTGAATAGCACTCACCTCCTTCAGTTGTCTGTACATCTTTGAAGTTCACCTGCTATTTGTCACTGCTTTTGAAGGCTGTGCTTTTGGTGGCTGGTTTTTGACAGTTGGCATCTGGAGTGTGGTTCTTCACTGGAAGATTTATTACTGCCAGAATTTTAGCAGAAATTTGAATTTAACTTTAATGTCGCTGTTCTTTGGAGGTACTCCATGATCTATGAACTGCCTCTGTGCTATTGATGGACAGCAGGATTGCATCTGATGTACTTGCTTCAGCTGTTATAGCCATGACACTTAGGTACAAGATTGTTTGGTTTCATGCAGTACAGCTGTCCCTGGATTCCTTCATGCTGGAGGTGCTGTGTAAACTGCAGGAGAGCGCGGGGGAGAAAAAAACACCAATAAAATACAACTGTAATCTTACTGGGAAATTCTTCTGGTGAACTTACACAACTAACTTGTAGATAAAAGATGTTAAATTGAGCAGGATTAACTGTGCGTGCTTTGTTCGGTCATGCCTGTGTGATGCATTTGAGTTTTACGAGACTAAAACAAAAACATGTTTTTACTAGTTTTGATGTTCTATTGCTGAAAATCTGACTACTGTGGAAATTAATTTTGTATTGCCAGGTTTGCATGTATGCAATACATGTGCAGTAAGCTTTAGGGGATCTTTTAATGCTTCATAAAACTTTTCATAGGGAATATAAGGTAGCTTGTTCACTTACTTGAGTTTATGATCCACTTCTGAAAGGGACTGTCCAGAAAACATGGATTGCACCCATGCCTTCCGAAGGGGGTGAGTTAAGTATAACCACATGCATGTCACTGGACTTACCTCACTCATGTTTGTAGTCCTAAAAGAGAGCATGTGGTATTTTTAATGTGGGTCATGAGAGTAGGGACTGGGAATGACTTTCAAGAGTAACAAGAGAAAAAAACAACAGAGTAAAATAGAGCAAATCAAACCAAACCAAACTGAAATTGATACTTATCTCTGACAGGCCTAAAAATAGTAGATGTTCTTTTTGCAGTTTATAGCTGGTATGGGTGCTTGAGTGCCAGCTTTGAATGACTCTCCACTGGGACCTGACTCTCCCACTGGGACCTGACTGTAATGAAGGTCAATTTTGATGCTTTTTTATTATCTTATTAGCTCTTTCTAGGAGCTCCTTCTCCCTTACCCCTCTCATGTCTGAGTCAGCAGGTATTGAGAGTGATTCAAGGTAACAGCAGCCAAGAAATGGCTGGATTTACTTGATTCCAACTCAAAGTGGGGAGACCATAAACCCCATGTTTCCAGCCTGTGGTCCTTTGATGCAGGTGCTATTGCTAATGAACAGGGAAGGTGGTCTTGGAACGTGTGCTATATGAAGGTACTTTAGGGGTACAAGTTAAGTATATGAAGTTTCCAGAGATATCAGTGCCTATACTGGGAAATTACAGAGTTTACAGAAAAAGAAAGATTGTATATCCCTAGAGTAAGTGATCTCATGGGAGCCCTTCCAACTCCATATTTGTTTGGAGAAATATTGCTGTATCTTGTTAACAGCTAATAGTAAATAAAATTTCATGTATTATACCACAGCGGTGTCTTAAAATGCCTTTGTTTCTAGTTTACAGAGTGGTTATCTTGCAGGGTTCTGTTTCTTTTTAATGTTTTGGTAAAGAAAATGGCTTAGAGTACTCCTCTTGGTGCTGACAAGGGTACTCCCAAAAGGTATCAAGAGGATACTCTGTACCCTTTCTAAACTGTGAAAGTTGTCAAAATGGGTTCAGATGCTCCAGCTGCTATATATTCTATGTTGTGCAGAATAAACTAGTTTTGGATATCTTCAAATAAATCTCTGAATGCTTTTGAGTTTGCCCTGCTCTTGGCTTTTATTTAAGGGATATTACTTTATATTTTGTAAGTGAATATCATGTTTTCAGGTGTCAAGAAAGTCATTGCATTAGATTTTCGTAGTACTTTTGTGTATCCTAAGTGTGGAAAAACACACAGGATACGACTGTATCCTAAGTGTGGAAAAACAGGCTTTGATTTCGTTTTGTCTGTTTTAAGAAGAAACTTTGTTCCCCTGCATCTGTGTTCCACAGGATTATCTCAGAAATGTAGCAGTGCAGGCACAGAAACATACATGTTTGTATTTTGCTACATTTTAGTGTAGCTGAGTTTTTTACTTGTGTATTTAAACATTTCTATATCAAGTTTTTGATTTGATGAGTAACGTCTTTCAGAGTTGCTTCATGTAAATAATGAGCATTTATATTATGAGTTGTGTGGTTTACTCAGGTTTTTTGACAAGCTTAATTTGAGATTCTTACTTACACAGGCTTGTGTATACACATTCTTTTAAATCAAGCCAATTTTGGCTTAAATGAAAGTAGACATCAGCTGGCGTGTCAGGACCTGGACTGGCAATCTGTGGCTTCAAAAGTTATTTTTGGCCAATTGAGACATAGTGACTGTCAGCATTGTCAAATTAGCTTGCCATGAATGAAAAGAATTTCACAAGTGCTGGGAATCTTGCTGAAGCCATACTTAAGAAGTTACCCTCTCCTTTTTTGTGTCAGCTAAGCCACCAGATTTTGTACTGAAATTGTAAAGGTTTGAGTGCGAATGGCCTTCTGTTGACTGATGGGCAGCTTTGAACAGTTACTACATAAGCAAGCTTGATAAACAGGTAAATTTATAAGGTAAGATGCACCAGATTTGCTTCTTTTCACTTGACTCTTAAATTGCCCTAAATTTTGTCAGTGTGAAGCAAAATTACCTTGTATGTGTGGCTGGTCAAGAATACATAGACAATTGCCATAGCTTGATTGAGGTGCAGGAATCACCATGTGCCTGATCCCCTGGGTTAGGAATATCTCTGTGAGGTTTGGACCTTTTTACCTCAATTATCTTTGTTTTGGTGTTTGGTTTTATTTTCAAAAGGTGCAGCATCTGCAGGTGAGCAAGTTTTTGTACCACTTTCCTGCAAATTATGATCAGATTTTGTTAAGAATAGAGGGAAAATTTGTCTCTCTTGGTTCTTTAGAAAGCAGTCTTTCGTATTCTCTTTGCTATCCACAATGTGCAGCCTGTTAGGATATTGTTAAATATTCTTTAGTTTCATAATTAATTCCATTGCATACGGTTTTAAAAATTACTGTCAATCTACTGCAAGTTTTTGATAGTGGGTTGCTTGAGTTGCCAGTAAATACTTAGCTGCAATTAAGGGCATTTTCCTAGGTTTGGGATTATTTATTTATTTATTTATTCTTTATTTTACTTTGCTGTAGATATTTCTTTTCTGTTTCTTTTTGCATGGGCTCAGTTATTATTTATAATTTGAAGGAGAGGCTGTGTTGCTTATTTCTCTGTGCCAGCGACCCTTGACATCAAAAAGCAGCTCTTTTCTTTCCCCTCCCACGACATTCTCTGACCTCGAGCTTCTGTTGAAGTGATCAACTGCAAAATGGTATTTTTGGATGTTTAAGATGTCCTGAAGCTTCGCTGTAGAAGTCTCATGGATATGAAAGAGATCCTTTTCTCTCAAGGTGGTGTTTTAGGCTGTTGTAAGCTCAAGCAATTGAGGATAAGTTCAAGTTAGTCTTTTCTCTATATTTAGTTAATTATATAGTTTTCTTAATACAAGATTACAGTACAAAATCACATGGAAGGTGAGATCTAGTGGTAACTTTAGAGTATGGTAAGCGATTGCGTATTAGAGTCTCAAGTGCTTTAAAGGACAGCTGACAATGTAAATGCCTGTGACCTGCAATGAAATCTGTTGGTGTTGCAGTCCCTGGGGGCTCGTAATTAAATAATTTACATTGACTGCAGCATCTGAATGACAAATTATTGTTTCTGATAATACCAAAGTTGCTGTTGAGGTGTGAGGAGGTATTATTTGAATTTAACATAGTTTCTGGCTTGTTGCACGCTTGTGTGATGGTTCAGATGAGTTCAGGTAACTGTGCTGGAGTTGATGTGATCTGAATCTGTGACCATTGGTCTCACTTGGAAGCTGTTTTTTCACAGGTGTATTCAAAGTTGAGCATGCGAACCACAGTCTTTGGCTGGGGACCAAGCTACCCTCCATGCACATGGTAGCAGTGGAGTTTTGAACAACATGTTTTGTCCTCTTAAGAGGGTGGTAAATGCTCAATAAGACTAGACATGCTGTCCTTTACTTCCTTTTTTCTTCCCCTCCTTTGCTTTCCTCTTTGGACTGTGCATGAGTTGCATAATGGTCTGGGATGCAATATTTCATTGAAAACAAAGTGGAAGAAGAAAAAATAAAACCAGTAAATATCCTAAATTAAGGGAAACGTCAAAATAAATCTTTTTTTAATTGTAATCATGCAACCAAGACTGCAAAAATAATTTCACATTTACCTATTGCCACTTACTAAGGTGCTGATAGAGAAAGTTTCCTTTTTAAGAGGACAATGTAAACAGTCATAGGGAAACATTCAGACCTGTTTATGTTAGCTGGAGGCTGCAGAGGAGCCCACATAGCAGCTTCAGCCTTAACTCTTTCTCTCATATTTAGTTAATTATGCTAACACACTGGGGAAATGAGGCCAATAAAGGCTTTTCTGATACAGCTGCCTCCAGACTGTCCTGTTTGCTTGTTTAAATGTGTTTCATCTGTTCAGCTAATGGGAAAGAATCCTATTCACAAATGCATGTTCATTTATTAGATTTATGTTTAGTGAATCTACATTCTGCATAATTTCTGTTAGAGAAAGGCAGCTCCACAGGGAAACTGGGTGACTGGAGTAACAGTGACAGTTTCTGTGCCTCCTCGGTCTGTTCTGTGGTGTGACTGCCTGATGCCTGGGAGCAGGGCAGCCTCTAGCATGCAGGAGGAGCTCCTCTGCTATCTCACCTCCTCAGTGAAGTAGTGCCTGGCCCCTGGATGTTGCTGAAAGGGGACACTGCCACACGTCTTCCACTTGTCATCCTCTGGCTCTAGTTGCTCATTTATTTTACTCCAAAACTTCTGAAAATTGAGGTTTCTTATGGTTAAATATTGTAAGCAGAGGAAATTAAAAATTGCGTCATGATGCACTCCTGGCCAAATAGCTGTGAGGTTTGTGTATTGGACATATAGTGAGTTTCCAATGGCTGCTTCAAAAGTAAGCACAGTGTTGAGCTGTTGTAGAAGTGAGGGGGCTATTGGTAGGCACAGGAAGACAACATGCCATTTCTTTGTACGAAGCTTGCCTTTGGAAGGTGGAAAACCCAAAAGGCAGGCATGCAGCTTGGACGGGTGTCAGCTTCTCAATGAAGGCTGAGGCTCTCTGCAGATTTTTACCTGGCAAAGGCAGACTCAGAGAGGTGGGTAGGCTGTTGTTCTGGAAACTTGCTAAAATAACCTAGTTGCTTCACCCTTGAGGGAGTGAGTGACATTTTCCAAGAGGATATCTTTTCCTCTTCTTTGGAAGAATCACAGAGCAGAGAAAACGTAGCGCGTGCCTGTGTGCAGTTAGGGGTGGGGAAAAGCTTGATAATTGCTTTTCATCTAATCTTATAATAACCTTAATTTTAGTAAGTCAGATGCATTTGAGGCCATCGTATCAAAGATGATGGCTTAGAAGTAGTGATTGGTGGCTTTCCTTTTTGGTGAACTGTATACTTTTTATCTCATAAACCAAGAAAAAGGCTTTTTACTTCAATCTCTTTGCGATGTGTCCGTGTGTGCTGAGGTATTGTGTGTGATAGATGTATGTAGCAACGGAGGGATAAAATTTGGAGGTGTTGAATTGCTCTTTCTTGTGGACGTTACCTTGCTAGTACGCCCTGTAAGAGATTGAGGGGGTCCAAAAACAAAGTGCAAAATCCAGAACCCTGCTCATTAGGAGCACATATTTTGGAGTTCTGCTCTTAACTTTTGCTTTTTCAGTTGTTTATGTATTTGTACCAAAGTCTTTATTGTAAAACCTTGTCTCCAAGCCTCTGTCTCATCTGTCCTCTGCAGAAGTTGGCAGTAATGTGGTTTCTGGCACTGTGTCCCACGTGGTTTACTCTATTCCTATTGCAAACCGCTTCCCGGTTAGTCCTACAATTCTGGAAGGAGTCCTGCAATTTTTCACTGGCTGGGAGTAAAGTTTTATCCTCCCGGGGTAAACAAGCATACTGTTGTTACTTAATAGATTTGAAATCTGCAGTATGAAACCTCATGCCTTTTCATTACTGCGTTTTTTCTGTGCTATACAGTGTGAGGGAAGCAGTTCCCTGACTGTTGCGGCTGTTGCTGAGATGAACGGTGCTAATGGGGTGCCTGGCTCAAGTAATTCAGGGCAAGTGACACTTGATGCTGTAAGGACACTGGCATCGGCTGTTAGCTCTAGTGACATGGTTGTTGCCTTGAAACTGACCTGAGTTCCCTTTTTGGGAAAGAAAAAACCCGCAGACCCATTTCAAAGAAAAGGGCAGCTGCTTTGTTTGTCTTTTAAAATCTGTATTTCTGCCTTTTTGCTTGGTCAGTGTTTAGAACCATTAAAAAAGTAAACGTGATATGGGGACTGAGACCCTGCAGCTTGAGCTCCTTTATAATTACATATTCAGCTACAACCGTACAAAGGAAAATGAGAGTCCCCTTTCCTTTATGTACCATATTTCAGTTTTCCCCTAGGTTTAAATTGGCATTTTGGACTATGTTCACTGGAGAGCCACTGAAGAGCTTGTCAGAAAAGGAAGGAAACAGAGGGAGGGAAAGAAAGATAGATTTCCAAATGACAACCTTTTGAATAGGACAAGTTCAATCCCTAAAACAAAAAGTGGAATCTTTTTTTTTTCTAAATAATGTGCTCTACAGTCTCACCTCTCATCTTGAGAAACATGAAAGAGCGAGTAAAAGAGATGACCCAAATCACAGAGTTCCTTTGAAAGAAGAAATTCAGCTGTTTTGAACACTTACAATCAAAGGAAGTGGTTTCCCTAATTACATGAGCTATGTGAAAGCTCTCAGAATAGCTCTTCCACCCCAGGATTCCTTGCACTTTAGAAGTTTGCATAAAAGCTCACATGGAGAATCAGATGCAAAGTGTTTGATTCAAATTTTATTAGGCAGTAGCGAGCATACATTCGTATCTGGGTTTGACAGCTGGTTGGGTTTGGACCACAGTCCTGGGTTTGATGGATTTCAGTCCTGTACTTTAGAATCTTTCATTCTTCATGTTCTCTGGTGAGACACCCTTTTAAAGAGAAAGGTGGAAATGGAAAAATGGAGAAGGGATAGAGAGGTCCTTTATGAGCTTTCAACTGTGGCTTCTTCACCCTGATTAGGCTGTTCATTGTTGTGAAAATCTATCCCTGTACACAGCTTTTAAGAGTGAGGAATTTTGCTTCTCATTTTTTCAAGAAGCTGTATGTGTTAAAATACATATTTGAAGGAACTTAGATCTGAATTCTACAACCTCAGTATTATTCAAGCATCACTGTTTACTTCAACCCATCAAAATTCTGAATTCAATAGAGACTTTGAACAAAAGAACAGTGTTTTCAGAAGGCTGTTAACACCTTGTGCTTTCTTTTTATACATATGCAATAATAAAGGTATGTTAGTCTAAACCACACAAATAATATGAAAAGATGCAGGACATTTCTAAAGGTTTAAGATCACTGTTCCTCAAGCTTTTCTTTTCAAAAAGAGTTTTGGTTATCTGGGAGTAATGGGAGCAAGCAATGGAGAAATTTAAATATAGGCACCTAAAATTAGACGCATCATTGACCCAATTGAAATGCTGAGCTCTGTCCAAATTTTGGCAAAGTAAGAGTGTAGTTTTATTTTTGCTCTGTAGGAAATGGCTTCATTTCTCAAACGGTTTATTAGCTAAAAATGTAGTCAGATTTTTAGCAAGAGTTACGAGCATTCATCACAAAATTGTCTGTCCTGAAAGTGCTGAAGAGGTATCTAATCTTCACCTAGCTAAAACTAAAAATTATTCTTCCTTTGAGCTAACAAGGTGCTGTCCTTGAGGGTACAGTATAGAATAATTAGTGGTTGAAATACTAATAAATAATGTTTGCAAGGTTTGCAGGAATATGCAAGACCATTACAATAGTAATCCCCAAATGGTTTTACGTTCTCCACTCAGAGCCAGCTACAGTGATTATATCCAGATTTGCTAAAGACAGAGATAATTGATGAAACTGGCCTTGAGGAGAAATCTTGAAGTCCTCTAAACTGCAACAATTCAAACTCAAGAAGGACAAAAAGCAGAAGGGTAATGGTTGCATTCCAGATATATAGGGTCAGCCAAACCCTCTTTATAGTAACACTGAATACTAATAACAAGATATTGCTAACTCTACAGTTCCTTCCAGGCAGAAGGATGGACTTTCCCTGGAATCAGGGAGTTGTCTCCTAGACGTGAACAACCTCAGCTAGGCCAGTGGTGTTGCAAGTAAAATGCACAGCACAGTAGCAGCACATGTGGAAAGGGAAGGGAATGTCATGTAGCCGTATAGCTCTTGGATAGGATGGAAAAGAGTTCTGGCTGTGTGCTCTGGAGAGATGTGCCTCAAGCACTGAAGCTTTGAGATCAGTATTGTTAGAGGATGATTTTGCTTGGACAAAGAAGAGTGCTTAAAGTCATCCCAACCCTGCTTGGTGTGAAGGTGGCATGGAAAATGACATTTGCTCATGTCCGATTCTTGGTGGGAGTTGATTACTCCCTACATGTAAATTATAATGGTGCTCAGACAAGTTTTTGCAGACATCTGGCAATGGAAAATAGAAAACTGTGGTATACGGGATGCTGTTGTTCTTCCACGCCAAAGGAGAGGTTTGAATGTGCTCTGTGCCACTGAAACAGCACAATTTATGGTGGTGAACTTTGCCAGTCTAATCAATGTTGTACTCAGAGTATAAATAAAACAGTAATTGTGCAAGGACTTCAGGAATTACTAGAATAGGAAGAGATTCAAATTCTTTCTGCTGTGCTCAGATTCAGACTGGAATCACCATCAGCTGCAGCATGATGCCTCCTTTTTGGCTTTTCAGGTACAGCCTGTGGAAGAGAGGTTTTGTTGGTACACTGCACGACATGTGCCCAGTCCTGAAGTGCCTTTGGGCTCATGTAATACAGCTTCCCACTTCCTCTTTGCTGTTTCATTTATTGCAGGTCCTCGGGAAGCACTGTGCAGGGTGATAGAGGAAGTAGTGCAAGTCAGTTGTTTTGTAATCGCAAAATAGATGATCTCCATTTTATAACTGGCCTTAATTGAATTAAATTATCTTCATTTGCCATTGGGGTACATGTGTGATGTTCCTCATGTTTATTTCTGATGTATCTGGGATTTTTCTAATAAAATGATGAAAGAGAAAATTCAAATTAAGTCAGAAGGTGCAGATTGCTGGTATAGAAGTAGAAACTCACAAATGGAGAAATGCCAAAGCTGGATGTGATTACAAGATGTTTGTTCCCTTTACATGTTTACCCTGAAATACACTGTGGTTATGTAGTGGAGTATTATTGCAGTCCTGTTATTTTTGCTTCCAACTGTCTTCTATTTAGCACTTTTACTTCATTCTTCTAGGTTTGTTTTTCTGCTCATATGCATGAGTTAGAGTGGTTCTCAGAAATGTGTTAGGGAATGAGAATTAATGGCATGTGTGATGCAGTGTTTTTTCCACATTTCCACCTCTGCTTAGAGGAAATGCTCCTGGCTTGCATGTGGTCTGTTCCACCAAACCATTGCAAGGTAGTTGGAGCAGATCTCAGGCTTTGCATTCTCAGTTTGGCTCCTTGTTCAGTTTTGCTCTCCTGCTGGGTTTGAATCACAAAGCCAAGGCTGCAGCACAGACATGGATAAAAGTTGTGGTACCCCTGGTCATTCTGTTGGAAGTCTGGGGCAGGAACAAACTCAGGATATTACTGTTTCACTGGAGAAGACCAATGGGAAAATCAGACTTTTGGCTTAATTTGGTATCTTGTGTTGGTACCAAAACTGTGCAAATTTTCTGCTCCTTGTAAGTCTGCTGTTCATGGAACTCAAAACCACTGCCTTCATAGGATACCAGGTCACTATGTAGTTGTTCTCTGTCACTCTTCTGGGTAGGTACTTCTAGATCTCCACTTTGTACAGAATTCAGAGATACTGGTAGTCAAGGTATTGCCTTTTTAAACAATTTATTTTGAGGCTGATTGCTTTTATTTTCATATAGATATGATGGCAACATAATTTAAAAATAGAAAGGTTTTATTTCTGAAATAATTTTTTTTAACAGCAAGGATTAGAAATTAAATAGTTGTTACTGACATGTCTATGTAAGCAGATAGCTATAACAGTCTAGATAAGATGAGGAGTTCTGTGTACAAGGAGTTCATCAAAGAGAAGTAGGGGGAAAGCTGAAGTTAGAAAGTCGAAAATACATATTAAAGTAATATTAATAAATGTAGTTTTATGACACTAAAAGCAGTTTTTAAATATTGCTATTTTTTCTGTAGGGTTTTTATTGTAGATATTATTTTATTTGAATTTTTTTGTTCCAAATGAAAAAAGATGGAGGTACCATGAAGGTAGGCTGAAAAATCCCAAGAAAAAACAAGCAGTGGATCTACTTTACATAAAGATAAAAGTTTGAAATTTCAGTTTTGTCTAGTTTCATTTTTTGACCATTGCTAGCCAGTAAGGATAGCATTTGAGCCCATTTTGCAAGTAAAATATGATTTTCAATCTTAGACAAAGAGTAGCTTTTCTGAAAAGCAAGTAAGGAGTTTGTGTCCTGAAACTAGTTTTGTTGGGAATGGAGACTGATATGTAGTGGTCTAGGTGTTAGTGTGGACATAACCAGGGAGCTGCTGTGTAGTCTGTTGTTCTGGCTGTTGCTTGATGACATGCAACACTTAGCTGGAGAAGGTGCAACTCAGATTTTGGTGGAGTTGGAAGTCCTGTGTTTCCAGAGGCTGTTCTTGCAAATCTCAGCAAGGTGAAAAGGAGATATGGCTGTAACCTGAGGAAGGATGCTTACTGCTTAAGTCATGATAAGGAGAAAGAAGACTTGCTAAGTCACAAGAGACAGCTTGCTGCTTGGATTCGGGAAGGAGGGTTATCTGTTGCTAATACATGGTAAATCCCAAATGGGAAGCAGATTCATGGTGAATTCTTTGGACAGTTGCACATAAAACCGTGATATGTGTCATTCAGATAATGCACAGCATTAGCGATTCAGGTTATGGTGGTAAAGTATTTTCTTTTAAACTCCAGATTTTGTGACCCAACACATCTTATGTGTGAGGGAGCCAACACTTCTTGTGGTGTGCCGCTTTCATGAGGGCGGGCTTAGCTTGTCTGGTTGAGGAACATTTTCTGGAATTACAAAAATCACTGGGATTCCAATGAGAGGGATCCCCATCAAGTGCTGTCCCTGTCGTTAGCTACAGTAGGTTGGGTTTATCTACTCTAAGACAGGCTTAAAGTGAGTAAAGATGACATTTTTTTTTCCTTGGTTAAATTACAGTTTTCATGATCACAAGTGAGAAAATGATTTAGTGGAAAGCTACTCTAAGAGGAGTGGATCAGCATAGTATAGCTGCTGCTGTCTCTGCAGGAGGCTCCTTGGGAGGGGATTGATTTTGCACATCTGTTGTACCAGAATGTCTTTACAACAAGGTGCTCATGAAACTTACAGCAACTTTGATCTTGGAAATAAGTTCCTTGGGTATTTTCCCATTTGTTGGGTCTGAAAAGACTGAGGTGTTGCGTATTAGCCATGATACTTACTCACTTGTGGAGTAAGTAGGGTGTCAGAAAGTTTCGTGTTTTGTTATTCCCTTGTCTTTTAGATGTGTTACAGATTTTGTTGCTGTACTCTATAGTCAAACCAGATTTGTGTTCAAAATGAGTGTGAGTAAATGGGAAAATGTCCCAACATTGAGAAGAGAAATTATGATTGCTGAAAATGAACTGCTCTATGGGAGCTCAGGTGTTTCAAGTCTGCTGTTTAGTCCACTCATCTGTTGTTTCTCTTCAGTTGCTGGTATTGCTTTGCAGCTGGAGGCAGCTTCTTACCTCTAAATCTGCCTGAATGAAATATTTATAGTATTGCAGGACATTGCTTATTTCTAAACTCTTACACCATTACAGGTGCATAGTTTCTGTGTATTTTCACTGTGAATAACACTAGTGAAATCCAAACTACTCTTCTTGCTCTTGGCAGATCTCCCTTTGTCAGGTACCTTAATATTAAATGCTTATACAGTCTCAAGCAGAATGCTGCGAAATGTAATGCTTCTGTGGGATATGTTTGGATACTGTGGCATTCTAGGTGAAATCTGTGTTAAATGAGTTATTTGCCTGTGATCTTTGTGCCTTTTGGTTAGTTGGGTGTTTTTTATTTTTGGTTTGTTTTTTTTGGGGGGTGTGTGATAAATGGCAGTGTAGTTGTAACTCAAAATGTTGGTTTTGAGCTTATTAAACCTTCTGTAAGGATTTTCTGCAGAAAGTATGCTTGCTTAATTTTATCCTGAATATCACAGCCCCTTCACTCACCGACAGCAAGTTTTTAGCCCTCTTTGTGAGGAAAACCAACACTGTGATCCTGCAATTGCTTGGGTACTGCTGAGTGGGCTCCATGTGGCTGTTGTATTGGGCTGGTGTATGTCAGCCCACGATCAAGTCAGTTAGCTTAATCTAACTCACTCATACTGTATAAGGCAGAGGGTTTGCTGCTGCTTCACAAGGGCTAATCTGCCTTTGATTTTTGGAGGGACCAGCCTGCTTTCCATGAGCTGGCAAGCCTTTCTTTATGGGGTCTTGAGGGGCATGTTCCAAATTCACTAAAAAGTGCTTCTAATCCCATAGACTTCAAATTATCCTTAAAACTACCAAGTTATATGCAAAGTTTGCCATAAAAGGTTATAGTAGGGTATCAAACTCAGTATTATTTTCAAATGGTCAATATCCAATACATTTTGTTACATGTCCTGTACAGTTCCTTACCTCCAAAATTACTCATACACATTTGCTATTGCATTATGCAAATGAAATATTTTGAAGTAAATTATATAAGATGGGGTAAAGCTTTAACAGCACATAATAAAATTATGTCCATATTCTTTCAGCGCAGTGTGTTATGACAGTTTAACAGAGTTGAAGTGCCTTGGTAATGTGCTTTTTCTTTCTTTCTTCATGATTGCAAGCTAGAAGTCAATACCAGATATTTAAAGTACCTGTTTCTACCACAGGATTTCCAAAAATGAAAATTGTGTGGTGATACGAAGCAGATTTAAAATAATAAGATGATTCTGTAGCAGTAAGAACTTATTACTTTCCCTTTTATTTCCACTTTTAATTTCTGGGACTTGTAATGGCATAGGACATAATTTTGGATGCGAAGTTGAGGCTCTGAAACATGCTTAGTCAAAATGCTTGTGAGTACATGTTTTGTGTGTCACTATAGATGTATTTATGAGAATTTAATTCTGTTATTTGCAGAAGTGCTGGTGGCATCAATCTGAGAATGTAATTTAACTCTTCTGTGTGGTTTATGAGACAGTATCCCTGTAACACCAAATATACATGGCTGTCTTCTAAGACAACAAATGCTGGCAGAATTTTAACTTGTTAACAGGCTATAGAAAATAGCTTTTATTTGGGATAAGTTATCCTCTAAATGAGTACTAAAATAGAGCTCCATCTTCACGGGGCTTTAAGTGATATTCAGCCATAGTTTCAAGAACTATGACCGCCTTCTAAAAGAGGCGGTAACTCATTTGTGCTGGGAGGGTGCCCACAGCACTCATCAAAGCATGTGATAACTGCTTATTTGCAGCTAAAAGATCTCACTGAGAATTCTTTGGCTTTGCTGTGTTCGTGTGGTTTTCCTCTTGCCTTGTTAATATCAAAGACAGTTTAATAGGTTTAATGAACATTACCTTAACTGGGTAACAGTATGCTTTGCTTATTATTAGCTTTCTTCTTGGCGACCCCAAAGCACAAAACCTTTCTAATTTTTTGGTTCTTTTTTTTCTCTCAAAACTTTGAGGACAGACAAAACAATAGGCAAAGTCCTAAATTTTTATTTTGTATCTGCTAGGGTTTATTTTTGATGTTCAGAACTGTAATAAAGGCATAATAGCCCTGCTGTGTGATTCTTACTTGTAGTTTTATATTTCTACAGTTCTTTAAGTATCCCTTATTGCATATTGAGGGGATCATTTGTTAGCAAAGATAGAATGATAGTTGCCTAAAACTGTGGCATGATAATAATCTAGAAAGAGCTAGATTACGTAAATTGTTTCTATTTCTTGCTCATTAAGAATTGTATTCAGTTTAACTTTCAAAAGAACAGAAACAATGAAGTAATAAAAATTATCTGTTTCTGTCAAAACCTTAATGTGATTTAAAAAGAATCATCGTGTGGATTCATAATGTTTACATTAAAGCATGTAAAACATAAATATTTTGTGGAAAAGTATGCTTTTTTTTCTTTAATGCTTAACAATTTGTCAACATTACATCAAAAAAAACCAAAAACGGTAAGCCTGTAGGATTCTAAGATGAGTGCTTTCCTAGTGTGTTGTAACTGAACTTTAAATGTTGATTGTCTTAGTGTTACGTCTGTAAAATGATGGTTTGGGCTCATCTGTGTAAAGAAACTAATGTATCATAAGAGACATCATCCCTTATTAGACATCACTGAATTCACAGGAGAGCATTCCTGGGACACTGAATATATCTGATACAGACTGAATATAATTTTGAGCAGAGATCTGGAAATAAAGATTTGGAACTTATTTCTATTAGCATTCTGTATTTTTTTTTTTATGTGGTTGTCATTAATAGAATATTTTTAATAAAAGCAGCTGGCCTTTTATGCTACAAGACTTAGGAAGAAAATGTCTTTCCAAAGCTGCCTTAAGTGTGTCTAAATATCCCTTTAATAAACATGGCAAACTTTCATTTGGAAAACTGAATAACTGAACTATTGCACAATGTAATAACAAATATTCTAAAGTAGTTAAGGAAGTTGTGTTAATCAGATTCCTTAAGTAGCTAACCATGTCTAACCCTGTAATTTTGCACAGAGCGAAGGTGCCTCCTGCTCTGCAGTTAACTGGTTTATTAACAGGAGTGTTGATTGGCTGCAGCTATATCCCACGTTAATCCTAAACCAGTGTGCTCAAACCAGGGTGGAAGGATGACAGTACTTTGTCCTTTCCGGCCAGCTGCTCCAAAGGAACCTGAAAGAAATAGAGATTCAGTTGCTGTGGGCCCAATTTGCTGGACCCAAGCAAAAAGTCTTTTTGATACTGAAGAACTTAGTGGACAGATGTTATTTTGCAGATCCAGCTGTGCTACTTCTAGAGGCTGCTAGCCCAAACCCTTGATCGCTTCCCTTGGCTTCAAGTATGAGTGTAACAACTTTCTAATACATTTCCTAGGAGGACCACAATAACTAAAATATGCTGAGTTGTTCAGTCTTTGCTAACTTTAGCTGCCTTGGGGTAGGGAGCTCTAAAAAGAGCAGCTGTGGCTGGTATGAGTAGCTGACGGGGGACAACACAGCTGTAGGCAAAATGCCTCCATCCACATCCTTACTGCCTTTGCGGCTGCAATTATAGATGTGACGATATGGCCTTGTCTGCGTTCCTGAGTAATGCCAGCTCAGCATCAGGTGGCTGTTGCCCACATCTGCAGACAGTGCCGACCTTGAAGATCTCATCAGAGCTAAGCTGTGTGTGCTGCTCTTGCTGTGGACGGAGCAAAAGCAAGGCAGGACTTACATCATCCCAGTGAGCTGAGGTTTGTGCTGCTGCTCATAACAAGACCACGCTGTCCAGGTAGCTTGCTTTGTCCTCTCATCTGCTGCTGGCCACATTCAGAATCTACATGGTGGCTTCTTATCCAGCAGTTGCTGAACCCAGACAAGGCCTAGAGGAAAACACTGTTTTTGCCTGCTGAAAATACTGAAGATATGGTTATTCATGGATTGTTGTTTGTACTGGAAGGTGTGAAGAGCAGTACTAGCAGGTCTAGAGGCAGCTGCAGGGTGATGTCAGTCACAGCTGATGTAATTGACATTCTCACATTTTTCAATAAGAAGAGATGAAATGGGCATAAAAATAAATTACCTGTTAAGCACTGTGATCCATGCCATGGCTCATAGGATACAATTAGTTTGTACACTGAGGATGACCTAAGTCTCATACTGCACTTGTCTTGTGAATTGAGTCTGATTTACAGTAAGGCCATAGGAGCCACTGAGAATTAAACTAAAATGTTTTCAGTGTAATTTGCTCTGACCTTGAATTTTGTGATAGTTTTTGGATTATGTAAACAGTCAGGTTTCTTTAGACTCTTGAAACTTTACCTTCAAGAAATGACATCTAGTCTGTAATTCCCTTCAGCAGGACTCGAGCAAGGGACATATTTTCACCCATATTTGTGGTGTAAGTACAGGGTAAATGGTTTTAGTGTGTTTTGATGATCAGTACCAGGCTGTGACTAAGCTTATCATAGGACTAAGCATAACGTTCAACTCTGTTGCAGTCACCTTGTGTGTCTGACTGTGCCTTGATGTTACATCCAAAGAGTTTGTGTGTTTAGGTTGCGTCTTTACTTCAGCTGAGTTCTAGTTCTAGTTCTGCTTTGGTACAACATGTAAGAAAATAAATAAAATCTGTTCTTCACACAAGTAATGCAATGAAGTAATTGAAGACTTGTTATTTGCCATTGCCATGGCTATGGGAAGGAAATTGATGCTCATTTAAGTTCTGTAAGATAGGTAGAAGCTTTACTGAGGGAAGTGAGTGTGTCATGCCCAAGCCAGTGAGGGCTGACTTCTTCGGTGGCTTTTAGGCAGATAGATGCATGGCAGGATTTTCTTAAAAGCATTGAAGTATTTTGCATTTAAGTATGAGTTTGATGCTAAAAGGTGATTCCAAATATTCTTGTACGTGCCTAAGAGGCCTTTGAAATGCTGGTCTTTAATCACCACTTTGTAATTTGCTGTCTGACAGTCTTTTCTTGAAATGAGGCACCTTCTTGTGAAAAAAAAAAAGTACAAAAGCTTCAAAGATGTAGATTGACTTGCATCTAGTTCTTATTGTAAGGAATAAGTGGCTTTAAATTGGCTAATAGAGTTCACAGCTGAGTCACACAACTGAAAAGAATAAAACATGAAAGGAATAGTCTAGAATCAGTAGTGCTAACAACAGCAGACTGATTAAAAGTGTTTAGAAAGAATTTCTTTTAGAGGCAGCGGATCTTGTCGTATTTTCTCCCCAGTGCTAATTTGGGATATCTGTGGGCAATTAGTAGGTGCCTTTCCTTATTCTTAGATGGAAGCTTGCTATAGTGTCTGTTAAATCTCAGTTTAGAGTATGAACATCAATATGAAGATGATGGTATTGGGCATGGCAAGCACATAATTTCTTCATACTCCTAGAATGGGATCTTAGTGTGTAATACATTGTAAATAAGATAATCTTAGAAATTAATTGGTTTTGAATCTCCAAATAATAAAAATGCAATGTCAGGTATGCCTACAGCAGTGAAGGACTTGTCCTCTTAGCCTGGTGCTCCTGTCTTGCTTGTTGTCCATTTCATGGTAGCAATGGGTCATTGGTAGGCCTGGGGTTCGCTGCTGGTGTTGCTGCAGTGTAGCCCCGCCTGTTGTCCAGTGGTTCTCATGGGCTTTAACTGAATCCAGCAGCATCCAGTGAGACAGAGAAGTCACTGAGTGCTGCTTGTTGCTGCAGTGGAATAGGGAGCTATGGTCCTTGGATGTGTTCATTGTGTGGCATTTTTAATTGTTCTCTAAAAAGATTAATCTAGTTTTATTCTGCTCCTCTTGACTAAGGTGTTCAAGAAAAGATGGTTTAGATAGCTTGTGTAGTGTTTGTGGACAGGCATCCCTGTATCATTTTTAGCAACATTCAGATAGGCAGTCAAGGCGTATTAGGCCTCCTGGTTATCCAACAGTAATGCTGGTAGGAATTGGAGGACATTCCCCAGTTTATTATTTCCTGATGAAAAAACTACAAAAGTTTTTGAAGTAGAGGAGTCTTGGGTTTGCTAACCCATGGAGATGGAGTTTTGAATGACTGAAGCTGTCATCTGTACCCTCTAGGCTACTGACTTGGTCACTGGTACAGCTTGTGAAGCAGGCAGTGCTGCTGCTGCTGGACTCCCCTGCCTTGCGAAGCTGGTGAGGCTGCAGCTGGAGGGTAGAGCTCCTGCCACTGACAGATCCTGTGCTGATCTGACAGATCCCTTCCTGTTTGCTTAGACGGTTGCCAGTTAGATCATTTTGTAGGCCTGCAGGTGAGCCAGTCTGCAGTATGATCTGCTGAAAACAGTGAAAAATTACTTTTCTGGTATTGTGAAAAAAGATTACTCACTTCATGGTAGCCTTGCTTCCTTTGCTGAGCAGGCTAAGCAGCATGAAGAACTAGTGCAATTCAAGTTCAAAGCTATACTTACAGATTTAATTGAGTATGTGTAATTGTCAGCGCATTAGCTAAGGATAAGGGTCTTAATTCAAAACTGTGTTGAAGTTACTCAGAAAAGGCTTTAAACAACAACAGCAGCAAAAGATTGAGCCATCTGATGCCTTTATCTGTAATCATGCGATTATGCATATGTATCATGGTACCAACTATAAAACATAGGCCAAAAAAATACTGGTTTGCTATGGCTGTACGTTTATTACAGCAGCTAGTGCTAATGTACCATGGTTTTCTGCATCAAAGCTGCTATAGCCCGTCTGTTTTCAGTGAAATCTACAAGGCCACACAATAATTTAATTGGCAACTATATAAGCAAATGTGGGAAGACTCCTCTGCAGATAAACAGCAACGCTCACTCCTACAGTGAGTCGGGGAATCTGAGAAGGGATCTGTCAGATCAGATACTTTTGATAAGATCAGAGGAATTAATTATTTTGATCTTGTTAGATACTCCTGACTGGTGTAGAGTTAGCAGAATCTCAATGTCTTGAAGTAATGTGTTGTTATAGAGAAAAATGTATAATTGTATGTATCTTTGTTTGCATAAGATGTATATTTGTATAAAATGGTGTTTAGAATCTCTAGAATATTTAGTGTACTACAGAGGCAAAACTGTTGAGATCTTGAAGGAGATACCTCACTTTTTCTCCCCTCAAAATCTGCGGGGAATGTATGTTGCAGTTTTGGTGGATACGTTGTCTTGCAGTCTCTTTCTGAAACCTTGAAGCATTGTTCAAGTGGAATATGAAGGTTTTGTGTATTTTTTCCAGAATTTCCCAACATCTGCAGCGTGCTCCGAGGAGCAATTTCAGCTGCACTGCTGGCTATTTGGCAATCTCAGCGTGCTTGCTGTGCGTATTCAATCAGACTGTACAGCGCATGCCTGGAAACCCCACGTTTCCAGAAAACATTGGCCGGAGCTGTGTGTGCATGGTATGCTCCAATAGCCTGAAGTGCTGGACTTGCTGAACCCATAGTACTTTGTGCATAAACACAAATTCTGGTTAGGACTGTTACAACTCTGCCAAAAATCCCAGCTCTTTCTTTGAACAAAGTTTTCCAAGGCCTTCAGTTTTTCCTAAGACTTAGTTGCTACATCTGTGCTTTGGCCGTGAAAGTATAGTCTGAAAACTTTCCTGTTTTTTTCCCTAGCATACGAAGCATTCATCTGCCAAACTCTCTTCATGAGGCTTTCAAATGCCAAGCATTTGTGAACAGTCTTCCTAGATACGTGTGTGTTTATGTATGTGTACGTTATATACATATGTATATATATATTTGTAGACCCACTTGGGTATAAAATAAACTATTGTAATAAATACCCCATTCTTAATTGTCTGACTTGTTTGTTTGTTTTCAACAGGCAGAAATACTCAGTGTGCTCAGTCACAAAAACATCATACAGTTCTATGGAGCTGTCATTGAACCTCCAAATTATGGCATTGTTACAGGTAAGGATTTTTGTATGACCTTTGTCTTGATTCTGTAAAACTCCAATGTTGCAAGGTGTTAGCTTTACCCAGTTTCAGAGTTCTGCTAATTGTTCTGGTCTTCTTTGGATGTTAGAGCGCTTGGCACCCCCTGCCTCAATGTAAATGGAGTGCTGGAAGGTGGGAACCAGGCTGGGAGCATGGCTGGTGGCAGCACAGAGGCAGCTGGAGCACAAACTCAGCACTCCTTTAAATAGAAGCTTTCACTATGTTCTCTTACCCTGTTCTGTGAATTGCTTTTCCATTTTAACTGATGTGTGACAGAAGTAGAGGTTTTCATCATATGAGGTTCTGGCAAGTTATGTGAAAACGGAAGGCTTGAGAGCCTGCTCAGAGCAAAGCTGCACTGTGAATTCTGCCTGTGTCGAAAACAGGAGAATCTGCATTGGGAACTTCCCAGCCATGGAAAGAGCTTGAAATAGAGCCAAGGGTCTATTAGACACCATAAGAGAACTCTTTTTATTCACAGGAAACTAGGTTTCATACGCTCTGGTATTCCTAGAACTATGCAGAGGTTGAGTTTTGTGGTTAGTTTGTTGTTTTTTTTTTCCCATCACCACTTCAAGCTTCCTTCCCTTATCCTGGGAGTTGGTCCAGATATAAAATCACATTACAGGTAATGTAGTTCTCCTGTATGGGAGAAACTAGGTAAGAGAGTAGTAGAAAATAAACCCATCTGTTAAAGTAAATGTTTGGAGAGGTAAAAAAATGTGAAATTGTGGATTAGGAGACATGTTTTGGCGTGTCTGCAGCACTTTAAAGAGTTTGGTGAGAAGTGTAGCCTTCACATGTGGCGTAGTCTAATACCAGTTTGAAACATTGCCATTCAGGTTTTTATTCCTTCTCAGGTGGTGGAGAGAACCTGTGAAAATTCAGTTATTTCTACCTGTCTCTCAGACATCCAATTATCACAGTAGATGGCAGTGTAATCTGGTGGGAGCACGTCTGAGGTACAGCACAGCACAGCGCTACTCAGAGCACAGGGAGCTTTACTTACAGGAGTATCATCCTGCTGGAGCTCAGTGTTGCAGCCAGTACTTCAGAGGTGAATGGGGGTGTGATCACAGTCTGCACCACTCAGAGGATGGCCTGGTGATAGCATATAGACAGAAACTTGAATACCTTCTTGAAGCAATAAAAGTAACAGAAAGCTAATAAGTAATGTAATTATACTTCATAACATAATTGTGAACAAGGAAGCAGTATAACAAAAGAGATCTGTAATCAACAACTTGGGGTGATGTCTGGATCAGACAGTGCTCAGTTTGATCTCACAAAAGGTCAGTGTTCGGAGGATATTTGACCTGCTTGCCAGGCACACAACAGACGGCAGCTGAAGTAGTTCATTGTGTCATTGGGAATGGGGACTCTTAACTATCTGTGAGAAGGAAATGTATTGTGTAGTCTGACCACTTTGTTATTCAGGGAGCTCTAATTCCACCTTGGCTAAAGAAAAAAAGCCTTTTCTGTCAAACTGCACTGGTTCTCCCTACAGCTTCCAAGGGCACTGGAGTCCCGTGGGGTGGAAGGGAAGCAAGGCTCCATTTCCCCACGCCATTTTCACATGAGAGAATGGCTGCTGAGAATAAATGTTAATTGCACTTGAAATCTCTTTTAGAGGGATTTTCACTCCGTAATCTTCTGGATGTCCTTCAGTGTTGCAGACCTAATCCTGTGTTAGTCAAAGATCCTTTTCTTATGAGGGAATATCCCAAACAAGAAGAAATCCCAAGAAACTGATGTTTCTTCCGAGTGATGCAGATGAGGGCACGCAGCCAAGTACTGGCATGTACTGAGCATTAGCTGCACGTAACGTCTTATGTGGGATTGTCAAAGTGTTCTCTGAGAAAGGCTACATCTGCAGTCAAAACATGTTTCCCTGATGGGACATATGTCAGTGTTATAACTGATCATCCTGCCCGGTGAGCTGCTAACATGGATCACATCATTCAAGATGTCACTGCTGTCTCTGTCAACAGCAATCTTGATGTCTTTCAGATCTGTTTTATGACCACAGCTGCCTCCTCCCCAAAGGTTCTTGGAGCCTGTGCCCCCTGTCTGCACTGAATCATATGGTGTATCCTACAGCCCATCACAGGGTGGGTCCAGTCAGGCATTTAGAGCTTTTATTTCTAAAACAAATACTTCTTTTCTGTTATTGACAGAAAGTTATCCCTGCAATATGATTTCCAAATCATAAGCTCCTGTTAAAAACCTGAAGCACAGTAAATATGTAGAAGAAATACTAAAAAATTGAAGCTTGCTTGCCTCCGTTCACACAGTGGCAAAGTGCCTGGGGAGGTGAATTGTCCCTGACCCTGGTGGATCAACTTATGCATTGTAAAGGCATGCAAAGCGTGCAGCCAACCTATTCCTGAAGAATCCATTTATAAGACAGATGATGACATCATGGGTAAAAAAAGCTGATGTTTTAATTGCGGAAATGTGCAGGTCAGCAGCTTACTCCTCTTTCGGTGACATCAGAAGTGATGCTTCTGTCTCCTGCAGAGGCTCCCTTCAGCAGGAAGTCCTGCAGTAATGATCCAAACCTAACTTGCCACTAGAGTGTTTACTTCCAAGGGACTTTCTGTTTTCTTCCTCTTTCCTTTTATTTAGTGCTGGAATCTTCTCAATGGCCTGCCATGTTCTAGGCTGCAAATTCAGTCTCGTCCCAGAGTTTCCTTCCCCACACAGCTGTTTCCCAAGGGTTTTGATTTTCTTGATGAGGAGCAATGTTTGGCTTTTATGCATTTAGCTCATTATATATCATTCCAAATGATTTAATATCATGATTGGTATTATTATTAACAACAACTTGGATATATTTTATGTAGTCTTAGAGGGAATTATTTTGTGGCCTCTTTGAAATGGCTGAAATTAAGCACTGCAATTGTGTAACAGCTGGTTTGCCACCTTGGGTATGAAGACTTTGTGAGTGTTGTAAGAAGGTTCTAAATTCTGCTGAAGAAACACACTGAATAGCCTTGGGAGAGAGGGACAAAAAGCTTGATGTTGCTCCTTGTATCCCTTTGGTCTTTGTGCTACTTGGGTCATGGGGCAGCGCATGTCTGCTCTGTCTTGGCAGCCAGATACAACAAGATGTATCAGCTGCTTCAACTCGTGAATCTCCTGTTGTGTTTTTGGTGAAATGTGAATGAATACTAAATAAGCATAAAGCTTTAATAAATACTAAGAAGAGGAGATACAGCCTTTAAACTGATGAACATGACCTGCAGTACATGGCATTCTGGCCTGCTTACCTCAGGGTTAGACCTCTAGTTTCATCCTTCTATATTTTCATGAACAAAAGATCAGCTATTCTGTTCTTCCATGGGGAAATAGAATTTTAATTTCGCCTTCTACTTGCAAACCTTTTCTTCCTAACAGAACATCATACATTTAACACCTGGTTTTATAAATAACGATTATCCTTTGTTATGGAGCATCATTTATACGGTGCTTGCTATGCCAGCTCTCAGCCCCATGAGCTCTGACAGTTGGACTGAATGCCATCTGCCACACTTGCAAACACCAACAGCCCAAAAAAGCCCTTGTTTGTTCTCATATAATCCTGCTGTGTGCTTGTTGTAGGTGTAGTTGAGAGGAGTTGAGAAAAAGGTCTGTTGATCCTGAACAAGGAACATCCAGAACGTTTTACTGTGGAATTTGAACTGCTTTGCCTGAGCTTTCTAATGCCAGACCTTTCTAACGCCTTCTCATTTTAGTGCATCATACATATGATTGTATCTTTTGCTTTGTTGTTTCCCTTAGTAGTAGATTGTGTTGAGATAGATAATCAGAACAATCTACAACTCTCTTACTACACTACTAATAGTATTAGCTGCTGAACCTAAATTCTTTGTCATTAAGCCAGAGGTTGACTGCTTTCTGGAACTGGCACAGTTTTCAGTAGAACTTTCAGTTGAGGTGCAGTGTTTTAAAATGTCTCTTGAGATTGTTTGTTGTTGTTTTTTAACAGAGTATGCTTCTGCTGGCTCACTGTTTGATTACATTAATAGTAACAAAAGTGAAGAGATGGATATGGATCATATCATGACCTGGGCAACTGACATAGCTAAAGGTAAGCAAGAGGAGCAGTGCATAATTAGCCCACACAGCCAGCAAAGTGCACAGCTGGAGATGCTTTCCTTATGAAGTCAGGAAAGCCTTCCTGTACTTGCTCAAATTAACAAAAAAGTCAACCAACCATATGTAAAAAAAAAAAAAGAAACCCCAGTCACAGCGCCTTTTAATATGTTCCTTGGTTATTATCAATCCAGAATAATTTATGGAATGAAAATGGCTTCTGTGAGCCAGTTTTACTTCTGGTTTGCCCCTAAGTCCCTAGAGGATAATTTTGCTGATGTAGAGTAATTATGAGGGAAAGTGCGTAATTATCCTTATATTTGATTTGAATTGAGATGTTTAAGGAAGCTAAGGGCTTATTCTCAGCAAACATACTGAAATTCTCCATATAAAAATGCAAAACAAGTTGTTTTATCCATTGTGTTCTTTGTGACTACACAAGAATTAGTGTAGACTAATGAACAAACAGTAAATTAACATCTTGGGTTCCCTGTGTAGACACCACCTTACACTAAATAAGATATTAAAAAGCATAAACATTGCCCATGTAGATTCTCTGAATAATATATGAGCTTTGCTTAGTATTTTTATTCAAAGTAGATTATGGGAAGCTTTGCTTCTTCTGCAGCATGTCAACATGGCATACAGGTATGCCAGTTCATAATGAGTGCAATTAGTGGGAACCAGAAAATATGACTACTGACACATGATGGCCATGCACAGCCTGCCTAACAAGATTGTTCCCTTGTTTTGTGTAGGAATGCACTATTTACACATGGAAGCTCCAGTCAAAGTAATCCACAGGGATCTGAAGTCCAGGAATGGTAAAGTAGCAAAACACTGAAAACACTCTGCTTTTACTTGTTAATGTAGCATTTAAATCTGTACCTGAGCTTTGTGAACAACTAGAACTAATGCACTGGCTGTCATAAAGCTGCTCTTGTTGAAGCCGAGAAAGGCCTGTTGACTCCTCCAAATCCTGCACCTGTCTGAGCTTTATTATAGTCCCTGGAGTCCTTCAGAGCACTGTGGAGTGCTCTTTCAGGTAGTGTCCTGCTGATCATGATTGTACCCATCTTACCATCTGTCAGATGTTGCGTGGGCACTCCTCACTTCATTTTTCTATTTGGAAAGGATGAGTACCGGGAAAGGCTGGTAGACACCAGACAAAATAGACTGGATAAGGCCTATTATTTCTTATCTGAAAATCTTGTCTTTACTATGGCCTGTTTTGATGTTTGACAGATAGTCGCGCTTTTGAGTAATATGAGTGGAACTGCACTAGTTAGTTTGCACTTGGTGGTTGACAACCATTTATGAAATTTGCTTTAAATTGCCTTTTAATTGAAACTTTTCTGACCACTGGTAGTGGGATAGGAGGGAAACAGATTTTAGTCATGCACATGGGGAGATTATAGTCAAGAAAAGTCTAGATCTCACCACAGTTGTAAGTTTTCTCCTTTTATTAATGAATCTTTCAGAGAGTTTCTTGTTAAGCATAACTAAATTGAGGAGGATGGAGTTTATCTGTATTTCAGCAATAGTCATGTTGCTCACTTTGAACTCAGTAAGGTCTGAAAGGTTTTGCATTTGTTCAGAGGCTTGCAGGTATTCAGCAAACATTATCTAAAGCCATTTAAAGAAGCCAGGACAATCACGCATATGTGCATCTTCAAGCGCTGGCTCACTGTAGGATAATTTTTCTTGATAAAAACCAAAGCCTTTTGCTGTGAAAATGTTTTGTCTTTGTTTCTAATAGCATTCTTGTAACCTATTGTTTTTTCATTTTCAGTTGTTATAGCTGCCGATGGTGTATTAAAGGTATGAACACGTTAATTATTTGTGGAGAGATGCTGCTTGACTCAGTATTTTGATGCCTAGTAAATGACATTGAAACTCTAATATCTGTTTATTTTTTTGCCAGATCTGTGATTTTGGTGCCTCAAGGTTCCACTCCCATACAACACACATGTCGTTAGTGGGCACTTTTCCATGGATGGCCCCAGAAGTTATCCAAAGTCTCCCAGTGTCTGAAACATGTGACACATACTCTTATGGAGTGGTGAGTGCCTCTCATTTCCCTGTGTCTAGTAGTGGCTCTCTAGTGTGACAGAATTTATGTGATGTAAGAGCAACAATTCTAAAGAACAACAAAAAATACCACACTCTTTTAAAAGACTGAGCCATAATTTAAAATTACATTCTTGAAAGCGAAAGGAAGAACGGTGCCTTGCCCAGTAAGATCCTTATCTGATTAGATTAGCAGCATGCCAGTGTGGAAAGTGCATGCTTTACCTCAGGTATTCAGCATATGTCTGAAGGTTTGCAGGAGCCACTGAATAATCTGCATCATAAATCTACACCTGTCATTTTTTAGTGGAACAGAAAAGGGTTGTCTTGCGATAGGTGTGTAACAGGATGAAATTATTAGGATTCCACTTTCCATAAAATGGAGTGTTACTGAAAAGTAAACTGCTTCTCCATGCTTTATTGTTTAAAAAACCCTGCTATCATTAGTTGTGAGAATAGAGACTGCACCCCTTGTGTAGGTAGAGGCCTCATCTGAAAATCTAGAAAGACCAGCACTGATGTGCCATTTTTCTGAAGGGGGAACAATCAGTTATAGTTCGTCAAAATGTCAGGTTTGCAGGTACAGTAATGTCACTTATTTCACTCGTCCACAGTTAAATCCTCGTTTGGCTTTGCTCTGCAATACAAAATAGGCTAGAAACAGCCCTACTGTGAGCAGACCAATTGCATGCCTAGCCCCATAGCCTTTCTCTGACAGAGAATAGTAATGAATACTTTTTTTTGGGGGTGGGGAGGTGAAGGAAAGGATTGTAGTTGGGATTGTAGTTTCCATGCATATCTGAGTATTAACTGTTTGGGGGTTTGGATTCAGTGATGGGTGGCGGAATGAGGAAGGAGTTCTTTCAGTACCTGTCAAGCTTTGCCTCTTTAAGGGACGGGAGGAGATACATGTGGGCTGACGCTATGGTTTTAAGCTAGCACCTGTGGCTGTACATAGGTAAGCTGATGTCCCAGTGGAAGATGATTTAAACTTGTTGCCAAACGGTTGTTTATAGTGAAGAGAAAAGCAAAAAGAGAAATGATATGCCATTGCTTGCAAATGAAAGGTTTGCAAGGAGGGAGAAAAAGCCTGTATTGGCAGATTCAAAATGCTTGCTTGCTTAACTGAACTGGGTCACAAACAGTAAGAGAACATAAGCTAACAAATGTAAATGTTAATGTAAACTGTTACTGGAAGCACTCACATATTATCCACTGAAGGGCAACATTCCAGTTTCAAAACAAAGCAAAAACGTTAGAGGAGAAATTCCAAACATGGTCTTAGAGTTCAAACTGCTCACATAGTTATCTTGATTTGAACTGACTTTAAGTAATGTTCTAGAAGTGGGAGAAGGTAAGAAATTGTTTAATATCTTATCCTGTCAAGTATTAACAGAGCCTTGGGAACAGTATGTCACACATAGTTTATTTTTCCGTGTCCAGAAAGTAAGGATCCTTTGACAGCTCTGTGCTTGGAAGTAAAACTCAACTGCCCTCACATGAAAACAGCTCAGTATTACTAGAATATTTTAATGCTGTTATGTGTGTATAGTGCTACTTTAGTATGCCTAATAATATTTGACCCACATTTTTTAGTATATTGGTTTTGAACTAATGTATTCTACTGTGGGTAAAAACTTACGAATTCATAAGCAGTTAGGAATGAATTTGTCTTTTTATAACTCCAGTCTTGGAACACCATCGTTGAGGAGATACAGGGGTAGAAATGAAGAATGGCAGTAGCCCAAGTTCTCTGTTGATGAGACATAATGGGGTTATACCAGCAAGAAATTGTGCGAATATAACATTGAAAGTTGGAATCTCCCTATAATAAGTGTTAGACTGCCAGAGAATTAGCTAGAAAACAGAAAAATCTTAGAAACAGTATTTTTGTTTCTTCAAATTATTATCATCTAAGAAAACAAAGTTTAAAGAATCTCTTTTCAAAGTATAACACTTACCAGCAGCTTTTGTGCTAGAGAGACAAATCTGCTTTTCTTCAGTTAAAGTCCTGTTAACAAAGAACAGAATCCTTTCAAATGTAAACTAGTAAGATGCTAGGAATAGATACTCTGTTTGCAACATATGTTGCCTTTCCCGTGGTTGTCTTTAGTATCTTTTCTGCTGTCTTTTTTTCCTGACTGGCTTTTCTTTCTCCAAACCAGTCTGCGATGTTAAATATTCTGCTTAAGGTGTGCAAGGGCTTTTTTCCATGAAGCGTCCAAGTCCTTCTGCAGCCTCATAGGTCTGAATTGCTCCTCAGCTGAAATGAATTTTCCTCTTTCTGAACAGTTGCGCAGATGCTTATAGCTAACATTCGGATTAATTCGTCCTGCTCTTCATGAATAGTTAAACAGGTCCATATATTCTCGTTGAGATATATAGTAAATAATTTGTAATACTGCCATGAAATGTTAAAGCTAAATGTTCCAGATTTATTACAACACAAAGACACGTCTTACACTTTAGTTCAGCCATGCAGTGATTCTCTTTTTTAAACCATTTGCAAATCCATACTCTAAACAACAGACACCAAGTGTTCAAGTGATCAACCCAGAAATGGACTCACATGTCATTGTGTATGTTGCTCAAAAACGATTCCTTTTATATCTCTTCCAGATAGGAAAGTGTATGTGGAATGATAATGTTCGCTCTAAAAGCTGTCTTGAAATCATGAAGATATATGGTCAAAATACGCCTGCAAAATTGTCGTGCACTGCAAAACAAAACTGCAGTGTGTGTTTGTGTATCAGTATAAATGTGTTTAATTGTAGAAAGCTTATGTAATGCAGCTGAACTATTTTAACACTTAAAAGAACAAAAAGTAAAACCATTAATTGGCTATTGGTAGCATAGAGACTCCCTTTAAATGTAGCAGCTGTTATGCTCCTAGCAATAGCTCATACATTGCTTTAGCTATGAGAACATACGTTATTTATAGAGGGAATGTTGGCCAGCCCCAGGGGTTATCCCTTACTCTTTTTGAAAAGAATTATGGGATCTTTAACTTCCACTTGGATCGATGCAGAGAAGACTGACCTAATTTTGATGCCTAAGGGCAGTACCTCTTAAGAGTGCAACACTTTCTGCTCATGCTGTACTTCTGCTAATTTTGTGGCTCCTGACCCTCATCTGTGAACACTTTCCTACTGAGAAAATATTTCCTTTTCTCAGTGAAGATGTTCAGAGTGTTTCCTGAAGTTACTCATTTGGATGTTCCCTCTCTTATATCGTACTTTGAATCTTTATTGACTTTGCACTGGAGTGGGGGTGCGGTGGTTTTGTTGGTTTGGGTTTTTTTTTTCCTTTTGGTTATTGTCACATAGTTGAGAGGGTAAGAATTGAATTGCACAGCTGAGCTGAGAGAAGTGTGGGTATAAGCTTTTTCTGAAGACCATTTAATTCTTCTTCTCGGCTTCATGTATAGCATGAATATTCATACATTTGTCTCTCTGTTTCTCTGTGTGTAAAGAGAAGTCCAACATCTTCAGAGGCCACAGCTTACAAACCTGTACATTAAATGATCTTGCTTTGTTTTCCATCATTGTATCTAGCTTGGATGTTTCTCTGTGAGCACCTGCTGTCTGTCATCATAGGGATGTGATGTGATCAGGGAGGCAGGTGATCCTTACCATCTGAGATGGGAGGGGAAATATCAGTCTCAATTAAATTACACCAGAAACGGAAGATAGATTGATTTCCATGTGAAGTGAGCTGGGGAGCCAGCTCTAAAAATGAACAGAGTATATCTTGCAACAGAGAGGCTGGAGTAAGTCGGGTTGAAATGGTATTTCTGCTGCTGAATGACCCTGGGAATAGGAAAAGTCAAATGGGAATATAGAAGATACCCATTTGCTCCTTTTTTAAAAGTCTGATAATGCAATCATCCACCTTAGCTGATGATTCAGGGTAGCTAATTCATGAGATGGGGTTAAAGCTCCTATAAAACTGAATGTAAGAGACATGTTGGTGGTGGTACTTAGTTGCTGGCTGGGCTTAAACGACAGACAGAAAGGCTTTATCTGTACCATTGGCCCAAATACAAAGTTGGCATTGTTATTAGAATATTTTCTAAACCCATACAATTAAATACAAGGATTTCTGACATCCCATTTTTGTATCTTTTCTTCTACTATTGGTAAAAAATAATCCATTAAGAAAAACTCTTCATATTGTGTCAGATTGCTGTTTTTCTTTTGAACTATGTGTAGTCTTGAAGTGTTTTAAACTAGCACTCTTGGTTTAGGAAGGCAGTGATCTGTACAGGCCGTTAAAATAAACACTAAAGGTGTCATGATAAAGGAATTCAATGCAAATGTTCTGCACAAACTTGTGTGCATGAATGAAACAAGACAACCCTTAATATTTACAGTTTTCTGAAAGAGAGATAGCAGACCAGTAGAGTTTTCCAGCTCAGGGCTTTTGGAGACATTTAACTCGTATTTCATTATGTTTTTTGCTTGAAGATGTATTTAGATACTGCTCTGTCTGATGTTCAGACTTGAGTTTCTTCTCTGTGGTTTCATGGTACAGCCACACAGATGATGTGGTTCTTCAAGGCTGTTAAACTCTAAGTTAGATTTGGTCCAGAGGCTTTTATTTTAAACTGGCTGTTTTGTACACTCTTTTTTTGTCTGAAGTACATGGAACGGCCAAACTATTTCCTTCTCTTGCAGTTAAATTTCCTTCTCTACTGGTAGAGAGGTGATAATTGGCATTACAAATTGAGGTGCCTTTTTTCCTTCTAAAAGGAATGAACTGAGACAAACAGGGTAGTTGAATAGCTCTATGATAGCTTTCCCCATATTTGTCTTATTCTCAGGAGAACTGACCTTTTACTTATTTTGCCAAGATACCTTTACCTTTACTAATCAGTCTTTTGACTCAAACAGAATTAGTCTAATAGGTCTACTCATGTAGTACCCTGTTCATTTGATTAAATGCCCAACTCTGCGTTTTTTTCTGCTTGAGCTGCATCTGCCAATATTCTTGCATTTTCTTTCCTAGCTGGCCAGAATCCATTCAATATGATATAGCTGGAATAAGCCTGGTGCTAACCCAAATAGTGAGGATGTAGAGACTTGGATATAGAGTCTTGTATAAGAATCGTAATGCATTTGGTCAGATCCTACGTAAATAATGTCATAAATAATGTCTTTTCTGGTGTTATGCTTAGTATATGAGCAGAAGAAAAAGTCTGTATGTAGGTATTTGTAATGATAAGTATAGAAAGGTTCTGATTTAAAAAAAAATAAAGGGGGGGGGGAATAAAGAGACATATTCAAGTGAAGGTACAAAGTGGCTGTTAATTTGGTTGAACTCCTGTATGTAGTCCCAATGGCAGAAAAACAAGTTGGATTCGTTGACTTGAAGCCTTTTGGGTGATGCCAAACTCTTTTCTACAGAGTAGCTTAGATTCTTGGATACTGTGCTACCAAAATGCTAAAGGCACGTGAAATAGGAGAGCATTCCCTATTTAAGGGCAGCGTGTTTATAAGATATTGAGGAGAACCGAGTAATTTTCTATATGGTGAGGTTAACATAATTGCATACTTTGAGATAAGCAATTACAGTTTTGCTTGGAAAATTATATTTAATGTTTTCATATGCATACCATAGGAGCAGAATACCTTTTGGATCATATTCTGACTACTGAGAAACACTAGTTGCAATCATATAGAAATATTTTTAAATGCAAAATGACTACAAAGCAAAGATGTGTCTATTGGGACTTAGAAGGAGAGGAGGAATTCATTGTCTTCCCAAGTTTCAACAGCCATATGTGAACTTAATAGTGTGCAAAGAAAGTAAAAAGCATTTTCCATGGCTCTCACAAAATTGCAGGCATTACACTCCACACAACCCAGTTTTTCATCTCATTTTTTCTGTGGAGGAAAAAGCGGAAACATTCAAATTAATTTAGTGAGAGGATCTTGCACACAAACACTGGCCCAAGTTCCTGCAAATGGAAACTGGTTGCCTGATAATTGGATACAGAATAGTGCTGTATCAAGGTTTAATAATGTATTTAAAATACAAAGTACAGAAATAAAAATTCTTTTCTTTTTTTCTGTTCCAGGTTCTCTGGGAGATGCTAACAAGGGAGGTCCCCTTTAAAGGCTTGGAAGGATTACAAGTAGCTTGGCTTGTAGTGGAAAAAAACGAGGTAAGACTACGTTTCTACATTCAGGTACATAGATCAGAAAACAGTATTGGGGTTTTGCAAAAGACTTTTTCATCTTCTTCAAATTGAAAGTAAGTTCACGCGTATGGAAAGATTAGCAGTAGGAGCTAACACAAAGGGTCAAAGTGATGTTATTCCTCATGAATGGACCCTTTACATCTAATTGTTGCAGCTTCACGTCGTGATGCTGTAGATCAAAAATTGTACAAGTACTGTACTAGTTTCTCAGTCTCAATTGTAAAACCTAGGGGTTTGTTCTTAGTGATGAAAGAAGCCATTGCGTCCAAGGTAGGGGAACAGTTTAACTCCATCTCCTGCGTTTAGGACATCTTTTTACTGGCCGGGAGTTGATATATCTGTAAGAGACCTTCAGCTACTTCAACTTAACTCTCCCAGCAGGAGTCACTATAGTACAAGAAACTGCCGCTTAGATGAAAATTTCAAAAATAAAAGAAGAAAAAATAGTTTTAAAAAAAGAGAGAAATTACAGTTTTGCCACCTACGTTCAACACTACATTGAAGATGAGCTCCTCACTGGTATCAGCAAGGCTGTGGCATAGCTGCAAGCCTCCTCATGCAGAGTCTTTCCATTTCAAAAGCACTTCAGTGGTGTAAACACCGTTTGTACAGTGTCCCCAGCCTCGCTTTTCTTCTTCTCACAAATTGAGGCTTTCAGTTAGTTGGACATGTGAGCCTATATCTGAACACGTAGTCCCTTGATATCAAAGACAGTAACTACATTTAAAAAACATTTAAAGTTGTGACTGTACCACACACAGACAAGCATGGAAATCCTCCACAAAGATGAAACCTCCTCTATCTAGACACAGTGGAAGCTTGGGAAACATTACAATGGTGAGGCAGTGGCTGTACAATACAGATTCCTATTATTCTACATAAACTGTTTCTCAGAAATGTTTCAGAGTTAAACAGAAGAGTTAGGGTTCCTCCTCTTAGTTTAATATTTTTTATTGTTTTTTTTCACACCCCACCCCACCCCCCTGTTTTTTCTTCTATTGGAGGACTCGATTAATTCCAGTGACTGATACTGTGATGTACTGATTAGTTGGAAGGGCTATCCCAACAGCTGAGGACTATGAATGTGGTCTTCTACAGCATTTATCAGAGCAGGAGGCACAAAGAGGCACTTTCTCCTAGTTTAGGAAAAGGCTCATACCTCATTTTGAAGGAGAAACCATAAAGCCTTCCATCAACAGTATTTGTTTCCTATGCCTACCACGTGCAGTTTTATGTAAGTAGTGCAGAGTAGCATTGGGAGTGTTACAAAGAGGTGTAGTAATACTCTGAAAGATGTCAGAGGGTACAATACACATTTCTCTACAGTTTTCTGGATCAAGGAACTGTGTAAAATGCAATATGAACAAAATGTGGACATGACAACTATTTTGCTCAAGGCTGAAGAAACCTAAGGGGTAACATTTTCAGAGACAGCCCTTTGTCAGCCAGGTACCACTAGTCTCTTGCTACCATCTTCATTGGAAGGGTGCCAGGGAGCTTAGGGGGCATTAGCACTTACATAGTTGTTTGGTTTTTTCCTGGCCATGACTTAGGGAACACACCAAGCATAAGCCTTGTAAAAGTCAGCTTTTGCGATTTTCCTTCATAGTTTCTATGTCCCAGAGCAAGTGTGAGGGTCATGTTCTGCTCTCAGTTCAATCTGTTGACATAGGTGGTGTTGCATGGTTCCAGTTCGCAAAAGATTTCAATCACTGTTGAGCCAGTCCTTAATTTTTTGCACTGCAAACCTCTTGTTAAAATCAGTGTGGGACTGAGGCCAAACCGTAATTGCATAGAGTGAAAAATCCCCCTTTGCAAAGCCTCAGCCCAACAAATGAAGTGTATTTTAATTATTCTGCATGGGTCTTTTTTTGACTCTCTGCATAATTTCAAAGTATTATTTTTATTCTGGTAGAGTTTCTATATAATTATATATTTAATACAGAAAAGAAACATGAGAGTTCAGATTATGCTAGGCATGATCTCATAATAAATTACTACTGAGAAACGTCATCTTTATTATAAGATGACACTTTTGGAACCTGCTACCTCTATATTACATGACAGATAACATTCTGCGCAAGTGAGACACACATAAATGGTGACTCCAACTGATTTTCCACCTCCTGTAACAGTGAGGGTTACAAACAAATACTGTAGCAAGACTACCCAGTGTATTTTTAGGCTAATGATTTAACCAGAGATCAAGCACCAGTACAATTTGTTTATGCATTGCACAAATTTCTGTGTATTTCTTGCACATAAAGCTTTGCACCTTAAGGTATTAGATTATTGTAATAATCATACTCCTGCAGTGTCCTGGCTCTGTATCTCATGTTTTTGTGGTTCAAATGCTTATGGAGCAGAATTTGTTAACTCTTACTTTGGCTGCTGTGGCTTGTGAGGCTTTGCAGGTCAAGTTGCAATAGTATAATGGTACAGTTTGCCACAACTTGCCCTGCATTGCTTCTGAAATGGCAGCAGTACGACAGATCAAGGGGTCTTCCTGGCAGGCTTGTCTGAACACAAGTGTAATACCTGGTTCTCACCTGTTACAGGACAAGAAGCCTTTTTTCCAGCTTGACCCCTCTTATATTTGGCCTCGCTTTCACTGAGGAACTGTTTCTCATCAATGTAATTTTTTAATTTAGTATGAACATCTGAAGTCATTTAACTGCCTTAGTGAGAGCAGAGGCATCTCCTTATATGTGTAGTGCTGTTGGGATGCACATTTAAATCAACTGGAAAGGCTTCAGTATCCGTATGTGTGTGTATGGGAAGGGATTTGCTTTTAGGCTTTCCAGTCTGGAGGCAGAGTCTTTAAACTAAAAGTCCTCTAAGAACAGCTGAGTGAATCTTTTCACGGTTTAAAACTTGCAGCAAAGCAAACCAAACAAACTTCAAACTAATTCTCTGTAGTCAGTGGTTCTGGCTATAACCAGCAACTCCTTGTCTTCAGTCATTATGAAGTATTTATATGAGTTCACTGTGCTCTCTGAGTGCTTTCTGAGATCTGCATGTCCTCATTAATCCTTCTGACCACAGGCTTATGAAGTCTCTTGTGTCATGTAGAGCTTTACTTAACTCTTCGTAACTCCCTTATTTTAATATATATTTCAGCCATTTGTTATATCAGAAGTGATTATAGTATTGTACGGCTGGATCATCTGTGGGGGAGAAAGGAGTTAATGCAGGCTATGCATTATACCTATCTTGACAGGCATCTTGGAATAGCCTGCAGTGACCTGCACAAACTATTATGTTTTAGTATTAAAAGCTGTTTGACTCGTTTTTACTTGTCTCCAAGCTTTCTTAAGGAACAACATTTGTGCATTTGTTCTATTCCTTCCTTATAGGTCAATTAATTGTGTATCTTGCTAGTGTTAGTAATCTGATTTTTTTAATATTTCAATCCTCAGTTTTTATATTGTGTTAAAAAAGAGTGTTTTACTACTTCTAATTCCATTGCTCTTACAGGAAATCTTTTAGTAGCAGCTTGAAGTGAAATGCTTCCAATAACTGGTACATTCTCTTTCCATTAGAGATTAACCATTCCAAGCAGTTGTCCCAGAAGTTTTGCAGAACTGATGCACCAATGTTGGGATGCTGATTCAAAGGTAATTTAATGTGTGTTTGATTTTTATACCACCACCACTCCCACCCCGCTCCTTGTTTTGGTGAGTGTGTTAGTGCTTCTTTGTGGGTCAGTGCTAACTGACCATTGATGCACACTGATAGACACATTTCTTCACAAAGATAGTTGAGAATGTCTTTTTTTTTTCTTAAATGGGCTTACATATTTATACCTAAATGTCTCTCTCTTTTAATCAAGAGTTAATTGTGCTACTATTAACTTACCTGACAACTAAAGACAATGATAGTAAACAGGTGAGATAGCAAGGATGTAATCATTTTGGAGCAAGAGAAAGATTGTTCTTTTCTATTTTCTTTCAGTAGTCTTTCTTGGATGTATGTGAGCATTACATATTTCAAGGTCCAATTTTGATGCCTTCGTTGTCTTGAAAACATGTAAAGTTAATCCATAAAATGTGGGTAGGAACAGCAGTCTAAATTAACATTAAACCTTTCCTAATCTTTTCTGTTTGAATGATATGCTTTATAATTATTATACTGTAATAATATAATGATAGAAGTACTGTAATGTACTGGTTAACTGTGCAAACACAGTAAAAATACAAGTTAAAGAGCCAAACCACTGTCACTATTAACCTGCCCTTGCAAGAATAAACTGAAAGGGAAATTAAAGAGAGTATTTAGTGAAAGCTTTTGTAGATTATGGGAGTTACCTTCTTTAAATGGACTCTGCTTCCATCCTGGTGTATATAAAAATGTCTGGAAATAGCCTGTGAGCATCCTAGCTGTATTAACAAGGATTAGCATCTATTTCCTTTGCCTATGAAGGTATTTGAGAGAGCGAAGGATAGTTAAGGAAAGAAAATTATGCTTTTTTTTCTCAAGTCAGGGCACCAGGAAGAACTTCATTCCTTTAAACTCAGGAGAAAGTTAGCTACTACTTCAGAGAGACCAAGACTTATCCCAAGACTGATTATAGCCCTTAGATGCTCTAGAGCTAGAACTTGTTATCACCAGAGAGTAGCCATAGAAGAATAACATGAGAAAGGAGATTTCCCCTCTTTGTCTCTTTCTTTTAAATGTCTTTGTTTTTAAGTGAGGTGTTGCTTTCCTACAGAATGGATATAGAAGGCTGAGATCCATTATCAACATGTGTTTTCTATGTGAACACCCATTTAAATGCCATTCTCTTATTATCTCTATCTTTAATCTCTCCTCAAAAGGGAGAGGAGAAAAATGCTTTGGGTCTTTGAATATACAAATAGGCTGTGTAAGTTCTAGGCCAGTAATTACTGAAAAGCACTTTCCAGTGGCAACTGCGTATCTTTAATAAGTACTCCCAAGCATCAGCATCACTAACAAATACCACAGAATAAGAATTATTTGAGCTTCTTTTCTGTAACTGCAGCACATACTAGATCAGCTCGCCCTCTGCCTTGCTCTGGCCACACATATACATGTCCAGAAGGCTGTTGCTATTTTTCAGGGAGAGGGAGGGATCTGCATTTTTTAGAAGAAGGATGCCCAAGCAGCAGGCTGAATTCTATCTGCCTGAATAATTCACCTGGGTGTGGGCTGGTTCCTCGGAGCACTGTTCCCAAAGGAGTCTCTGATGTGTGTAGAGAGTGAATCTCATGTTATATGGGTTTTCCTGGCAGTCTGCTCTTTGCTACTTTTTCATGCAGCTTCTCTTCTGTTAAGCAATTATAAATGCTTTATTCACATGACTGAAATAGAGTAATCTCTGGTCACAGTTTAGGCATGTGACTGACTTATTCTGTCACACGTTCGGAAAGGATTGCTACTTGCAGCTCTCAGAATGCCTTGATAAAGGCTGTGTGGCCAGCATGAGCCAAAAGATGGAGCACACTCCTCTAAAATACTGCTCTGTGCAATGTTTCCTTTTTGCCAGGATTAGCTTTAGAAAATCAGGTAGTTGATGCATGAATAAGTTACTGAAGGTCAAGCAGGGGTGAGCTTGAGGATCTCAGCTGCTCTAAAGCAATCGCTAAGGTACACACTTCTAGCCCACAGAAAGCATGAAGTATCTTTAGTGGATTACCCCTGAGAAAAGAGGGATGTGCATTTACTGTAGGGCTAAGGAATGCACTTTAAGAGCTGCTGCAGAGCAGCACTGCTTACACTGTAACTTCCTCATGGGAATTGACAGAGTTATTAACTTTGCTTTGAATTCTTAAGAATTTCTTCATATGTGGCAAAAAGTGTCCACAGTGCATTGCTCAGCATGGAATTTGTAATAGTAGTCTTTATACAGTTCAAACTCTGCTAGTTGAAAGAAACAGTACCCAGTCTGTTCAAAGTGTTCTACTAAAATGTTAATTACTAATTGTTTTAAGTCAGTAATTATGAAAGAACAATCTCTGTGGTAACTAAGTGTCTTAAATAACTACTTCCACATGTTAAAATCCCTACCAAACAAGCTGCTTTTGCTTGGGTACTAGATAATTGTGCAAACAGGGTCACTCATTACTGGTGCCTTTGTTTGCTGGGGATACTTGCTTTTGAAACACAGGTGAGTGGTTCTTTCTCATTTCATCCGTTCACTCAGTTTATCCCCACTTTAACATCAAAAATGTTTATAAATTACTGAATCTTTTAATGGAATTCGGAAACCTGGAAGCAAGGAGGCAGCAAGGAAGCAAAGGCATATGGAGTAAATATCCTGGTTTTGTGCAGTGGAAGGAAACAGCTGAAAACATTAGCCAGAATTATTTCTAGAGGGACATATATTTTAAAGATTTTTGTGTGAGGCATCACAGATATAAAGGGAAACAGTTTTCAAAGGCAACTTATGCCTCGATATTTTAAGCATCTCTCATAAGGACTGACTCGAGATGCCTTTCTAGAAAGTGCTAGGCACTCATCCACCAAAAATAAGACTTTTTTCAAAAAAAGCTGCTCAGCTTGGGCTTCCAGTTTCAGCAGTTGCTTCTTGCCAGTTTTAACCAAGCTGTCAGACCGCACTTAGCGTGCATGTATTAAATCTGAAATTATCCTTGCCTAGGGGCAAGAAACCAACAAAACCCACATGGCAGAGCAGGCTTGTGTCTTCCTGTCAGCTTTGCCTTCAGGGAAAGCTGGTACCTGTAAATCTGGCAGCTACAAAGCTGGCAGGGTGGCTGGTGGCTGTTCACAGAAATTGCACAGCCGGAGATGTTCAGGCTTTGTCAGTACAGCATGACTGCTTTGTTCCAGCTCAAGTTGCACAACTCAAGAGTTCCTTTGCCTGTAGTGTAGGACCCAGAGTGTTTGTGTTGCTGAGGAGTCTCCCAGGTCAGTTGGTGCTTTCACCTGTGCTTAGTAAAACCCTGGTTTCTGTCATTGTCTCCACTCCAGTTCAGTGTTGACTGTATCACTTAGGGTCGGCCCTGCCCTATCCTTTCCAGTACACCCACCAGAAAGAAGGAGCAAGCAAAACTCATGGAAGTGTTTTATAAGAGAATCCTAAATAAGCCATAAAGCATTGTGATTAATGCAGCATAGGGATGTTTGCCCTTAATCTCTTCCTGAAGGTAGAATTACTTTATTACAGGCACATTACACACCAGCCAGTCTGTTGGAGAGTACATAGCAGTAGCAGTATCCTGGTGTATTGGTGGGGAACCACTGTCTCTTGCCTGGCACCCTCCTCATCATCTGGGATGGTCTTGAAATCCCCTCAACAGTTTGCACCCACTGAGGTGGTTACAGGAGATGCAGCTGTAGCAACAAGAAGGGCTGTTGGAAGGTTCTCCTGCCCCTAAACTGCACCAGATTTTTCTGTTCTGGTTGGTGCCAGGGATGGATTTTGAGGTCTGTACCCCTAGCATGGCACAATCCCTGACCAGGGAGGTTGGTGCTCTTTCAGAACGTGTTTCTCAGCCGTAGCAGGTCTGGTGGCATCATGCGTATAGGGGGGAGACTGCTGCCTCCCTCAGCCCCCCCATAAATGCAGGTTTCCACATTGGGACTGTATCAACAAGTGCAAGGAATGTGCTGCTGAATAGGCACCTGCTGCTTGGCTCACCCAGGTTGCCAGTCCATGGACACTGGTCTGGGGGCCAAATTGTGTAAGCACATGATGGCTGGGGGAAGTGCTGTCTGTGTGAAGAAAATCTGCATAGCTTATCCAGCTGCCCGTTGCCTCAAGTCATGGAGATGGACCAAAAATGACAGACAAAGCCGCCAGTTACAGCCGAACAGTGCAGCATTACAGTATAAGAGAGCTTGTCTTTTTTTTTGTTATGCATTTGACACATTTTCATGCTGTTTGACATTTAAAATAAAGAAATTGTCTTTCTTTTATAATGTGGAAATCACTTGGATCTTCCAGGGAGAGACACCTCAGCATTGTTCCTAATTGTTTTTGTGCTTCCAAATTAAAATGCACGTTTTAATTGCGGCATCTGTAATTTTAGCAGAAATGGTATAATTACTGGCGGGATAGAGAGAGAATGTGCATCATCCCCTTATTATGTATCTACGTTTTGTTTCAACCTTTTGTCTCAACCTTGTCTGAGGTCTGTCAAACAGACTAACAGAGTCAGTGCTCTTTCAAGAGACACATTTAACTGGCTTTTTCAGTTTTCACTTATTATCCTATTTCATAGCTTCCCTTTGGGACTAAGGAGAAAGTAGAAAATACAGAGAAGTTTTAACCACTGTCCATGACCAGTGAGCACAGTGGGTGTTGGACGGAGAGCATCCATCAGTTAAGTCAGTGAGCCCAGGACAGAAGAGCACAGGCACCGCTGACGTGAGCTGAGCTGCCAAGCAAGACAGCCATGTCTGACCTCAGCCTTCACTTCTTGCCTGTCTGCTCCTGAAGTGGCCGAGTGAGATGTTTTCTGGAAAGTCTGTCATCATCTGCAAGAGGGGAACTGTGGCCAGAAACCCGTTTTTGATGGGCAGCTAAATACTTGTTCACACGTTAAAGAGTGTGGGTTACTACCTGTAAAAGGACATCTGTCTAATTACTAGTTGCTAATGGGTCCAGCCTTCTCTTTTTGGCAGTATTTTCCTTCTTAGCTTGAGGAAAACTTTAGAATCAGGAATCTTGGTGGTTATTTCTCCTATTAATGTTGTTTAATGCTCTTACTGAATACCAACAGGTTTAATGATAGATATGGGAGACTGAGCTAAGGCTTGAGTCCCACTAGTTTAAGTGACTCTTACCAAACGAACCTTTTCTTCAGTGGGAAGAACAAAAAGAAAGAAAGAAAGTTCACACCTTTAGGGTCCTCTTGCAGGATGTGGTGTTCAGAAAGCAGCATCCCAGTTTCTGTTACTACTAGTCTTTTAATTGAAAAATTCCTGCAAGTAATTTTGCACAGTAGTAGTGTATGAATACAAATGCTGTGGGTTTGTTTTTTGTCTTCAGAAAAGGCCATCATTCAAGCAGATCATTTCAATCCTGGAATCTATGTCAAATGACAGTAATCTTCCAGACCAGTGTAACTCATTCCTGCATAACAAGGCGGAGTGGAGGTAAGTTTCCTTCTTCCCGAGATGAAATGACGTGGTTTTCCTTTTAAATAGTGTGAGTCCATATTCTTTTCAGAAAGACATCAGACTCCGATGATGTATTGGTAGAAAATATCTGTGCTTGAGGTATTTTTAGAACGTAACTTACCTTGTTTTTCAGGAATGCTCAGAATGCTGTGAAACTTGTATTAGGAGCCAATACACTTAGCTGTACCCTGTATTTATTATTACACTGGTTTAGGTATCATGATATTTATGGTTTTGTGATTCACATCTTAAAGCCAATTACGTGTTTTCAGTGAGCAGCGTGAGGGCAAAACAGCTCAGGTATGTTTGATGCAAGTTTCATAGAAAGTGTGTAGGCATATGTTAAGAAAACCCAACAAAATAAAAATAAAGGGCATAAAAAGATACATTTTCTAGTCAAGCCTTAGTTCGTCTTCCTTTGTATGTGTTCTGCCATTTTGTGCATCCTCTCTTTTGCATTGACTTTGTGTCCACGCATTCAACATATGCCCAAGCCATGCTTGAGCATATGACTGCACCTACTGCTACAGTAATTTTTATTCATAAGTGATTATAAATGGAGAGCAGGTTTGAGAAAATGCTATTACGTGGCACTGTTTTACAGTAAAAGCTTCAGCCTGGTTTTGGTACGTGACAGAACTTTAGAATCCTGTCCCCAAAGCCTGTGTGTCAGTCAGGAAGCTCGCTGCTTCACATTGCATCCTTCTGTTTGGAAAAGAAAATTGACAGCAGCTCTGCATAGGCAGAAGATTTTTACCAGTGCTCAGTCTATATTAAGCAGCACTGGCCCTGCTCCAGATAAGCTGGGAGAAGAAATATAGGACGGTTCCCTGCCTGTACTCGGAGCAGGAATGGAAGAACCCCAGCGCAGGAGGGCAGGGAAGAGCCCGTGGAAGTGGGGCTCGTCTCAGAGCCAGCATCCCGCATTTCCTCCCCAGGCTTCCCTGGAAAAGCGAAACATGTAGTTTTAACCGGGCCAGTGGAAAAAGTGAGCGGCCCCCGGTCACATGGAGGGACTATAAATAGCCGGGGCCGGGGCCGCTCCTGCCTTGACTCAGCAGCACGCCGGCGGCAGCCTCGCGGTCTCGGGCCCCGGCGGCGGCAGCGGCGCGCCACCTGCTGGCCACCGCGCCCACCTGCGCTCCCCGCCGCCGGGCCGGGGCTGACCCCTGCTCGGCGCCGTTGCCCTGCGGACGGCGCTGCGAGGTTCCGCTGTGGTCAGTGCCTCCTCTTGCCGCTCCCGAGCTCTCAAGTGTTTACAAGGATATCAGTGTGGGTTATCAGTGTGGCCTCTTGCTCCCCAGGCCCGTATTCTAAGGCTTGGGATAAATGTCGGGTATTTAAAGTATAAAAACAGATTTCTTGGCCGCTGTTATTGATGCAGACGCTGGACGTCGTGTTGTGATTTTGGCAGCAGACAGAATACCAGGAGGATTGGAAGAAAAATATCCCCCAGTGAGGGGTTTCTCATACACCCCTATATAGTAAAAATATTTATTTAAAGAATGAGCAAAGTCGCGGAATCGTTTAGGTTGGAAAAGACCTTTAAAATCATCAAGTCCAGCCATTATTCCAGGACTGCCAAGTCCACAGCTAAACCAGGTCACTGAGGGCCTCATCTACATGGTTTCTGAACACTTTCAGGGACAGTGATTCCACCACTGCCCTGGGCAATGCCTGACTACCCTTTCAGTGAAGAAATTTTTCCAAATATCCAGTCTAAACCTTCTCTGGCACAGCTTGAGCCCATTTTCTCTTGTCCTATCGCTTGTTACTTTGGGAGTACTCAAACTGCTTTAGGAAAAGCAAATACCTTCTGAAATCTTGCCAGTACAGCAGAATAAAAGCTGTGCTAAGTGACATTTGGTAACATTAAACTTCTGTTTTACAAAATTCATCCATTTCTTAGAGAGTGACAAGGGTAGCCTGGGGATTTCTGGCATATTTCATTTTGATGTACCTGCATTGCTCAGATGAGGAATGGCTAACAAGGCGTTAACGAAAAGCCATGTAGAAACAAAAAGTTCTTTGGCACTATCAAGCCACTGAAAAACTTGTTACCATGCAGACTTGTGCTAAAGGTAAATTTGGCTTTTTGGTTTTGAAAGAATAAATAACATGCAGACAAGGAAATATGAGAGAGAAAATACAAATTCATGATGGGGCACGATTTGCCTGAAAGCAAAGATGGTTTCTGAATTAAGTCAAAATGAAAGCACAAAGTGCAGAAAGAGCATGGTCATGTGGGGGCTTGCTTACAAGCTGGGTGAAAGGCATGCTCTCTTACCTGAATTCTGGTATGGGCTGCCATCCCTGATGCGAAGGCCATGTCTGTATGCGGCACTCATGAAGCGTAAGGCAGATTAACAGAAAGTATGAAAAAAAACATGCAAGTTAAAGTGGGTGGAAGACTTCTATGCATAAAGTGATCCCAAGAGATTAACTAAGACAGACTAAGACCATTTCTGAGAACAGCTGCATAGAAGTTTAATGTGGTTTAACGTCTGCATTGAAAAGTCTTTGTTTTTACTTATTGCTTTATTTTTTACATATATTTTATCCCATCGTGATTTGCAAAGAGATAGTTAAACCAGCAATAGGGAAAGAATGAGATGTGTTACCAAGAAATAGGGAATTTTAATGAAGCCTGGCTATCGCCCTGGAGAAGGGTGAGCTTGGAAAAAGCAAAGGTTACACTTGTTCCCTTGAGGGACCTCCAAATTAATGATATAGATCCTGCACTTTCACAGGGACGCTGCACTTATCAAAGCATATCAAAGCTCAGATAAGCCAGGGTTACATTTTTTCCCCACTCTTAAAAAGAGGCAAGGTGAGGTTCATTTCTTATAGAGACTTGCAAAAAAGGCATCTCTAGTAGCGAGTTACCAGTCTTCAATGTCTCTGTCCGGCGTGAAAACTGAGAGTGGGCTGAATCCATGCAAGACAGACAGAGGTGATAAATGACACTTCGACCTATCTTCAGCGTGGTCTTATTTGCAACATTTACAGGTCTTCATATTTATATAAAGAATAAGTTTTAACTTGCCTGTTCTGTCATTTCCTTGAAATAATTCAGTGTCTTCCAAACTGTTCTACCCTTTATGTTTTTATTATTGAATCGAGTTGGGGTGCTGTCTGACAACTGAGTTGCACCGGTCTGCCTCATGTTTGAGTTCATATTCTGTGATTTTTTTTGGAGCTCTTTCTCAAGTCACTTTCATTACAGTAGGAAAAAAATTACTGTTGAAGTAATGATGTTCCAATTCAGTGAGAGATCATATTTGTCTGCATTTAGTCTTATATACTGACTGCATTTCTCCTTCCTTCCTCTTCCCCGCGAGCGGCTGTTCTAATGATTAAAATAGTCTATTAGCAATACTTTTATTAGTGTATCAGTAGCAATTCTGATTATTAGCCATATTAAAAACAATGACTGGCATTTGTTTATCTGTGACTGTTTATCATTATAGTTTCTAATAACACAGTATACGTTCTTCAATGTCACAGAATGAGATTATTCTAGAATAAGCCAGTTAGCTCAGACTGCAGAACTACAGAAGCAAACAAATCCGCATGCCCTACCATGTATAATGTTTCAAGCTGCCTCATTTATGAGGAAAGACTCATTAACTGGGCAATGTACAGTAGCTTTCTCTTTAATTACACAGTTTTATTATACAGTGGAATTGTTTTTCAAAATGCAACTGTTTTCACAGACTGACCTTTTATTATGAGAAGTTTGGGTCTAATGAAGAGAGGTAATTACAGCACAAAACTGACTTTTGACATACAGAAAGCTATTGTTACCAGCACTTTCCTAGTGCAGAATGTTATTTAAAAGAGAACTTAATTTACATATTAAAACAATTATAGAGTTGCATATAAGTAGCAGTGATGTTGAGAGACAAGCTAAGAAAAGCAGCACTTGTAACCATCTTCAGATTGCTGTAATTCCCACAGTAGATTGTGTAGTATATGTTGCGCCTGTCAGAAGGGGTTTATGCTAGCAAAATGAATGTTTGGAGAGGAGTCACTTTCTGACCTTCCGGCCAGTTTCTTCCTTTATTGTCTCCTTATTAAGATGCGTGACCACTTTCCACCCAGCACAGAGATCAGCCTTGACCTTTGCATGCCTAAATACGAGCGAGAATTTTGCTTGAAATCTGAAGCATAATAATTGTGAGGGGCATTTGTTCTGACCACCACATCGAACAGCTCACTCAGCAGGATTTAAGTGTGATAAATGCCCTTGCCCCAGGTGGCTGATTTTTGCAGTAGAATTAAGCATGGTGGTAAGAGTTTGCAGTAGAGTTTGCTAGTTATTCCAGCTCTGAATCCTTTTGCTGTACTTTGTAAGCATTACTGTCCGACAGAGGGGTCTCATTAAAATAAGGAATCTATAAGATTTGGAATATTTAAATTACTTCATTTACTTAAATAGGCTATTTGGATATGCATTTCCCACATTGAGAGCCTGAACTTCTTTAAGTTGATACTGGAGAAGAGCTTAATCATTCCATGCTAGGAACGAGGACAGGAGTTTTACAGGAAGAAATCATTCTCCCCACCACCACCTAAAGCCCTTTTATTTTCTTTTTAAAACATCAGAAGGAGCAGATTTTGTTTGCAGTGTGTTTACAAAGGGAAAACATTGTGAAAGTTTGAGCAGAAGATTTGGTATTGCAGTCTCGGTAGCTATCTGCGAGCTTTCTTCAGGATCTTTGCCCCTTAGAAGCTTGCTCACTCTTAGGTGGAAAACAAAACGCTGTGATTGACTGTTCCCACAGTATGAACAGGGAACAGTTGAAGTAATATTCAAGACACAGGTGGCAGGCAGTACATGGTCTCCCAAAGAGTCACAGAAATGGTTTGTTAAATGCAAATACAACTTCTGATACAAATCGGAGTTGTTTTGGGGTGAGTTTTTTTTTAGTTATCCCACACGCATGAATGTGTAGCTCAATTTAGTGGCAGAATTATTTTTTCTGTACACTGTAGTATACACCCATGCAGTTTTAGTGCAAAACTTGTTAAACCTTTTTCCAAGAGCAGTTCAGGTCATGTGTGTAAAAGAAATGCATACCCAAAGTCAACAGAAACTACAGGCAGTGTAACCAATAAGGACAGTATCTGAAGCTTAGAGAACTGCGTTGACTTCCTGCCTTTCTTATTTTTTGCACCTTTGTGTGTATGGTGAGAAGCAGAGAAAAGTAAACCAAGTCCTTTTATTAACTGTTCCTACTCAAGAAGCTTGTGTTTGTAACTCTTTGCAGGGTTGGGTCCTATCATGGTATGTATTCTTGCTCTTGTATCTTCACCTAGAGAAATGGGAATGTGGGTGTGAAAAAGACCCAGTGGTGCTTCTGTATATTTTAAGTCCAAATAATATTTACAGCCACGTTACAGACTCGGGCAAATGGGCTTCTTAGACTGCCCATATTGTGTTGCTAATGATGGTCCTGTTACCAGTTCTTAGTGCAGTTTCTTTGCGGTTAAGGTTGTGTTTCATGATGTTGAGGGAAAAGATGACATTCTAGTTTTTAAAGTGTTGTTATGCTGTGGCATTTTACTCTTTTAAATGATATTTTTCTTCAACTGAAGGTATTATGGTTATTCTCAAGTATAAACATTTCCAGTTGTTCTTAAAGCTCTGAAAGGCTTTGCATTTGGTAATTAAATGAACTGCTTGAGTTAGTCTTGTACTTTTCAGCCTTTCACATTTAATTAACATTCAAGTAGAAAATTATGAACAGTTTATATCTGCCAGGAAAAGACAAGACGTAACAAATTGTCTCCGTGCAGATGTGAAATTGAGGCAACCTTAGAGAGACTAAAGAAACTGGAGCGTGATCTGAGCTTTAAGGAGCAGGAACTAAAGGAACGGGAGCGGCGTTTGAGGATGTGGGAGCAGAAGTTAACCGAACAGTCCAATACTCCTGTAAGTAGACGATAATTCAACCTTTCATCTTACTTCAGAAAGTGTTTGGAGCTTTGTCTATGTGTATGTGCATCTGTGTGTGTCTACAGGCACACCAAAGGAATAGTGCCCCTGTTATCTTTAGTTGTTCCTTTGGGCCAGTTAAAGTCTATTTTATTACATCACTGCAAATAACTATACTGTTTTAAAAAAAATTGGCTAATCCATCTGATATCAGATATTGCTGATAGTTCATATGGTGCCATGGGCACTTAAGTAGTTTCCCATTGATTTAATAACAGTTCTCAGCTTTAAAAGTTGATTGCACTCAGTAAATTCATTTTTCAACTAGAAAGTTGTTGACTTTAATGAATGTAGGATTTGGTCTTAAATGTAAGAATCATTTTTTTTTCTCAAGAAGAAGGTTTGAGAGACCTATGTAAATTTTTTAAATTCTGTCCTTTTTCTTCAAGAAGAAGTTTTCATTCTGGGAAAGAGGGGGTCAAAATTTGAAGTGTTAATTTAGGGCTTTGTTCATAACTTGTACTGGCGAGTTAGTAGCTGTTAGGATTGCCACATTTCTAATAATAAATTGGAACAAACCCCTTTCTTGGATGATCTTGAATTTCTTTATGAAGTGTGATGCTCTTAAATACTGATTGGCAGAGGGAGGACCACAGGGTTGGTGCATGGCTAGACATGTTACAACAGAATTGTTGTTAAGAAAAATACCGCATTACTTACTTGTTTTTAAAGCACTAGCCAAAACAAGTACCAAATTGAGATTGCAGCAGCATATGATTTTTCCTATGCACAATTTTATCCTGCTTACAGCCTTGATTCCAGCCAGACCCATCTATATACAACTTGTTTTTAAGCCATAACTTATTGCTGTTGTTTGAATGAAGTTGCATTCGTGTTCCAGCTGTGAACATGCAGTAACGAAATCATGAAGAATGAATGTTTTCCTATGTGCAGATACTGTATGTTCTCAGTAGATATCTATATGCCTGCTTTAACACTTGCAAACTTCCAGTAACTGAGCTGTGGGCCATCATCTGTCCTGAGCACAGCATGAGACACAGCCTTAATGAGCAAATCTTTTCACGGGCAAGGCCCTAGGGTTTTTTATGCCTTACTTGCTTGTGACTTCTACTTTTCACTTAGAGCTGGCACTGCTGAAAGAATAAAGCACTGTGCTGCAGCCTGTTGTGCTAAGCATGAGCTATCTTTCTGCATAACATTAACCCAACTCTCCTATTGCATTTAAATGCAATTTCTTCTAATAGAGAAATACAGGTTTGTTTTTTTCCATAGGTCTTTATCGAACTGTTACATGGAACAGCTTTTAAAAAGCCCTTTTGTTGGAAAAAAATGGCATAGTAGCAAAAATTGGCTTGTTCAAGCAGGGTTGGGTTTTTTGTTTTTTTTCTTTTCATAGCAAATAAAGTTCTACAAGGCACTGGTTACAAACACAACTATGTTTTAAATTCATAGCTGTAAACCATTTAAAATATTGAGCATTCTGTTTGCAAGCTTGTAATCCTTGGAGTCAAGTGTCTTTCTCCATCCCTTGGTTCAGGGTATGTCTGCTCAGCACTATCCAACTGGAGGATTGCAAGAGGGAGGTGCGCTGCTTGATTTTAAGCTATGTTTGCTGTAAAAACAGTAGTAAAGATAGGGCAGCCAGAGCCAATAACACAGCTTAGGGTGCCCACTAGGCTTATACAGGTTCTTAGCCAACACTAGGCCTTGCTATGTCTTAGCTGGTACTGTCATCTTAATTTTGCTCTGCAGTAAAGACCAGAGGCCAGTAAATACTATTAAAGTGGTGTTCAGGAGGAGAAACTTGAACTAGGTGAAAGGAGAACAGGGAAGCTGTCTCTGGCACTTGATTCTCCAGTGTTCTCTAGGGTTGGTAGAAGCTTCATCCTGTCATTCTGCATGGTAGGTGGCTGTAAGTGGAAGGCTGCTCCTACCCCATAGAATAAAGTATAGCTTTTTACACATGTTAACATGTGAGAAGTATGAGACTAGTCTTTATAAACACTTCCCTGAAAGCAGTATTTCTCCTTGCTCTTGTTTTGAACCCATTTCTTCTGTCTTATAAACCAGACACCTTTGAGTCTGATCTCTGCAGATTCCCTTTGTGCAGATCTCCAAGAGCATCTTGCACAAGGGAATCTGGAGCCTTTTGGAGGAGTAGAGTATATCCACAGCTGCAGTGAAATGGGAGACTTCTTTTGAAAGAGAACCTGACTTTCAGAAGATGATATTTAGAGGGAGAGAGTGAGCAAGGCATGAAATCCAGATATTTATCTGTGGTGACCTACACCTAGAGGTTGTCATTTAAGAGCAGTGGCTTATACAGAGATCAGGGGACCCAGCCATCTATAAAGTCTCTTCAAGATAGTTATCATGAACTGCAGTGTCACTGCAATACCAGGCAGGCCCTGTCACAGAGAGCTCCTAAGTTCTCCAGATAACGAGGTGGCAAAATATGGAGGAAGTAAGGTGATTGTAACTCACAAAATGAGCCACAGTTATGGCTCTTTCACAGCTTACCCACTGCCAGGCATTGCACAAACACTGACCCAGAAATGTGTTTTAGCAGCAGGCTGTTTTGCAGCTTTGTTTATCATCAGGCGATTCTCTTCTGTGGATATAAAGTGGCTAAAACTCTAAAGCCATGGAGGAGCTATCTGGCACTGAATCGTATGTGCTGGGCATCTCATTTCTGTGGCTACGTCTTGCTTTTAAAGTACTCCTTCTCTTTATCAGGAGGAGCTTTTGGTTTCCTTGATCCAGGTGTAAGCCTTGATCTGGTGGTGGTGTAATTGTTTCTCCTGTACAGAAGCTTAGCCATAGGATGTACCCCCTCTCCCCAACTTCTTAATTTTATTTTTGTTTTTTAAACCATGATCACTAACTTCTGTTAAGCACAACACAAATAGAAAGCCTGTGTAAGCAGGGAAAATCCGAGAGGCACAAAAGACACATTTTTTCCCTTTTAATGATTGTCAATTTGTCAATGTAAGTGATTTTGCCAAGAAAGGGGCGCTCTTTGTTAGCCTGGCCATGAAGTCTTGTTACAGGCTAGGACATCACCATGGTGACCCCTGTAGACTGTTGTGATGAACTGCCATTTGCTCTTTTGTCAGTTTTCTGGTTAGGTTAACAAATACATGGAATGAATTTTGGACAGGTGATTTTGCAAACAGCTTTGGAAAGAAAGGCCAGTTCAGGTTTTCACACACAGCTCCTTTGCTGTTGGTTTAGTAGGTAGTTTAGGATAAAACTCCCAAGTTTTTACTCCTTGTGGACAACAGGCAAGCGTGTCACAGAGATTACTAGCCCAGGCACTCTGAAGAGGCATTAATCATTATTTAGCTGGAGAGGACACATTTCATTTGTTATTACAAACAGACTGGGTCAGGAAAATATTGTTATCTGTGAAAATTAAATCAGTAGAGATTTAACATAATGTACAACCATATGGTAGATGTCTATTGGTATCACTAAAATAAAATGAAAATGCAACCAAGCTGAAGAAGCTGATAAGCTGACCAAACAGCCCCTCTTCCGCTGCCTGCTCCTCCCTGGGACAGCTTCCAGAAGCAAGGTGCTGGTGTGGGCTGGAGGCCAGTTCCTGTATGTCCTTTGCATTGGTGAGAGGCTCGTTTCTGATTGCGGCTGTTGCAGGGTGACCCTTTCCTCTCCTTTTGAGCATACGCTCAAAACCAGTCTTTGCACAAATAATACTGCTGCTGTTACTTCTGATATTTAGAGGGCTACTACTTCTGCACCAAACTTTCGGAGCTTGTTTGGGTTTTCTGATCTTAACGTGATTTATTCTTCAATCCTGAAAGGTTCAATTAAGCAACTCACTGACTTCTGTTGTACCCACATTGCCTTGGGAGCCAGTCCGCCTGGCTGGGAAATGCCACATTCTGTTTTTCACTGTGCAAAATGAAGGATTAAAGAGTTTGAACCTTCTTTTGTCAAGAAAGCTCTGCTACCTGTGGTTCTTGCCATGCGACTCAGTGATTTGCACTTTAGTTTAAGAGCAATGACCCCAAAATGAAGCTATCTGGTTTAATGAATTCTGACTTGATCTCCGTGTTTAGATTCACTAATTTTGTGCTTTCTGTTGATTGCCAACTAATCTGGTGGTGTCTTTTCCCTCCATTTGTAAATTGGTTCTAACTTTCACTTTTGATCTGTCCTTTCCTCCTTTAAATAGTTTTTCTTACCTCTTGCTGCAAGAATGTCTGAGGAGTCTTACTTTGAATCTAAAACAGAGGAGTCAAAGAGTGCAGAGATGTCATGTCAGATCACATCAACAAGTAACGGGGAGGTAGCTGGCATGAACCAAAGTCTGAAGGCCTTGATGATGACGGGCTTTGGGGATATCTTCTCTCTGAACAAAGCAGGATCTGTCCTGCATTCTGGAATGCAGATAAACATGCAAGCCAAAAAGAATTCTTCTAAAACCACCTCTATGAGAAAAGGAAAGAAAATCAACATGGCTTTGGGTTTCAGTGAATTCGACTGGTCAGATGACGATGATGATGATGATTATTTTGATGACACAGATGACAGCAGCGAATGAAATCAGTTATAGAATTAACCCTGAAATCAGTTTTAGCAAAGCAAAACAATAAAGTTTTAGAATGAGAATCCTGTCAGTTTGGTCTGTTTAAATCCTGTAAAAGTAAAGAAAAAATGTGAGACATTTTCCAGGCTGAGCATGTTTGTGTGTAGAAAGACATGTTGTTTTTGTTTAGATTGTGCTGACTTATTTCTGCTTTGATTAAATTTGGAACTAAACTTTCCAAATTAATTAAGATTATTATTATTTTAAGAACCATGATTATAATTCTTGATGCCTGATTACAGAAACTGTGGCTTGATAAACTTAAGATTTGAAAACATTGGGGGAAACTTCAATGCCTTTAATGCCATTAATGTACTTCAAATTTTTCTTTTGTGTTTTTTGTCATTTCCCTTACTCCTTTAATTGTCAATCATATGAATATACTTGTACTTCCAAATTTGCTATTCTCTCCCATCCATTCTTTCTCACTGTTGCAGTGAAGGGGTTTGCTGTGTTTCTAATTTCAAGAATTTTTTCAAGGCCACATTGTGGGAAGTCACAAATATATTTCTAGGAAGAGAGAAGCTTGGTTGCGGGGAAGAGAGGGGTTACTTAAATACACAGTCTAAAAACTGAATAGCAGCAGAATTCAGGTAGTCCCTATTAGTAGGTGATTTGTATAAATGTTCTTTTTTCTCCTCACTTGTATGTGTATATAATTCACTCTAGCAAAGAGAGCTGCAATCAGACCTCTGCATCTATTATCAGATATTGTGCTCTAGAAGGTAATTTTCAGTTATGTTGATGTAAATCCAGGAAGCCTCATTAACTTTGATGGACTTATTCTTGTACCTGAGAGTAAAAATCAGTGTCAGTAAATTTTGATTCTGTTGCATCTCCTAAAGAGTGCGCGCTACCCTTATGAAAAGACGAAGATGAGCCACAGTAACATTCCAGCTTGGGCCTTGCCACTGTGGCTTGTGTGACATTCTCGCATTTGGGGGCAGTAATGTGAGGGACATTTGCTAGGCTCTGTGTATCTGGTTTGTGCAGTTAAATCACTTTTAAAGTACTGCCACTGCGGTTATGACTTACTGTAAAGCTCGGTGTGTAACAATCTGCTGGCAATAATTGCCTGCCAGGCACTTAATGTTGAGAGCAGTGAGTATGCTTCTCCTGATGACTCCTTTAGTGGTAATGCAGAAGGTGGGAGGGAAAACCAGCGCAAACACAAATGCAGGTTAGAAAGGAAGTTGTTTTTGTAAAACATTTGCCCAAGGAAGAAGGGCAGCATTTCAAAAGAAAAACTAGTTCAGCTGTAGTGGGAATAAGACATCAAAATTCCATTCTCAATTACTGGAGGGGTTTCTTTTATGAAAACTTCAGGTTTTGAGTGGCTTCTTTAATTACAGGCTTGTGTGTTACATAGCTCTAACCTACATATTATGGTGAGTGTTTTTGTAGATAGCTTAGAGAAAAATGGATACATTAGATAACAGCAGGCCTGAAATCATTACATGTTCACTCAACAAAAGAGAAAGTTCTTTAAAGGAGTTTATCTAGAGTGACAAGTGGACATCTCTTTGGGTTGTGAGAGTTGATGTATCCTTAAGCATCAGCACTGGTCTGGTAACCTGCAAGGCAGTGAGTGCTGCGCTTTGAGCTAGCCTTCTTCACTCAGTTCACACGTGATTAGACCCTCCAAGATGCTTAATTTCTGTAGGATGTTATTCCATATTCCACGTTCTTCCTAACAGTGGCAGATCCATTGGCTTTAAGTTCACCCTCTTGTATGAGGAAGCTTTTCTCATGGCAGAATTGTAACGTAAATGATGCAAGAAGTTTACAGAGTATCCCAAGGAGAAACTTGTTCCTTTGGCACAGGTAGCAATGGCTTCTAATTTAATGGCTTAAGAGCCATTAAAACAACCTGATTTTAGGGAGAAAAAGGGACTAAGGGGCAAATAATGGAAATAAGATGGAAATAAGAGCAAATAAGCTTTTTTCCAGTGCAGTTTTGTACTGTTTTTGTAAGTCTGTGTCTGCTAACACCCACAGCAATGATACTATTTTTGTATATACCCAGCAAAATTTGATGGATTCGTGTAATCTAATAGGTGCACTTTAGATCTTAAGATGTGTGCCATTGTGCGTAAATTACCACTGTAGGGTTGTACAGCTTTAGCTGAAAATGAAATGTGGTTCATCACATTTAGTAAGCAAAAGAAAAAGCAACATAAAATCTGTCCCTAGTACTGATGTTTTGCATTTCCTTAGCATCTGACAATCTCAGAGCACTTCATGCACATTTATAGTTGCATGGGTTTGTAAATCCACTCCCTCAGTCTTTACCAAAGTAAAAAATAGTCCCTAAGTAGTATGACACAGGATTTCATAATTGCAAAATCACTGTCACAGTTGCAAGGTTTAAGTCTGTCTTCAAGGTTTTGTGCTTACCCAAGAGTGTAACTTATTTCAGCAAAATACCAGAATTTGGGAGCATGCTCACAGGAATTCCTGCCATCTACTTAGTTCCAGTATTTTTTATTGAAACAAAGACGGACTTTTTCCCCCCCTCTTTCCCCTTTCTTTCCCCATATAGCTTAATTTGCTTTGACAAATAATGTATTAAGGAAAAATTAGAACTCTTGTAAAACTTAACCTTTGTGTTCAAAGAAGCAAAGGCCTCTGAAAAGGTGATAACATGACAAACTCTTCTGATGCAGTTCCCTTGAAGACAGTGTTATAATTACTATATTGGCTAGGCTTACTAAAAAAAAATAGTGGTATTAATTGCATTTTTACTTTCCTGTGATGACTTTCGTACCAGATGTCTCCAGTTTACAAGCCAAAAATCATAAGTGAGAATCAAGCTGTGTTGTTTCTGCTTCTGATATGCTTCTCACTAGATACGGGTTTTGAAAGTAGCTCTGGTGGGCAGGTGTGTTGGTTGGAGAAGGTCAGAATATTTCATCGTCCACACCTGATTTTGCTCTGCAGTGCAACCCAGTCTGTCTTCTACCTGTATTATCACCAGGCTATATAGATTTCCACAGCAGTCCACAGCCAGATAGTGTGTCAGCTTATGAAAGCGTTAACCAAACCCAGAAGGTGTTACTGTGGCTGCTCTGGGCTGTGAGCAAAGCCACCAAAAGCCTTCCCATGCTTCATATGCCTCTCAGCTCGCTAGTCCCCACCAGGCCTTTTGAGATCCCGGTTTTCTCTACCTTCCATAAAGCCCTGGAGGTATCTGCAGTAAAATGATGTTGCTGCGTTTGACAGAGGAGGAAGGTAAGAACAGGAGGCCTGAACCTCTTGGTTTTACTGTACAGGACAGTTGCAATGCCAGTGTTGACTTAGATGGGTAAATGGCCCAAAAGAAGAATGGTGATCAGCTTTTGGCTTTCTTAAAGATAGGGGGTGAGCTTGGGACCAAGCCAGGGTGTCCCAACTTCTTTTCTTGTCCTTCAGGAAAAAATGGAAGGGGGAATTACCAGAGGAAAACCTTTAGATGTGACAATCACAGGACTAATTCCTTGGAGTAGCAAGTGTCCCAAGGTACTGTGTGTAGGTGTGCTGCATCCCGGCCCATTCTGCACTGCCCAATAGGAAGGGCTTCCGGGAAGTGAAGTCTGACACAGCTCCTTGTCACAGTCGTTTGTTTATTGTTCTTGTGGTTTTGTTAGATGTTGAGTGCCTTTCCTTCTGGGTTTTAAAGCAGTTATTCTGCATTAAACATTTGCAATAATGATTTATATTGCTGTCAGCAGTAGCAGTAAATCCATACTGTGCATGTCACTGTTAAGTATTCAGGAGTGTTACTGTGTGTCTTTAGAACTGTACTTCCTTTTTCTGTAATCAGGCAGCTTTTACAGGTTTTTAATAAGACTTCTACCTTGACAGAGGTTTTAACTACAGTCCTAGGTAGAACATTCAGGTAGAAAAGTAAGTTCATTTAGTAATTTTCACAGCCCTTAAAATGCACTGGTAGGAGCCTGGGGGAGAAACCTTTCCCTTTTCCCCCAGGCTTTGACTTAGTGTACACTGTAAAATCTGCACAGAGATTTCTGATGTGTGAAGATTTAATTCTAAAACTGTAGAACCAACAACTTTCTTTAAACATTTTATATTGTGTGCTGAATATTCATATGCCTTTTAAAGTCAGATATAGTCCACTGCATTTCTTGCTTTTGCACTACCGAAGAAGTTTTGTACTGAATAGTAGGAGTCAATGCTACTTACACTTCAAGTGTGAACCGATGAGATTTGAATAGAAAATATTTTCACTGTTAGAAAACTTCATTTTCCCTTCCGAAAAACCAAAGCTGAGTGCAATGCCTGTGCCGAAATTCTTGTGCTGTAAACTGAATATATCATTTGTGTGGAACATGCAATGTTACACTTCTGTGTGGTAAAACCTTGCAGCGTCAGTTATTCTCTTTATTGCACTTGACATATGATGTCTTGTTTTATTCACACTGTGGATTTGATTTTCCAGTGTAAAACCAAAGCAAACAAACAGAAAGAAATCATGCAATGTATTCAATTTCCTCAATTGGTGTCATAAACTTTCTTTTGATGTGAACTTTTTCCTTTGCTTCATTTTGTTCCAAACTTCTATTTTGCAATAAACATTTTGACAGTAAATTTTATGCATCTGTGTCCCTGTGTAAAATGCTGGTGTTTCAAAAGGTTCCTTATTGTCTGCTGGTTTAGGTCACTTTTTATATTACTCACGGTGTGAGACTTCTTTATTCTTCCATCTTTAAAAAACTGAAATAATACAAAACTGGTTATATTTAAACATAGGAAAACCCAGGATACTCCCTTATGCAACTAAAAATGCAGTATTTGACTTCTGCAGTAAATGATTCAGTTGTACAATTACTGTGCCTGGCTCCTCCCGCAGCACCAGCCAGTTTGACTATGAGTACCTACAACAGGCACGACCCGTTGCCTTCCTAAGGATGTTTACGATTGCCACCTTTCCTCCCGTGTGCTCAGGTGTTGCCACAAGCAGTACTTTTGCCCTATAGCGTCCCACCCAGGCTATGGGTAGCTGTTAACATAGGGAATGCCTGACTAAGGGCTGGTAGGTCAAGAAGATTGGCTGGTAGTGTAGTAGAGAGAAAAAGTCTGGAAGGTCTCTCTTTTTTCCCTGGCAGACACATCTTCCTTTCTGCCATTTCACCCTGATGCCTTTGGCTCTGCCCCCTTTGGGGAAGCAGTGGGCAAAGGGTGGGTTTGAGGGCCCATTTAGTCCTCCTCACAAAGGTGGCTTGAGCTGGTCTCATGGATTGTGCCCAGCAAGGTTTGGTGGAAACATTCGTGGAGGAGGATGAGTCCCTGAAGTGGGGTAGGTAGCAAAATGTCATAGATACTGAGGCAGACCAAGGGCTGGCAGGCAGTCACAAGTCCTTCAATGGGAGTTTCAAGGGAATGACACAAAGGATGTGTTACAGCGATGGCTAGAAGTTGTGAGTGGATTACACTATACACTGGTCTCCTGCCTGGAGAGCCAGGGAGGGGCTCAGGCACATGAGGGCAGCTCTGCCCTGGGCTCGATGGTCATCGAGGAGGGAAAATGCCTGGCTGGGGAGGGGGGGAACTGGAGAGCTCGTGATGTCTCTGGAGCAGGTAACAAAGCCTTGGGGACTGGTGAGTAACTGAGCCGAGTCTCTTGTAAGCCAGTGTTATGTACATCAAATAAGCTTGCAATGACATCATGGTATTGAGCCTTTGGGAGACACAGTCCAAATACATACACGCCAGTTAATGTTAACCCTTTAGCCAGATAGGTGATGCTTGGGATACTGTGTGCTTGAATGAGTAAAACAGCAATCAGTATAGTAGTGACGTCTTCTCTGTGTCAGTTTTCCAATCATCCCAGAACTTCACTTAGCGCAGCCATGCTCCTGCACCTCCTTCATGGTTTCCTTGTGCTTCAAGAGCTAACACCATCCTGCATACAACAAAGCGTGCCCTGTGTGGGCTACAGCACTGGAGGAGGCTGGAAAGTGCTGCACTGCCCCAGCCCCAGGGTAGCAGTTGCGAAGCACTGCCAGAAACCAAGAGACTTATTTGCAGAGGAAGACTGCCTGCCCACAGCAGCCCAACTCCAAATTCTGCTTCACTGCTGCTGAGTGACAGTTTTCCTTCCTCTTCCAGAGAACACCCATCTTTTGGGACAGTCTTAATCACAGAATTATTTTCATTGCCATAGCAAAAGCCTTCCCATAGGGCAAGAGCCAAGAGGAGAGGCAGGCAGAGAGTCCTTTGCCATCTTTTGCTTCCTAAATCGTTTCTATCAGAGATCTACTGATAATTTTATCTACATAAAGTGATGGGTTTAATTTAGCATGGCCACTGTGCTGTTGGAGCCAGCCAGTGGCCAGTATGAATCCAGGGGTTTAGTATGTCAGTGTGAGAGTTGCAGCCTGAAGTCCTCCCTTTGCAGGAGTAAAGGGACTGCATAAAATCGGACACCAGATTAAAATTTGGGTGAAGGGGAGAAAAATGGTCAGATGGTTTTCTTTTCAATTCGTATCTCTCACGCAGTTGCTGCCCTCCTTTGATATTTGTGCATGGACCGAAGAAGATGTGGTGAGTATTTTGTGTTAATGTGGCCACCGTTGTGCTGCCAGAGCTTTCTAACAAATGACAGCGGGTACGGAGGGAGGGAAGGACGGATCGGAATGTCTATGTGAGAGCTTACTGCTGTCTGTTTGGTGAACTTCTGTCACAGAAAGGCTTTAAAATGTCCATCGGTAAATTAAGAACTCAAACAACCTCCATAAAACAGCCACATTCTCCAGTGTCCAGAATTAATGGGAGCTGTCAGCAGCCAGGAGGGCATTCCTGAGTGGTCATTTAAGGAATGTGGAAGTGCCTGAAGACCTATATATACAAGACCTGTCCTAGACAGGACAAAAGGGGGTTGAAGGTTTTATCCCACTGTGTGCCGCCAGGATTGCAATTAACTGAAAGTTAGAGGGGTTTTAAGGTGTGGGATCTCTATTTCATATAAAATAATAGCATTAAATCTTTTTACCTTTTTATTTAGTTAAAAGGCTAAACATGAAACATGAATGACTTATCTCCAGCACAGTGATGTGTCACAGTGATTTTAATCTCCCATCTAGCACGCTCCTTGTGTGTTGTGCTTCACAGGGTTGTTTAGCTCACATTTACTGAAGGACTGTGGAAAGCCAGTGCAAAAGCCATAATAGCCCTGGCTCCTTAACTTCAGCCCCTTTGGCATGTGACAGATCACTAAGCTTCTGTTCCAGTCATTTCTATTGCTCTTCATAACGATAAGCTGAGGAAGGTGGCTGCAGAATAGAAGCAGTTTCTAAAAGCTAAATAAAAGCAATTACTTGAATTGGCAGATCTGGAGTCTTCTAACCCAAAGGTAGAAATACTTAATTTTTTTGTTTTAAAAAAGAGTGGTCGCTTGTGAGCTCCAAATGACTGTAATGCACCATCTCGATAATGTGAACTTCAAGACTGATTCCTCTTTTTTGCAGTTTTTCTGGATGCAACAACTTACGAGGAAAGGTAAAAGTGCCTTCATATTCACATGTATGAATATACATACATTTGCTTATTTTTTTCTCCCTCCAGTAAAGCACCCTATGGATTTCTGAATAACCTCTCTTATCTTAAGGAGATGCTTCTGGTGAAATGAGTGTATATGCTAGCTTGTTTAAGGAACATCATATCACTGGGAAACGATTGCTTCTTCTAGAAGAAGAGGATTTAAAGGACATGGGAATTGTTTCCAGAGGACACATCATCCATTTAAAGGTATTTAACAGCATACGTTGAATGTTGCAGTAAGTTACAGTGTGAATATTAAGAAAGGAGTCTATGGGGTTTTGGTAGTATTAAGAACAAAAAAAGTTGTAAGTCTAAATAGAGAGCATATGCGGCATAAAGAAAGCAGTTACAGGTTCATATGGATCTAAAACCCAAAGCAACCTGAACATTTTATGGGGTATGAAAATATGTTGTGGTCTTCACACTCCTCTGCAGTTCTTGGTTACCTTGTGCACTGGGTCATCAGTACTGCTGAAGAGTTGCCTATTCCCCTGGCAGAAAGCTTTGGGTATCTTCAGAGAGAGTTCTCCCCAGAGATTTCTCTTTGAGGGAGGAGCAGGTTTGAGAGCAGTTATTTGAACTGAAATCTCCAAACTTCTCAACTTTCACAACTCATCTGTAGCTTAAAACATGCTTTGACTAACAAAGCAACTTCAAGGCTTGTTGACAGCCAGGTTGCTTTTCTCTTAAAGCTCTGTTTTATGGTGTTTTATATATCTAATGTTTGTAATGAGTTAAGATAATCATGGTCTGGAGAATGGAATCACAACAGCAGTGATAGTATATTAATAGTGTAGCCACAGGAGAGTTCAGTTTCCTGGCTGTCAGCTTTGGAAAATGATTTTTCTAAAAGCAGCATCTGTAATTCTGTTGGGTCTCAATGATTTTATACCACGATTTACTAGTAAGAGATACTTGTATCGTAATTGCTAGTCCTGCAAATTTAGCTTCATAAGTCACACAGATTTATTCCCCTTTTTCTCATCAGCCATTTTTTCCACACCACACACCATTACTGATATGCTTAATTTACATTTCCTACAGGGAAAATTATTGAAACTTAATAAAGTCAATAATGCCCAAAATGAAAGATTTCAGCTTCCTGGGTTGATTGAGCGTAAGTAAAAGCAACCAAAGCAACCCCCCAAACATCTCTTTCTCTGATTAAGCGGATCTGGTTCTGAATGCGAGATGGGGCCAATCTACCATGACAGTTTCCAGAACACTGCTGTATTTTAAACTCTTCGCACATGCCCTGATGTATCCACAATGGAAAACATGGTGCATAGGGAGCTATGCTGTTTTTCATGCTGGTATTTGCAGTATGAGGTGCTGAATACCTCTCATCTGTTTTTGTTGATTTCTTTTTTCCCTAGACTGCCATTGAGAAGTTAACCCATGACTACCTAAATCTGTTTCATTTTCCACCATTAATTAAGGCAAGTCTCACTGTTTATATAAGAAGTGCTTCTCGTGCTTGTATGAATATTTTACTGTTCTCATGTCTCAACTTCCCTACCATTCATGGGAGGGTGAAGCAGCAGGTCCTGCAGAGGCTTGTGGTAAATGTGGAGGGTCAACGGCAGTGATGGGTCACATTGGAATAAGTAATAGAATAATAAAGGTTGCTTTCAAGGAGGCTCTAATATTTTATCATGGAACTGGTAGTATTAAATTCAAAGACTTAAAGGTTGCAATTCCTTTGCTATTATTAATCAGAAATTGCTCTTAGAACCATTCCTCTGACTGGTGCCACCAACTGCTCACCACTGAAGGACACCAGAACCATGGCCCAGAATGAGCACGTCGTTCCTCAGTTTGCTAATGTTGCAGGAGAGAAGGATGATTTACAATGTCTGGTCACCCTTGTGTTAGCCTGTTGGTTTTCTGATATCAGTAACATGAGGCGTACAAAAGGGAGAGAGTGTTTGGGAACCTCAGGGCTGCCAGAGCAGATAGTTGCCTGATTTGATCTGGTGAGCTAATCAAGCAATTCTAGACCCTGAAGTAGCTTTTTGAGTCATAATTTATTGTACATCTATAGAGTGAATTCCACTTAAAGTGAATTTACATACAGTGAAACTCTGTTCCCCAAAGGGGTAAATGAAAGTCGGGCCTTTGCTGCTGTGCCGTGCTGGCTGTCATTCCAGTGGCAGTGGCGGCCATGATGTTGACAGCAGCACTGTGCTGCACTGGAGTGGCTTGGCCAAGAGCAGAAATCACGCAGCATCTCCCAGGTGCCTTCCACTGTGCGTTGTAAACCCATGCAAAGCCCCTTGCCCCTCTTGGAGCAGTGCAATCAGGGCAGAGTGATGGCTCCTTCCTGCTGCCTGCCAGGCTTCCAGCATCTGAAAGGCCACCAAAGGCTTTTCTCCTGTCTCCCAAGAGGTTGTGGTAGGTCTGAAGTCTCACCTTGCCTCTTTCTGGCAGGATTCTGCAGGTGGAGCTGAAGAGAACATAGAGAAAGTAGTGAATCTTGAACTCGTTTTTGGTTATCACTTAAAGCCGGGAAGCGGTCCAAAGGTAAGCTGCGTGTGCTGGATCGGTTGGTTTGGTTAGCAGTCACTACCCAGAGGGTCTGGTATCTTCTGTACACAAAAAGATTGTGTCTCACTTGCTGTGAGAGTCCTCTTGTTTTGGAAAGTACTGACAAAATGTCAAGGTGGAAAATGGGGCTACATCAGTGATGGAGAATTGCACCCCAGAGCAGGCGAGGAAGAAAAGAGCAGCACAGAAAGCTTTTGTTTCCTAGTGAACAGTTTTAACTCTAATATTTGTAATTTGGGCTTTCGCTTTGTTCCTTTTATCTTAATGGGTGTGAAATAACAATCCATTTATGCAAAAAAAAAACATTCACGCTTCAGCAGTGGCACACACCTGATGTTAGTGGGCAGACTTCTGTCTCGGTAGAAAGGTGCTATCTTTTCATGCAACCAGGAGGAGTCTGGAAAACACGTGGTGTGCGTGGCTGCCAGCTGGGGAGGATGGGACTGGTCCTGGTGGTGACTGTTCACTCCTGGTTCTGGGGAAGGAGGGAGGGGTAGGTGCAGCACATTGCAGATGGCAGAGCTACTGTGCAGCGGCTGGTAAAAGGCAATTACCAGCATGTCACATCCTAATCAAACCTCAGCTCCAAGCCGAGCGGGTTCAAGGATCTCTTGTTACGCCCTGTGTAATGGGAGCATTGACGACTCCAGATGCTCCAGCAAAGCCTTTCCACTACGTTGTCTTTTCTTGAGAGTGAGGTTTGTCCCATGCTTTTTGTTTTCTTTATCCAGCCTGCCATGGACTCCGAGTTCAAGGGTTTTAGAATTAATCATCTATGTGGAAATGGTGCGCAAAGCATTTCTGAGTGAGAGTCAGGGGTTGTGACAGCAGGATTTGTTTCCTTTTGTATTTGACAAATCTGCATTGTGTGTCCACCCTAAACTTGTGGGTGGCTGACTTTCATCTTGTCTTATCTAGCTACTTTGCTTTCAGGGCATATTGTTTGCAGAAGTCTCTTGATTTCTGTACTTGGTGGTGCTTGCAGAGAAAGCATTTAGGTTTGTACTTAGTAGGAACTTGGACTCGTACTGAAATCATTTCATCAATTTGAAAAAGCTTTTTGCTTTTTGTCTGGAGATTTCCCTTTTTCATTTGTTTCTTTTATCCTAAGCACTTTTTTTTTTTCCTATGAAAAATCTTTATCACTGTGTGAATTACTTAGTCTGTCTCAGTGTTCTTCAATGTATGTAGCTTATGGTGCTGTACAGCTGCTCTTTTGTAGGTGTGCATCTTTCTCCCCCGTGTGCATCTTTCTCCCCTGTGTGCAACTCTTCAAGGAACTAAAAGTCCATGAAATAGCTTGTATCTCCCTTCCATTTCCAATATGGGTTGTGAGCTGTAATGCAGGGAGGTGGTCAACCTCTCCAGGAAAGAGCAAGAGGAGTGAATAGACCTTTGAGTGTTGGAGAGGAATTTAGGTTGCACTAATGCCTGCTAAGTCTGGGGACAAGCAGATATTTTAGATGTGATGGCAAATTTTGCAAATGAGACAGTGTGACAAACTCTATGGGGAAGAAGCTGGATTGTTAGGAGAGGATGGGGCTAGTTCAGTGGTGCCAACATAACCTTTGCAGGCTTCTGACATGCCAACTGAGAGTGCTTTGTATTGCTTTTGCCTTCCCCATGACCTCCTGTTTGGTCCTCTTTGCTCTGAGTGCTGTCAGGTCCCTTCCTAAGGCATCCATTCCCTTCGCAGCTGTGGTGCATGCCAGGCATGCCTTCCCTGGCACCCACCCCACCACAGGACCCGTGTTCCTGATGCCGTTCCAGGGAATGCATAGTTTGTCACCTGAGTTTGGGCTGGAAGCTTCTGTCCGAGATCTGCTCATTATTAACTCCTACCTGCCTTGAAAGGCATTGCAGCTAAGCCAGTTTTAAAAAGTGGACTGGAAGGAGTAGACTGACAGAGCTTTTGGGCAGGATGGTAGGGCCAACGTGAGCAAGGTAATCTGCGTTAAACATAACACTAACAAAGACCGGCGTGAGACATATTATATAGAAAATTTGGCCAGCTTGCTGCTTTGAAAATCCCTGGATACAATCTTCTAGCTCCCCTAGAGGCTGCTTTAAGCCAACTACTGCTGCTGTCCAGGTTTGTTCCAGAATGAATTGGAGATACTGGGTAAACCAGGATTGAAGGGTTTAAACTTCTTTTACTGTCCCATTTTTGTAAAAGAGTGGTGCCTGTTCCTGTAAAACTGGGTCAGCAGAAGCACTTGGGATCATACCTTCCACCATCTTTACAGCTAAAAAGCTGGCCTACATCAGTTTAAAAATAAATCTCTCAAAGGAACTTTACCCTAATCAGCCCCTATAAGTGGCTGCCTGGCTAAGAAGCATTTCTCCTGTTTCAGCCATGAGGAAAAAGAGGCAATAAGCGCAAATCTGGGTTACTAGTTGAGAACATGTGTTCCCCAGGTGATGTGTAGGCTGCTAGACCTCTGTGTATCAAGGGAGGCTATTAGGCTCAGCTGGGAGCTGGTGCAGCACAGCACAAGTGCTTTGGGCAGAGGAACAGGTCGTGCAGGGAGGTTTCACCCCAGGCTGGCTCTGCACTGGTCTCCTGGGCTCAGTTCCCTTTAGTCATTGTAGTGCATCTTCTGGAGTAGTCACACCTGGAACCAAGCCTGTCCATGCTCTTGGAGGCAGCTCTTCCAGAGCGTGGGACAGGACGGATACATGGGACAAAAGCACAGCTCCTGATCTGAACTAAAGCTCTGGTGTGGGTGCAGCCTCGGCATGCAGTGTGACATACCACAGTGCCACAGGGCATAACAGTGCTGGATGGGCTGGTCCAGGACCCCAGAACCATCTGAGGGTTCAGGTTACTTCAGATGTGTTTGGCTGGTCAGAGCACAGCATGGTCTCAGGTGTGAAGATGGTTCCTCAGGGCACAGCGGTCCTCTCCCTGGCACTGCAGCAAGCCGTGTCAGTACAGGCAGTGCACCTTCCCTATAGGCAGACAGAAACATAAGGGCCTTTGGAATGGCAGCACCTTTTAGCAAGGATCCTGATGAATATACTTCAGGATGGCATTTGGATGTTCAGCCGTGCCTGTACACTGAATGAAACATGGACTTCCTAGCACGCACCTTTACCAGCCTCAGATTTGTTATCTAATTTAAACTGCATCTTCTAGTGGGATGAGGTTGGTTTCCACCAGGTGACAAATGCAGTCATTTCATTACTGTTGCCTTCCCTTTTCGCTTTATCTTTGGAGGTTATGAAAGCTCAGTTGACCTTTGTGCTCTCTGAATGCATCAGGAGTGAGCGCTGCAAAGCTAACCTGGTTTTTAGAGGTTTCTTTCCAACTCTTGTAGTTTGAGTTATGTGGTTACTTCCATTCACTTCCTTTTAATGACCTTTCTGTACACAATTCCCACTGAGCTGAAAGGTGATAAGATTTAGACACTGTATATGAATTTCTTCTACAAATTGGAAAAAAAAAGGGGACACACATACACACACCAATTAACTCCAAGATACCAAAGAGGGTAAAAAAACAAACCCTGGCAATTGTGGCTTGAGCTGATTTGTAGAACTGCAGAGGGAATTTTCAATGGCTTTCTCATCCTAGGTGGCTCATTAAAATTTCCCAATCAGGGCAAGGTGTCTGAGCTGTGTCGGCTCCACACTGATGAATCACCCAACCTCTTAAGAAGGATGGCTCACAGTCTTTTTGTCTCCTGTTGATGCATTCTTTAGTTTTGGTCCTCAAAAGGGCAGATTTCACCATGCCTTTGAATGTTTTCAATTTTTTACCACGTGTGGCACGATCTGACCTATATCCGAACACAAAGCCTTGAAGTTGGCTCACCATTTTGCCTTATTTTCCCCCAGTTAACTCTCCTTCCATTTGACAAGGTAAGGAGCAGAGCCTCTTCAAAACCACCTGCTAACTGTGTGAACTATTTTCTAGCCTTGAATATCCAAACTGGGATATACTTTAATTCTGTTATTTGAATGTGTAGTGCAAAAGTGACTATAATATTAAGCCTACTTTAGAGAGATGTTGTGACGAATTCCACATGTGGAAAAACCTGTGCTGGCAAAATGGTGGCAGCACCAGACAAAACAGTACTGAAATAGCAGTTGTAACTGGAATGCAGTTCACAAATGCTTTGAGACCATTTCTGCTGCTTCTTCCTCTCCACCCTTCCACTACATCAACACTCATAAACCCTCTTTCCTTTTTTAACGCATAGTTCAGACAGACCCGATGTAACATCACCAGTTTAATTTGCTGTGCGAGGTACTCCTCGCATTATGAATGTGGCAAAAAATAAAGCAAGGGCTGAAGTCTAGAACTGAAGATTCCAGTTTCATAGTTTTCCAGTTGTACACTCTCCCCATGCTCTGTAGGTGCTTCATCCCACTTCAGCAAGTAAAGCTGGCAGAGGAATTGGATTTATCTGACCCTTCCTTTGCATGATACATGCAAGTACCTTGACTTTCTAATGTGGGGTTACTTAACCTTATCTCAGAACCTCATCTTCTGAAGCCTCTCTCTTTAATTACATCTCAAAGCACAATGCTTTCACTACTAAAGGCTAATAGTTAATGCAAGAATCAGAGTAGCTATGCTTGTGTGCTGTTTTCATAGATTCGCTCCTATTCTAATAACCAATCAGTAAATGGGTGAATATTTTGTGAAGGGGAAAAAAAAAAACCACAAAAACCTAACCTGTACAATAAACCAGCCATGTTTAAATAAAACCAGCACCATTAAGAACTGGTAGGGTGTTAGAAGTTCAGTGCAGGTGATCTGAGCTCCTTGTATTTTCTTTCAAAGAGGCTTTTTTTGGGCCATGTATTGCTTTTACATGAGGTGGAGCTGGTATAACTCCGTTACCTCCACTGGGATTGCTCTATCTGTAGCATTCATATACAACTGAGGTCAAACTCAAATCAACACCTTTTAAAATCCTTGTGTAGGCAGTGCTGAGCCAGGGATTCACATCAGCAATGATACCACAATCCTGAAGAGTCATGTAGTCTTTTCAGCTATTAACTTGCTCACTTGATTTTCTAGAATTTTAATCTGAAGCTTTATTTTTATACCTTGGCCACTCTGAATTAACTTGCTGCCTTCCACACGTTGTCTCTCACACATACAGCCTTGTTCACAGACATGTCTGCAAAAGCACAGACCAGCTCCCAATGGTCTGTAGGCTTGGCATGTCCTCTCTAGACAAAAGCCTGGAAACAGAGCCTTTGTCCCTGGTAAGTCCCCTGTGCAGCGTCCCTGCCATCCCAAGCTCCTGCCACCCTTGTTCCCATGGCTAACATCATGCAAGCCCCCGTGCCTGAGCTGTAGCCTCCACATGGCCCCTCACCATGGGCCACGTCGCTCGGTGGCACATGGTGCCTGCAGGGCTCCCGCATGTTGTTCCCATGAGTGGTCCATGGGAAACGCCACTGGAGGACAGGGCTGCCTCAGACAGCGTGGGAGGGCACCCACACAGCCCTTAGGCCAGGGTCTTGTGTTTTTCATGCTTCCACCTTTACAGTCCCACTGTCACAAGCAGGATGCTTGTGTGGATGATGATGACTGAGACCAAAGCAATCCCTGTTTGCTCCTGATCGCATGGCAAGGGCAGCTTTAGTAAACACTATGGCAAGGCTCAGGACCACTGTTATGGCAGAGCTGTCTGTCTTGGATGCTGCAACCTGTTCTTCTCAGGGCACCAGTCCCCAGCATGAAGCAGCACCCAGTACTTACCATTACATTGCCCTCTGTGGCAGCACAGATCTTCACAGCACTGGATGTTAAAGAAAGGTGCTGTCAGGGGACAGGGACAGACATTTTTTTGTACCACTGGGTGGTCTGTATAGCTGTTGGAAAGGCCTCCTGCTTCTCCAGGAGAAGCTGCAGCCAGCTGATGCCTGCTGCCTTATGGGGGAGTAAGGGCTCTGGCTTTCGGAGGAAGCACCCAGGCAACTGATAGCATAAATATATCCTTCACTTGCTTTGTTTCTGTGTGTTTTAAGACCATCTCTCTCGAAGGCCTCCCCCCCACCCCCGTTTTTTTCTGCCTGCACAGCTGAAATAAAACCGGCGGTGGAGCCACCTTCTCTTGCTGGAGTCTGGCTGGCAACAGCCTGCCCTGACCTGAGACACCAGCCATTGTTAAGGGTATAACACATTTACATATTTTGCAATAAAACATCAGTTATTTGCATTACTGTGTCAAGTTTTATTTGATTCTTTCACCTAAAAATGACTCATTTTCCTTTCTTGTATTTTAAAAACCAACTACTCTAAGCTTGTTTGAGAATAATCAAAAATTGCCCATTTAGCTAGAAGTCATTTTCTTTTCAAAAGGCAAATGTTATTTAATCTTTCAGCTGTTCATTGTGCCATCATAAATACTTTCTTTTCAGCACAGTTGTGGGGACTGAAATGAGCCCACTAATTGCCTCCCATTTCGACTGACATGTGGTGGTTTAGTGGAAAGAGAACACAGCGGGGAGAAGGAAATAGGAGGCTGAGAAAATGAGAGCTAATTATTTTCACTGCCTCATGTCAGGCTCTGTGTCAGCCTTGTTTTTACAAACTGGAAGGTTTAGCACTAAATAAAACAAACTGGCGTCATGTTTTTATATACTGGCAGTGTCATGGAAGCAGCTGCACATCTCAAAGACAATATAATGCCTGCATTCGCATGGACACCATCTGACAGCCACTGTGAGCCACTGCTAATGAGGATATCACAGTGGTGCCAAGTGAAAGGTGCTGAATTATGTATGATTCTTCATCAGTGCAGCAATAGTCCTGTACATCATTATGAGACATTGTTTTGCTGAAGAGATTAAAACATTCTTAGTTCCAGACCCTGCAACCTATACACGCTACAAGAGGTTATTAATGGAATTTTTAGGGAGAGTTTCTTGTGGATTTCTTTTTGGTTAAAAATATCTCATGGGACAAAGCTGTGGTGGGTCATGACACTATATATATAAAGAAGAGAAGCAAATTAACCATAATTGTGTTATCTTCCTTTAAATCCAGAATAATAAAATATAGTGTAGCAGGGTGATACATAATGATAAATAACCCAAGTGCTGTCACTAGATGTTCAACTCTAATGCCTTTATAACAGCAGGTTTCAGCAGCTGAGATAGATAATAGCTAAGAATGTAAAGGAGCTTCTGGGGACCTAAATCATCAACATGCTACTACTTTTAGTACCAGCATGACCAATTTTTTTTCATACTTGTTTCATCTTGCATTACATCCTACTTTATTTCTAATAGCCAGTTGCCTGCTACAGTGCCGTGGCTTTTTTTTCTTCAGTCCTAAAACCAAACAAACCAACAAAAAAAAGAAGTTTATTGCAACCACTGATTTTGAAACAAATCCTGGATTTGGGCCTCCTGGAAAAATGAGGTGTATCCCCAGTGAGAGTTCTATGCTGTTGCTGCAGGAGGCACGTTTGTTGTTTAAAGCCTGTGCCTGGTCTTTTTCATTCCCCTGTTGGTTTTTGCTGCAGATCTTAGCGCATACAGGGTTAAAGGAGTATTGTCACCACAGTAAGCTGGAGGCTTAATTTTTAAAGTGTTCTTATTTTCTGTTCAGAAGCTGAGGAGAAGTGGTTCCAAATACCTGCGTGTGATTTGTGTTTTTTTTGTTCTACAACCATTTGCAGAGGCTGCTGATTTATTGGCTTTGTCAAAGGGTTATTCAGAAACGGTTTTCACACAAAGTTTTGCTGGTCGTGCCTCTCAGGTCTGAAACTAGCCATTTTTTTTCCGAAACAAAACCTTGAAATTCTTTATTTACATCAAATTCCAGCAGGTACATACTGAGAGATAGTTTAATTCTTGACTTACAAAATTTCTTTGAAGGACTTGTATATTTATCAACCAGGCATTTTGAACGAGCCATTTCCAGATTATTTCCCCACATACATCTGGCACTAAATGTAGTTTCAATTCAGGAAATTTTACAGCTCTAATTCATCAAAGAACTGGAATTGTGTACTTGGTTATTCTAGCCAAATTTTTGCTTAAGTGACTGAGCATCTCTCTCCTGTTCATTGCTAAATAAGAACCTAGAACTCGACTGAAAAACAGGAAAATACGTCTCTTTGCAGCACACCAATCTCGCAGTACCTGCTGTGGGATTAACAAAATGGTTACCAAGTTTGTAAGAGGAGTAGCCACATCTTTATCTTAGATAAGTAATATCACAGGTATTTTCCAAGTGACTTGATTCTGAAGTCACCTAGCTGCTGTCTTCTTCCTTTTCCTTCCTTCCTTCTCTTTTTGTCTTTTGTATTCTTTATCCCAGACTCCCCTTTCTCTCCCCTCTTTATTTCCCTTTTTTTTCTCTCCGTCTTTCTCTCTTTCCTCTTTCCACCGATGATTTTACAATAATACAAAACGAAAACCTGACGTGTTTTTGAGTGAGCAGACAGGTTATGCTTAGCGTGGTAACTTGCCCTTTTGGTATCTGCATGGTGAGGCTGGAGAAGACTCCAAGGAGGACCGGAGGTTTGGGGGCTGGATTTGAAGGACAGGAGAGTGCATTTCTGTCTCTGAAGCGGCAGTTCAGAGCTGGGGAAGGCGGTGTTTGTGCAGGGCTCCTGCATCCACAGCTGCGTGGGGCAGCCTGATTCGTTACCGCACGAAGAGGGCTCCTGCATGCGCGGCACATCCGGAGAGGGGCCGGGCGCTGGCAGGTGCCCACCGCCTGCCAGACCCTGGACTTACACAGTTTGCCAGCCTTTTCTTTAGAGATGGTCGCTCTATTTATGTTGCTTGTTAAAATGAGCTCAGGTTTGTCAGATCGGGTCTGTACGGAGATGTGAGTGAACAGCACAAAATTCTGAGTTGTGAAGGCACGGTAGTGCTGGCACAAGGTACAGCTCAAGCTCTCGGGTGCGTGGCACTGGTCTCATGACAGGATATGTGCTGCATTAATTGGAGGATAGTATGTTATGTCAGTGCTTTGTTATTTCCTTGGCTCAGGTGTTAAAAGTGTCATCAAGCATCTTGTCTTTAACCTTAGGTTTGATCTGCAGTGGGGAATGCAAGTAGCGTGAATTTAGGAAGTCCTGCAAAATTCTGGCAACGAGGACAGTGTGGGCAGGGAGAGGAGCACAGTTTGAGAGGCAAGGAGGAGTCAAAGACAGCTTGCTTCGCTGTTGCTGTTCAGTTACAGTTCTCAGATGATGTCAGGGCCAGTGCATCATGCTGTATCTACCTGGGAAGAGACAGGCGTAACCCTGGGTTAGCTCACAACCTGAAAAAGGAGCACAGAAAGAGGTCTTGCAAACAGATACGGGAAACAGAGGCACAAGGCAACTGCAGCACCTTACCAGGTTTCACAAGAAGTCAACGGCAGAACAGGAAACTGAACTCAGTGCCCCCGAGTCTTGGTCTGGTGCTCTGGCCGCTGGACCGCAGTTCCCATCACTCAGACTCGTGCTGGGGCAATGCAAAACCCAAATCATATGTCCACTCTGCTCGTAAAACATGGAAGCTTTCAATGGGGACAGATGGACACACAGGGCCAAATGCTTTCATAAGCATAATCTGTTGTCGCGGTTCGGAAGTGATTATGCTCCAGTTTTCTTTTATCTTAGAATTGCCAATTCAATGCCTGATTGAAAGCTTTGAGACTTCTGAGGGCTGAGCTCCTACGTTACATTTATGAGAGATGCACGTGCAAACACCAGCAGATAATCACATATGCGAACGGATACTTTTTAGGCTGCTGTACATTTGTGTGTGCAAATAGCTGCTTACGCAAGCCCTTGGCCGTAGGCGGCCATCTGTGTCCCTCCCCATTGACAGTTGTTGCATTTTCTGAGCAGAGCAGGGTAGAAGACTGCCTCCCGCAGTCACTGAGACCTGACCTGCCTGGCCAGCGGTACACAGTGGGCACAGACCCTCCTGAGCCCCTGGCATGTCTGGAGGAGCTCTTGTCTCTGTGAAGGGCACATCCCCTCCTGCCTGCGCGGAGATGGAGACACTGCTTCACCGCAGCCCTATTGTCCCTCGGGGTACTGATTTTTGGAGGAGCTCAGTGCACTGCACAGTATCTAATCCCCAGACACATCAGCAAATGCTGGCTGGTTTGCACCATGGACGGGTTGTCTCCAGCCCCCCAGTGGGAGCCTCCCTGGCAACAAGCATGAATCCCAGTCCCAGCAGTCAGAGCCTGCAAGGGATGTCCTGTAGGATGCTGCCAGAGCCGTCAGCTTCTGCAGGCTCACACCTGTGCAAAGTGTTGGGTGTTGGCCCCATGCTCAGCTCATGGGATGATTTAAGGATACTTTTCATTGCTTTGGTTTATTAGAGTCGCTATGATTATCTTCTAAACTGAGCTTGCTTATAACTAATAGTGCAGCTAGAGGTGAACAGAAGCTGAGGGTGCTCAGTGCTCGCTGGGCACTTCATATCTGATATAATAGAGCATCCTCTTGCCTATTATTTGAGCGACTGTCTTCAGAGTTTCCTCGACTCTCTGGTCATTTGTTCCTGGGTTCACTGTCCTTAGGTCTGGCTGCTGGCACTGGCTGTGACCACGAGTGACAGCTCCCACCACTGCTCTGTGCCCCCACCAATGGCTGGGTGTGCACAGCTCCATCCAGATGGGTGAACCTAACTCCTGGGGCCCCTCAGGGGATCCATACCTCTAAAGACATCCAGACCTGTCAGTGTGGCAACTGTCTCCCAGGGTGAACTAAGGGAAGAGCGAACAAGAGAACCCATGAGTTTTCCATTATCAACACTTTTCCTACTATCAACACATTTAGGAAAATGTGCATATCCTAAAATATGTACATGTTCCTTATCTCCCTAACTGGGTTATTTTTTCCCCCACAGAATTACGTTTTTTAGGATGAGGATTGGGTTTTGGGTTGTTTTGGCTTTCAGTTTTGTTTCATTTTGCTGGTTTTTTTTTATTTGTATTCCAACAATCCAGCTTTCTTTCTTTATTATTCATAGGATTGTAAATGGAAAATGTACATGGAGATGGACGGGGATGAAATTGCGATAACCTACATAAAAGATGTGACATTCAACACTAACCTACCTGATGTAGAGATTTTAAAGATGACAAAGGTATTTACAGCCTTAAAGCTTTCACAAATTCACAGATCTCAAACAAAGACATTAAAATACCACAGCAGTCGACTTTTGTGCTTGCGGAAGCTCAGTCTCTTGACAGCTTTTAAATAAAATGCACATTTTAAACAGATTTGTATCATAATAGGAGTTAGGTATTTTGGTTCTCTTTTAAGCTGACAATAATGTTAACAATAGAAAAATAAGAGAAGGAACTAATTTATATTTTCTTCTTTTAATTCCATGTTATATCCTCTGAATTTATTACCCCTTTTAAAGAAAAGAATGTTCAAAAAATTACTTTCTTTTTCAAGAGAAGAAACTGATTTAAATGTTCCAGGTTGAAACTTCATGTGATTTCTCTGGGTTTGGGTGTCCCCCCTCTTTCTTTTTTCTTTCTTTTTTTTGAACACGGGTTTAAAACTTTAACATCATTCTAAAACTCCCTCTGTCATGCAACGATGGGCTGCAAAAACTGAAACCCCTCAGCAGACAGTGCAGCACTGAACATCTGCAATTCAGCGTCACTGGGCATTTTACCTTATTTCAAAACCTGCCTGCAAATAGTTACCAGCCAGCATTTAGACTGCTTTTACCATAAGCCACAGAGGCTTTGTTAATGCAGAGGGCATTCTGTTTGCTGTTATTTTAATTGTTTGTTCTTATTAATATGCTCCACTTGATAATAGCTCACAAAATAAATTTCTAAATGGAAAAATATACAGCTTGATTGCCAATTAGAATGCTGCTCTAATGCGCACTGACAAAACCCCCCAAACTCCTCAATGCTTTTAACTCCGAATATTTTGGCTAAATTTGGGGGGAACCTTTGTTTATTTTTTCCTGCAAGAAAATCTGAAAATCAGATCATCAACAGTCAGAATTTTAAGGAAAATGTGATACGAGAGTATGAGAGTCAAAAAAGGATTTTCGTATTTAATTTGTGCTCATACTGTTTTTATAGTTAGTGACTTTTGGAACAGCACTTGTGATATTATTATTACTACTATTATTACTATTACTACTATTACTACCATTATTATTATGTCCTGTTTAATTTTCATCTTGGCCATTTTAAATTTTTCCTTTAAAAGAAAAAAAAGGGATTAAATAAACTAATAACCAGTTACAATAACATTAACTTTTCACATACTTTCGCATTTTTATATCTGTGAGGAAATATCTCTAAGGATCTGTAGATATTTGTTCTTGCTGGCCTCTGTAAGTCTAGCAGAATAAAACCTGTACATGCACAAAAATGAAAAAGGTTTGTGCCCTCACGAAAACATTCCATGCTGTCTTACCTAATGTCTGTTATTTACAGAATTCTCAGTTTGCTTTTGGAAAAAAAAGGAGGTACATATTCCAAAATATATTGCTTGTCTCATAAGATTTTAAGGAAAGTATTGATGTTAACAGTATGGAAATGGATGAAAAAGCAAATGTTGAAATATCTTTGGGATGTGTCAGAAACAAGTCAGGAGATGAAAAGCACCTTATAAAACTCCCACCATGTTGTTTTTACAGCCACCGTTTGTAATGGAGAAATGGATTGTGGGGATAGAAGAGCACCAGTCTGTAGAATGTGTTGTTACATACGAGGTAAGCTCTAAGAAACAAGTTTAAAAATTGTTTACCTAAGATAAAACCTACATGGGAGGTGTGGAAATAGCATCCTCTGGCTTTGTTATAGCCTATAATCATGTCTCAGCAGCCTGTAATTAATTGTAAAACTAAAGTTCAGAGCAAAAGATGAATGAAGTTTACAGAGACTGCTGCCTGGGACAGCTCTTCTTCTCAAGGACAAAAACCTCTTTTGCTTGAAGTGCAATGGTCAGTGTTGTTTGCATTACCGGAAAAGACTGGTTTTTACCTTTCCAATAAAATGCTGATTGGGAGAGCAGAGAAACAACAGGAGAAGAAATAAAATAAGAAGTCATGAGTAAATAAAGATAAATAAAACCCAGAAGACCATTTTATGTGATAGAAATTAGCCTTTGTAAAAACAGTTTGCAGTTCCTTACAAAAGTGTTTATAAAGACCAATGCTGTGTGTCACAAGAAGGCTAATAATTGAGATTCCAGCTCTGTCCTGAGCAAGGGTTCAAGCAGCGATGGAGAGACAGGACCTTGCTTGCCTGTCTCAGAAGTGAAGAACAGTAGTTTTCTTTCAGCCTGAAGTTTTTCACAGGATTCATAGGCCCTTAACAACAAACTGAAGAGCTTGATACTCCACTAAGCTTTTGTGGAGGGCTCCCCTGCAAAAATACCTGCTTAGTCCCACCTCTTCTAGCAGAAAGCACTGCCCATATGGCACTCACATTAATATAACCAATAAAATATATTTTTGTGTTTGTAGAGGAAGGCCTTCAGATCTTTCCTCCACATGGTGCATGAATTCAAAGTTATTCACTACCACATTTTTAGCATAATCACAAAATACCAGCCAAAATTATCTAGTCTAAAAATACTTGAGAACTGGCTAAGTGGTTTTGCAGAATAGACTTTATCTGGAAAATGCTGCTGCCGCCCAGGCACTAGTGGAAGTTCCCTTGTGGGATAGTTTAGTGAGTTGTGTCCTCATGTGCATTATGTCCTCATGCATGTCGTGTCCTTCCCGAGCAGAGTGACGTTAGAGCCCCCAAATCCACAAAGCACATCCAACCTATCTGCTGGAGCAAGGTGAAAGCACAGGACGAGGTCGAGACCGTACAGCTCATGATACACACCTCACTCCCCAACTCGGAGGGGAATTCACGGAGCAGATCTGACTCAAGTAAGTCAGTACACATGAAATTTGCTGCTGACATGGGCGAAGTGTATATGGGGAGAAGAGCAAAAAGTCAAATCCATCGTTCTGTTCCAACAACAGTGCACATCTTGAACATCAGCTGGCATGGTAGTCACTGTGATGTCCTCCTAGATGTGTACAGGAGCACGGTGGCATGCCTGACTCAGCTTAAAAGCTAAACTTTGGATAGTAACATATTCTATATCACAATGTGATTTAAGGAGGATGACATGGATGCTCCTATAGGAAGCATGCCGGAAGCAGTCCATGGTGGTTAGCTATATATCTTTCATCTACTGTCATCACTTGCATTTACACATCAACAGCAGACAGAGCTCAGATATTTTTGCTCCAAAACCCCGAACGCTTCACATCTTACAACAGTAAGCAGCCTTAAATCCTGACACTTTTTCAATCCCTTCCTTGGGTTAGCTTTGGGTCAACCTTTCAATCCCCTCCAGTAGCAGGTCACTGGGAGAGGCAGTTCTGCCTATGGTCCAAGCTTCTTCCCCACTCTGTTGGCATATATGTACATGTCCATGGTAGCTTTTCCACAATGACAGGCCTGCTTTTCTCTGAAGTCTGCTTGGGGATGCTGCATCAGGGTATCAGCCAGCAAATTTTCCATTCTCCTCCAAATTCACCCCTCTTCACCAAGAGCGTGCTCAGCTTTGTGGAGTCATAGCAAAAGGATTTATATGGAATTATAGCACCCACAGAAAGTATGTAAAGCCTGGGGTGAAGATGTGTTCCTCAACCAGGATGTCAGGAAGGTATCTGCTGGGAAGGAAGATAATATCACACATCTCTACTCTCTATCTGCTGGGAATAATGGAGTTTTCCACAGCTATTTTGACAATTTCAGGAGCCAGTGCTTTCAGCACACCTAAAATGCCTGCTCTTACTCCTAAGCAATCGGGATCCACTTGCAGCACAACTGTGATTTGTCATGCAGGTGGGATCTAGAGCATGTCCTGAAAGATATGTCTTCTCTGCAGATTACCTCTGTTGATGGAGGTTATCCTAGTTTCGGGGTGCTGAGCCATACAGCCATACCAAATTGTGTTCTTGTACCTCTATAGGTTGGTTCTGCCACAGTAAACTGAGTTGCTTTCATTCTTTTGTGGTGAGCAGTGGGAGAGCTTTAGCACAAGGAGTTGTTATACAAAGGCACTAATGTGTTATCAGTACCCAGGTAAATAGGCACAGCTCAGAGGAGATGTGATACTCACCAGTGTTAGAGTTATGCCTCAGCTCTAGAAAACCTCTTGTCCTGTCTTCTTTACCAGACCACCTTCCCCAGGTTTAAAACAGCACCAAATCCAAGCACAAAAGTGCGGGTAATACCTTTCTAAGAGGCTAAAATAACCATCAGTGAAGGTTCTACCTCTGAGGACTGACTCATATAGCATTTAGTTCAGTGTAGACAGCTGGTAGCTCAGAATTCATGTAAGGAAGATCCCCCCCAGGCCAAGAAAGGTGAGAGGCAGCACCATAAGACACACTGCAAGGTCCCTGGACTAGAGACCATGGCTGGCCATAAGGAGCAGGGACTGAACAGCTTGAAGGCACTGAAGGGAGCCCTTCTTTCAGGACAGCATCAGCCCTGGTGGCCACCTGAGAGCTGATAACAAAGACGCAAGCTCAAGTCATGAGCATGTTGCTTCTAGATTTATAAGGTCTGTGTTTTATATCCACAGCCTTCGTAGGAGGGCACAGGGGAATGGCAGAGGAGGTGGTGTCTTGCAAGTGTGTTTCAGCATGCATGTTTCTTTGGAAACCTTGACTTTCAAGGAGGTTAAGAAGCAGGGAAGGCAATTCCCATCTGTCTTTCCATGAAATGAGGTTAATCTCTCAGTGCAGCTGGAGGTACCTGTGTGGCAGTATCACAGGAAAGACAGTTTCCTTTTGACATATTTGATATTAAGTTGAAGTGATTTAAATCTCTTGGGATTGAAGCAAAGTCTGGAGAAAGGAGGAATGGAAGAGACCATCCCTTACATCTGAACAGGAGCAATCTCCAGAGCAAAATCTTTTAAGCAGCACCCCATGTTTTTCGGCTAGAGCTGTGGCCTCAGATAAGAGGAATTCCTGGTCTCTGCTCTGCCCATAAAGCAGCAAACCAGGCAGTCTTCAAAGTTCAAATGGAAAATTACATCTGTTGAATTTGCTATAGGCTTTCATGCAAACCACAGGACTAACTTTCAAAAGCACTCCAGTGATCTCTGAGAGCTACAACTTTTGTTATGACCCCAAGGCTGTGACAGTAGGTGTGAGGGAACTGTAATGCCCTGAGTTGCTCTCAGTTAAGCACTGTCTAAGCTATCCTGGCCGAAGCCAGTCGATTTTCTGTGTGAAGCCACAGTGACGTAGCTGCAGCTCAGACTCAGTATCTGGAGCATGCAAAGTAGATTGACTTCTGAGTTTGTAGTAATAGTAACAACTGAAGAGTCTCTGGTTGTTGTGGTGTGTAGCAGTTTGAAGAGAAATTACTGAGAGGAGGTCAGTGTGGCTGCCGCATTGGGGATTTGCACTGAGGGTTTTCACTGCCTCTATCTGTCCTCAGTAACAAATGGCTTGACCGTGACTGCTGTGAGAGACGCAGGTAGAGGGTGATACTGCAACAGTGCTGGCACCTTGTAGTGCCCATTCCATGGCTGCTGCGGGGATCTCCAGGCTCCTTTGCAATGAAAGATGCAGAGAAATCTGCCGAGGCTGTCAGGAGCATCACAGGAAATGTATAAAACCAGCTTGTGTTAAAAACACAGAGGCACCTGAGAGTGGAAACCTACCTGAACAGCCAGATAGATGGTTCAGTGTCTTCTAGTCTAAGCTCCGTAATCTACACTGGCATCAGAATTATTTGTATCACTTGCTACACTTGTTATTTTAAATTGTAGAATCATTGAATGGTTTGTGTTGCAAGGGACATTAAAGATCATCTAGTTCCAACTCCCTGCCATGGACAGGAACACCTTCCATGAGACCAGGTTGCTCAAATCCCTGTCCAACCTGGCCTTTCACATTTCCAGGGATGGGGCATCCACAGCTTCTCTAGACAACGTATTCCAATGTCTCACAATCCCCACAGTGGTTTTTCCTAATGTTTAATCTAAATCTACCCTCTTCCAGTTTAAAACCATTACCCTTTGTCCTCCTTTTACTACATTAAAAGTCTAACATTATGTTCAACCATAACATTGAATGTACTGAAACCTAGGACTATTTGCTGCACGGCTGGGAGGGCAAGGGTGGTTTGAGGTATGTTGAGGCTCTTCTGAAAGAAACCCTGGTACCTAACCTCACACCTTGGGTGAGCCAGAGAGCAGTTCATTGATGTTCACAGAAAGCTGACTCTGTTTCCTTTTCCCTGCCAGGCATCGACAGCCAGTGGATGCAGACGCTGCGGATGCACCAAATAGCAAAAGCCATTTCTCATCAGCACGGCCACCCCCACAGCCCAACCACCGTCACCCACTACCTGCCCTACCTTCGCAGCCAGGACTCCTACGCTGCTGCCGTGAGGAGGACGCGCGGTCCCGTCAGTTACCAGTTCATGTCCATCAGCCACTCTAGAAACTCCTCTCCCCTTTCGCACAGTCTGATGAGAAACCTCTCGAATCTGCACCTGAACTCGAAAGGCAGCAGCACCTCCAGCACAGCCTCCGACACCCCCTCGGAGAGGGACAGGTCTGCCAGCAAAGGCAGAAACACCTCGCACGGTGCTAACTCCCGCAGCTCCTCGGACGGGCGGCACAGTGGGACCAGCTCCCCGGTGCCCCCCCAGTTCCCAGGGAGAGCCTGCAGGACTTCCTCAACAGCAATCCCCCAGTCCTCCCAGCAGCGGAGGTACTCCCGCAGCTCTCCCCAGCCCAAGGCCATCCCAGGCATGCCCCCACAGGATGAAAGCGAGCCCAGGAGGGGCGAAGGGGAGAGCAGAGTCAGCGAGGGAGGGTGGATAAAGGTGCAGCATGCAAAGAAGTCCAACAGGCAGACTGCCAGCAAGCCGGGGAAGGAGAGGCCCCGGGGGGGCTGGCGGGGCCGGAGGACGTTCTAAGGAAGGAATTTGCCCTTTTATTTAACTGAATGGTCAACCTAGAGAAGATACACCCTATTTAATTTGTTGCATCGAAGCCAGGACGCCGCCTTCCTCGCTGGCCAGCGTGGCCCAGTGCCTGCCAGCAGAAGGGGAGAGATGCCTGCCTCTCCTCCTGACACAGTCAGCGACAAGGGATTTCACTTGATTTTCTCCCCTCCATTTGGCTGCTCATTCTCAGGTGACTGGATATCCACTGTTTTGCTTAACATGTCAATAATAAAAATCAGTAAGGCACAGCTGGGTGCCATAATGAAAGGCTCTCCATTTCATCCTTAGGGAAGGAGTTGTGCTGCTACCTCTCCCCTCACCTCGTTTATGTCTCCAGAAGGTGAGTCAGGCTCCCAGTGGGGTCTCCTCACCCTTGTTCAGTCTGCTTCTGTCAGGGCTATAAGAAGAGGTGATATGTTATCAAACCAGTGTAGTCTGAAAATATGGTAACAAAGGGTTATTTCTATTCAGGTCCACTCCAGTAGCCTCTCTTCTGGACTTCCAGCTTGTCATCCCCTCTCAGGAATTTCTCACCTTGCTCTTTACTAAAAGCCCCAACACCAGCTACATGACACCATTGAGCACACTTTGTCATATACACAGTTGTCATAACCAGCAGGAGAAACAGAAGCAAGGCTTTATTCTCTTTTGGGGGAAAAAGTAAAAACAGAGGGAGAAAAAGGCATTGCCTTTATCACAGTTACATCTAACCCGACTGAGGCCTACCATAATGTTTATCCCTCGGCAGCAGGCATTTTTTAATTGAATTTTTAAATGTGGCCAGACTGTGTCGCTTTTGTCTTTCAGTCTTCAGGTAGTAAAGACAAGGTCAGCGAAGTTTCTGATTAATGTGGTCTTTAGCTCCACCGAGAACAAAGACACAGCTGTAGACTCACTCGGCGTCAAGAAGTTTCTTTGTGGCCTTTTCACTCCAAGTTGATTTCACACAATTAAAAAGGGAAAAATAAAAAGTGTAGGAAAAAAAAAAAAGAAAAAGTTAGGGTTTCCCAAGATACAAGAAGCAGAAAAAAAAAAAAGAAACAGATAAAGGAAGCTGAACCCAAAGTAACACATGGTACCCACTGAAAGCCAAGAAACTGTAAATTAGAGATGCCTTTGAACAAGGTGCTACATGCCATCCACACCAAGCAGTGCTTGCTGGCACACAGTGGTGAGCGATGCTGGTGCGCCAACCCTCAGTTATGCCCATCACCACAGCACTGGATGTTCTAAGGGACACAAATTCCCTGCTCCACACAAAGGCCACTCCTAGGTGCACATGCAGCTCTGCCCCCTCTGATTCCCACCAGCCCCAGTGAAGGCTGAGCCCCATGGTGAGTTTCCCAGTACCTACCAGAGTGAACTGGGATTCCCATTTCATTAATTCAGGACAAGGTCCACGAAATCCAGTGGAACAGCACACAGCGGATACCAGGTGTCAGGAATTGTATCTCTGTCATTTAAGCACCTTTTCCTCTGACAACAGGTAAGAGCAAAAAAAAAATAGTAAGACGCTTTACCTGGACTGGGAGCTCTGCTCTGGCTGTCCCGGCGGTGGCAGCGTAGGCACCAGGCAGAGCCGGGTGAGGGGAGGCTGCAACGCAGAGCTCGGGGTGCAGGAAGTGCCTGCACTGGTCTTGTGGGGCGAGGGTGCACAATGGGCAGGGCTGCACTCGGTGGAGGTCCTCCTGCAGCAGGGGCTGAGCTGCGGGATGCTGTCAATCGGCTGAAAGATGTCAGGGAAGCTGAGAGGAAGCAGGACTGCTTGCTCCAGGTCCAAACTGTGCAGGGGCCACAAGTGTCCACCACAGCGCATACAGGAAAGGAGAAGGGTGTTAATGCAGGAAGCGGAGGAAGAGGACAATTAAAAGCAAGGGGTTTCCTCCTAAATCTGTTGTCCCCACTCAGAACCGCTTTGCAGTTCTGCAGGGCGCTAACGAGGACACGCACGCTGCACTATGCGAACAACTGGCTGATGTACTAGTAATAAGGATCACTACTGGTGCTGCCAGGAGAAAGTGGTAGGTCACAGTAGTAGGGGACTCTATTTTGAAGGGCACAGAGGCACCTATCTGTCACCCTGACCTACTCTCAAGGGAGGAGTGTTGCCTACCAGGGGCTCGGATCAGGGATGTCGCTGAGAGGCTGCCTGCTCTAGTAAGTCCCACAGACTATTACCCACTTCTAGTCGTCCATGTGAGTGCTAGTGATATTGACAGCAGTAGCCTGGGAATCATTAAGAAGACTACAATGCCCTGGGAGTGGTGGTTAGGGGCTCTGGAGCTCAGTTTTCTCATTGATCCCATGGGTCAAAGGGGAGGACCTTAAATAGGTTAGGCGGATTTGCCAGGTTAATAAATGGTTAGAGTGGTAGTGCCATAGTCAGGGGTTTGGTTATTTTAGAACATGGGACTCAGTTTGGGAGGCCAGGTTTACTGGAGGCTGGTGGAGCTGGTCTGACAAGGGGAAGAGCTGCTTTGGCAGGAGATTTGTCAGGCTGGTCAAGGCAGCTTCAAACTAGATGCACTGGAGGAGAGGGGCATCGATCCAGTCAGTTGCCAACACCTATAATAAATGCTTGGTGTGATGCAGAGCTATTTCAGCCACTCCAGCTAATGAGTTGGCTTTATTTGGAGCTCAGCTCATACGGCTCTATACAAACGCCTGTCGTATGGGGAATAAACGAGAGGAATTAGAGATGTGTGCATGAATAATCCATCTCCCAGCTCAACCCCTCACACAAGCCTTTCCTTTTCCCATGCAGCCTTTGCACAGAAGGATGGCTGTTGCGGAGGTGACAGCCCAGGGGAGAATCCAAGGGGCCCCAAAATCATAAACAACCCCAGGCTGTTCCTCACCCTAACCCCGTGGGACATGAGTAGGTTGCCAATCCATCCCAGGGCAGCAGAGCTGCAGAGGCCGCTTTTTATGGCCTGGCCAGGAATTTCATCCAGCTCAGTGTCTTGATTTGGACAGGACTGTAATCTCTCCTGCAACATTTCTGGTTGTTGCTTTGGCCTCATACTGATTTCAAAGGACATGCTGAAATGTTACGCTTGTACTGTGCTGCGCTTCCCAGGGAGATAAACAGAAGCAATGGTCAGAGATGGGATACGGGGTGGCTGACTGACCCCTTTTCACTGAGGAATGTCTGCCAGGTTCCAGCCTGTCACTGCTGCCTTGGTGTGCTGGGGGGCATATGGTCATACTGACTGGTTGGGATGGAATGACTGGCCAGCCAGTGCTGCAGACCTGCCTGCAATGAGGTGGATGCCAGTGGCCACTGCCTCCTCATCTGCACCTGACCTCAGTGATGCCATGCCAGCAGATCAAACACTGCCACGCTCTCAGGAACAACAATTTTCAGGGCTGAGGTTCACAGGGGTCATTGCTGGGTTGATTATTTCTCTGAAATGGTGGAGAAAGCAAACCCAGTTCCTGTTCAGCTGGGAGGGGAAAGCGCCCATTCATGTCTGCGCCCAGCACTGCCAGGAGTGAGCTAAGACACTGTAAGAACCTCGTTTCTCACTGGCATCACTGTGAAACAGGAATGGTGTTTTGGGGCACTGTTTACTTTTTAAAGAAGGTGTTTGCTGCTGCAGCAGCTTTGCTCTTTCTAACCTCTTCCCACTGATGATTTTCTAGCAGTTGGCCATGTCTGACAGTAACACCACCGTCCCTGGGCACAAAACCCCATATGCTGACCATGATCTGGCAACTTGATGAGCTGATTTAGAGGAGCAGAAGTTGCTCAACCCCTCTGGTTCTCCCCTCCCTCCTCACTCACAGCAAGAACCCCTACCCTGGGCATCCCTTACCACTGTCCTCCTCTCCAGCTGAGATCAAGCCCCAGGTGTTTGAAGACTTTTCTATGAACTTGCTGCCAAGAATTCTGGACAAAGATATTCTTATCAAGGATAAGAGCTTGCTTTTCTTTTTTTTTTTATATTGTGCTAGAGAATGCACTTTGACCTAATTATTATTATTATTACTTTAGGCTGGGAAAGACAGGCAGTTATTTTCGTGGAAAAACCCCAAACGAAGAGACCTCCTGACATCTCATGTCACTAAAATAGACTAAAATAGCTGTGCTACCTCTGCAAATTACATGACACAATTATTTTCTATATATGTGTCTACCATAGAAGGGAGTTTACATAATATTCTTGTCTAATGAAGTGTCAAAGTTTAGCAGTTCAAGCCAGTTTGTGGCAAAAAGTTAGAGGTTGTGGAGGAGAAGTCTATTATGGCACTAACACTAATTAGCATCTGCTAAGACCATGTTTGAGTACATATAAATACAGGGCATTTGAGATGACCATCTCAGAGGACAGAGGAACAGTGCTTGGAGGTGGCAGCAGCCCAGGGTGGCTGAAAGCATGCAGCCGCTCTCTGCAGGTCCCACCCCAGCACCACTTCCATTTCCCACCACTTCTGCCCCAGCCTCCTGCCTGCCCCGAGGGTTGGTACCTCTCCACTTCAGGAGGTGGTTTTGCAGCTGCCGACAGACTACAGACACAAACGCTGCGCAATGTAGGATGAAGTGGCTTAATATAGTTTATTTTCCTGCCTTAGCAAGAAAGGTGAGGGCTTCCTGCCGCAGAGAAAGGGCATGTCTGTCATGCTGTGAAAAACACAGGAAGGGCCTGAAACCTTAAGGTGTGCTGTGACCCCCACAGCAGGCAGTAGTGAGCTCTTAGAGAGGCTTTCTACCGGTCACGCTGCTTCCTCCCTCATGCTGATACAGAGAGGTCGCTGCAGAGAAGGTCAAGGCTTCCTCTTGCTCCTGTCCTCTCCCAGCAATCGCAGCTAGCTGAAGGCTGGTGGAGACAGTGCAAATAACATTCACAAACTGGCAGTGGCAAAGCTTATATAAAAGGGGAAAAAAAAAACAGACTGCTGTAAGAATTTTTGATTATTTTCTGATAGCCTCCTGTTTCCTACAGCTATGCATTTGCAGAACATTTTCAAAGCAATTTCTTTATGATGTGACTTAATCTATTTTGTGTTTTCAAAGGGAAATATAAATCAAAGTCCAAGAGTGAAAGGGCTGGGATCTCAAGCTTTTAAAAGCGGCTATTGCATATCAACAACAGCTACTTTTGATCAACAGTTTTTGCTATGTATTTTGTGAAATGGCCACAGAATACTCAAATGAGCATTAAAATTATACTTCCATTACATGCATCAGAATGCTCTGGGCTCTAAATGATCTGCTATGATGTCTACTTGGAATAATCATTAAGCTTTCTACAAAAACTGACCACATTTCAGCCATTCTCTTAGTGCGCTGATGAATATAGTTTTCTGCAGGCATTTGTCAACTGCACTTTTTGTCTCCCTGGGCTGTATTTATCCTTTTGGTTTTCCTTCTCTTATTCTTTTCATTTTTATGGTCCCACCAGTTTGTGTCAAAGAAACACAGTATCAAATAAGATCGGACATGACCACCCTTGATTCAACATGCAGGATACATTTGCACCAGCCTTTACTAGTAAGGAATGTACAGCAAAGCACAAGGAGATCAAACCTGTTAAATTAGAAGGGGAGAATCTATTTTTCCATGGAGAGAGAAAAAAAAGCAAAAAGCATACTAATTGCATTGTGGAGGTATTTTGTGGAACTGGTACAGTTGGTCTCGGCTATAAACTGATTCGAAATGCTGAAAACTTAAAACTTACATTTATTTTACAAATTCTGGTTCAACCTATCAGAGCATTATGTCGAAGTATTAACAGTAAAATAGTACTTCATAAAAATTCCTGTCTAGCAAACATATAGAGGTCTGACTATAATGAAATCCCAAAAAAGTGGCCATCATCCTGCTTCTGTACAAGGTAAGTGTCCTTTCTGGTTTGCAATCAATAACAGGTTACCTGATTATACACTTTATTATGTCTCATACTGTAAGGTTAGCCACTGGAGGCTGACATATGAACAAATACACGCGCTTGATCAGATCTTTTACAGAAACACACCTTTCAAGAGAGAAAAACAATTAGTGTGTGTTATAGGTTACCGATTTACAATTTACATCATAAATCAATGTCTGATTATTTTAATGTGAAATGTTTTTAGCTTCATTTTATTGCACTGACGGTTTCAATAACGCTATAATTTGCTCAGATGAAGAGGTGATTGGACAGCTCTTACAGAAATTTTTAATTACTGTCATTAGTGGCTGCAATCTTACTCTTTTCTATGAAGCTTAGATACGTGTTATTGCATTGTGCTACAGGTACTCTGGGGTCATGAGAATCCAAACTCTCCCTTTCCTCTGAAATACTTGCATCTATAAATCTGTGTCACTGTGCAAGTCCCATCACAATAATTATGAGCATCACACAAACATTAATTAATGTATCCACATGCTATTTTAGGTAGGTAGAAATGTACTGCCCCAATTGGCGGGGGGGGGGGGGGGGGGGGGGGATGGGGGGATGGGGGGTGGGGAAGGGAAAAAAAGGGGAAACTAGAGCATAAAATGTGTTGTCCATAGTTAAGACGGGAAGCGTGTAGGAGAGCCAGCAGGAGTCCTGTCTCCAGAGAGAAAAGCTGTGTTGCAGTGCCAACAGCTGAAGTCTACAGGGTGACATGGAAGACAGTGTTTGTCCTTCATCCCAGCAGACTAAAGGTCGCATTTACTGCTTGTGACAATGGAGCTATTGTTGTTAGAGGCCCATGTTATTGCTACTGCTTGAAGCTCCCAATATATAAACAAGTTCATTTACCCCAGATAGATGCAGAAAGCATCGCACGCTCGATCTACTACAGGGCCCTCTTTAATTTCAGCAGATTCCCTCAGCAGGTCTTCCAAGGGCCACTACTATGTACTGGCAACCCATTTCAAGGAAAGATGAGAATTTAAGAGACTGTTTTTTTGGAAAATTCTGATCCCTATATACTCCAGATAATCTTCGCTGACATATGAGGGGTGACCTCAATCCGCAGCTGGGCAGCAGGGAGATGGGCAGACTGGTAACACTGGACAGGCAGTGCAGGACCTGGACCAGGAGACCAAATGGGCAGAAATATTTTCTTCCACTCATGTTAGCTTGAGTTAAATGTATGTGAAAATGCAGTGCTCACCTGGATTCAGCTCTGCATGTCCTCAGCTAAAAATAAATACATAAATAGCTGGATGTAGGACAGTGGTGCTGCCTATGTCTCAACAAACATTCAGAAACCTTTTCTATCATGGTACAGCCAGTTGATAAATTTGTTCTGCCCATCCACTGAGGGCATCTGGACCCTGCGTAGTAGAACAGGGGTGTGAAGAGCGTGGAGAAAACATGGGGAATTAAAACAGTGGAAATGACTGGGGTGCAGTTCACAACACCCATCTCCTGAGTTACAGAACTCTGTTTTCTGGTACCCTGCACTGCACCATGGGAAGGTAAGCCCCTGCCCTTCACATACTTCCCATTTCTTTTCTCCCTTTCCTGCCCCCTTCTCCCCAATCCTCTGTAAAATATATGAGCTGACATACACAATTTTCAATAAATTAATCCTTTTTCACAATATTTTTTTTTTTTTAAAGCTGGAAGTATGGTTCACAACATGTCCTGTCTGGCGTCCACACAACGTCCCTGCTCTGGCCTATTAATTTTAAAGCCATTTGACTACATATGTTGTTTGAACAATGCTGTTTCCATTAAGCATTAAATGGCAAATTAACTGCAGTCTGAAGTATGAATTCAGCTGCCCCCATCAGTATTATATAACATTTCATATGATGCTCTTTAAAAGCTGTGAAGGTCTGCCACTTTTCTCATAAAATCCTGATAATCATGATTCAAGATGTTTAGGGCTGTTACTGCTGAAAAACTGGATCCTTTCTTCCGTGTAAGTAAAATGTATTTGTAGATTTTTTTTTTTTTTTTTTTCTGAAAGAGGTAAAACTACATCAAAGTTCAAGAAACACCTCTCCTTCCCATCTGAGCTGTCTTGTTTGGAAGCCATCTGTGTGGCAATCCTCCACTAATGTGGATTTAGAGGAATTGAGTGTGGTCTGGTCTCTGGAGAACTGGGTTTAGTTCATCTGCTTTTGTGTGTGTGCTGAGAAGCCAGCGGTGCAGGTAAGTATGTAATTACAGGCTTACTTAAAATGGAGATTTTTTTACACGACAGATTGAAGCGTGCGCAGGAAGAATAATGCCGACAGAAAACAGGAAACCTCCATGAGGGCTCTTGTACTCTATTGTGCTGCAGCCGATTTGCAGGCTTTGGCTTAGAGACAATTCGTGGTTTGCTTTACAGCAGCGCAGGTTTGTGTGCGGGCTGCACGTGCATGGGGCCTCCTTTCCTCCCCCCATCAGAAGGCACCTGGAAATGCTGAGCAGCTACAGTTGCACTGGTATTGAGCCCTGCTGAAACCCCAGGATAAGCAGGGGATTATAGCAAGCACCAGGGCCACAGATCCCGTATAGCTTCCTCAAGGCTTCTCCCGTTACTACTGCTGCCAAATACTGGTGGTGCAGCAGATATTTTGCTGTGCCTAACAGCTGTATCTGATTTAGTGCTATATTACAAACACTACATAAAATATTTTACAATGACTGCCGATCTATTTTCTTCTGGCCTGTCTTCAAGTAATATTTTGTTTGCAGAGCCAGGATCTTTGTAACCCCCTGTTGTGCTGCTGTACTCCCATGGGAAGCATCACCCAAGGTCCCACTCCCAACGCTGAGCTGTGCTCCTGCTGCACTGGCAAGTAACACTGCCTTTACTGCGGGAGCACAGCGAAGGGAGTGCGTTGCTGGGCGTCTTAACCCACTGCAGCCCCGCTTTGCAGGGCTTCACTCCACCGGCGAAGGGTGTCCAGGGGACGCGGGGGCTGCCCAGGACACAGGCCTTTCCTGCGTGGAGATACCCGCTCTGTCCCTGAAAACTGGCGAGCTTTGGGGTTTACTTCAGAGCGGTGGAAGCAAACCCAGGTTTGCCGTATAAAATCCAATTGTTTTCAAAAGCGGGAGCGCTGCAGGCAACGTGGTCACCCCGACCCTTCATCCCCCCCCAACCCCCGCCCAGCTCGGCACGGGGCGGTCCTTCCCCCCGCGCCCCGCCCCTCTGGCTCCCGCGGGGTTCCGACCGGGAGCTTTTCGCGCCACAAGCCAGGCCCTTGCAGCTCCACAAACTCCGCACCGCGAGTAAAAGAAAAAACCCGTGGCCCCCACACTAGCTCCTCCGGGGCACCCCAGGGAGAGCTGATGGAGTTCTTAACAGGGGTGGGCGCCGGGGGCGGGATGAGCATGCGGGGAGCCACATCACAAGGGGGGTGTCAGCTGCATCTGCCAGGACGCGGGCGCCAACGCGGGAAGAGCGCCGTCGAGCCCCGCCTCCCGCAGTCCCAGTCGCTTTGGCGCGAACCTTCAGTTCCCGCTGGTCGCCCAGCAGCCGCCAGCATGGGTCTGTCGCGCACGCAGGTGAGCGCTGCCCTGCGGCCGGGGGCTGCCCTCCGGGCTCGCAGTACGGCTGCGGACCGCTGCTGCCGGCGGGGCTGCGGCGCTTGAGGCTGCGCTCTCCCGGCGGCCCTACGGGGGGTGGTGGGGTGGTTGGTGTGGTGTGTGTGTCTCATGGCCGGGGCAAGCCGGGCTGTGCGGAAGCCGTAGGGATCAGGTGAGGCCAATCTTTGGGCTGGTCCTCGCCGGCCACTCCAGGGTGGGGGATGAGGTGTGAGCAGCCCCGCCCTGCAGACCGGCAGCCTCCTGCCCCGCCGCGGTGCTGAGCGTCTTTGTGCATGGCTGGGACCTGGGGCACTGCTGCGCTGGGCAGGAAGGGGGGGGGGGGGGGGGGGGGGTACGCGCGGCCCGGCAGCAGCCGCACTGAGTGCGCCCGCCTCGCCGCTGCCCCGCTACGGCTGGGGGGTGAGGGCGGCGGCGCGCGGGGCCCGCTGCGGGTGGGAAGGAGGAAGGTACCTCAGGGCTTGGGGGGGAGAGCCGTGAGGTGTATGTGTGAGTGTGAGGGGAGGGGACGGCACCATCTTAGCAGGGGAGTGAGGCGGGGAGAGCTGCCCGCGCCCCGGCCAGGGGAAGGGCGTGTTTGTGTGCGGGGGCGATTCCGGGTCTCCTGGGCTGGGCCTCACAGTGCTGGGCGGCCCCGTACTGTTGTGGGGCCGCCGCAGCGGGATTCCTCCGGCTGGGCTCCCCCTCAGGCGACGCAAAAGCGGCCCCTTTTGTGCCTGGGCCGCGCCGAGCAGTTTTTATTTCCCCTCAGCACCAGTAAAACTGAAGCGTGGGCAAGGCCCGGGGGTGCTGCGGTGCTGCTCCCCCGACAGGCAGTGAGCTGAATGGTGCTGGGGAGAGGGCGGAGGGCTTCAAATTGCACCGGCTAGTTGCTGCTTAAACCCCGATTGTAAAGTACTTGACACGGTGGAGCCCATGATCTGGTACTGGTGAGAGCGCTCTACTTGGGCACCATCTAAGTGTGCGTGCAGCAGGCTTCCTTTGGGGCCCTGTGAAATGAAAACCTGAAGACCATCAAAAATGTATTTCAAAGTGGTAATAAAATTAACAAAACAGCAAGCTGCCATGTCTAGAGCAGTTCAAAGGTCCTGTGGATAGGATTCTCAAGAGCTGCAGTGCGTTTAGTGTTTGCCTCAAACTAAAAGTAATTAAGTCAAAGCAGATTGCTAGGTACTGCTTGTGTACTTGTATTTTTTTCCCAGCATTGTCTATAGTGAGTGGGGAAGGGTATGATTTTTGTGTATATTGCTTAAAAAAAGGTATTTCTAAAACTGAAAGGAAATCATCTATAGCAATGAGCAGAAGTGTATCAGAGTAGAAATTATTCCCATTTCTAATTCTGGGAATTACTTCAGAGCTGATGATAATACTGTTGACTTGTATTCAAGACTGTTAAACATCCTAAAATGTTCAAACCTCCTAAACTTCAATTTAAGGATCTAGTGTGCTGAAGTAGGTCTCTTTTAATAATGGTGTTCCCGTTGTCCTTTCGCAGCGTCAACGTTCAGGAAGGAAAAACTTCACAGCCTTCCGAAATACAAAACTGATCCCCATGGAAACATCCTCATCCTCCGATGACAGTTGTGACAGTTTTGGTTCTGATAATTTTGCAAACACAGTAAGTACAGTACCAGAACAAATAGAGCTGAAAGCGCAGTGCTAGTAAAGCTTGCAAACATGTAAAGCTAGTAAATGTTTTTTGTTCATGATTAGAACAGTTTGCTCTGCATGTTTTTGTAAAGTAGTTACTAATCTATGCTATATGCTGTAATTTCATTTCACTCTTAATTTGTGCTTCCATGTGGTAAGTGTTGGAAACAGTTTAGCTATTTATTCTAGCCTTTGGAATGTCACCTAACCTGACATGCCTGAGGGTGGTGAGGAAGTGGAATTATGTTGCTCAGGGAAGTTGTGGATGCTTCATCCCTGCTGGTGTTCAAGTCCAGGATGGATGAGTCTTGGTTTGACATGCTTTAGTGCAAGGTGTTCCTGCCCATGGCAGGGGGGTTGGAACTGGATGATCTCAATGTCCTTTCCAACCCAAACCATTCTATAATTTGCAGCTGTGGTTCTGAAACACCTTTTTTTAAAAAAAGTTGTTTGCTTATACTGCACTTGCAAATGTGAATAACTTTCTGTACAATTTAAGTTAAAGGATGTTTTATTCTTCATAGAAATGCAAGTTTAGGTCAGATATTGGAGAAGAACTGGCCAAGATTTTTCATGAAGCATCTGATGATGAATCGTTCTGTGGCTTTTCAGAAAATGAGATTCAAGATGCATTGGTAAGACAGTTGATTTTAGTTTGCATTTTTAAATTTAAATTATTAATAATTGAGAAATAATGGCAGCTTCAGCTGAAAGTCAAATGTTGTCATAGAGCAGCATTGTCTTATTTAATGTACAGTCTAAGTAACCATAGCTTCATTTTTTTTTTGTCTCCATAAAAAGTCCTCAAGCTCCTGAGCTTTGCAAGTTCAGAATAAAATCTGCTGTATGGATTTTGAATTATAATAACTCTTACAACTATCCTTGCTGGATGTTACTCTATTAAACTCAACATTTCTGGTTTCCTCAATATGAAATGTTATGCTAGCCCACAGATTCCAGCAAACCTGAGAAAAATTTCTGTGTCTGTTGACATGCAGTCAGACCTGCACTCTGACAGTGTAACAGGAAATGCTTTCTACTTTAGCAGTAGAGAAATAGTGATAGGTGGTGAAATCGCCTTCCTGCTTTTCCTTGACATCACTGCAAGAGCAGTTTTGTTGCTTAGAAAGACACCCAGTTGGTGTTTAGTAGAGAAAACAGAAGTAGTAGCATGTTTGGTATAAAATAGTCACTTCGTAGTAACTTCAGAGCTTGCTGAGAAATGGCTAGAAAAGAGTAAGGTCTGGCTAGAAGAACAGAGTTCAGTAAGACACAACTGTAAAGAGGGTAAGTGGGAAACAAAGCTGGAATAGATGTGTAAGAAAAAGGAATCAATAACTACACATAATGGGCAACCAGAATTGCATAGCTGGTTTAATAAAAGCCCTGTGCAAATAAGGATTGCCATTTGAGGCTGATGGTCTGTGCATATGAAGCAAGAAGCCTGTTTTTACCTATGACCAAAATAAGGCTTTCTTACTGAGTGCAAGCCTGAAAGTCAAAGGCTGTTGCAAAATGGGCTTTTCACTAAAGAAATTAATTTGTCCTCACTAAACCCTTGGTTCTTTCCAAAGCTGTAAAGCAAAGTATCTGAATTCAAAGATAAGAGAATACTAGGATTTTATTCATAATTATTTCACTGACTGTCTCTAGAACGAAGTTTTTTCTTAGTATCTATCACTGATACTGTAAGAATGACTGTTCTTGATAGCTTACAAACTTGAGTTTGACCCTTTGCTGAGAACTGCATAGTGGCCTTTTCTACAGCCAAGTATGTTACAAAATCAAACTTTTTAAATGCAGTTCTCTTTCTCATACTGACGCACAAACTGTCTTTGCTATTAGACCTGCAAGTGACAGCTAAGACTGCTGCAGCTGAAACCAGCCTCCTTTTTCTGATGTGCCACTGCTTTGGCCAGATAGTCTCTTAACTACCCCAAACAAAAGATTGCTAGACTGTATTTAATTGCAGAGCAATTCACTTGGATTTATCTGCTTCTTTTCTGTTTGTTAACAGAAACTGGAATCGGATTCAGAGGAGAATGATATAAATGCTGAAAGTGACATAGCTCAGAGAAGGCAGAAATGCTCGGTTCCTTTAAAAGTAGCCATGAAGTTTCCACCTCGAAGGTCAGAAAGAAGGAAGGGTGAGATGGAGCCTCTTGCTGAAAAGCTGATGCCTGCTCCAGATTCAGACTCTGACTCTGAAGAAAATGGTGCCATGTTTTTAGAAAAAAGAGCTTTAAACATAAAGGAAAACAAAGCGATGGCAAGTACTCACCGTCTGCCTCGGGTCCTCCCCTTTTCTCCCCTTTCCCCTTGACTTACATAACTCTTTGGTGGTTCAGATTAACTTTAATGAGAATTTAGTTACTAGAACATAAATAAGACATTAAAGTAAAATTTAAGAGTGGTTGCCTTTCCTAAAAGTAACTGTACTTCTAGCCAGTTCTATTGTAATAGTCTGTCATAGCACATAAACACTGTTTTAAGGCTCTGCTTTTTTTCCTTTTTCTCTTGTTAGCTTGCAAAACTGATGGCCGAGTTGCAAAATGTTTCTGGTATCTTTGGTGGGAGAAAATCGTTGCCAACTGTCAGTCATGTAAGTATATATATTTAATATATTTGCCCTCAGATTTCTGAGCCAAATTCTAACATTACAGAGCAAGATTCTCAACTGAAAAACTTAATAAGCCTTGTAAATCAAAGTCCAGTTTAGAATTTTATTGGATCCTAAAACAGACGTCCGCATTGTGCAATTTTCTTTTGATTTGCAACTGAATAAAGCAGAGTAGATTAATTCATAAAGGTTAGGTGTCTCCACAGGCCAATAAAACTAAACAAGGTGCTGTGTAAAGAGGTGTTTACATAAAGGCCGGAGATAAAGGGGGCCAGCTCAGACTTTGAAGCTCAAGCCTGAGTATTTGGTGAGTTTGAAGCCTTGAAAGAAACCTTACATTTGGCCTAACTAGGTCCTTAAAGGAGGCTAGGTTGTAAGCTGGCAGCGTAATGAATTTCACTGCTAATTTATCTGTAAGCTATGTGAAGATGGGAACAACATTAGAAGTCACAATTTCTCATAGACACAGGTTCTTCTGCTGGTGCTTGGGGGACTTACTGTGTCATACACCAGTGTGGACACAAACTTGCTTTTGGCTATTTCTCTGCAGCTAGCAGATTGACTAAGATGAGTTTGCCTAGGGTGTTTTTTGCCTTGTGTTTCCTGATTTGGGACAGGCAGAAGACTTCATCGTTGGGAAAGCCAGAAGGAAGGCATGTCTGTTGGGGATGGAATTGATAGTAGGGACAGGAGCTGCTTGTTTTTTTGCCTTTTTCATTGGGGGCTTTTAAATTTTACCAGGGGTCAAGGCGACTTCCAAGGCATTCAGTGCCAAGAAGTGCTTTGAGGAGGAACCCAGACCGAAGTTGTCGGCCTCACACAAGATCCAGATCGCTGATTGAAGGTCCTCCTACTCTTTTACAAGAGGAGGAAGATGATGACCCATACGTCTTCGTGAGAAGAAGAAAGATGTCTGATGAATACCTGGAGGTATGTTGAGGTTCTAGTTTCCCTGTTGCAGGTTGATTAAGAAGGTGGTTTTCTATTGCTTCAAGAAAATCGCAATTCATACAGAGTTTACCAGGGTTATGAGTATGCTATGCCCTGGGAAGCAGTACAGAAAATACAATGTTGTATGTGTTCTTCATTTACCCTGCCTTATCCTTGAAAAATCACTCTTGCACTCCAGCAGGAATTAAGCAAGGTCCAGCACCATTTCTGCACCCTGAAGGTGACAGATCAAGCAAAGCTACTAAAGCTGTATCCATATCATATATCTTTGCAAAGAATCTGTTATCTCGTTTAACTATATGATGGGTATTTGAGACTTTGACGCTGCTTTGAACATTCACACCTTGTTTATGTAGCATTTTTGCTGAAACTAGTACTTACTGCAAGTGTCTTCACTGTTCAGCATGAAACCCGAACTCCCAGGAGGGGTCACCGTGGTGCCATGGCTTTTCCACATGTTGTGCGCCCAGTTGAGGAGATAACAGAGGAAGAGCTGTATAATATTTGTGGATCTGCAAGAGAGAAAGTATATAATAGAGCCACAGTAAGTATACTCAAACTTTGTGAAATACATACTTTGCGAAGTCATTTTCTTGTTATTCCCTGCTTGTGGTTTAGCATCAAACAGAACAGACTTCCTCTCATGGAAAGGAAGGGTGTGATTTTGGGGGGAATTTGTCTGAGGTCTTGAAATGTCATCATTTACCTTCTGAAAGTGTAGAATGGCCTTTACAAAGTTTTAACAGTTAGGTTGCTTCCATGCTGAAACAGTTTTCGTACTTAGGCGCTATCAGCTGAGGAAAGTGACTCACAGGCAGTGAAGATACAATGTTAAAACAGTCTTGGCTCAAAGTTACAAGGTGGCTTTCTGTTTTAGGTTAGGCACTGCCAGCTGCTGAAGAGATTGCTTGTTAAATGTTCTATTCCCCTAACTAAAGAGCCATCTTAAATGTCTTGTTTCCTGAACTACTTTCCCTGTGTTCTAGGGATCCACCTGTCATCAGTGTCGCCAAAAAACCATAGACACCAAGACGAATTGTCGTAACCCTGATTGCATAGGAGTGCGGGGCCAGTTCTGTGGGCCATGCCTCCGCAATAGATATGGGGAAGACGTCAGAGCGGCGTTGCTGGATCCGGTAAGACAATTCTGAATGTTGGCTTTATTGTGCTTAACTTGAGCAGAGAGGTGCATTGTTTACAGTGAAAAGAGTTTTAGCAGGATAGCTATTTACAGTGGTGTAGTATATAATGCTGTCCTGGTTTAATTCAAACTGAATCACACAACTTTGTGTTACGTAGAACTTGTCGTTACTTACTACTTCTGTAGGTTTATTTGCAGGAGTGAACTATAAGAGCAGAGCAGCTGCCAAAATGTTTTTTGTATTTGAAGCATCAGAATAGTGTTCTCTTTTGTCATGCATTAGTACTTAAAGCCCTATGGAAAGGAACTGTATTGTGGACAAAGTGCTGCTGTTGTGGGCTGTTGAAGTGGTGTGGGAGTTGAGCAGAGTGGAACGCTTCGTGTGGTTATGTGCAAGGCAGGCAAAGGAGAGGTCAGTCCTGTACAGGCTGGAGAATTTACACTCTTGCTCTAGTTTAGACTGCTTCTGCAGTGCTGATGTTCATTGCAGAACTTGATGCAGAGCAGGGCCCTCTTAAGTTGCAGGTGTGAATTGTGTCTGGCATTTCAGTTCATCTAAAAGGATGCTGTCTGTCCTCTCTCTAGACATGGAGGTGCCCACCATGTCGTGGAATCTGCAACTGTAGCTTCTGCAGACAGCGAAATGGCCGATGTGCTACAGGTGTCCTGGTCTATCTGGCCAAGTACCATGGCTATGACAATGTCCATGCCTACTTGAAAAGGTAAGTATGCTATTGTGTCAGTGGCATAGCTGTGCTCTAAAGAGGGATAAGCAGTTTAAAACTGGGAGAGGAGAGCTCTCTGCACCCTGGTTTGTCAGGTAGATCTCAAGATAACTTCCCCTGTGTTTATTGTCAAGCCTTCCACTAATTGTCAGAAGAGTTTTAACACAATGTTTTGCTATAAGCTAATTCATGTTTCTGCTTGTCTTTCAGTCTGAAACAAGAATTTGGAATGGAAGACTGAAGCCATGATTGCCTTCAAGTTACATACTCTTTCACCAATGTCCTATTATTGCCTACAATTAATTGTTTAATCAAATGCGATTACAAAGCCAGTGCCTTGCTTCCCTTTCCTTTTGGGTAAAAAGGGATAAAGGACTTTTACATATCTCAGTACATATCACTGTTTTTCTTGGGAAAACTGTTTAATGAAGGTCTCTGCCCATAGGCCATTGTTTTCTTTTTAAACACCTTTGCAAATCAGATAGCATCAGTCCTTGCCTTCATGGCAATAACTTCTTTTTTTTTTGTTGTTCCTGAAAGGAGATGGGGCTTTAAGCCATTAGAGTTTTATTCATGCAGTGAGATGTGCTGCAGGTTTATTTCTGCTTTGAAGTTGATCACAAAAAGGTAATAGATATTGTGAAAATTCAGGGCACTGTTCCCCACAGACCCAGTGGAAAGTACGTGCTTAACTCCAGGCCAGCTTCTGCAATACCGAGTTACTGAACATAAATGATCAAATAAAAACTAAGAATTCTCTAAAATAACATGTTCTTAAGTTCAAAAAGGAAGCCCTAAAAGTTGTAGCTGAGCAGTCTCCAAGCGCTAATACATGGTTTTATAGAGTACTCAAAGTGCACATTGGCCATTTTAAGGGAGATTCCCCAAGTGACTTAAAAAGTGCAGCAGAGACGGGGGGGTGACACTTTGTATTTTTGCTTAGATGAAAGGAGGCTGCTGCTAATAGCTTTCATAGCACCGGCACTAGCCTTACCTAGTGATGACAGTGATGTGAACATACTGGTGTACATTGTGAAGTGACCACTCTGTCTAAACCAGAATGTACTGTTTGATAAATTTATCGGGTTTGTGTGTTCTCCTCTTCCTGCTCTAGCTGAATCAGCATTGGTCCAGGGGAAGAGGAATGCTTTCAGGACCAGGGCTTGGTTAAGTAGAGGGGTAGTGGGTGTTGGGAAACAGCGAAGTGCATGAAAGATGGTAGCTTGCTGAATTTGAGTCTCTGGAAAAGGGATAATGACAGATCACTAGAGAGAGATCACTAAAATCTGAAGCCTGATATTTTTTATCTCTAGAAAGCCTAAAAGGTGTGAGCTTTCTAAGCTACAGTCCAGCTTAAAAGTGAGTTATTCTTCCAGTTGCATTGATCAGCATAAACGTGAATAGGTAACATTCTCAAGAGACATCCTCAACAGATGAGGAAGGGCAAGTGCCTCATCAAAAAAGGCTTTTAAAAATAAAGGGAGATGTAATGGGTTGCATACAGTTTGTGAGCACTTAAAAATGTGGTTTGTGCTGTGGTTTCCTCGTTAACAGTCCAGCCATATTTTTGTACCAGCTCTGCATGATTGTAGGATATTTTGCGTGATACTAATGAAGCATGAGTACAATAAAAACCGTTGGAGCTGAAGTATTCTATATTCTAACATGCTATGGGGATGGGATCTTGTATACTCAGTGCTGCAGAAAAGAAAATGCCATGAAAATTGCATCCAGAGAACCACAAAGTGTACAAATGTGCTTAGTTTGGTTATGGATACTTCTGTATAAGCTTTGTATAAGGTTTAGAATGCAATGTTATAAATAATGTACAGTCGAATAGCAGCAGACTCGACTTGCGTTTATTGAGCGCTAGAACAAAACATGGCTTTAGACTTCTCTGCTTGCACAGTATTTGCACTGTACATATACGTAATGATCCATGGTTTAGACCTTTCTGGGAATTACATTGGTGTGGATGGGAGGAGAGAGAAACCTGGAAACAAAAGGTATTTTTGTCTCAGAACTGCAGTTCTGTTTCACAAATCCCTGTCCTTTTGAAAATCTGTCCTTATCTTGTTTTTATAGTGTGAATAGCTGTGCAGTCTGAGGTGGAGAGTGCTCTACCCCCTAGGTACATTTCATGAAGAAAGAACTCTAGAAATACATATTCTGACAGATAAGGGCAATTTGTTTTTTTTCCCTCCTAATTGCTGATCTTGCCTTCTGATTGCTGTGTGAAAGGACTCTTCTAAAAGCAAACCCTTGCATCGTATAATGGAAACTGCTGTATTTAGACTCAGATCTGCAATGTTCTGTACAAAGTTTTATTTTGAAAATAAAAATTTTGTGAGATAGAATTTTTGCCTCAATTGTTTTTAAATAGCCCCTTAGAGCTGTACTTGGAATTTACGATCTTTCAGGTAAATGTTGCAAAGTAAAGGAGTTGGCTGCTCCCCTTGTACCTGGGGGAATAGTAGGACTAGGACATCTTTCTCTCCCCTGCCCTGCTGGCTCTGATATTCATGCTGCTTGGATTCAGTTGTTTGATACCTGGTGACTAACTTGTGACGGTAGAAATGTATAGGTTCAGGCCAGATACGGACTTTAAGCATGCGTGCTATGTGCTTACTCTTCTACTTATTCTATATTTTGGGGGGTTGTTTATTTTTTTAAGCAAGATGCGTATATCCTGAGCTGAGAAGGTTGAGGAGGATGCATCAATTTGAACACAAATGCTGTTCGCTTTTGCATCAGCATAGGGGGGTCTAGAGAGAAGAGTTATGAGACAGTGGCATAAGATTACACAAAGCTAACCTGTCGTGAGAGAGGAAATGGGAAAGAAGAGATCGAGCAGAGCAACTGCACTGTCCTCAAATGCTCCACTGGTAAAATCCTCATGTTAACTCTCACCAAAGGGCTTTGTTTAGATGCACTACCTTTCATCACGCTGCTGGTGATGTGAGAATAAATTTTATATGATTGTGTAGTATGTTTATGGTTTACATGATGATTTTGAGGTGCCTCAACAACCCTTTTTTCCCAAGCCTCTGTACCGCAGCTACTTCAGTACTGATACTAACTTGACATCATTGAAGAGCTTATGGTTTATATCTGCAGCAAATGGCAGCAATTTAAGAAACTTTGTGAGGGAAAGATCCTAATTCTGCAGCTTTAAAAACAAAGATGCATGGAAATGGAGCATCATTGTTAAAGGGCGAACAGAAGAATGAAGCTTATTTGAGGTAGAATGATGGTTAATTTATTATTGAAAAAGGCTGTATGAGTTGATACTCCCTCAGTACTCTCTGCTTTAGAGCCAGGTGATCTTATGTAATTTCTATTTTTTTTTTTTTTTTAACCAGGTATAATAATTTGTAACTTCTAGAAATAAAATAGTGAGAAGATTAATAGGCAAACTTAAATTCCTTGGACCTTTGTGCCCTGTGATGAGAGGTGGATGGGAAGGGCATTTGTGGCTATGTATTAGTCTGAGAGAAGTGACTGTGCCAAAAGGGTGAGTGGTAACCTTTTAAAGTTAAATATGTAAATAAAAGCCCAAGCTTGCTTAAGAGTAAGCTTTTAATTAAAGTGACGCAGCCTCTTGATAGAATTGGCCAAACCCACCTTACTATACGAAGATCCTCTTAGATTAGTATATATGTTGTTTCTTCCCTGTCTCTCTTTTTAGGTAAGGCAAATTCTGAAGCATTAGATCTCTTAAAATATTGAGAACGATTTTGTTTTCTTTACTTATTAAGCAAACCGGGTTGGTTTTTTTTTGTTATTTATAAATTACAAAACCAGAAGTGAAGTGTTGCTTCACAGGCTGATGAAGTAGCATATGCTGCACGTTCCAGAGTAATGCACTCATCTATTTAACCAGTTACATTTGCATTAGTGTAGGGACCTGTATTGAAAATCTAAAAAATAGGCGTTAGCTTTGGAAACTACCCCATGCCCCTTCTTAGCCTCAAATATACCTTTATTTTGTCTGCCATTTTGAAGAGAAAAGTTAAGGAGATGGTAACAACAAAACATCACCATAATTTGCGTTGGGTAGGCTAATGGAATCAAAAAGGGCAAAATGGTTGCATCTAGTCAAATAATGGCTTTCAGTGTTCCAGGGTGAGGGAACATAGCTGATTTTGAAACCTCTGTAATAGCAATGTGCATCTGAAACATTGGCAAGAGAGTCACCCACTGACCTCTGCTGGCATAAACCAGTTTGGTCTCTTACAGCTTTTTGCTAGTGGAGCTCTTGCATGGCCAGTGGCATGAGCTAGTGTGGCTATTTTAGAAGCCCTGCCTGCTGTTCTTTCATGTTCTTAGCCTCACAACTGAAACAGAGCAAATGATAGGGCTTTCTGTGTCAGGTACAGGCTGGCCAGTCTATGGTGTCCTAAGCACCAGCACCCAGGTAATGGTGGGCTGTGTTGGAGGTATAAGTAATTGTATAGCCTCCAAATATTAGGAGAGGATAGCATCACACTTTCATCTTTGGGTTGTACCTTTCTTCCAAATAATAAGCCTGGGGCTTCTTGATATGTATAAAAATCTCCACAGTCCCTTTGGGGGTGGGGCTGGCATCCAATAGGTAAATTGTATGTTTGAACCCAAAAGTAGAATGATTAATACCAGTGGTAGGAGTCCTGAAACTGGGAGGTGAGGGGGAAATTGAGAATCTTACTGTGACTCGTATTTATAAGAAGTTGTGGATACTGAATTTGTATGAAAACCCATCTAGAGCATAGTTCTACAGTCATGTTAAACAAGATCTACTTGTTGCTGTTTGGTACAGGCTTTCTTCTAGCTAGAATTGAACAAGCTCTGGTTGCAAGGATGGAAGACAGTTCTGTTATGTGAAAAAAAAAATAACCCCAAAATCATGATATGGTCAGGATGTCTGTCTCTTGGTAGGAGTACTTTGATAGTATTTGTGCTGGTTTATTACTATGTTTTTAGTTTAAGTGATCAGTTGAAATGTAGATCCTGCTGCGTTGAGCCTTACTCATGTAATCTTTTCCCTGGAGTAGGTCTGCAGGTAAAACTTATATCTCCTAAAAATGGAAAGAAAATGTTACTGAAATTATAGATTTGTGTTTGGGCCCAAGTTAGCTTTATATCCCTACCTGTCTTTTAATATCATTGCAGGCAGGGATAATGAAACTGTGTGTAGGTCGTACCAAAAGGTATAAGTAACAGAAGCTGATGGCAAACATCCACATTCTCTTTTAATCACCTATACAATAACAAAGCAATCCTGTTAGCACTCCTTTTGGCCTTGTTTTACCTCCTTTTAGTTTGAATGCCAGTCTAAAAGTGGTATGCTTGTGAGTTGCTACATAAACTGGGCATGCACAATTGACTGCCACCAGGGCTGAGGGTGAGAGGGCTCCTACAAATATAGAAATTTCTATTGTTCATGTTCTAGGAGAATTAGCATTTATATCTCCTCCCTGAATATCCAACCAGACTCCTTTTGAAATAAAACTACTGGAAAGACTATACTGAAACTAAACATTTTTGACTTCAGAGGTATTTGGATGTTTTCTATTTTATTATACAGCTAAAGTAAAACAAAAAGTTCAATTAGTGTCAACCATTTTGTTTTATACTTTGGAGATTCGCCATCTTTCGATGTGCTCTAAAGTTCCAGATCTAGAGGCTTAGCTATGCTACTACTCAAATGTGAATGAACATAGGCACTCTTATGTGATTCTCTTCTTATATAGCTTATTAGCAGAATTTAGCAGTAGGAAAGATCCTACTTCTTAGTGCTTTTGTGCTATGGGTTTTTTGTTGTTGGGTGTAGGGGGGGGGCCTGGTTTTGGTTTTGGGTATTTCTTTTTGAGGCTGGTTGTAGTGTGAATACAAGTGATAACAGTAAATCATCAGGAAAAAACCCTTTGGAAATAAGCCAGAGCCAAATTCTTTTCTCGTGCTCTGTTCAATCTGCTTCCTCTTTAAAAGAAAACTTTCACATTAGCAGAAAAATAAATGCTTAGCCAGAGTTCTTTTTGTGTCCCTTTCAGCAGGGAGAAGGGGATGAGTGTGCCGAGCTCAATGCCCATGCTGGCTTCCTCCTGCCGTGGAGAGTTAACACTCTAAAAGCTTTTTCTTCCCCCTTTATTTCTGTTTCCATTTAATTCTTATGAAGAAGTTGCAATGTTAGAATTTTGGTATTGGAAACCAAGCACAGAGTTTTGTTGTGAAGAACTGAGAGGAACTGAACTGCTTTGATATAATCGCAATTTTCTCTGGGAGAAGCAACTTCTGGTTTCTAAATGGTTGCTGTTGCTAGAAAACAGCATCTGCATTACAAAGCTCTGAAGCGTTCTCCAACATAGTATAATATACCCATATATATGGTACTATATGCCCATTACAGTATACAGACACAGTGTTCTGTCAAAGCCTTCTGGTATGATCTTAAACAAGTCACTTTTCCTGCAGTTGTAAGACCAAAACCCCATTCACCAACATAGCTAAAGCCTACTTTAGGAAAAAAAAAAAAACAAACAACAAAAAACCCCACCAACAATTGAATATTTTTAACATGATTACAATTAATTAATTTTCATCAAGACACGTAGACTCACAGCAAGGAATAATGCTTTGTTTTTCCTGTGTACCTTCTAAGCACAGACTAAAGATACACATCCTTTCTCCTCACAAGCAGAGTTAGGCTATTTCTTAGACATACTCACTATCTATTTCTTAGATACGCTCATTTTTAAGTATATTATGCGTAATAGCTGAAACAACGGAGTTGAAAGTATTGCAATCTGTTAGGTACCATTTTCTTTCTTCCTATCTGTCCAGTTTCCACAAAGCTAATGTCTAGCACCTGATATTTGGGGGTTTTTAAGTTCTGATGAAAAGTTATGGATGAGATGAATAGTTTGGCTGATTATTTGGCTTAGCTAAGTTGCTGATTAAGCCTGACTGCTGAAATCTAGCTTCTGTTTTTCTCTGTGATAAAAGAATGATCAAATAATTCTTTTAACAACATGTTGGGATCCATAAGAACATGTGATTCCTGCCACATCTTATGGTTTCCTGCTATCTAGTGGAACAGCCAGCCTCACTGGAGTGCCCTGGTACACCATGGCTTGCTGTACAGTTTGCAAGAAGACATGGGTTTTGATAAGGGATTCTCGATAAATGGCTTAGTTTGTATAAAACACTCAACTCCTATCCACAGTTAAAAATTCCTCTAAACCTTTCTCTGCCTCAATTCCTGAGGAGTGTTTTCTTGCTAAACAGTGTTGACCTGATCCCTCAGAAAATAAAGTGGCTGGAGTAGAAGAGAGGTACTGAAGGTGTCCAACCACAGTAGTGCTGAACACTGTTACTATTACTTCTACCTGTAGTTCTACTGAGCTCTGCGGTGCTGTGGTCAGCGTGGTTTTGGGATGTGGAGCACCAAAAATACAAAGGAGGAAGAGAAGCTGTCTTGTAGTTGCTTTTGTAGGGCAAGGATCATTCATCAAGTGCCACCAAGTCCCACCACTAATGAGATGAGAGGGATTATGTTTTATTGGACAGCCTATCTGGAGGCACAGATATTTTTCAGCCCATGTTGGTGAGACTGAGGTTCTTCCCTATCTGTTACAACAGAAAACCAGCTACTAAAGGGATTTTATGAGAGCAGATTTTGAGCGTCATGAAATACAGATGCTATGGAGTAAAGCAGCAACCAAAGTGGATTTAGTCCTAAGGTCCTATGTAGAGTTGTCTATAGTTTACCTGCAGGTAATGTGAGAGGGGGGAAAAGCTGCATGTTGGTGAAAGTCAGAGAAGCTGCTCTGATGACATAGAGTTACAAATCAGTAACTGCACTGTATTCATGTCAGTGAAATTTGGTAGCGGCCAGATTGCAGTTTGGCCACAGCAAGGAGTCTAAGTGGGAGATGCTGAGCTAACAATCTCAAGACTCCCCAGGTTTCCTTAAACTAAACAACCAAGGGAGAAAATGCAGCTCATACAAAAATGTTCATTAAATCGGGGAGGAAAAAAATCAATTTAAGAATATGAATTACCTACCCTCAGTGACCCTGGGCTTGCCCACACACATTTTTCTCTTGACCTAACTGAAAGACTTGCTTAAACATAAACCTGATGGCATAGGCCAGCAGTGCTATTTATTGATGTAGATAAATTCACTTAAAAATTAAGTAGTGCTCCAGCTGTGGAATTGGAACTATCTAATGTGGTACCACATAGCTGCAGGGGCAGAAAACATTCTTAGATGATAAAAATTTCAAGGATTTTCTCCTGATGCTGAGCTTCTCTGATGTATATCCAAAGACACTGCCAATGCATGCCTTTTGTTACAGTTCAGAGGGGTTTGTATGCTGAAGTCTGCAACTGCTGAAAAACGTGTAAATGATGCTGGAAAGTAAATACAGTTTGCAGCCTTGGTTTGAACTATAGGTTCTCATTCAGCATATTACGTATTTATGTATTTTTCTTAAACCTGTGAGAAGAATTGATCTAAAAGCAAGTGAAATGTAACGTATCATTGTTTGTTTGCATTTTAGTTCTCTAAGATGCTTTGTTGTATCCAGCTAATGCATCCTAAATTTTTTTGGTATCACTGACTTACAAATCAGAGACGCCAGACTAAAGCAGGCTGCTTTCTAGAGGGCTGGGAGACAGAGACTCACATTGGAGCACTCCTCCTTGACCTCCAGACAAACCCTTTATCTTCACTAATGTGCTTTATTTTACTTTTTGCAACAGATACCCCAGTTTCTGTTTTGCCATCTGCCCCGTGGCAATTGACGCTCCGGAGGGCTGGCTATTTATTACTTCCTAGCCATGGATAGGAATACAGTAAATTCTTTACAAAATAAAAATCAATACTCACTGACATACTGCGTATTGAAGAAAATAATTGTTTATGGCACTCAGCTTAAGCTGTTCTGGTAATCACGTTGAAAAATACAATATTTATTCATTAGATCAAATTTAATGAGGCCTCCTGGCAGTAATTATAAAAATTACTGTAGCAGTAAATTACTAATGAGTTGTGATGTGCTTCCTACCTGTGAGGAAGGACTGGGGGTTGAAAAACCTGATATCCAGACAACACTAGGGAGGGTGAGATCTTGAGGCTAGGAGTCAAGCTCGCAGCAGCACGGAAGTTGTTCACTGCACCTGAATGGTAAAGAAGAAAGACAAAAAAAGAAGAAAAAATATAGCAGAGAGACTCATAATCAGGAGTTTCACTTTAAACAGACAGTAGCTCTAGGTTTGTTTCTCAACCAACGTGCATAGGCAAGGGAACAATGTTATCAATGGGAGAAAGAGACTTCTTTGCTGTGTGTACACTATCTTCTCTACAAAAGCAGCTGAGGTGACCTAATTTACTGTAGTAGATCTTAGGCTAGGAACAGCTTCTTGCTTTCTAGTTGTTATAATGTCTCATGCAAAATACAGCAAATACGACAATGTTTTCTTGGTGCCCTTAAATCTTCAGAATAGCTACCTAAGATGTGGAGCTAAGACAAAGGTTGAAATCTCCTACCAGCTTGCTTTGATGCAGGGAGTTTGACCCAGATTTCTTTCTTCTTCTGAGATGAAGCTATAGTGAATTCAGAGGCTTTTGGTAGCCAATGATACACAGAATGAATAATAACAAGGCATAAAGGTACAAAAATCATGCCGTTTCTATCAAAAGTCCATGTTTCTGCTGAGTACTGGGTGTTGCTGCAGTAGCAAAGGCTGGCTAGAGAAAGAGCTTCTGCTGCATGCTAAAATTAATACACAAGTGAATTGACATATAATTATGTTTCTTTCCATAGCTTGCAAAGGTGCTGTAGATTTGACAGGTATTGTAAAGCAGTGAATAGGCTAGCTTTTAGCAAATATTTGCTGCAAAATATTGTTCCTGGATTCAAACATCTACCCAAAAAGGCCATAAGTTTTAATGTCTCACAGCACAGAACTGCTCTTAAATACACTGTTGAGGCTTGAGAACGAGTGAAGTTTAGCACTGTTTATCTCCTCCTTGTCCTGGTACGTTGCACTAAAAGGGACCACTGGGCATGGGTACGTCCACACATTCGTTTACATTGTGAAGTTAAAGCTGAGAAAAATACATCTGTCCACCCTTGACTCATCTTCCAAACCCCTTGAAAGAAGCAGAAATGTAGATTCCTTGCACACAACCTACTTCTGCGCAGAGATGGTGGCTTTTGTGGAGCTATGGGTTTCTTCAGCTGAAAGAGCCCCCAGGAATCAAGCATTGCAGTACTGAGCCTAAGACCTTTGTGACTTTAGCCTCACACCTAAGTAAGTGTGTATACTGAAAAATATATACAATAGGGTCTTACAGAACCTTGGGCAAGATGCTAAATGCATGTGTGCTAGCTGTATGCAACAGGTCAGCATGCAGAAGGACTATTTTGCAGTTGCTGTAGGTTCAAAAAAGAAGGCACATCTTCATTACCCCTTGTAAAAAGCCAAGGTTTGAGAGGATTTAGCTAATTCATATTGCCTAGCTTCTTGTTACTGAAATAAGGCAAGAAGATCTTTTGCACGATGCGATTACAAAAAGACAACATCTCTCTACTAACAAGAAATTAACCTTATCTAACTTCACTGCCACAGAATCTTTCTCTACTGTTATGTCACTGTGACAGAGCTAATGCAGTCACGCTGCAGAGAAAAACTACCCGTTTGGGGCTGTGAAGATGGTATCTTGGCTGCTCGAGTGCTGAGTTCTTTTTCTAGCACTGCCATGCGTTTCCTCAGTGACAGTAGGAAATTCAGTCTCTCCCCATTTCCCTTTTTACAGCACGGAAATCCTCTCCAGGCTTTCCCTTGCAGTCTGGTCCTGTCTGGAAGAGAAAATAAAGTGTGGTGTTTTTCATTATTAGCTAAACTGAATTTGGCAATGGACAGATGTTCACTTTGCATACAGCTGTGCTGGCTGAAGATGCCTTTTTCTGTCTTCCTGGGACTGTTGTGAGGCTAAACAAACACTGGTGGAAAATTCTGTGGTCTTCAGATAGAAAACACTTTAAAAACCGAGTTATTGTGGATTGTATTTTCAGAACTGCTGTCAGCCACAGCTGAAATCAGTGGAAACTGTGGGCTGAAAAGCTGAAGCCCTGAACTACAACAGTTTATGTGAATATAGAGTTCATGGCTGGCACAGGAATTTAGATCAATCTACATTAAAAGCTCTCAGGTAAATACAAAAGGCAGACTTGGTGGAGTGATCCTTCTTTTTCGGCTCAGGCTTATTTTTGAAGTCCTGCAGCATGCAGGTCTGAGGACTTTTAGGCACAGAAGGCTACAATCTTTCCCTATGGGCTGGCTGACTATTGTCTCGTGGTGCAAAATAGGTTTTTAGTTAGTATTGTGAATTCTTACGGAATCTGACAGTGGCAAATGGGAGCAATTTACCTAATGTTTCTTATTCTACACCTATGGAAAAAATTCAATATGTGTGTGTGTGTGTGGGGGGGGAAACTGTGGAACTAAACCCAAAAACTAAATAATAATGATGAAGCTTTTTAAAAAATAATGTCTCACAATCTGACATAAGTAGTAAGATTGTTGCTGTGCACTATTACTATAATTAAATGACATTATGCTATTGCATTAAACTAATCCGTCAGTAATACTGTACTTAGCAGTAAGATTTTTGTCACATAAACATTATGAGCCTTTAAACTTCTGCATTTTGTCTTGTAAAATGCAGGGAAAATACAGAAATTGGAGCAGCAGAATATAACATGAAAAGCTGTAGCAGCAGAAAAAGGCCATCTGGTTCAACATGCCAGCCCTTTTAAAGCAGGTAAGTTAAGAGTGTTAGAATACATTTACCAAAAGGGTGGAACATGAGATGTATGCGTGAGGTGCCTGCTATTACTTTGAAAACATTAGGTACTGATCTACAAATCCTTTTTAGTGTTTTCCTGAATTTCGGAACATGTAAATGTTGAACCAGAAGCTGCAGAGAGTAAACTGTTAGGAAAAACATGCAAATAATAACTGACATGAAGCTGCAATCTTTTCTTTGAACAGAGGCAGAAAAAGAAAGAGGCTACAGATCACTTAGACTGTGATCAGTCAACCAGGGCAGCTGATCAGAGGGATGCAGCCTTTAGAACAATGTTAGCTCTTGCAGACCCAGGAAGCAGAATAATATTTTTCATATTGAAGACTTCACTCCCATCGTAACAGATCAAACCACCATTCAGACCAGCAGATCCCATCTTCTCTCAGCCTGGTAAGCTGTTGTACATTTATTCTGGTGCTAGATCTTTTCCAAATGGGTTACTGGAGCTTTCATCCACATCCCATTGACAGCTATCCCTTTCTCACCTTTGCAAAATTCAGACCATCTTAATTGTTCCTTTCTGTTATCATGCACAAACAATTACTTGGATTTTAGCAAAAATTCTCAAGGAAAATGCAAGCAGATTTTTTTCCCTTTGCTTACCTCTTCCACAGATAGCATACAAACACACACTGTAAACTTACTCTGTGCCACACTGCTGTGACTGGAACTATAGCATTTGCTGTACTTCCTATATTTACCTCTGCCTTTAAGTGTTCACTGAACCATCTTGGTCTGCCATCCTTGTGATCTAATTGTGCACGCAATATGCCAGGATGGCCATGCTATTCAGTAAGGATTCATAATGTACACAGGGGTCCTCTTCTAGCTCCTGGGGATAGGAATAGGATGAAAACATTATGAGACTTTATTAAGTCTCATAATACCGCCTCCTCTTGCCTCTGGCAGCCTCAGGAGTGGGAATTAGTCTTTACAGGGAGGTTATCACCCATAATACGTATTTATGCTGTGTCCATCGTGTATAAGAATGCTCTCAGTAAAACTTAGGCTAGGCTATAATAACACTTAGCACTTCTTTGTTGCCTTTCATCTGAGGATTTCATTGTGCCTTTAAAAGCTTTCATTAACTAAAATTCACAACCCCGTTGTGCAGTAACTGTGCATTAACACCTCCACCATATGCAAAGGACTGGTATAAGTGGTTTAAAAAGCTGGAAAGAATGTGGATGGGGGGAAACCTTGGAACTGATTATTCCCACATCTATGTGCTAGCTCTGTGTTTCCTCTCTAAAATACCTTAGAATTGCATTGATACACTGACTGCACTTTACTGCATTTTTAAATGCTGATGTGTGTCAAATTTAGCATTGTTTCAAATTCCCAACATTCGTTTCCAGCTTCGTTTATTATCTGCTGGAAATCTATCCTTTGATAACTGAATGCAGATGTAGCAATGAGAGTGATATAATTGCCTGTGGAGCTAGGTATGCGTTTTCACTATTGTTAAGCTACAGGGTCTAGTTTCCCCAGGATGTGTATGACTTGTGAATGCCAGTTACAACACATTCCCGAGAAGAGAATATGCCCCTAAAGCTACAATGTCCTTCGTGCATAGCCTCCAATCCTCTACAAAGCTTACATTTCACAGGATTCAACAGTATTGGTTCTTTTGGGATCAATGAGAAACTCACCACCCATCTCCAGTATCTCTGAATTACAGAGCAGAACCAGATCAAACACAGAAGAGTTCCCTCATTTATCCTGCCTCTGTAATACATCAGAGTGTGTGCTGCATTCATTTTGTGTAGGCGGGCTGGTGTCTAATGTACTCTGTGAACATATTTATAAAGGATTAACCTGTGCCTGGTATTCCTAAAAACTGATTTAGTTAAAATACACGTTTTATTCTACTTGTCTCAACCATATGAATCATTCCTGTTTAGCTTTGATATTAGTCATTTTTTTGCTGGAGTGTTATGTACTGTACATTATCGATAGTCCTGTTATGTATGACAGGCTATTTTTTTCCCCCTCAGCCAATACTCCTCAGTGCATTGTATGATTTGCATCTGAGAATTTTAACCTGCAGTGAAAGTGTTCTCTAATAGAACATGCTGCTTAGCAAAAGCTGAAACACTGAGGATTTGAACAGGGTGCTCTTGGTTTAAGTGTTTAGAAGCAAACCGGGAGTAGAAGGTCAGGAATCACTAGTGCTGGGAAGGACCTAGATGCACGGTGTACCTAGGATGCTGTGTGTGAACGCACACACTCCAACCTGGCACCTACCACGTTAGGAAGGATCCAGTAACGTGAAGCTCCTGGACTGCAAACAATTGCAGCCCACCCCTCCCACCAGCCTCACGTTAAGTATTGTGTTTTAAAATATTTACCTTGACACAAGCAATATTTAGATATTTGTTTTGTGCAGAAGGATTAAAGGAAATACAAATGAATACCACAACAATGAGGAACCCTGATCTTCATCTGCTTATGTGAAGAAAGCTCCAAAACATTAAAGGCATCTTGAGGAGTTGCCTACTAGGAACTCAGGCTAAAACCAAAGAAGAGCAAACTGATGAAGGATTAGGGATAATTTACTAAAGATCACCGCCACAGGGGAAATGGCCAAAGCAAACACTGGAAACCCTATTACTCCAGATGTGCGACAGCCACACTTAAGGTTTCTTGTCACCTTGATCTTCAACCTGGTGTTCAGGGCTTGGTTTGGTTTTGGGTTTAGTGTTTTGTTTTGTTTTCTACTATGTATCAGCCTATACTGCAACTGTGTGAAAAAGCTGATACAGTTTTCAATACCTAACACCTTCTGGCAGAAGGGAATGGTGGTAGTTGATCCTAGTTTTACTTTTTTGATTGCCTTTGAATTCAATGAGTTCAGCCCATTCTGATTTCTGTGCATTCTGAACAACTTGTGTGTCAGGTATTATTTGTTGTACCATCAGTCCATCTTATCTGGGTACAAGAAAACACAAAAAATCATTCTGTGAAGGGAGGAGGATTCTTCTCAGCAGCCCATTGAGCAGTTTTTCTAGTTAATTTTCTTCCCCATTGTTCCCATACCAGCTCTGAAGCTTGCAAATGTTTCTTTTTCTTGCCAAGACAGTGGTACTTTTGCCCTGGCACACATTAATGTTTTTTTCCCTTTTCTTGTGTTTTGAGTGCAGCTGAACAACAAATTCCTCTCTGTTTAACAAGCAACTTCCTCAGATTAAGGTTTTTTGTTTTTTTTTTTTTTCCATACCAAAGTATCTTTCTGATTTCAGCAAAGCTCTACATTTGTTAATTAAGTACTGACAAGTGAATAGCAGCAAGTGCCACAATACTGTGTGTTTCTGGGCTTTCAGAACAACCCTTCTGGAACCTGAGCCCTTCTGTCTCAAGGAGCCACGGCAGCAGCCATGCTTTGAGAGGTAGCTAGTGAAGACAGCACGTCAGTATTCAGGAAACGAGAGCAGCTCCTTCACAAGAAGTCTACCTCTTCTCTGCTATTCGCTGTGCATTAGGCTTAACTGTTCTCAGAAATCTCCATGCAAGTTGCACCTTTTTCACACTCCTCCCTGAAAACAAGATAATTTCAGGTTTTACAGCAGCAAAAGAATTCACTGCCTGTTTTCTCACCAATGTAAGAGATGTTCTTTAAGTGGAAGTTAGCTCATCAGAGGCCATAGTAGAGCATTGATAGATGGATGGATGGATGTGTATGTACATGCATCTGGAGTTCTTTTGTTCTCTCCTAGCGAGCTTTGGTTGTTAAAACAACCATTTCAGTAATTTCTGGGCTGGCTTTGCAGGGAAAAAAATCTTGTTTTTTGCTGCTCCTGGAAGAGAGGTTGTCATAATGTTGCTCCCCCACTTGACTGACAGGCACCTTTGCGAACACACAGCATGTTTCATCTCAGAGCACTCGATGAATATCTTTACCCCCCTTCTGGACCAGCCCACCTCCACTTGCAAAGCTTCTTGCTTTTTTTCACAGGATTGCAATCCCTGCCTTTTGTTCCTCCTTCTCAGGAGTTAATACCTCCCCACCTTACAAGTCAGCAGTGGATTCTGTCAGTTAAAACCCCCAAATAACAAACCCTCCTACCCTGAAGGCCTTTTCCTTTCAAGCATGTATTTTTCTAGCCTGCAAGGGAGTCAGTGCCATAACCCTGAGCCTTCATGGAATAGTTTCTAAGCCTGTTTCTGTGCATTATGAATATCTTCCAAAGGGAGAATGAACATCCCCTCTTGTGGCAGCTTCTACATTTCATGACTCCCTGCCCTCCCCGCTACCCTCTGCTCCTTACAAGCCCCTTCCTTCTGCATGTAATGTCTCCTTCCATATCCTCCTGCACTGCTGCCGTCACCTCAGCCTGTTCCAGCAGTTGCCTGCCAATGCTGTCAAAGCCCAGAACCCAAACATATTTGTTAAGATGTCCCACTATTTGTCTTTTGCAGATTTCCAGGAATCTAGATGCCGTGGCGCCAGCTTCCAATCTTTCTCTTCCATCCACACTTTTTCCCTGTTGGTTGGATTTTTCTCTGAATTTCTGCACCCTGAAAAACAAAGCACCGGCTTGTTTTTTTCCTTTTACCCATTTAACATCGCTGGCATCACATCCCCACCTTTCTAGCTGAGGTCCTATTTTTTTGGTGCTATTCGGTGTTGCTTCTGTCTTCCCAACAAGGTGCCATTAAGAAATGCTAGACACATCTTCAGGGGGTAGTTGACTGTCTCTAACCCAGAGACAGGAGACTGCTGGTTCAGGGGCAAGAGGTGACTCCTGCACAGACAAGTGAAACACTAGGTGACGTGTAGGGACAGTTTATAGAAGAAGGTATTAACAGAATTCATGTTCATTTCAGAGATGTAAAAAAGGATCCTGAAGATAAACTGAAGATGTGAGATTATTAAGTGATCTGACACCATCTCCTTCATGTAATTGCTCGTGTTTGCTCTTTCTGACACATTTGCTGAGCCCATGATGCTTAAACTATGTGTGCATTCAGACTTTTCCCTTCACCTCCTCACCCCTTCTTGCCTTACTTTGCAATGGCATTTGCTAAGAAATCTGATGTCTCAGACACTGGCATAGGGAGGTACATAAGAGACATAGGTCTTTTAAAAACAGAGAGGATAAAACTATCAGGATGACTGAGGCCTTCTGCTTCTCAGTGTGTGTGTTAACAGGGTTCTATAGAGAAGATGTCCTCTCCCACAGGAAGCTCATGGCTCTGGTTACTGGCAATTACGAGGAGTTTTTTAGATGTGACAGTGATTCAGGTTTTGTTTTCATCCTCTGTCCTTTGCTGTTTTTTCACCTCCCCAGATGCAGGGGACTGATGGCCAAGCAGAACTGGCCCCTCCACTTGTCATGTCCATGTGTAACCTCTCTGGTGTCCATAAGAGACCTCCTGTTCACATTCTCCCAGTACCTCTCCACACACGCTCTGTTCCAGCAGGGAGGCTGTTTTGGAGCCCAGCTGCACCACGCAGCATCTTTTGGCAATGTTTTTTCTCCCTAGTGACTCACTGCATTTTGCACCCCGTGGCAAAAGATAATCTGTCACCTCAAATCCTACTAGTTCTGCAAGGCATCTTTTATATAATCAGTGGGTACTTTTACCCTCTTTTCTCCAAACATGAATATAAGGTCCAGCTTGACTCCTCCATATGTTTTTTTAAAGAAAGCAGCTGTGTTGTTCCTCAGGAAAACAGCTTGTAATTTAGCATTATATCCCCTAGGCAACGCTTTTGGTCTTCAGGACATATATTTATCACAGACATCACAGTTATCTCTATGGTACTTTAGTTTTCCATCAAGGGAAGCTAAAAGAGCATTTAATTCCTTAAGGCTCTGATTGATCTTCACCACAATCTACCTCTGGTGCTTCTCTCAATGTCTCTTCTGCTGAACAAGATTTCTTCTTCCTCTCTTGATCTCTCAGAAGTCTGAACTTATTTCAGAAGCGTGGGCTTGCTTTGCTTTCTAGCGCTACCTGTCTTTGTGCTTGGCAGAGCTTTCCTGTCCTTCTGTCAGCTCTCCAGTCCATCAACTTTGCCTTACTCATGAGGCTCCTGAGGAGAGCTGAATGCCTGTCAGCAAATAAATAATTTGCTGGCATTGGGTGGGTTTTCACTTTTTGTTCTTGGTTTCACTTTTGGTATGACAAGGCAGCCATGGAGAGTAGGTATATGGTCACATCTTAGAATGAGTTCAGTTAAGGTGAACAGAAACATGAGGGCCCCACTACTTGCTCTGAAACAAAAAGTTCCGAGTTCTTAATGCAAGCTGCTTTACGAATTGGTGCCCCTTGGGACCATTTCCCCCTTGAGCTCAGAGCAGCTCCCTTCCATTGTGACAAGTTCTGATCCCCAAACACACAAGGAAACCAAGCTTAGTCTTCGGAGTAGGAGATACTACGTGCTACCACACTTGCCAAACCTATCTGATCAGCACACACAGAGGGAGAAAAAAGCAAGCAAGCAAGGAAGAAGTGGGAATGCAAATTTGAGAGAAATCTTTCAAAGTCTGCAGTAATTGGCAAGGTAAATGCAAGGCTTTTCCTGCTTTTCATAACAGTAGTAATATCAATTCATGATAAAAAGCCATTCTGAGTTACACAAGAAGGAAAGATATTTGCCAGGAAAAATTCTTTAGTTTCTACTTTATTGTTTATGATGGACAAGAAGTGCCATCCATCCTGACTGACTGTTGGCATGCGACTTACCACAGAGCAACTGTATGTTGATGGATAAGCCAGTCTCATCCAAGTGTCAGGAAGATTATCAAAAAAAAGAGCTGTCTGTAGTTGCTCCATCTCTGAGGAGATTGCCAACTCACCCTAACAAAAGAAAACATTAGTGTGCTATTTGTGTCTCACAAAGAGACTGTGATAAGATGACATGATAAATGATAGAGGGCTTTTTTTTCCCCAGTAAAAACACATAAGGTAGCTAAATCCTCAAGTGTAAAGAATAGCTTGGCTCTTGCAACGGGGGTGAGTCATTTATTTTTTAAAAAGGGGAAATGGTCAGAAAAACAAGAGTGCAGGTTTTGGGTTTTTGGTACTTTTTAAATTCCCTCTAATTGCATTGAGTAATTACATGATACAGCGATTCATACGTACATACGCACAGAAGCATCCACCTACACATATGTACGGGGAGAAAATGATAAAGGGCCAAATTACTAACTTCTTTCAGATATCCTACAGAAAATTGTACATGCAATCAAGCTACCATTCTGCCGGCTTGCTTGCGCTAATGGCTATTTGAGTGCCCATGTTTTGTTACTCTGAATTAAAGATCGAAAGGAAGGTAATTCTAGGTGGTGAAAAAGGAGGTCCCTTTAAAAATCTAGCCCTGTGAATTAGATTTTCAGTGCCTACTCTTGGAACGTATGCATTAACTACAGCTGTGCACGCCTAGGCCACGATTGCCTGTGTAAATTGCTGGCAATGCATAAGAAGCTACTAGGTTGCCCAATTCTGTGATTTGAGCATATATTAAATGTTAGTGCAGCAGGTATGGTGCTGTTTGAGATTGCTAGATATTATGAAAATCTGGCCCTGCATGGTCAAAAACATTACATGTTGCTATTCAGCACTTTGTCAGCATTGAGAGGCATATTATTGCCAAAAAAAGGCCAAAGATGTGCGATGAGGTAGGTCCTTTTTACCTAGCTTCACTGCACTTACTGGACACGCAGTGAGATCAGGACTTGGGTGTTACTGTCACTGCACCTTTACTCACAGTTAATGGCCGTCTCCTAATGATGGTTAAATACCTCACACCGATGCCTTTGAACATGTTGATCATTTAACACGGTCTGAACCATGTGCCTTATCCAGCGGGGATCCATGAGTAGAGTTTGTTTTCAGCATCAGAGGGTCTCAGAGGTATCAAACGATGGCCTCCCTTCTCTCCTATGGATTGCCTAAAACACACTGAACGCACACCATAACTAGCAACCAGATCTGTTAGCAGCTATAACAGAGGAGCCAAATTTCTGCAATGGCAAAAAAAGAAGAGTGTCCCTCTCTGACCTCTGGATCTGCACTGAAATGGGAGTCAAACCATGATCAGAAGCCATGCATTTTGCTTCTTAGTAGAGAGAGTGAGAGAGAGAGGATTTTCATCTCCTGAGCAGTTTTGTGATCATTTTTATTCCCACAAATTAAAACGAATCATTTGGTATAGGGAGATGAGTTACATGTTTGGAACAGGCAGCTCATGAGAGCACAATCTTTTAATCAATGAAATCGGAAAAAAAGCCCCCCAGGTATCACTCACAACTGCCTATTACTGGCATTTTCACTGGTGCTGTGTTTAAACCCATGTATCCCCTGAGATTAGTAAAGCAAAGGACACGTATCTTCAGACCTGAATTAAGTTCTTGAAGGGAACGCTTTACCTTACATAACAACAGATCCAGTCTCTTATATTCTGGAAAACAAATCTATTTATGCAAGAAGCATTCTTCTGGTGTTTGGATAAAAAAATGATCTTTAGCTTGAAAGATTTTTTTTCTGTATGGCACCTAGCTGTGCCTTCACCTTCAAGAAATACCACATTGTCACAGGGCTAGTGCCTGGTATGCCACTGTAAAGGAATTTATAAACCTTGTGTATTCTAACTTGATGAAATTAAAGCAGTTTCACTGCCTCTGTGTTGGAGTATGAAGGATATGGAGGATTTCTCCTGTGAAATGGAGAAGGAGTGGAAGACCTGTGCAGGTCCGTGCTGTTAGGAAGAAAAGCAAATTCTGCCTCGTAGTTTGCAAATAATGGCATTTTGCAACCTGACAAAGAACCCTAAATGCCCGAACCCTATTAATATATCGTAACACTTCAGCAAGATCTTTTTTCTGTGTGGTGCAAAATAATGCATATATTTGTGTCTCACGTATTCTAGAGATCCTTCATTACAAATTTCAGGTTGAATCCCTGTACAAAATAGGCATCAAAATATCTAATTCTATTTAAATTGGTGGTCGCAGGAGTAAAAAGCCCATAAAACCAGAGACATCACACCATCTTGTGTCAAATTTGCAGCCTGCTCTATGTTTTGACTGACCTTGTCTTCCACAGCTTGAGGGACTCCTTCCCCAGTGACCGAGTATCTGAATTGCAGCTCTAATAGCACATGGAACGCGTTGTCTGCAGCTATTACAAAAGCAATCTCCACGTTGGGGTGTGGGATGTAGCGGGTGGGGCTTTCGGGAGGTGGCATCTCATCCATGTGTTTGTGGTAACCTTTATAATCCAGGTTTGAAGCGACTGCAAACCCACGAGCGGACACCGACTTCCTATCAAACTGTCAAAGGCATAATAAAAACCCTGTCACCAGGCACTGGTGTCAGTCCTTGCTAGGCAGAATAAGGAACCTGCTTAGGCATAACTGAAATTGTTCTGTTCTGGAGTCATTGTTGAGAACAAGACTTTTGTAACACTTTGATATCCGTGGAAATTAATCTAATTTGTTCCCCTTTCTAATTAGCTTCTTCACGTCACACCCAAGTTCTGAGGCTTGCAAGGGTAATAATAATTCTGTCAGGTTCTTCTTCACTTAGAAACCAGCAGAGAGATAATTTCGATTTCAAAATAAAGAGACAGAAATATTTTAAAAGAAAAATGTTATTTCTCCCAAATTACAGAGTGCTGCTCTCTGGTGCAACATTATTATTCTGTGTCGCAACTTATTAAATGAAGCAGTTTATGGTAGCATCTCTGAAAAATGCTATCCTTTATTGAAATGAAAGTGAGTAATAGCATGAGGACTGTAAAATAAAAAGGCAGAATATCTTCTTCTAGGCCATTACAAAAATACATGTATTGTCTATTTGACAATCAATACACTACCATAAAATAAAACGGAGCGGTGGTATCATCATCATAATTTCTATTTCAGATGGTTTGCTGAGAGCCAAATTGTGTCATTTATGGAGAAGAATGACAAATGGTTTAATTCAATATCACATGCATGTGTATACATGGGCTGAAATTCTGTTGCAGCTCAAAGCTGTTAGGCAAATATTTTAGTATCATCACAAGTTTAAAAACAACAGACACGTGGGAATGCATCCATTTATTTACACTGGTACTGACTTAAAACTCAAAATGTTATTTGATGCTTTTAGAGCACTGCTGTGGGATGTTAAATTGCTGCTGAATCCTTCCTGTTCTGCGACACCTTTCAACCTGCCAAGATGCATGATGATGATGATGATGATGATAACAGCAGTAGCGCAGGGATCTTTAAAACAATGCGTGGCTCATTCCCGGAAGATGAATGCCATTTTGACTACCCCCTTTTTTATGATTCAGCATTTCTGATACAACAAAGTGAAATAATGAAAGTAAAATAACAACAGGTTTGTGTGGGATGAGAAAGGGAAAACGAGCATGTGCATTGTCAGGATTTCTGCAGAAATCGTAGAGAAAAAAAAAAGCTTTTATAAGCGGCATTCCCCCCACACGCACCCCGGGAAAATTCCTCCCTTTGTTTTTACTATTCACTACATTTCCTTCTTTTATTCCCTGTTCTGATCTCGTCCTTTTGTTCCTCTTCCCTCCTCAGTTGCTTCTCCTTCCTCGTCGCAGCGGGAGGCTCCTGGCATCTGGGGACGGAGAGCCACGGCCGCGGGATGGCGCAGGGCTCGCCGGCAGGTGAGCTGCTGCTGCCTGGGGCACCGCTGCCAGAGGAGAAGAAAGAAGGGGGCCCACAGCTTGCTGCCATGTACGTACAGGGCCTGTTCCCTCCCTGCCTCCCTCGTTGCTCTGCCTCATTCCCAGGGACGGGGTGGGTACAAAGCTCTTGCATGTGGCGTTGGGAGCTTTCTACACCTGCCTTGCTCAGGGCTGGGGGAGCAGAGGAGGAAGAGGTGAGGTGGCAAATGTATTTTCAGGTGAGGATGTCGGCTATGAACTACCCCTCTTGGCTGCGCTCGGCATGGGCTGGGAAGTGGGGACATAGGTGCTGCTGGGTACCTGCCTCCCATCTCCATCCAACACAGTGGAGTTCAGTGAGGGTCCAGGCATGGCCACTGCCACAGGTAGTGATAATCACCAGCTGCCCCACAGGGATGGAAGGGAGAGGGCTTGTTTGTTCCCCTCTTACCAAAATAGTTTTATCACCTACAGACACTTGGTAAGTATTGCTGCAAGTATGGCACACTATTACAGGAAATCTTTGCTTTGAGAAGGGATCAGAGGTCACCACTGCAGGGGATCAAGGGCTGATTTATTAAACAGCTAAATCTATTTGAGATGCAGTTCCTCAAAAAAAGTCATGTACTTGCAGCCATATAAATGGGTAAGAAGATATGCCAGTTAATGCCTGTATTTATGTTCCCCAGGCACAAAGCCCCAGCTCAGAGGGCAGACATAGGTGGCTGCTGTCAGCCGAGTCATCTCCAGGCCTGCAGGTCTGTCACTTCTTCAGGACCGGTTTCTGCTCCTGCCACACTCTTGTTCCCTGCATGGAACCTGCGGGAGCAAGTGCAGTACGCGCCTCGATTTTGCTGACATTGCCCCAACAACACTTGGTGTCTCGTGTGCTGGTAATGACGGGGCTTGCGTTGGAGCCTACACGGGCGGATCTGGGATGGGGGACCCAGCGTGGGGATCTCGTACGCCCTATCTCCAGCGTTAACACAAACGTAGTGAGCAGAAATCCTCCCCACGAGGTCGGCCGGCGTCCCAGACCCGCAGCCCTGGACAGGGTCAAACGCGAAGGGCACATGGGCACGTGCCTCTCCCCGGGGCCTGCTTCCCTCTCCGCGGCCCCGAGCGCTGCGCCGGTAGCGGCGGCCGAGTCCCGTCCAGCGGTGCTGCCGCGGCCCGGGGCGACGCGCTGCCGGGGCCGACCCGGGCCCCGCTCCTCTCGCCCGCCACTGGCTGTGACCGCGCCTGGGCGGCGGCGGGCCGGCTGCCGGCAGGGGGCGCTCTGGCTCCGGGAACGCGCTGCCGCCTTTGCTCGGCCTGCATCCACCTCTCCGGCCCCCCACCGCGGTGTGTTACGGAGCGGCCCGCTGCCGCCCCACGGGGACCGGCACTGGGACGAGGGCTACCCGGGAGCCCTGCAGGTACCTCGGGTTCGCACCGCAGCGCGGGGAGCGAAGAAGCTGCCACCTTCGGGGCACAGCCTGGCCGCCGACCCGAGGGGCGCGGACCGTGGCGCGGGCGCTGACCGTGGCTCAGGTGCGGCCCATCTCGGCTCTCTCCGCAGCAGTGGCGCCGAGCAGCGGCAGGGCAGCGCAGAGCCCGCGGGGAGGAGGAGCTGCTGGCCTCGGCCCCGTGGGTTCTGCGGCCGGTCGGGCCCGGACCCGCGGAGCGAGCCGCCAGCAGCAGAAGTTGGTGACAGCCGTGAGCTGCCCGTGCCTGCCGCCGGCCGCTTCCTTTGTGCGTTTGTGAGCACTTGGGGTGACATTCCTTCCTCCGTGCCCGCGGCGGCGAGTTAACCTTCGTCAGTGCTGGGAGAGATTGTTGTAAACAGACGAAAGGAAGAAAAGCCTTTGTGAGTTTTGCAGAGGTGCTTTAAACACACGGTTAAATGACAGGCGGAAAACGATGTGTTTTTTGTAATTGGCGAGTTTCTTCACATTCAGGTTGATGCGCTTCCTCAGTACAGACACGTATGGCAAAGAAATACTTGGTTTCTTTGAGCATATCTTTGATCACAGTTTATAATTACTACCTATGTACACCTATGTATCTTTTGAGAGTCAGTAATAAAAATTGTTTTTATTAAAAGCCTTAAAGATTAAAAAGGACACAGGAAAATTTGCTGTCCAGCCTAGCATCCGGAGCACTCCTTCCTCTTACGTACGATCCAAGCATTTTGGACTAGATCCTTAGCAATATAATTTGGCATAGTGAACCTCACTGATTTACCTCAGCTGAAGATCTAATTCCAGTACATGACATACTTAGAATATGTAAAAGATATTCCAGAGGCACAAAAAAGCGTGGTCTCGCGTTTCAAGAAAAATCAAACTAAGCCAGATTAAACCAACATAAATTCTTACTCTGTACCACAGTAATTACCTGTCGTGACTGCAAATTCCCTGTTTTCCTCAAGAAATACAGTCATGTTTTTAACCAGAAGCTGCATGCAATGCTTTAAAACAAAAAGAAACAATTTCTTGTTTGATATTTTTGTAATAGATGTGCAATTATTTCACTCTCGGGTATGTGAACAAATCTTTAAGAGTTGAAATGCATTGTGCATTATTATTTCATATCCTGTACAGGCTTTTAGTGACTTCACCATTCCGAGTGGCTTTAAGATGAGATGTTTGATAGTCACATTTTTAAAGTTTTATTTCTGTGGTGTTTTACTTGCCTGGTCAGATTTATCCACCAGTGCTGCGTGGTGACCAGGCAGCAGCTCAGGTAGTGGCTTTTCAATTATTTAAATAGGAGGTTTCCCAAATCCCCTTCTGGAATGAAAGGTTCTTCAGGAGAAGGGGCAGGTTCCCCACACTCAAAGCCGATCTCCCTGCTGACTCCCTTCCCTGGCCTTCCTCAGTGATTTCTCTACCGTGTCAAGGCATTTTGCTACCAAATAAATATTCAGAGGTGGGGAGTGAGGGGGGAGAAATGTGGGAAAAATAGGCCTCCCAGGGAGCTATTGATTTGAGATATGAAACATTGTATTGATACAAGAAAAACTCAGACATAAGGAAGCAGTTTGATATTGCACAATATTTGAGAAAAATCGTGTGCATCTGTTTAGCACAATGTACTGCATAATGACAGCAATCTTCCCTGTTTGTATCTATTCATCTGATTATACAGCGTAACAATTCTTTTTGCCACACATTTGTTTACCAAAGGATTTTTTTTAATGGATAATAAATTAGTAAATCAGATATCGTGCTCTTGGGGAAATGCGTTAGTTGACTCCCTACACACAAGATAGTTGTGGTTCTTATTTTATGTGATACTCAGTGATACTTGCATATACAGATGAAGTTACATGCTTCCCTTGTGGCGAAGACAAAGGAAGTTTTAAATCACAATTTAGCACTCTTTCATCTAGGCACATGTTATTTTGAAAAGCTTCAGTTTTTAACACTGCGGTGCAGCACTGATGTAATGAAGAGCTTTGACTTACTTGAAGTATAACCCAGTGGCCTTCTTTTGATGCTTTTTCCATAGCTATTTCTGCTGCTGCTTCCTGTCCTTGACCCAGTGATACATTGTGAAGTTCTCGTGAGTCAATGGTAAATTCAGACTTGCTCCCTAAACAGAACAATATACTGTACTACTTCGAGCCAAATAATGGAGTGCTCAAACAAGCAAGTGTTGTGTACACAGTGTTTAAATGGCACTGTATCTCATGAGTCATCAAAGTAAAAAAGCAGCCCTCAAAAATACAGTTTCAATAAATCAGCTGAGCTGGGCTATTGTATTGCTTTCTGGCTGGGTATTCTGTATTAGCAAAATACTGCTGTAGCTGAAAAGCAACCCAGAAGTGGAACAATTGATTCCTTCTGATGGATTCCTTACCTATTGCCTATATAAATATTTCAATGCGCATAGAAGTGAATATGTTAGAAATGTATCTAAAGAAAAAATAAGAAATGAAATTAGTGTCTCACTAAAGTTAACATTACCCACAGGCAATACAAGGAGCTACACAGAAGTCCTTACGTTGGCATTAGCAGGTGGTTTGGTCAAAAGAGGGTTAGCAAGTTTTCAGCGTATCTAGGCAGTAAGGTCAAAGCTCTTCCTCAAGTATACTTACGCAAAGATGATGACTTATGCTAGTAAAATGCAGAAGAGCAGACAGCTACCTCTCATTTCAGAAAGCAGCCAGCATTCACCCAGGCAGCTGCCTGAGTCAAGCACTGTAACTTTCATCAGATAGTATGTGTTCCAGATGTAACGCTGTCTCCGCATTAATGTGACAGCACTTGGCAGTAATGGAAAGGCCTCATTTATTTCTCTGGTTGAATATCTAAGATCAGTGGTATTTGCTAGCTCCTCTGGTAGAAACTTCTTTTACTTCATGGTAAATGTCATGTTTTCTTATGATTGCTGGTGATAGGGTCTAGTCCAGACTAATCTAATGGCTCAGAATTGACAAGGGGGCCAGTCCAGGGTATGAATGCTCCTGGGGAACAGCACTACCTTCTTCAGAAGTTTTTGTGAACACTGGGCTCATTTTGTTACAAGTTACATTTGGGCAAAGTTCCCATTAATTAAGAATTAGACTTGACAGAGCCTTGTGAAAAACAACAGTAAGGTGTAAGACCCCTCTATGGGGCATAATATTTTATCATGACTTCTGTACAACACACGTTAGGGTCACTCACAGTGCAATCTGTCCTTCAGAGGGCTGAGGCTAGTAATGCAAACTGACAGTGTAAGTCATCCCGACTGATTTGCTGTCTCACATAGTTATCAGGTTCAGGAAAGAACTTTTTTGCTTTTCATTCTCTTAGAAATTTCATTTTTCTGGACATTCTAAACCAGCTTCTGCTTCTCCTTTCCAGGAGCCTTCAGTGTCTCTGTTCAGGTAACAAAATTTATTCATCATTGTCGACACTTGAAAGGTAGAGCCAGTACATTTGAGCACAAGCATATGGATTTTGAAAATCAAGGAAAGGTTTTGATTTAAAAAAAAGCCCCAGTGTATCGGTTCATTATTATAGACACACGGCACCCTGATTTCTGTCCATCATACAGTTAGAGAAAATCAAAGTAACTGGTGAAATCCAGAGAGTTCACAAGGCGTCAGTTTCTGTAAGTAAAAGCTTTAGTACGCAATGGCTCTGCAATTAATAGGAAATATCCATTATATTTATCAGTGTTTATTTTCACAAAAAGTTTGGATTTAATTTGTGGTCAAATTCCTGGTTTAAAACATTTTTAAATCTTTCAAAACCATGCAATGCAGACTGGATATTGTACACATAGAGAAGCATTTCTTCTAGTACATGAGTTTGTTCACAGATGTGTCAGCTTGCAAGACCAGCTAAGCCTTCACTAAAATACAGACAAAATTCTAAATGTAAGGCTCTTCTGCCTCCACAAATTAAATGTGTGCTTTTGTGTGTAAGTCTTTTAGGATGGCAACAAGGCTCGAAACACTCAAGTGTGCTAGGAAAGAGTATTAATACAATATTCCAAGGCTAGTTGAGCTCAGATTTCTTTAAAAGAGGAATAGTTTCTATGAAGAAATTGCCAGATCAAAGATACATGGTGAAATGATTAAAATCTTAGAAGTCTGTAAGAAGTGCATCTAAATTTTCCCCTCCTGTAAAAGGCAAAAAGGCAGCTCCACACCATTAGTTACTGTGTTGTACAGGGATGTGCTGTGTTCTGTTACTTGGTGTTTAATCCAGAAGTGCATTCAGCTATGTATTAGTAGTGAGTGCTGAATTATAAGCCATCAGAGCAGCAAAAGATAGGACAGAAAGAAACTGTTGGCTGCAATTGCCCCTTTGAAAAAGAACAGGGATTCTGAGAGGGCAGGGAAGGAGTTTCCGTGTCCCCAGTGGAGTTTATTATTCTCTGTAAACAGGTAAACCAACCCTGGCTCATGAAGATACTTTAGAATAGGAAATGTTTTGCCTTTGAAATGTACCAGATTACATGTCATTTCAAATAGTGTTCATGGCAAAGATACCCCTGGGACCACCTTACAAGAGCTTTATTTCTTGCCTGCAAATTAGTCAGTTCAAAACACTTCTCTCATCTCTGCCTTCAGCTCTTAATACCACACACGCTGTTTGTAAAATAGGGGAGTGAAAAGACCCTGAATACAATGGTACAATTAGAAAACTAAAACAAAAACTGTAAAGGCAACAACAGGATGGGTTTCAGCCGACAAGGAAAAGAATGAAATTTCGGTGCCTTTTTGGAGGCATTTCAATAAACCCTCTTTTTCCCCTTTCAGCAGGGGCTCACTGAAGCAGCTATGTTTTCTAAATGGCAGACAGACAATAGCATCTAAATTATTTTTAAGAAAGCACTTATAGCACTAAGCACCCACTACTACTAAATCCGCCTTAGAGGAGAAGGGTGGAGGAAGAAGAAAGGTCAACAAATGTATCAAGTTCTTTGTGTAATGCCTCACTGACATTTTCCAGCTCCCTCAGCTGGCTTTTATTTTTTTATTTTATTTTTTTAGAATCCTGGTAAAATGCAGTAAAGGATTTGAGGTTATTGTCTGTCTCTCTCTAACTTCTGACATCTCTTTATAACAAGAAAGAGTCACAGCCAACTGTAACAGGAGGGCAACACAATGGATCCTGGTAAGACAGGGAAGGGGGGAGGTTCAACTTTGCTGCCCCTTTGCCCCTATTTCTTCCTCACAGAACAGAAGTGCCATCTGTTCCTAGTCCTAACATGCATGCATTTGATTTCCATTCAGTAATAACTAACACAGGAAAAAGATTATCAAGTGATCTAAAGCACTATCAGCATTAGCAAGTCTTCCCCATCCAGTGTTTTGTTTGCACCTCCAAAGATTTGCAGATGAAATGGATATGGGCAAGTGCCTTAATTGCCTAGAATTACTCTCTTCTCTGGTAGAGGACCATATGGTCAAGGTGTGGAACATGAGCAGAGTAAGGATATTTAGGTGCTTTTAGGAAAATCAAATGAGAGGATGGATGGTTAGATTCTTCAACCTGAATTCAGTACACCAATCTCTATCAGTTGGTGCTGTAATATATTGTTTTATGAATGCAAAATCAAGTCACAGCATATTGTGTGAGGCTGGACAGTCAGTATTAAAGTATGAGCATGTTTCTAAAGAATCTGTAAAAATGCCCCTTACGCTTCACAGTCAAATCTGTTGTATTCACAAGTAAAAAGCCCAAGACCACCAAAATTACCTAACACTTTCCAGTCCAGCAAACTCAGTTTAAGGTTGTGCTGGTTTTGGTTGGGGTACAGTTAATTTTCTTTGCAGTAGCTGGTATTGGACTATGGATTGCTGGTGAAAACAGTGTTGATAATTCAGGGATGCTTTCCCTATTGCTGAGCAATGCTTACAGGGAATCAAGGCCTTTTCTGCTTCTTACACTGCCCTGTCAGTCAATAGGCTGCGGGTGCACAAGAGTTTGGGAGGAGACACAGACAGAGCAGTTGGCCTCAAATGACTGAAGGGATATTCCATACCATATGATGTCTCACTCAGGATATAAGCTAGGGAGGAAGTTGGCCAGGGGGCACTGCTCAGGAACTGGCTGGGCATTGGTCGGTTGGTGGTGAGCAATTGTTTTCATTTGCATCATTTGTCTTTCTTGGGTTTTATTTCCCTCTCTATTTTTTTTAATGTTCCTTTTCATTACAGTATTATTATTTTCATTATCATTATTATTATTAATCCAGTTATTTTTACTTTTACTATTATCTTCCAGTTATTAAAATGTTCTTATCTTAACCCGTGAGTTCTCTCACTTTTTACCTTGCAATTCTCTTCCCCTCATCCTGCTGAGGAGGGAGTGAGCAAGAAGCTGTGCGGTGCTTAGTTGCCAGCTGCGGTTGAGCTGTGACAATCTTTTTGGCACCCATTGTGGGGCTTGAAGGCTTTGAGGTAATAACAGATTGATCAGAGTGTATTATAAGGGATTTATATTTCCTCTGTTAACAGTTGCAGGTCATGATATTGATTCATGTGTTCTCAATATTAGTTTACTTGATTTTTTTTTTTTTTTTTTGCTGTGCCTGTTAAAGATTGGTGTTGGCTTTTGCAGTTTGCTGTGCTCTGTAGTGATTAGTGATGTTTTGCCTGGGAAATTTGTTACTAAAGCAATGACCTTGAGCTTGATCTGGTATATGGGTTTTGTTCTGAAGCCATTACTGTACATCTTATGGAGACAATTAACAATTGTACTTCTTCCTCTCAGTTTTTTTGTCAAGGAAGTACAAAATAGCACCTTCACTACCTTCTTCCATGATGTTTTCTCTCTTGTTAAAATAGCTTCTCAATATCTTGAACATCCTCATATAGTTGAAATAGCCAGTTGCTACCATGGCAGTGCACCGGTGACAGTATTGCAACAGTCAAGACTTACTGGTTCCCATCCATGTGTTGATCCATTAACTGGAGAGTCAAGGACTGACTGGTAATACTCATTCACCTTTAACAGTCCCATTTGGCCAGTGTAAAAATCTAATGAAGGGCGGAGGCTAACAGTGGTCTGTTGAGGCTTGAACAAAGTTACACTGCTGCTGAGTGCTGCCTTACCAGATGTGGTGGAACTCCAATATGAACTGGAGTCAAAGGCAGCCACACAGTGGAGGAATTTTTTGAGACAGGGAGAAGAGCAATCCAGATTCTTTTGAAAGCTGGTTTTACTGTCAACCAAAGTAAGGTCAAAGGATCTGCACAGGAATTCAGTTTTTAGGAATAAAATTATATTACTGTTTAGGAATAAAATTACACTATATGTTATTTTCCTTTTCACTATGTGTTATTATTGTTACTGTTACTGTTATTGTTATACTGTTCTTATCTCAACCCATTCCAACTCTATTCCCCCATCCTTCTGGGGGAGTGAGGGAGTGGCTCTGTGGTGCTAATTTGCCAGTTAAACCACAACAAAGATCCAAAACTCAAGAAGATCATCTTTTGTTCCTAACTTGCTGCAGGTGCTGGCGACACCATGGGTCCCGCAGTTATGCCCAGTTTTGACTGATGTCTTACTGTTGAAAGCAATTGAGTGCAGCAGCAGATGTCAGCAAAGGAAAGATGCCTACAAAGTGCTGTTGCAAACCATGGTGCAGTAGGTGCAGTGGGATTTCTCTGTCCCAGCCCTTCAGGAATTTCAGTGTTCTTTCTTGTTTTCTTTACCTGATTATTTTAGCAGCCTCTCATTTCTCCATCTTCTTATCCTTTCCCCTTTTGCTGCTGCTGCCTGCCCACCTTGCTACTTAGGCACTTCTATGTCCAGAAACTGACCCTGTCAGATGCCAGCTTTCTTCCCAAGGACTGGGGAAGGACCTCAAGCTTGGGAGAAATGTGGCCAGAGCTGTAATGGTGCAAATAAACTTGTAAACTGGTTCAAGAGGGCAACGCCAAGCAAATGGCTAGCAGGTAGCTTGTGCTTTAGACTAGTTTATTTTGCGCAAGTCAGATATTGCATGCGCTGTATCTGAAGTCTGAAGCTGATCTGTCTGGCAAACCTACTGTTGTCTACATTGTCAAAATACATGAGACAACATTTCATTTTTCCAAATTGCCATTAATTTCATTGCCTTATTTTCTTTCTTTTCCTCCTACACCAGGATGACACTTTTGAAGTGTACTTTTAAGAGCATAATTTGATCAAATGATCCAAGGGAACTCCCTATAGACATCCATGATTTAATGCTAGATCTGTTATAAAGGTTGGCTTGTCTGACAATGGCAATTGGTTTAACTCCAGTTGATTTGTAGTAATAAATATAGTGAGTTTTTTCTGTGTCAGGACTGTAATTTGTTTACACAGCTTAATCAGGAATGTATCAAATAAAGGCAAGACCCGGCCACGTGTGACGGTGAGCGTTTTGAGCATCCCAACCTCACGCAGAGCAGAAGGTGCTCGGCACATTGCTGAAGTCAGCCATTGTGCATATCCTCGTGTGAGATGCTTGCACGTGAGTTCCAGGTGACCTCAAGGAGACTGCAGGAATTCACTGGATGGTTGATTTATGGTTCAGTACTCAGTACACAGATACTCTGTGCTCTGAAAACAAGTAAGGTCAGTAACTGAATCTGAATTTCTTTGTTCTCCCTTTCCATTCTCCATTTGGGATTTCGCTTTCCAGCTCACATCACATGCACTGGAAGTCAAAGATAAGCCTCTTTTACTAGGTTAGTATTTTCATCCTAGTTCTGACTCACATCTGTGCAGGCTTTGGGCTCATCTGCTCTGTGACCACCTACCACTCTTTTCAAAGGGAAGAAGGAAACTCTTGGTATTGGGTGCAAAACTTAGAAGAGATCTGTGCCTAATAAGAGCAAGAACACAGCTGCACAAGACTCAGCATACTTCTCAGACAAATGCAGTGAAGGAAAAGATGACACGTTTAGCTAAATGAGAGATCATTACACAATACTCTTTCCATTCAGCCCCTTCTAGGAGGAAGATATACATGCACAGCAGCACTTGGGACATGAAGAGCTGCTTTAAAAGTAGATGTGGTTCCTGGTGTTTGAGTTGAGGATGGATAGTGGAGAGTGAGAAAATTGGCTGTCCCTGCAGAGGTGTCCTCCAGCCACAGCAGTGTCTGTGAAGTTGTGCTTTTCTGTACTTGATGAGAAAGCAGCCTGGGCTGGCTGAGAGCAAGCTCAGTTTGTAGGAGGAGTTTCAGACTGATACTCATTGCCTCAGGAGGAAGTTTCCGGGGGCCCAGCACAGCCTGTTAGCAGCATGAACAGCTTGAGCTACAGCAAGGAGACCCAAGCAGAAGTACACAAACATGTCCATATTCCCTCCTACTGTGGTGAAGCAGGAAAGCATGCAAGAGAGGCCTGAAAATCATTAGGCAAAAGACTTCTGTGGGCTGCATGCTGCAGGCACAGGTGTACACACAGAGTCATAAATGGAAGCTTGTGCAGGGTTCATGCTGTACCAGGAGAGAGAACTGTGCTGTGAAAGAAAGCTTTTCTCTCTCAAACAGATGGATGTAAATGATATTTGAGGGTGTAATGCAGAGAGTCGTGTTCTTTACACTCAGCCTCACGTTGTCAGAGGGTTTTGCTCGCTGCACTGCCCTGTGAAGTACAACAGTAAAGGCCTGCAACAGGAGGGAAAGAAAGTTGTAAGCCAGTGGTAGCACTAGATTAAAACAGCAGCACACAAACACGCTGACCTCTTTCTGAGCAGTAACCTTGAGTGAGAGCTGGATTGATTGATTTTATTCTGCTTGTCCATGAGAAAATAGAGCACAGCAGCACAGACTGTAACTGGCCAACAGTGCTTGCGAGCTTCAGTGATCTTTATCGTGTTTATTTCAGCTTCCAGGTCCTTAAAGATATTTGTGATGTTAAGATGTAGTATTATACTCAAAGTCTTCTTATTGGCAAAAGGGTATTGACCACAAAAGGCACATTGTGCCTTTTGTGATCTATGAATTTACTGTTAGTCCGGTTAATGTTTCAAACAGCCTAATAGTCAAAATTACAGACCCTACAGCATCAGTACAAACCTTGTTGCTTTTTAGTAATAATGGAAAAATGAATACAGGAAGGCCTCATTAAAAATAGAGTTAAAATTGCTACACAGAAATTTCCCTATTCTCTAGTGTTGTGCTTACTCTTTCAGTCTTTTGGGTCTTTGATTGACACTTCGGTATTTCTCAAAAGGTCTGGGGGAGTATTATGATGAGTCATCACCACGAAGAGTGCAATACTCATGGGAGGGGATGTCTTTCTCCTCAGTCTGGTGTCTGCTTGGATTTAGTTTTATATCTTTTCTTAACACTATCAGTTTACTGTGATTAAATGACTGATTCGTGTCATCTGTGTCTGCACTCTTCCCCGTGACTTATTCTAGCAGTCCACAATGAGTAATCATTTGTTGTTACTATAGACTAGAGTTAAACTAAAAAATCTAGTCAAGAATGTCTTAGAGCTGGACAAGCTACAGTTAAAAAAAGTTAAAACATATTTAGGCACAAACAAACCCATGGAATTGATGAGACACTGCACTGTCAGTACAAACCTTGTTGCTTTTAACTAATAATGGCAAAATCACACTTACTGGGCGTGCGTTATGTCAAGTCCCTTTGGATATGCTGTGAATTGCCGAGTTCAGCAAGGATTTGCAAACTTTTCTATGACTGCAGAATCATGACTGAGCAGCAGATACTGTTTGCATTCACACTTTCCTATCTTCTGTTGAATCAGGATAATATATATAGGTCTCACTGACCTGTATTTCTTCATTGCTATCAGGAGACCAGGTAAGAAAAAGCGTTTGATTTTCATCACTGATATAATTTGCACAATCAGCAGGAATACTGCAGTCATTAAAATGAGAGCTACAGGTTGTAGAGATGTAGGAGACCATAGTGTAACCTATAAGGATATAGGATAATTAAGGTCACATGCTTGAATCTAAGATACATCACACACACAGAGGAACAGTGTCAGACAGGTTTTACAAGAGGTAATACACAACAGTTTCTGGAATTGGGTCTATACACATACGACTGGATCGCATGTATATATGATTTAGAGACTGATTAGACATAGAAGGAGAAATATCATAGTCACAGCTGGTTAACTTTTGAGCTAAACAGTTGTCTGAAGACTGGAAACTAATATCTTCCCGTATCTATTGCATATTTCAGTGCTATTTCTTGGCATTGCTCTGAAAAGACTCACTGGTATATTCCATTTTCTTGGACAGTCTGTGTTCACAGATGCACATCTAGAATATCAGAAACACTTGTTATACATTTCCAAAATTATCAGCTTCTTGGTAGCAAAAAGAACTTTTTCATCAGCTTGGTACATGACTACATATCCTACATACATGCAGTGTTTGGAAATGTGCTAAATCCAACATGGTTTAAAATACCTCCAACACAATATTACACAAACTAATATTTTTTAAATATTATTAAAAATCTTATTTAAAAATATTTATCAAAAATATTTCTCTTGGCAAAAAAATGTGCAACTTTTTGATCCATCTTTTCTTCTATGTTTCATAAGCACTCAAATTTTCAACCATATTTGTAGCATATGTATATTTTCATGTTACAGTGATAGACATTCATATCTTGGCGATCTGTTAAGCACGGTCACTCTCAATGACAGATGTGCAGTGCTCGTCTGGAAGAACCTCACTGTGAGAGTGCCAGAACCTCCCAGGGCCCCTCTGCCAATATTTGACCATTTTTTCCAAATCCCTGGTCAGAATTGCCCATTCTCTGACTTCTGCTGGTTGCCTCTTTCCTGACCTTTGCACGTCTGAGGAAAACCTGGCTGTACTTTCAGGAAGCAGTAAATCCCCCTGCCCTCCTGGCCTTTTCAGGGCTGAAGAACCGCAGCCTCTCTTCGCATGCTACCTGCTCCAGCCTCCACTGGATGAGAGCCAGTAGGTTAATGTCTTTCTTGTACTGCAGGAGATAAAATAATTAGACACATACTTTTCATTTATAGCACCTATTCTTGTTCATATACTTACTGGAGGTGTAACACTTTTAACTGGTTTTACAGCTGTACCCTCTTCTTGAGTTTTATCCTGTTCAGTTTAGTTGGATGTGCTCCTACTTCAGCTTTCAATCTCCTTCCTCTGAAGTCCAAATTTCTCCTTGCACTGCCAGTTCTTCAGTTCCCTGTGTTACCACTTGCCAAACAGCCCATGTTTCAGCACATTATAGGCTTTTCAAGTTAAAAAAATCATTTCTTTTTTCCATTTAATTTGGAAAAGTCTTGTTCTGCTTGCTGAATACACCTGCAGGAAGGTGGAGCCCAAGGGTATGGTCCCCTCTGATGAGCTGAATAACATGCTGGCCTTTTACCAACAAAATTTAGTAAGGAAAATACTTTTAAAGAAGATGCAGTATTAGAAAATCAGTGGAGTAGCAGAGCTCTTCTGAGGTTGCCTCTGCAAAACTTCTGACAGCATGTGGCTCTGTCGTATCCAGGTATGGAGTGCTCCTGTGGTTCCTCTGCCGTCTATGACAGCAAAGGAGACTTGGAATTTAGCAGAAAGTGTTCTCTCTTCCGACGGATCAAACTCAAAGAACCTTCACTGTTAGGAATATGACCTCTTCAGGTACTTACAATTATTTACTTACCGTTATAAACAGTAGAAAATTGCCAAATCATCCTAGCAAAGGGAATAGAGCTGCGACTGCAGGTGTCAGAATTTAGTACAGAAGATGGTGTCTCCAAAATTTGTTTTTAACTGTTTCAAAAGGCTGTATAAAGGAGGGCAGGAAGCAAACCATCAGGCAGTGATAGGGCTTTTTCTTCCCCTCATTTTTTACTTATTTTTTTGGTGGTCTAAGAATAGAGGGAACACATAGCAAGCATCTTGCTATTAAATTTGCCCATGACAAATAGTGCAGCTGCATGTAGTGTGCAGGAACATCTGTAGAATCACGACATATGCAGAATCCCCCACACTAAAAGCATGACATTATACTGAAAACAGTTCAGTTGAAAAAAGCAATATAAATCCTTTTTATATAATTTTTCTCCCCCTTCTCTTTTGAATTAGGTTAACTGAAAGATTCTGTCACTCCTTCATGTCGTCAGTAAAATTCACAATATAAAAGTAACTAAGCATTTCAGGAGTGTCTCCTTCTTTCAAGTCTGTCTTTCCTGAAGAAACAGAAAGTTTAATAAAGAATAACCAGTGGCAGAAATGCACTAGACACCAGAGCTTACTCCAAGTGGAACTTGACAGAGTTTGCAGATGCAATTTAATTCTCCAGAAATCAAGGGGTGATTTTCTGTGTCTCTGTATTTTGTGCAGTTTTTCAGTTCAAAGTGAGAGGTACAATTGCTACCATCTTTGCTTCACCTATGTCAGTGACAGCACAAAATACAGAGATATAGAAAATATGTCTAAAATGTATAGCTTTCTAAAGTAAGGGGCATCTCCTTGCTCAGATTTTTTGAGTTTCCATAGCTGATGTTCAAATGCAGCTGTCATGGAGTTTAGTAGAAGTTCCTTTAAGCTCCACAGTCATAAAGAAGGACTGTGCCTTTTCCAAAATCCTTGAAGTCTTTTATTTTCCCCTGAATGATTTTAACAAAATGTTTGCTTCTTTCTTTCAAGTCTTCTATTCTTTGCTCTCTGAAATAGTTTCTTTGCAAGCCTTACAGTAAGAAACTTTATGATAGCAACGCCAACACTGAGTTTTGTAAAGTCAGAGGTTGTCTGAAGACTGTGTAATGATAATACCGTGACAAGGCAAACACAAGCAGGTATTAATGCCTGGATCATCACTGACTTGTTTCTTTGGAAACATCTTTCAATTGTTAGGAGAGCTCAGGCGTGATAACTGTGAGACCATTTCCACATCCTTTACGCAGACTGCAGGGCAAGCCTGAAGCTGGAAGGGTCAGCCACTTGTGTCATAATTTTCAACTCTATGCCCAATAAAATCCTGCAACCTAAATGTGAAAATGCAACTCCTGAGAGAGATTTCCATTATGATTTTATTGATGGTGTAATTTTGAGTTTACTGACTTGCTGATATTCTTTGGTCAAGTCCTTTGTCTTCATATGAACAAAGCCTTGTTTTCCTATTTCAGAGACATACTGTGTGTGAGAAGGTTTTTAAAGCACTCTGATGATGGCAAAGATATGTAAGTACAACTGAATTAACTGACAACATTTGCTTACTATTAATGGTATATTAATCTCTTAATTACTTTAGATACGATTCCTTATTTAATAATACGAAGATTTTTAGCATCCACTTCCCATTTTGCATGTTCAGTAACTGCTTGCACAAGATACATCATCATCTGCATCACCACTGCTGAAAGGAATATCATACACCCTGCAAAGCACTTTTGTTGGAAAATGCCCTTAATAACTTTTCAGTGTCTGACTTTCACATGAAGAAACACACATCCGGTGGTCAGATGTTAACTGCAGTCAACTGTGGCCACTCCAAGCTAGAAACGAGTGTCTGGCTGATGCGTCTGGCTCACTAATCCTTCCATTGGTGGTGCCTGTGCTTTAGCACAAGCTAAATGTAAATGTTAATGGTCCAAAAGATGCAAAGAGCTCCATGTAGTCCTAGGCTCCAGTTAATAATATAAATAGTGGTACAATGTTTAACAAGTTAGCACTATATGGAGTTGTGGAAAAATGTACCAGAGAAAGCTACATTTATATGGTATGTAGAATGGAGCACTGAGATTCCCCCTTTGCAGCTTTTACTTTAAATAAATTGAAGAGTTTTATGGTGATTCAGAAAGTTTTGTTTTTCTTGTGATAGACAGTGATTCTTGGAGAGCAGACACATGGATACATTCACCATGGATAAGTGTTTTGAGAAACGCAGATTATGAAATAAAGAATACAATTCTAAAAAATAAACTTATTTTAGACCCAAAGGAGCCAAAGTCAGCATCAAAAATGATTATTATTGCAGATGATCTAATTCTTTCAGTTGTTTGTCTTCATTTCAATTATTTCTGTTGCTGAGAGATTTCTTGTTTACAGCTTCTCAGCCAGAAGAATATCCCGAAGGAAATTACTGTCAGCAGCCAAAACCAGTATCCGTAATTCATCCTAAAGCACTGTCAACTTAATTTTAAAGTAGTTTTTCTGCTTTATGTATTCATGCTGAAGTGGTAAATTTACAAATCCATAAATCAAACCATATTAATAAAGGAAATATGTTTCTCTCTCAGATATTCTGTTTTTCTAAACATTTATTGTAAGCATAGATTTTAGTAATTAATCCTTCAATTACTAGAAAAAGGACAAAGAAATAAAATTGTGAACTGTATTTATTTTGTTCATCAGAGGGAGGTTTAAAACAGAAAATCTAGCTAACTATTGCCTACTCAACCCTAATAAATGCATACTGAACGTTCAGATCTGTGACCATTTCCTACACTTATGTCTGGGAGGAGCCAATACACAAGCCATGCCAGCCTCCTTTACTGAAGAAAAATGTCAGGTGCTAATCCCCACTTGGTGGAGCCAGCTGTTGAGCAGAATTACCAGGGTGGCACCCTGCATCGCATCTCAAAGCGTTCCCCATTTCAGGTCATACCTGCTGTGTGTCAGGTGAACATGGATGTGTTGTGCCATCAGCATGTAGAGGTGTTTCTGTGCTCTGAAGAAGCTGCTGTTTGATTTACAGTTATTAATACTCATATTCTGGCATTCAGTCAGGGAAGCTCTGTGCTACTGAAAGTACCAAAAAGGCAACAGAAGGTAACAGGTACATGTAGGACCTTGAACCTTAGGGAAAGCTCTTCTGGATGCTTATGCTCCACTGGGAGATTTTTTTTGTCACTAGTAGGATGAATTGGTACCTACCTTTACTAGGCCATTTAGCTTGTCAGCCTGCCACCAAGTCTGTGGAAGGCAGCTGTTCCCTGAAGGCAATGATGTCCTCCTGCAGGCCGCAGACTGGGTGTCCTTCAATTTCCCTTGCCTTTTATGCAAAAGGCCTAGGGCCAGGAAAAAGTATGAGTTTTGCATTGCTTCAGATACCTTAGAATTTCATGGTTTCAGACTGGGGGGTTTGCTGAAATCAGTCATTTATGAATTCAAAAACTGACTTCAAGCAGTGTTATGATGTCCTCTGCAGCCTGAAACTGTTCTGCACGCTTCTTGGCTGCCTGTTATGGGTATATTAATGTCTCTGTGTCCACAGTTCAGCTGTGTGTATCATCTACTGTCCATAGGAAGGTTTAATGGATTGAAAACGGAAAGCAGATTTGCATACAAGCATTACTTGTAGGCTACTGAATGGCATCTGGGAACATCAGCGTAATTCTGCTCCTAGCTGTGTTGTGACATCAGAGCCATCTCCTGGGTAGCAAAGTTCTCCTAGGTTTATAATGGCAGAAATGAGTTTGGATTTTGAGTTCCTCTGAGCACAGTGAGGAGCATTTATGCATATTTGTGTATCAGGCTCAGCTTCCTGAGGCCAGTGAAAGGTACACTGTGCTCTGAGGTCTCCAGCATGTGCAAGTGCTATTTGGGGGCCTGTGGCAGGCATGGTACTCATGAAATGTCCTGAGTTGGGCTTTCCAAATGTTTCCAAACTGGTCTCACACATCCTGATTAAGAACGAAGGTGACTCAAGTTCTTTAGGTCTGAAAGTCTCATTTAGAGAGCAGATTTGGAAACTTTCTGTGGAGAATCAGTGAGAAAGGGGGTGAAACCTATGTCCCTGAGTACAAGAGCTTCGACCTGGCAGTCGGTGTGTGGTCTCGTTTCTGCTCTTCTGCACACTGGGGAAAAAACATGCAGAATTCATTGTCCCAGGACACAGCTTATCGCCACAGAAAGAGCAAAACCTCAGCATGCATTCAGGCTCAGCACTGCATCTGGCATTTACTGAATTGCAGCCACTTTCTGAGTCTCAACACACCATGAAAATCCTCCTTGAATCAAATGCTTCTGGGGGAGCAAGAAATTCAAGATGCTCTTCCACCCTGGGCTAGTGCATACCACTAGATCAATACTCAGCATAAAGAGCTTTCTGCTTGTCAGTGCAGTATGGGGGTGGCAGTCGGGGGTGGGACACTCATCATAACAAGCAAAACAGGCAGCACGTAAGGGAGCATCAGAAAAAGAGGGTAGCAATAAAAAAGGGGTGGAAGCTACAGCACTGAATGGGGCATTGTGATGGCTGAATTCAAAAGTGTTTTGCTTCTCAGCTTGAACTTTTTAATTAAGGAATTTCACAGTAATTTTGGCTAAGCTTAAAGAGCAATAATTTCAGTGCTCTGGCTCAGTGAATACTTTCTTGCAGTCACACTAAGCAGCAAAGATCAGAGCCAGAGGAATTCGGTGCATTAACAGCACTTTGTCTCCAGCCTGCGCTGCAAGTAAGTGCTGTCCTGTGGCAACCTTCTTGGGGTCAAGTGATTTAGAGAGCTTAGACAAGGCTGGGGTTCAGGATCCTGATATACTCAGACACAATCCTGAGTAGCAGAGGCTGTGAGGAAATATTTTCTGTCATTTACTAGAGGGGCAGGGGAGGGAAGGGAGGACTCCTGGTAGCTGTAGGAGGGGCAGTAGGCACAGCTAAACTAGAAGGAGGGGAAGGGCTCGGGAATATAATGAGGAGGTGGGGGAAATGACACTGGAATAAAAGGGTGACTATATGAGATACCCACTCATCCTGGCCTTCCTCTGTTCAAAGCACTCCCTCAAAGGGTGGGTACGAGACTTGAATAGAGGGGATGGATGTCAAAATATTTTCATAAGGAATATAGTGTAATAAATCAGAGAAAAAGGGCAGAATGGAGGTGAGGAGCAAACGGCAGGAGAATTATTTTTATTCTAAGTGAATGATTATGTCTCCTGGGTGATTACACATCAGGATGGTGGTGTGTTGGGGAGGACTGTTCAGCTAGGTAGAAAAGAGTGCTCAAATTGCAATCATTGAACTATAGTGCATGCAAGGGTGTAGATATGACAAATAAAAGGGTGTAAAATAGACAAGTATAAATCTAGCCAGAGACAATGTGTCCGGGGCACTGTGATCCACGGGAGTTAAGATAACTGTCATACAAGCGTCGGAAGACAGTTTTCAGAGGAAGATACTTTGAATGCTCTCAGAACATAATCAGAGAGAGAGCTGACGGAGAAAATAACAGACTATTAAAAAATAATTTGAACACAAATAACTTGCAAGTACTGGGTCAAATACAAGGTCGATCATTCCTTACAAGTTGTTTACTAAAACGGGGCCTCCAAGCAAGAAATACCTGCTGTACACCACGGACCTGTAGAAATCATACCAGTAGAGGGCTGATGAAAGTCAAGGGATACAGTGCCAGTGTACTGTATCCCATTCATTGTATTTTGATGAGCTTGAAGTAGGAAAATGCTTTCGCAGAGTTGTTGTGGTACCTGGGGCATTAAGAAAACACCCTGTGCAACATAAGGAGTTCAGAAAAAAATCATTGCCATGTTTCCTCAATAGCACAGCAGCTGTTTTTACTCTTACCAGTACCTGTAGCTGCCAACTGGCTCCTTTCCTTTTTGACTCAAATAGATAACTTTTAAATCTGAACCAGATTTAACTTCTATCTATTTGATCCTTGGCACTGAGGGTTGATCAGTATATGCCAATGATGACTACATATATAAGGCCAGGGGATTTTTGTGGCTATGGTATTGCTAGGCACTGCTGCCAATTTTCTGTTTAGCAATTGTTGGATGATCCATCCGCACAGTGACTAGATCGAGACCTTTTTTTTCCTGGAATGAGGACCTGGAATAATAAAGGTTAAGTTTTAAATTCCTGGTTAGAGAAGCTGCTATGTCTCAGCATTCACTCATTGTTTTATTTTTGTTTTGTATGAATAAGCAGCATTAGTGGGAAAAAGCATAGCCTTTCTCCTCACTTCACTCAAAAATCAGGGAAAAAACATGTGAGGATTCCTGCACTGAATCCACCAGTCCTTATTTTGTCTCCAAGAGGTTACTGGCAACTTAGTGCTGGGGAATTTCTGAACTCATCTTTGCTCCATGTGGAGCAAGGTTGGCAAGCATTATGGGAACTTTTACCAGCTGTGCTTTCAGATGTTTAAAATTACAGTTGTATTGCTTTATTTACATGCTTGTGTTTTATTTCCAGGTGGTTTATGAGAACACAGAAGATTACTTCAGAGCACCTTTTTTCTACAGGTTAAAGGAGACTGTTCCAACATTCCCACCATGTGCTGCCCAGGTACCCTCTTGCAAAAGCAATCTTTTGGTACCGTAGAGAGTCACACAGTGCTGATCAGATCATGTGCAGCCTGTTATGTTCACCAGTATATGGGAATACAGCAAGGAAAAGAGAATACTGAAGCTTTAGTGGTTTGGTGCTCCTGACAGTGTAATAAGTTGGAACAAACTGCAAAAACTCTGAGTTATTCTCCATAGCAGTCTGGCAATCAGAGAGACCCAGAGCACAGAGACAGTCACTGACACTACATGCTGTTCCCCTCCGTCCCCAGACCAGCTTTCTGCCCAAAGTTAATGATTCATAAGATTCTACACTGATTTCACTGCTTCTCCATTTGCATAAGTAAAAGCTTATGCAGCTTCTGTAGGGAGATTCTTAGTGAAATTGCAGTACAAAACATTGGTATTATATAATTATAGTAGTTCATTGTAGCTTAAATGAAATTGTTACTTTAAACTTGCCCTAAGTGGATGACAATGGAACTTCTGTGTGACACACCTACAAAACAATGAGTTAATCGCAATATGCGTCATTTTTAATTTTTCTCTTTAATTTTTCTTTCCGTCTTTCTCTCTTTGTAATTAGCATGAAGGCCATCCTTCAGTCAAAACTAGCCACCTGGAAAGTTTCAGCTTGTAATATGCAGCTTTTTTTTTGTGGAGTGTGAATGTGCAAAAAAGGAGACCTTTCTCCCCACCCCTCCTTCCTTGCATAATTCAAACAGGAGTGAATGAATTTTATTCAGACTTGCAAAAAGAAAAAAAAAAATCCTATTTCAGCTGATAGCAAGCATGAAAAATTTCAGATGAAAGGTTTATTTTTTTTTTTTAAAGAATACTATGAGCATGGGAGAACAGCAGGTTAAGACATAAGTCTCAGTGCAGCCTTAACTATAACAATTGCTAGCAAGCAAATGCTATATCCGAGCACTAAATCTTGCTTTGTGCTGCCCTGGTGCACCGTAGCGGGGAGAGAATAGAATAATAAAAGCCGGTCCCCTTATGCAAACAGCAGGGCATAGCACTTAGCTGAATACAAGAAGAAGGTGAGCCTGCCTACTGTTCTGGCTTGCTAACCATATTCCCAAGGTCTGTGGGTTAGTTGTCACCTCTAGCTCCAGTCAGCTAGCAAATGTACTTCAAACACTAGCAAGGGGCACGTTTTGGTCCTTTCCAGAAGAACATTTTACCAATTCATTGCCTCCAAATATACTCTTCTATTAAGGAAGTATTTGAAGGAGGTTCATATAAGCAATATGGTGGCTTAACAGGTCAGAAAGGGAATGGTCTAGCTGCTAGATTTTTCTGATTAACCGTGTATTTTTAAAAATACAGAGCTGTGAAGAAGGTATTATATGCAAGCCCTCACTTACCTTATTGCTTTTCAAGCAAAATGGGCAGAGATTTTGGCTCATTCCGGTAACACTTTGAAAATTGACTATTACAGGAATGAAAGATTGAGATCTGGAACACTTTTCTGCATCATATTTTTATCTTCCTAATATATCACATTTTCTGTTCCAAATACTGCTCTTCTGGTGAGTCCAGCTCTCCTTTTCTACCTAGAAAACAAGATTAAAGAAACATTCATTTACTCACCATTAATTGAAACCTGCCCACCTACTGTGGCTAAACAGTAGTGAGTACTTCAGTATTAACTTGCAGATTCACATTTATTAGGGGATCAACAGAAAGGATTTGCATGTGGCAAGCCTGGACATAAGAAAATCCCTTTTTGGCCTGACACAAGTTGACTGTTCCAAGTCGAGTTTGGCAGTAAGTGACCAGAATTGAGTTGTCAGCATCCTCCTGCACAGTGGAAAAAGTTATTGCTTTCTTGTGTGGATGCAAGAGTTTCTGTGGGAAAACAGAATATAATCATGGTTCTGAATGTCTCTGTGGATTGGTAATGTCTCTAACACATAGATCACTTGTGCAAATTCAGTCCCAGCTGGATGGGAAATTATTGAAAATGGTTGTTGTTTGATTGATATAAAATGAGTTGTCAGCTTGATTCAATGCCTCCAGGGCAGATGTCCACGGCATAATTGGCACCTGTCAGAAGCAAAGGATTCCTTGGTACAGAGTAACAACCACCCAAAACAGTTTTTGCGTGCCAGGGCTCAGAGAAGAATGCAGGAAAAAAACAGTTTCTACTTTTGGGCAGGATGTTTTATGTCATAAAGTCAGTAGCAGATTTGACATGACACTTGGTGCAAGCTTTTCCCTGAGACCCTGGCTAGACACTATCACTTCTGCTGCTGCTTGGTCAATAATTTCCCTAAGAATTAGAAATGCTAACACACATTTACTGATTTTTTTTATTATTGTCATGCTAAAGGTATACTGATAAAGAATGATTAATAAAGAAATTGTTACATATTTGCTTATTCTAAGAAACGTTGTGGACAATTTTATTTTCCTATTTCTTGAGCAATTCTCCTCACAGCAATAACCTAACCATACAGCTAGGGAAATAAGAGAGTGTCTCCTCAGCCAAAAATAAGGACAAGAAACAGCCAGGACTGATGGTACAGCAGTATTACATAGTGTCAGTATTACAGTTTGCTAACAGTAAATAGTGACCTAGTGTTCACCACAGACTGGATTAAAATGTTTTTATCCTGTACATCACCAAACAGCCATCAGACGGTTACTACTGCCTGTGACTGAGCGTGGTACAGCTAACAACAGGCATGAATTCAATTTCCCATCCCCAATCTGTTGAGCTGGCCACCTTCTTCATGGAGCTGGTGCTTTGGGAGGTACCAGCTGAAGGGCTCTCCATTAAAACACATTTTACTGTCTTCATCTAGTGCATGGCTCAACTTTCCTTCTTTCCTTTTATCTCTGTTTCCTCCTTTAGATTTTTCATTATGCCTCCCCCCCCAACATCCACACACTTTGCCTTTCATCTCTATATGTATGCTATTCCAGCACTTGTCAGCCCCAGCAGGAGGCACATGGTAGAACTAAACAATATGATACGTTAGGTGGAAGAAAATATTATTATCAGATGCCCTTAGGACAATCATTTATTGTCATACTTTAAAGAGGCCTGCTATGTTATTTCTTTTATTATTCTGTATTAAGTACATGTTTTAATTTTACAGGCATTATTAATTACTAAAATATATTACACTTTCAGGCAGGATGTTAACATTTTACATGCATTCATCTTTCTTCTTTAAACAGAAACAATGGGCCCTCTGCACTGCCCTCCCTCCCCGCTAGTCAATAAATCCTTTCTATTGATTCAGGAAATAAGTCTAAGCCCTGTTTTATATTTTAAGTTCCACTAGTCCCACACTCAGCCATATAATTTTGCTTAATAACAAATGGATCTTCTATTTTTGATGGTTACTACATGTTTGGTTATCAAACTCAGCTTGAAAGTACAGGGTAGAAGAGCACAAAACCTATAATGGCAGTGAGGCACCACAAGAGACTTCCTAAATGAATGTTACAATAAAATAAAGTAGCTGTAAAAAGTGTGTATATAAAAAGCAGCTTCATCAGTAGATGAATTGTAAATGAAAAATCCATCAGTGAGAATGGATTCCCTTGAGCCAGCCTGGATCAACAGACAATATGGATTTTTGATAATTCATGGCTTTGCCATTATTTATTCTCTCCTGAAATACCCATTGCAAATCTCAGAGAGATAATTAGAGAATTATCATACTGCTTAACTAAGTAGTGCAAATTGTATTATGTTCTATGTATCCCAACCCAGGGCAGTATCATTAGCGTTGTTTAATTGTTACCAATATAGTCATCGCATTTTAATAAATTGCCTTCATTGTCAATATCTACAATCGACTATTTCTCTTCTCTTAATGTTCATGGACAGGTTAGTTACCAGGTAATCTTACAGTTAATATATACCACAACGAGGCAAAAATGTAAGAAAATGCAAAGGTCAAAACCATGTTTCTATTATGAAAAAAAATGAATGATAATGACATAATTTTTTCAGCTCATCAGGTTCTTTGCTAAGTGCCTCTGTTATTGCCAGATCAGTAGTGTATAACAAAGAAGTGCTTTCTGTAGGCTGCTTCATTAGCCTGCCCTGTAGGACCTCACCTCAGACCTTTCACTAATCTGTTGGCCAGCTCAATAGCCTTGTTAGTTCTATTCACTTCTTCCTGGCAGCGGATTTTCTCAGCTGTAGCTCTCTCAAAGGCAGTGGTTAAGGCAGCCAGGATTGTGTCTATTTCCTTCAAATAAAAACAGTAAGAAACAACTTTGGACATTGTGAGAGCACATAAAAATATTTCTGCTGTCCCATTTTATATTTCTGAAAGTTAAATTACACAGTGCAAGAATGGTGTAAACATTAACTGCGCTCACAATTTTGTCTAGGTCATGCTCCAAAGGTGGATTCAGGAAAACCTGGGGAAAAATGTGGCTGATCTTCTGATTTCCCCCACTTTTTCAGAGCAGCCTTCAAAATGAAACTACAAACTTGATCTTATATCAGCAAAAAATAAAAAGGAATGTCACCTTTTTCCTGAGGATTCTGAAATAATAAGTGAAATAATAGAATGTGTTTCTTATTACAGATATATATCCTCTAAAGGAGATCAAAAACTTGAAAAGGTGGCAGTTCGGAAACTAAAGAGAACAGAAAGGCTTAAAGATAATAGATAAAATACTTGAAGATGCACAAGTCAATGTTCTTTGCTGACTTTCAGCTAGGCTATGCTTCCCAATTCACAATCCATTTCTGAAAAAGTAGCCTGAAATCCCCCATTACCTTAGATTTGCGAGCAAGCAGCTCCATGTCTGGTCTATCAAAGCATTTAAGCACACAAACAGTCCCACTGGGTCAAAGCCTTAGTTATTCCCAGAGAGAGGAGTGGAAGATAATTCAGCATGGGTGACTGAGCATGAGGACAACGCAAGAACGACACGAAACTCAGGGGAGTCACAGGCAAAGCACCCAAATGACTCTGAGTGCAGAAGCTGAACTGGCTGGGGAGCTGATAAATGAAAGGTCAGAAAGGTACTGTAAGACCCCAACGTGATGAGGCACTTGAGGTGTTGTTTGGTGCATATGGACAGAGCAAGTGGCTGGAGCCTGGGGCTGTCAAGGCATCCAATGAAACACATGTGAAAGAGGTGAAATTCCCTCCAGCGGGAACTCAGCCTGGCAAATAGATGCCCATGCAGTGTGACAGAACTCAGCGGTATTCCCCAGGGAAAGTAAGTCAGAGCTGAGCATGGCTCTTGGGAGTGGGCTGTGGTTTATCCCAGCTGTGCTGCTGACAAGCTCTGTGCACCCTGACGGCAACTGAGACCGAGGGACGACATTGCCGGGAATCTCCTTAGGGTAAGGCTGAAAGAGGTCCTCAGAGCACCCTATTGCTTCCTCCTTGAGAACAGCATCAAGCTGTACCTGTGTGCATAAAAAGGAACTGGGTGATGGGGCAGATAGATATTTTATTGGGAAGGTTTGGAAGAACAGAGTAAATGACAGAACAAATGTTTCTAGATGATGCCCAAAGATACAACTTTAAGAAAGGCCCAGTGGGAGTTTTGCAGCCCCCACACAGCCTGCAGTGATTTGGGAGTGAGCAGAGTGGGGGGCTCACATTACCTCCTGCCTTCATGTGCCTCTGTGCAAGGTGAGAGCAGGCAGCACCTGTGTTAGAAACCTGTCCTGTCAGCAAGGCTGAGTGAAGCACACGGACCTAATCCTGGCTCTCCAACCCTGCACAGAGAACATCCAGACACTGAGTGGGAACCCACCATGCATGAAGACAAGCATCCACTGTGGTCCCAAGGCATGTCGTGTGGCTGCAGAGGCTGGGGATGTGGTGCAATCATTTACCTGAAACTCAAAAATGTTAGTGAGGGATAAATTATATTGGCAAATAGCTTTGCTTTGTACAGTGAATCATGCTGGAAATACATCAGACAGAGAAAGATATTCTAAATAATTGAATTTTAGAGGCCTCTAAAATGACCAAAAAAAACTTTTTAAATTCATCTAGTAGTCCTGATTTTCAAGCACAGATCCTTTGGCCAGCCAGGATTCCAGCTTTCCTCGAGACTTGTCTCCCACTGCAGTGCACTCTTTCAAAGCTTGTTGCTCGATATGTATATACATTGCCCCTACACAGATGACAGCTGACGAGCAGATAGCAATAGATCTGTGACTGAGATCAAGGAGCAGCACTCAGGCACTGAACCTAAGGGGACAGAGAGAGAAAAATGCAGAAAAGCTACCTGCTGTGCTGACCATGGACACTGCAGCTCTCATGGCAGGGAGCAGAACTTGCTTGAAGCTGTTTCTAGCAGGTTCTTTGGGAACTAGGGATGATTTTTTACTGCTGTTTTGGCTCTACTGAATCGGGCTGAAACACATGGAGCCCTGCCTTCATAAGATAAGATTCAATGTTTGGCAAATCTTGTAAAATAATAAAATAAAAAGGAGGTATCTGATGTGAATATATAAGTGAACAACAGAGCCATGAAAGATATACATATATCTATATATACCTCGTTTAAGCACATACATGTATGTGGTTAAACAATGGAAGAACCATTCCAGTTCATGTGGGTCAAACCCAGGACCCCTGAAAGGTGCCAGAGGCAGTGAAATTGGTGGTGTGTGGCTGGACAGGGGCCACATGGGCAACTGGAAATTGCCAGCTCCTCCACAGATCTTTCCAAGGTTTTATGAAATGAAATATTGCATGCCAGGAAAGGTACATAGCTCACTGCTGGGTACCACATCTTCCCTGTCATCTACCTCATTGCAATATGAGCACCCCTTCTCAGTACCGCTGCTCAGCTGGCAAGTTATCTGTGGTGCTGAATGGATCTGGGCAAGGACAGAGAGGCCAAACGGCAGGTGAGGTGTGGAGCCGCACAGCATTACTCCTTATTCAAATGGAAGCCCAGAACAATCAGGGCCTTAATGTGTTGCAATTCATTTGACTATTCCCATTTTTGACTTTCTGTAAATAATGTGCTAAATGGATAAAAGAAGATACCATTTTTCCTCCTTTCCCCTGAGTTACTGATAACAAGACAAGTTCCTTCCCTTACAGTTTGTGCATATAAATGTGATTAATGTAAAAAAAAAAATAATTAAAGTGCCAAAATCTCTTTCTCTCTCTCTCTCTTTTTTTTTTAAAGCATTGCCCTTTTCAAAACAAGGGGAAATTCAGTATAGTTTCAGTGCCACAGTGATCAAACAGTGTCACATCACTATGGCAATTGCTGCCCAGGCCAGGAATACAGATCAGCTTTAATTGTGCAACGCCTTATTGCTGGTGCATGTCAATCAGAACCTATGAATTGAGAAAAATTTGCTCTGTTCATTCTGTTAAATGATGTATCCAATTAAACCTGTTAGAATTCATGATCTTCAGTCAAGGTTAAATGAAAGTAGTTACTCCTGTCAGCTAGGTGATTAAATGCTGCCTACATCAGGCACATTTATGTGCAAAATTAAAATTTTGGTATAAAGCATGAATCTTTATGCATGCCAGTTAATTATCTTGCGGTTCCTCCATTTATTAAATGCCCACTGCATTTCTTCTTAATCATCAGCTTCCTTTCAAAACTTACTTCATACTCTACATTATACCAAATTTCAATGTTAAAAATGAAATGCTTTCTCAATGAAAACTTCCTCTTTTCAAGGGTTTGGCTGTTGCTATGTTACTAAAGATGGCCATTAACAGTTTTTTGAGTCATTATGCAGAAGGTCTATTTGTGTTGTTTTGTTCAATTCTGAGAGCGCGTGATAGGAATCCCTCGAGTTCCTGCTGCTGGGCAGTTCCTCCTTCCCAGAACTATTTGAGTCCTGCTGCACATCAGCCAACTTCAGCACATGACAAGGCAGCAGTAAAACTAACCAGGGTTGTGCTGCTTCTGCATTCTTGCGCAGGAATGGAAGGACAATGGGGCAGCGCAGCACCACAGGGCATGTGTGACCACAGCTACCAGACTCATGCAGCGGGGCCAGCTTGGACCTGCATATACCAGATACAGCACAGCCTCCAGGCAGGGCACCAGTGATGCCCTGCACTGAGGGCTCAGAGGGTTTGCCCCCTTCCTTCTGCCAGCCTTCAGAGCAGTAGTTGTATTCCCCTTGGTCTGGCAGTGTGATGTGTCCTGTTTGCCCTAGGCAGCTACCATATTGCAATATCATATTTTAATTAGAATAAAAATTATGTGTTTCATGCTTGAATTAAATCAAATTGCATATTTATGTTTATAAGACACAGTATTGGCAGGGCTTAAATGCTATATGAATTGAAGAACCAGAATGCAGGTGTATTATAGTGATTTGTAGCTGAAACGTTTGCTAGAAATACATACAAAGCAGAGCAGTACCAAATGCTAATTTAATACCCTAAGACAACGCTCCATGCTCTTAGAAGCACATTTTCACATATTCTGTCTGAACATTTATCCCCTTTCATTATGAAAAGGTATTAAGAACCTTTGTTACAAAAAAGCAACATAAAAAATACGTCATACTACTTCATGACTACTAATGAATAATATCATTTAAAGCAGACTGGAAAATAAACTAGTATAATACATTCTACTAAACTAGTACTATAAATATGTGCAAGGTTGTTATTAAAGATAAATGCACACAGTAATTTTCTACTTGTAGATTTTACAGGTATAATTTTGAATCATACAATATTTTTAAAAACATATCACAAGGATGGAAACCAACAGAGAGACTGACTGGCAGTGATTCCTTGTGATCAATACGTGATGTCTCCATCTATCTTCGAGGACCCACATAAATTACACCGTGCTAGCATGAACCTTCAAGATGTGTGATGTGATTAACTTGTTCAGGGTCACAACAGGGAGCTTCTGATCATAAGGCTTTTACACCTGTGGCATTGCCGTACAGTGGCCGTGTCTACCGAGATCCTGCAGGTGCCAGCAGGTGCCCCGTGCTCTGCCGCTGTGGGCAGAAGGGCTGTGGGCAGGTCAATCTCGGCTTCACATTTCTGAGGGGCAGCTCGTTTTCTCTTTACTGTCTGTGCCTTTCATAGCGTCCAAAGTGTAGAGATCTGTTTCGCAGCATGTGAAGGTACGGATGTCACACACACTGCTGTGCCTGGCCTGTGAGCCTCCTTGGGAAATCACAGTGCACAGAGGAGCAGTGGCTGCTCCAGCCTTCCCTTCCCAGCCACAGCAGCCTCTGCTCCAGGCCCTGGGGAAGCAGCAGCAGACAAAAGACCCCTCCTCTCCTGCTCCCCATCAGCTGCAAATAATGGACTTCTGTTTCCTGGCAGCTGTGGTGAAAAACACAGATATTTTTTACTTTTTTGTTCAGCAAATGTAAGGTGTAAGTTAAAGCCCAATATCTTTAGATACCGCAACAACAAAGTTAAAAAGGGAATCTTCACACTCACAGAGCATAATTCCTAGGGGCCTCTGGCAGGAGATGGCGACGTGCCATGGAAGGTATTGGAGAACGAACTTCTTCTCAGGTTTCTGTTCAGTCTGTTGCTGAACTGCTTCATCTCACTTGGACCATCTAGGACTTGTATTTAATTCCTATTCTTTCTCTACATGTACTTACTTTCATTCCAGTCCTTTCAAACCAGATATCATAAGCTGTGAACCCCAGGCCCAATGTGCCTTAATGTTACCCCGTGAAACAATACTGGCAGGACAATTTATTTCTGCTCAAAACAATTTCCCCATCTTAAAATTGTGATTGTTAGGTTAACATCCTGTTGAGATGAGAGAAGAAAAGAGCCGCAGATTCAGGTTATGTCTAAAATTTTAAGGAAGGCCAGCTGCACTGATTTATCCTTGGCATACTGTTTTATATCCATTAGAGCAAAAACTTCTTTTAGTGGCAGATTAAGTTGAGCAGAAACTGACTGACACTGATAAGGCAAACATCGCAATCCACTTAAACAGGCTGAGGGTTGCACATCAGACTGCTTGGCCACGGGAATGTGTGTACACACACGTGTTCTGCTTTATTTGATTTCATAAGCAATTCTATCTTTGATACACTTATAACGCATTATGAAAAATAAAATTGCCATGGAATCACGTATTTTTAGCAGATATATTTACAAAGAATTTGTGGTTTAGATTATAGTAATTTTCAGAAAACTTATTTAGAAAGTAATGATGCATATTCTATCTATTAATTCATGGGTTTTGTTTTACATTGTGCTACTGAAACAAAACTAAAAACTGTGGAATGGAAGGAATTTTTTTAACTGAATATTATAAATGAATAGAACAAGGGTTGTTAATGTTTGTCATTTCCCTTATCTGTACACATGAATATGTTATATGCTCATTTCCATTGCAAATGGAACATCAGAATGATCATTGCAAACTGAAATATATTGTACATTTCTTCATTTCTTTGAAAACACTACTGACAAAAATAATCAATTGTTAGTATTCTTCTATTAAAGCTTTGCAACTCAGTGAAACTTGGATGAATTAATAGTGTCCATCCAGAATAAAGCAGGTGTCGTACTCTGAAGGGTCATTATTATTCACTGTTGAAACAAAGTCAGCCTATGGAGCCCTGAACCATGACTGGGCAATTGTGCAAGGCACTGCACAAACATGTAGTCACCCTGTTTCTTGCACACCTCTCCTCCACCTTCACACATATGATGGAAAAAAAGGAAGGCAGAGTGGAGATGTGACTCCCTACCATAGCCCCATCAGTGGCTGAAGAAGGAAAAGAACTGTTTGAGATGAAGAACAAAGTTGTCACAAGGACAAATGTGTGTAAAATGGCTGTGAATATATCTCAAGTGACAAATCGAGGCTTCTGTTCATCCGAGCAGTGAAGTTCTGGAGTAGTATTCCTGTAGAAGCCATGTGGCACAAGAAACCTCCCAGAAGTTAAGGAGAAATCACTCTGTTTGGGAAAGGTCTTACAGGCATTAGCTTTTTGTCTACTACTCTGTATTTACTTTGCAGAGTACAGTAAGTCTCCTCATTTGGACCTAGATACTTCCAGAATGTGTTAATTAATTAAAAAGTAGAGTTAGAGATACTGCCTAACCCAAAGTATTTCTTTTTCATCATAGAAAACAGAACCAAAGGAAGAAAAAGCAGCAAGTGCAGGCATCAACTCTGAGCTTAGAATGACATTTGAAGATACAGTAAAAAACCTGCAAAAGATGGAAGGACAGATACTCTTCACATAACAATGAGGATCTGCTGGCCAGAAAACAAAAAATATGTAGAATAAATATGCAGGAACAAACCCCTAGGATTAATATACAGGAAGGTAAACAGGAAGGTAAAACTGCACCCTTCTGAAATGGAGCCAACTGACTGGAACCAACATCCATGTATGCTTGGTCTTACTATTAATAGGACAGCGGGTCACACCCTGAAAACCCTTACTTATGCAAGTAATCCGACTAAAATCAATGGGAACCCATGACTGTAATGACTGCTTCCTTGTCTCCGGTAGGGATTGCAAGGTCAGGTCCATTTTCTGTGCAATATTGGATGAATGCTAGAAAATCAATATCTCTATTGAGACTTCTTCTTTTGGAGTAAAAATAAACCTGGATCATTTTGAGTTCAAGTGTTCATTGTTCCTGGGTGTTTTTAGAAATTCCTTTTGAAAGCAAAATGGTCAAATCAAAATGGAATGAAACGCTCACAATTTTGGTGTGTTTTACAGCTTGTTGTTATAACTAGCTTTGTAATGCCATAAAGGTTGAAGGCAACTTCATAGTTTCTTTATATTTATTCTTTATCAGTTAAAATTAGACATAAGCTCAAGGACACTGTTTTTTAATGTTTTTGTTTTAGCAATTTCCTCTATTCAAGCGACTCAGGACTGAGGGACTAGTGGTGGAAAGAGAACACCAGAGTCTGTTGTTTCAGGAATTTTGCTATTATTATAGAAAACTTGCTGGTCTTTTTTTTTTTTTCCTGCCATAGAAAATTCAAAGTAAGGAATTTCTTTTTTAATAAAAAGATTTCAGTGCAGTCATAGAAATATAACTCCTTGTTATGGAACATTACTTTGGTACCATGGAAAAAAACCCAGCTGAATTCTGTTCATATTACAAGTTATTATTGTACTTATATTATTGTGGAGCACCTTCAATTATCATCTTGTTTCAAATGCCTAAACCTACCTTGATATTAGTTTGCCACTAATCTAATATTACACCTACTTGTAATTGTGTTCAAACTGAACTTTCATACTGAAAGATGTTAAAACTGTGTGTTTTGGTTGCCTTCTACTTGTGGTTGGTCAAAAGGAAATTATGATTAATTCAACACATACAAATAAACTATTTTAAAGGATTATATTAAGCTTCAGATTGTTCTGCAGCAATGGCAAGCCCCTGTTTGCTTGAATGGAAGTTTAAGATTCATTTCACTGTGTTAGAGATGTGATCAGCTTCATGTCTGGCATGAACTGTAGGCTGCAGCAAAATTGAAACAGTGGTTACAAAAGAGGTCACCTTACAGAAAATAACAGCTAACTCTTTTAACCTTGATTATTATCAAAATACCTTGGAAATGCAAGGTCTGCCAATTAAGAGGCTAATGAATAGGAACCAGCGTGCTTTCTCTCTAAAAATTTTGAGAAAATACATCCCAAATCCATTCTTCATCACAGAATCCTACACTTCCAACACTTGCTTGACCCAGCTCAAATACTTTTCCCAAGGAGTTTTATTTACCAAGTATTAACGGAAGGATCGATTCTCTTTTAGTCCGGCTTAATGGGAATTTTGGGTGATGAAGAAATAAAACTGCTTTGATGGTCAGGGTTCAGGTAAGGCAATTGTGTTGCTCCTGGGACCAATACAGAAGTATGGATTTACACCAGGATTCCAGCTCTGCTGGATTTATTGGCATGCTGGGGAGCAAATCCAAGGATGTGCTCGGTGCTCATTCCCTCACTCACCCCTGCACAGCCTGTTTCCCACCCACTGTGTGACACATTAGCCATGACTTCTTCCACTCTTGCACCACTGAACAAGCGACCGTAGTTTGGCTCTATGACTGCTAACAACATTATTGACAAAGCAATGCTCTGCAATGTGTAACAACAACCTGCTGTAACACATACTTACCTAAGAACATACACTTTTCGGATATATCATGCTTGTATTGTTTTTGGAGCTGTATTACTCCCATAATATGTGTAGTAACACTAACATTCTCGATAGTGCAAAAAAATGTGATTGGAAATCCAGGAGAACAATTTGGGACCATTACAGCCTCACACAAGCACAGCACAATACTATAGCAAGTGATCACCAGTGTGTTCACTGTGTACACTGCTTTACTTCATTGCCTGGTTGCTACATTATTAAGGCAAAAAAAGCTAACCTAGAACCCAAAGCTGTCAATAACACTATAGCAATTTTTTTTTAACTAACTGCGTTGGCTACAGAATAAGAATAAAAATATTCCAGTTCTTGGAAAAGTATAAGAATTAGGTGTCAAAGCAGGTCAGATACTTACATGCATCTTTTTGATGTGCTCATATGATAGAAGATTGATAAAGGACAGAAGAAATGCTAAATATGCACCATGACAAACAGTGAAAAATTAAGTATTGCAACTAACATTAATTACACTCTAGTAAGATGAATAGGCTGCTCATCATTAATGAGAATGTACACCTTTGTCTAAGTTTCACATCTACCTGTGATAAATGTGCTAATGGCAGTAAAATACATCATAGTAACATTTGAATTAACAGCATACTAATAGATTGACATACAAGTATGAATAAAGCATTTAATCATAAACATTGTACCACACCCAGCAGCAAATTTTCTCTTATGCATATATATCAAGCAAAATGGATAAACTTTACAGTCTTATTTTAGTTTACACTGAGATAATCTAATAGCATTACCCCATACCATCCAAACATTTGCAATCCAGACTATTAGATACTTACACAGTAATTTTTTTTGGAGAGATTCAGGCAGTTCATGTAGATAGTAATTGAATGGAAAGGGTGGGGCTTGAGCTCAGTTTAAACTACCCACTGACTCTTGCCCATGTGGCAGGGATGGAATATTCAAGCAGTCTTCATGATGAGTTGACTCCAGTGCCTATCAAAGGACTGACTTCAATTTATGCTTAATAAAAATCAAAGCAAGGCCTCTAGTCTACAATGCTTACTTGTATCTTTAGTAGCCTTTCTCTCCTGTGTTTCCAGCACCTTTTTCCTGCCAGAGTGGCACAACACTGCCTTCTGTGCCTGTGAAGCAGAGCCGCAGGCAGTTGCAGCCTCCCCATTTTGGAGGAGCTAGGATGGGCACCTGCTATGCCATATCCTATGGACCTATGGAACAGGTCCCCCCAGGATCCCTCCCAACAGACATGTCCCCATTCACCCATTGGCCTCTGAATGGCTCCTGCAGCATCTGGGCCTGGGAGCTACTTCTGATTATCCAGGACGGTCCACCTTGTAACACAGCTATGCTACCTAATGCTGCCACTGAGAAAGTACATGGAAATAGGGAACCTACAAGGGTGGTGGAGGGGGCTTTTTATAAGAGCAAGTAGTGACAGGACAAGGGGGAATGGTTTTAAACTGAAAGGGGGTAGATGTAGATTTAGATTTAGATTTAGATTTAGATACAAAGAAAAAGTTTTTACTGTGACTGTGCTGAGGCACTGGCACAGGTTGCCCAGAGAAGCTGTGGCTGCCCTATCCCTGGAAGTATTCAAGGCCAGGTTGGATGGGGCTTTGACCAACCTGCTCTAGTGGAAGTTGCCCCTGCCCCCTGCCTTTAAGGCCCCTTCCAATCCAAATAATATGATTCTATAATTCAATTAAATGCTGGTGCTCTGCTACAGGGTCTCAGCCAGGGGCAAGTAGACACTCCCAGCTGTGGACCTACAAGAGGCAGCTGGAAGTGCAAATTCGCTGCACTGCTCCAGCCAGATTCACAGGACAGCATCTCATGGTTCTCCCCTGGTAGAGAAGACTTTAGTCTGACAAGTGATTTATGATGGGCATAAAACTAGAGTGCGTAGGCATTAACTGGCGCAAGCTTTCCTCCTCACAGGGCCAAAGCTCCAAGCATGGCTGAGAAGGAAATGGGCTGGGTTTCACTGACCATTTTCTTTTCTCATGTGCTGCTCTCAAAGTCTCCAGTTCAATGAAGATCTTGGCAGGCAGTGATGAGAGCGCAGAGGGAAGGAGGAACCCATAGGTTCCACAGTAGCAAGTAAGGCTCTGCTACAGGAAAGACTAACAAATGGTATAAATCCAGCTGTAATTCGCAGAACAATATGAACTAGTAAACATTGCCAAAAGGGAATTGCTTTAGCCTAATAGTTTCCTGAAGATATTCAAACAGTGCAAGCTCATCAGTGTATATTTAATGCAATTAAGCAGATGGTTTAAAATAGTTTAATTACTGCCAGGGCTCACCTAGGCTGCACATTAGATGCACACTGGACTTGTGCAGTGCCTTATGTGAAATACGCTGTTACAGAATCCTGAGAGACGGTATACAAGCAAGGTACACTACTCAAGCACAATTAATCCACCTGCATGGACCATGGAAAGGCTCTGAGGAAGGTCAGCAGGCCTATGAGCACAAGTGAAAAATTGTGCCTGCTGCCATTCTTGTGAATCACACTGTGCTAAGACAACTTGTGCTGGTTATCTGCTGGGGGAACTCACATGCAGAACCAGGCATGCACACATGGCCAAAGCATTTCAGTTAAGCTTTCTTTTTCTATTTAAACTGACAGATCTCTCCAGGAAAACTGAAAGTATTGAAAACTAATGTAGAGATTTCAAACTGTATGTTTTATACTATTCTCCTGCAGACACAAGCAAGCAAGCCAGCAATATAATACAGTATGACTGTACCGGTAGCTGCCATACTCGCATTGAAAACACATATTTTATTCCTTCTTTGTTACACTAAATGGTACATTACCCTAGTGCTGTTTTCCTTTGCATTCCAGCTGGCAACTTATTGATTAGGGGAACACTTCTGAGCTTCTTTCTCCCATGCAATAATCTTTATGATTTCACATTTCTATATGCTAAAGGTGCACTAATGTCAGTGGAAAGAGTTTCCTCTGCTATTTCACATACTTAAGGAGAAGATGCTATTGATTCATATGCTCTGTTTTGAGAGTGCTTTGCAAAGGCAATAAGTATTATTATTTTCATTTTAGCAAGCAGGAAAATGGCACACAGACAGGATAAGGTCATCCTGCAGATCAGGGAGAGAACCAGGATTAAATTCAGATCTTCTAGGTCCCTGTGCAGAGACTATTCTGCTGAGCTGTTTCTGGAAGGTCCACCACAGCAGTTTAACTCCTACCTCCTGGACTTCAATGGTGTTAGCAACCCAAGTACTCTATTTATTTCTGAAATTAGTTTGTTTATATGAATTTATAAAAGTCAACTTTATTTATATGAATTTATAAAAATCAACTTTATTTATATGTAATTTCTGCAAGCTGAAATTTTTCTTGCAGAAATTTTGAGTTGAACTCTGGGTCATGGATATAATCTTCTTATACAGTTTAAACAATAACTGCAAAAATTTATTCCTTATCAAAATTAATATGCTTCTGCAGAAATGCATCTACCTAAAGAAACTAGAGAAGCTGTGTGAAGATTTACTAATCAGGTAATGAAATTTGAAGCTTGTGAAAATTTCAATATGTGCCCCAAAAATACCAGTTTGATAAGTTGTGGGATCAGTACCAGCAATGGTAAAAAATGGCTCAAATCTGCTTTTCATTTGTGTTCTGAATGTCATTTTGGATATTTCTTCTGATACTAAATCTGTTCTTCTTTCCAAACCTTCCCTTTACTGAAGTTTATTGCGACTTGAAAATACAAGTTTTCTATACCAATGAATTGTCTCCCAGTCTTTTTTCATATGTCCCTCATGTGACCACAGTATCCTGAGGCTTAATTAATGAAACCTAAAAAATGTATTTATACCAAGAAAATTAAATAAGCGGCCTCACATACACAGAAAGCAAAATAGAGTTCACATATGTCAATATTTTGTTATGTTTGTTAAAAAGAAAAAAGTAATTACAAAATCTAAATCCTGGGGTAATATTGCAGTTTTACCTTACTAAGACTCTCAGTATATAGCATATAATACTCAGTTCTGGTCTTTGCAGGAGCAGCTCCCACTGATGTCTCTACGTTCAGACTGACTGCAGGATACTATTTTCCCATGGGTCCTACTGCTGTCTTCAAATGGATAATGCTGGGTATTTTTAAGCCCACAGTTCTGAGTATCTTTAGTATTAGGCATGACCTTTTTATGCAGGCTTGTTCTCTGATCTGAACAAGTCTTCTGGGTAATCTAGCAATTTGCTAACAACAGCCTCATAAAGCAAAATAATACAAAGCTTTCATTCGACATGCAAACTATGCTAATATTGTATATCTCAATAATGTGCTTTGCAATCACTATTTAAAACGTCTGTGATCCTTGGGATATTCTAGCTGTTCCATGATATGGGAAACAATTCATCTCTGGAGACAAACATTATTTAATTGGACTAATGACTGATTTGCTAACATGAACTCCACTTGAAACATGCAGTAATTTATTTCTTTTATTCACCAGGGACTGTTGCTTTTCTGAAATAGACCAGTGAGAAACCAAAGCAACAAAACATTTTCAGTTCATTACTTTGCAGAAATGTAACTTTTAAATGTTCAAACTAAATGAGGTATTAATTCCAGTGGGTCAATCATTAACTTAATTTTAAATAACAACTTGATTTGTCTTACTTTCTTCACTGATCAATAGATCAGACTGGGTCTTCCAAGTAGTGGTATGAATAATCCCTGGAATAGAACTGGTTACAAAACTATTAATGATTAATAACTTAGGGTAAACTAAAACTCTACTTATGCAGTAGTCAAGCTATAATCTTCATATGTTGGGTTTCCTGACATGTTTTTTATTCCGACATGGGACTTCTGCAGAAGTATGTGTGTGCAGCCCTGCACAGGCATTGCCTTAGAACATACCAGTAGACAGACAGCCAAAAAACTCATACCCCTTTGAGGCTTTCAGCAGTTTTATGGTCACCTATGACAGTCAAATATTTTACATTTTAATATCAGTATGTTTTTACTTGATATGTCCATTAACAAATTTCCAGTCACTCCTTTTATTGGAGGACTGAGGTTATGTTCTCAAAGATACAGATACTGACATCTGGAAAGGTTAAAACCTAACCTTGCTTCCCCACACCCTGTCTCAAACAACTTTAAACCAGTAAGGACCAATATTGTGTTTGATTTTCCATTGCATTAAGGGGCACAGAGCAATCTGGGAAATGGGTATCAGTATCCTCTTCACATCAGAACTGTCAAGCATATTTTCTAATCACTCTGTCCTTTATACCACCAAAGTAAAGGGAGGCACAGCTGGTACGGTTACTTCCTAACTCGGAACGCAATCATGCAGACAAATGTGATGGGAAGTGTGTCTTTTTCCTGAAGTTAGTTTTGAATTCCTTTTATTTCTACTTTCTAATCATTTAACTTTAGGTAACCTGGGCTAGGCAGCGCTTAACTGGAGAAAAAAAGCAGACTGGATGCTGGATCACAGCCTTGAAACTTAAGTCTGCTATACTATGATTGCAGTATTGCTACTGAGGACTGCCACAACACCACTCACGTTGTTACTTCACCCACCTGAAGGCACCCAGTGCACCATCTAGTCTTGTGTTGAGCCTAACCAGTCAGCAGGGGTTGTGCAGGTAACATTGGTCCTGGAAATTAGAAGAGAAATCCACAATATTTTTCCTCCCATGAAAGCTTCTGAAAATGTTTGCAGTTCCTCTTTCAGGGATGTGGGGCTCAAAGAAAATTCTTTAACTTCCAGGAAATGAAGTATCTATATAGGTTAAAGATCCATTTAGCATCAATGATTCTTTTTTTTCTCCACAGTTAAAAGTTATTGATGTATAACTGTAAGGTTTTGGAACCTTACTCTCTATTCTGCATCTCATCAGAGATACTACAGAACGACTGAGGATTGGAACCTTATACAGAATAGGTAGGATTCAATTTACGCGTGCCGTCTCATGAAACAAAGCTTCAGCTTTAAAATGTGCTGGTGCTTAACTGGGCTTGCAAGAGTTGCAAAAGATGCAGTGTTGAAGCTGAACGTTTGGTGCCTGACACTATCAGGTATATGAAATTTATCAGCATGATGAGTGTTCCCCTCATGCAGTACCGATAGCCATCTTTCTTATGTGATACGAAATTAATCCTTCACTTGAAGCAACTTTCTCTTGGTCACTATATCTTATTTCTTGGTGACAAATGGACAGATACGCTACAGAGGAATCCAGCACAAAGGAGATGAGGCAATGTAAACAGGCATGCTGTAAACCTCCCACTATCTACCTTTTTGCATCTCAGCACTGCTGTCACCTGCTGCTCATCAGAATAATAAGAGTTTGTATTTCCCAAGCTACAGGCAAAGCAAACAGGAGCTTTTCTTCCTTTTCATACATGGTATTATTTGGAAATTGCAGGCCTCCAAGGCAAGAACAGGATACACTGCTGGATAAATGTTGGCTCCCCTTACGGCTGCCTCTGAAGTACATTAGAGCAAGGAAGGCTGAACACTTGGAGTTTCTACTCTGTGGTTGTCTGACGTAGCCCAGTCCAAACAAGCCTGATAATGACAGCCCTCTCAAGAGCTGTCACAAAGTTGCATTAACACTACGCATTAGACTGAAATTTCTGAAACTTCCTTGGAGAAAGGTTTTCTGTGGCACCCATCTGGGGAGTCTGGGTTTTTGACATACATCTTGGAGCCTTTATGTTTCCTAAAAACATACTGACATTTAAGAAGAGTATTCTTTGGCAATATTTAAATATATCACATTTTGCAGAAATAAGATGGCAAAGGGGCTTGCAATTAACTTGGGAACGTTCTTGGAATTTGACAAGCTTCTGCCATTTCTGTGATCTTTGATATTTTCTTGAAATATCACTAGAAACCCTATGCCTAGCAATAAAACCTCATTTAGTTGGACTGTTCATATAAATCACATTTCTTAAATGTGCTCACATCACTTTTTCCATTACCTTCTCCAGGTATATCTTTGCAGTTTTCCAGCCCTAGTCCTCTGGACTTTTTCTCCTGGACACATAAGGCTTTGCAATACCTCGTCACACTCAAGTAGATTCCGGAAAGTCTCAACTCCATCAAGTTTACCTGAAAGCCAGAACTTGTAAGTGGGAGAAAACCTCTAATCATTCTACCAGAGATCGAGAAAAAGAGACATATTATTGCATTTTAGATATTTAAGGCATCATTTTCTGCATTGAAAGCAGGGTCAGCTTTAGTAAGGTCATCTTAGACTCTTGTTGTTTCATAACTTTTGCCTGACTAGCAGCAACCTGGAAAACATCATACCTCCGTTTTCACACCCACTGCAATTGTGCTGCATGGCATAAACAATGATTAGAAGCAAACGTATTTACAGCCTAATGAAACCAACATGTTTACAACCTAGTCCAGCTCAGGAAACCCCTCAACTTCAAATTCAATTGCACAGGTGCAAATGACAGCCTATTTAACACAATTTAAATTTCAAGGTTTTACAAATTAAAGAGGCTTATTATATATGCCACACTTCTAGCTCTGAAGGATACCATTTCTTTATGAAAGCTGCAAGATTTTTGAGTAGTCTATGCAGTTAAATAAAAACATAATTTTGATACCTTAAAATTTAAGCATTATCATTCTAGGAAAAATTGAGGCATATGAAGTGTCAGTCACAAATATGATTAATCTGTATAATTGCAAATGATCAGGTTATTTGTTAATGCAATAAGGTGAAATCTGTAACATACTGCCTTCTCTAATATTTTGCATCTTTTATTTCCATTAACATTCAATGAATACACAATCTGAAAGCACAGAGAACTGCTATGATGATGACTGTCACCAGCATCAGTAATGCTAACAAATGCCTGGCATTCCCATCAAACAGAATGCATGCACTGGACAGAATGAACCAACAGGAACTGATTCCCAACCAGATGTTGTGCCAAATTGCTTGAATTTGTGCCCAGTGGCAATTGTGCAATAGCTGAAAGTTTGGATGAACATCCCTCATTGTGAGTATGGTCATACTAAAAGGGGTGAATTAAATCAATACAAAGCTGCTTTCAGTTGGATGTGAAGGCTAACAGAAATGTGTTCTAGTTCAAAGCAGAAGAGCAGACAGTGACACTTGTTACTAAACACTGGCTGGCAAACATGGCACACAAAAAAAGACCTGAGGCAGCAGTTTCCATGTCAATGGGATGTGTATCACTGACGGAGGAAATCAAGAAGCTACCCTGTTTTCTAGATTTCTCATCTTTCTTGGCAGCAAAGGTTAAGTTAGGAGGAAGAAAAGGGAGAGTAGGGGGGGAAGACACAGCACCACAGTGCAGAGAAGCCTTAAGCTGTATTCTCTGCTTTACCTTTAATGTCAAGAGAGAAGATGTTGCCAGGATATTTGGACAAACACATAAAAAAGGAACGGGTACAGTATTTTATGTAAATCCATATAAAATTAACAAGTTTTGACAGTGCAACGTTTATTTTAAATGGCTTACCAGGTGCTTTATTTGGGCTAAAACATTGAGACCCTCTCCCTAACCTTGTACCTCTGATACAGAGGTAGAGTTGCTGTTGTACCCATTTCTATTGGCCATGACGAACAGATTATCTTGTTCAGAAGTGCAGCCTTAAAAAAGAAACACAGATCCACAGGTATTTCAACAGTAGACATTCCTGATATAATGTGCTTAGTCCTTGCATTGCCTAAACCCTGTAGCCAGGTCAGCTTTGGACTTAGGAGCTACTCAGTTTTACAGCTGCTATAAGCAGCCATCATCTCCCAGACAAAATAGCTGGGGAACAAGGACAGAGGATGAAATCATTGAACCGACCGTTTCCATTCCGGGTGATTGCAGCTTGAGCTATACCAGTATGAATGAATAAATTATCACATACACATAAGTACGCATGTGTGGACGTGGGGACATGGAACTGTTGGAACAAGTCCAGAGGAGGGTCATGAGGATGATCAGGGACCTGGAGCACCTCCTGTATGAAGACAGGCTGAGAAAGTTGGGGCTGTTCAGCCTGGAGAGGAGAAGGCTGCGTGGAGACCTCATAGCAGCCTTCCAGTATCTGAAGGGGGCCTATAAGGATGCTGGGGAGGGACTCTTCATTAGGGACTGTAGTGACAGGACAAGGGGTATCGGGTTAAAACTTAAACAGGGGAAGTTTAGATTGGATATAAGGAAGAAATTCCTTTCTGTAAGGGTGGTGAGGCACTGGAATGAGTTGCAGGGGGGTTGGAACTAGGTGATCTTAAGGTCCTTTCCAACCCTAACTATTCTATGATTCTATTCTATGCTTCTATGTAAATATTATATTTAGGTTTATATATAGGCTGGTATATAAGCTCAGTTCCATTTTATGTGGCTGTTAATAGATGTGTTCATATTCTGTTCTTCATTATCACCTACAATGACTTTTCCTTTACCAAGTTTTTCTGTGCGCTGTCCTAATTTGTCAGTCTGTGCCTTCGTGTCTTTGTTTCTCTGATGAAGTTCTCTCCCTCAAACAGCAAGTTTAGATCTCAGCTCTTCCACCTAAATTATTACAGAAGAGAATTGGTAATTAAGTTTTAACAAGATTTAAATGATATTAAAACCAGACAGTTAAAAGGAGACACTGCCTTGGGCTTTGTTGTAAATTTGTATAATTATTTTTAGTCCTCTGGAGGATGCATGATTATGTTTCTGTATTTATAAAAATACTGCCCTGGAGGCACCAAAATGAATTTTATAGTCCACTGATTTGCATACTAATGTTAGTCTAGTGGTTTTAAATGTATTTTTTTTGTTTTAGCAAACAAAAAATGATTATCAAAATTTCCAAAGAAATTCATAGTATTCTTGTCCTGGATTAATTGATTTATTTTTTAAAAAATGGTATGTTGTAAAAACAAAGTAAGAAATCCAGTCCGTCACAGTGATACACATTCTGGAGAGAGATGAGCCAGATGAACTAAACAAAACATACAGATATTTAACAGTTTTGTATTATAACAGTTTTGGTAAGTAAGTGTGAAGTAAAGACTCAGGGTCTGATCCAAAGCTCTTTGAAGACACTTGGACTGAAGATTTTTTAACAATACAGTTCAGTACATTTGCCTTCCTACAAAAACATGATCACTGCGGAAGATCCTGCTCTTGATCTAACTGTCCTTGGATACTTTTCAGAATGAGGATAAAGATCAGGAATAAAAAATATCTCTTGCTACATCCCAAAATCATAATCAGAATCTGTAACTGTTATGTCCAAAGTTTGCATCATCAGTATAGTGAAGGCTCTGGTTTAGAGGTGGAAGATCATGGATGTAAAGCCATCGCTTCCACGCTGCAACATACAGCAAATAGTAGGCTGATTTGTTGTTCTTATTTATGAATTTACCCTGTAAAATCCGAATAGATTCACAGTTGGTTTTATTCCTCATTTGTCTTGAATTTCATAATTTTTCAGAGGCCTTTTTAAAACAAGAAATCCCACTCCTACAATGCTAAGAAAAGGTATATGCTTTTGGAGCTTGTCTAAACAATAGCAGAATAACAATAACAGCACCGCACAAGTTCAGGGTCCAGTCATATTATGTAGAGAAAACTTTCAGCAGTAGTCAGTCAAAAGACCACTCAAGGGGAGATTTCTTAGTGGATGGAAAAATTACAATCATAGTTAATAGCAATCCATTTTGTTACCAAGATAAATCCATTAGCTTTGCAGTTTATCTCCCTGTGGAACTAATGTATTGTCAGCTGAAATAATGTGCTGTTATCAGCACAATAATTATAATTGTAATAATCCTAAACAATTATCTGGATTAGGAACTTGTCATGTTGTCCAAGAGAGCTAAATACAAATTTTGTGATTTTTCCATACACAGAGTGGAGATGACATGCTCATTGTGGGCCAAAAATTGTAAGAGAAAGTGCCATCTCAGTGTCTAAAAGTAGCAGATGAGGTGAATTTTCAGAAATGTTTGAGTGTCAGTCAACTGCTGGCTCAGGGCAACACTTGTTAGGCCATAAATGAGCTGATTACATGCTCAGAACTACAATTTCCATGAAGTCTCATTCAGGGAGATATTAATGATCATTATTTAACTGTGACAAAATGGTGTCACAGACAGAACGTTTACCTGACACACTACCAGTCCCTTGCAAGGATAACTCCTGATATGTGAACTTTTGCCCTGTATATGCATTAGTCGGAATGTTTCAAGGAAAAACAAAAATACGGTAAAAATAAAAGTGAAGTAAAAGATGAGCAGTTAAGACTGAGTAAAATGTTTCTGTGATGCTTCAAGTTCGATTGCCAATCATGTATATAATCTTGGGGATGAAACGAGATGGTCTGAAAAAGCAAGCACAGAAAATTCTTGCATTCCTTTTTAAAAATCAAGAAATCTTTGGTAGGTTATTGAGATCATTTGCACTTAGAATTTTGTGCCCACAATCAACTGGAGGAAATAAATTACAGTTGTGATTTATAGAACTTGCCCTTGCAAAGTACTAAGCGTCTGCTTTGAGATGAAAGATAGGCAGGGGTTGAAAACACCCAGCTCCTTGTAGTACCAAGAATGAAGAGAATAAATAACAATACTGGCGATGGATCAGATATGTGCACATAATCACTGTTCTACAGGGCACGTCACAGCACAATATTTATGCTAGACTTGTGGTGGCTATGAAAGGATAGGCTATGATAGGATACCTGATCCATTATGAGCGCTGCCATGCAAAGCTTCTCTGCAAAGGTATTTGATTAAATTTGAGCTGGCAGAGTGCATTGTACTGATGTGAACCTTCGTATGTATGAGGTTCCAATACTTTTTGATTCAGAATTACATGCCACAAAAAGCATATTTAATGTCTCGTACTGTTACGATTTATAATATCTGGCTACAGACAGAAAAGTATACTTACTGTTATTAAAATATACTTAGCCTTTGTTTGCAGTGCAAACAAACCTTCCATAAATAAGGAGTAAAGGAGTTGAGGGCAGGACCTATTTATCTTCAAGGGTTTGCCAAATATGATATAAATTTATAAACAGTACTGCATCTAACAAACAAGAAGTACTTGGAAGTGCTACTGGTAGAGATGTAGCTCATGACCTTATAAAATAATTTTTTTTTTTCTGTTTTCCTGTGCATGCCCTAGGGTTAAAAGTAAATTCAGATCCTGCTTTGTCAAGGAGATAGAGTTTTGCAGGCAAACGTTTAGAATTGCTACCTCTTGCTATAGTTTTCTAATTGATGTTAATAATTGGTGATCAGTTACTGTTCGGTTTGATTCTATGTGTGCGTGGCTTGGGAAAGACAAACAGAAAAGGAATGACGAGATGGCCCTTTGGCCTTCCTTATTTTCAGTCAACCTGCAGGAAAAGTTAGTCACAGCTGCAAGGCTCTGGGTCAGCCCATCCTGCCCCTCTGGGATGCAGTGCTCTCATCAGGGGCAAAAGGGAAGAGTACTCCCACTGCCACAGGTGGGCTCAGTTCACTAAAAAAGTGGCATTCCGAGTGGCTCTAACAGTACTTCAAACTGAGGAAGAATCTCAAGTCTTTGAATTTGTTGAGACAATGTAACTTTGCCCTGTCCCTTGTTCTGGGTTGCTTGCATTGTGAACTGCTTAGTTGTAAGAGACATGAAGGTAAAACTGCTGCTAGGGTTATATTTGATCTACACAAAAGCAGCATCGCAAAGAGGCACTGGAAATCAGATTACACATAACAGTGCCTGTGCAATCACATTGCTAATATAATAACACAGAAAGCTGATTTATTACCAAGACCTTTATTTCCACTAGTTTGCAGCTCTGTTTCACACTTTGAATGCCTCATTATACAGAAACTGCACCTCTGGACTCTTCTTTTTCTGGATGGTGTCATTTTGAAGTAATACATGATCAGGTTCCGTCATCTGGTGATGCATTACCAGAACACATCTGAAAAACAGCTGGCTCAGTCTCTCAATCCTTGGCGTCCAGCAACAGCTGACTGCGATGATATATTACATGAACTCTTCAGTCTACCATTGCAATACATCAAAACAAGGCACTGGTCTGAAGGTGTATTATTCAAAGAAAGGCAAAGCTCAGTGAACCTGTCCAGGAAAGGGGTACTGATTTAATTATGAACTGATTTAATTATTAAGTTACAGTACACTGCTCAGCAAAGGTTTTTTAGCTTCAAAATTTTGGTTCATTGGTAAAATACTATTTGCATTCATATAGATTAGATTATAGGAGAAGGTCACACTGTTACCCAGTTTGGAGACAAGCCCCTCAACAACCAGAGTTCTGTCAAAATGGTGCAGTGTGCTGTGTATTAGAGGCTGCACATTTTATAATTGAGCCAAGTGGGATTTGAGTTCAACCGATAAACATAAGCACTGATTCCTATTCTTTACATTTATTTATGGAAAACACGGACAAGAACCTGATATTTGAGTGTAGCGACTGAAAGAGCATCCTCCAGTGGGCTCTCACTGCTGCCTCCTTTGGTGGTGCAGTCAGCAGGTTCAGGGTGATGCTGAGTCTGCAGAAAACCAGCAGCAAAGAAGAGGGCCTGAGGCATTGACAGGGAAAGAGCTGGAGCTGAAACAAGAAAAAGCCTGAGAAATTGAGACAATCACCAGCAAAAATAATTATTTAAGACTTTTCATAAGAGCTTAATTTACTGTAGCTATTTACACCAGACTTCACCTTGCTGATGAGCAAGTACCTCCAGTTGATCAGGACTGCAGACTTGCCAGGAGTGTCTTAGGCTGTTGGACTGCTGGCAAATCTGTTTCCGCCTCTTGGATCACAAGGGGTGCAGTAGGGAGAGTGTCTGCATTTCTCTCTCCATTTAACCAGGGCTTCCATTCTGTTCAAAAACAGGAAGTGCTCCCAAAATATTCCCTCTGGAGCATCATACAGAGAGTTAGAACATGACCTACATTTTTCATCTGCAAGCCCAGTGATGACAGGCTGGGCATGATATGAAGTACAACCAGTTAGAACTAAAGCAGTAGAAAGTTCACTTGCCTCTAATACCAGCGGTATTATTTCTCAGTATTGTTTCAAAGACATAGCTGCCTCATCATTTTTCTGCCTACCTCAAGTTTCTTTTCAGTGGGGCTCAGAATAGCTCATTCAGTGTATGCTATTCACTTCACATCACACTGTTTTCTCTATGTCCCTTCAATATTAGCCTTCATGATCTCTTCCTGCTCATGCTGCTAGGCGCTCAGCTTTATATGCTTCCAGTAATGCCCTTAGAATTGAACACCTTCCCAGTGAGAATTCCTGTAACCCTTTCCATCCTGTTACTCTATCTACAAAAAGTCAACTTTGGTTGACTTTGGTTTGGTTTGGTGCATATAAACATATGCTAAAACCAGGGCATAGTATAATACAATACTACTGGAATCTGTATCTTTTTGCCTTTCTCTGCTTTTCATCATGAATTTAGAGTATAATAGAATATTTCAGTTGGAAGAGATCTACAATGGTCATCTAGTCCACTTGCTCTCTTTCTAAATGCAGAGAAAACTTTCTGAGCAGAAATTGCATCATCTGAATTTGCATTACTAGCAGAAATAACCCATTAATTTCATGGTGAATTGGGAAACTGAGGGACATATATTTTTCCACTCCATGTTTCTGTTCCATAGAAGCAGCTAATATCTAATGTCTTTGACAGTTATTTGAGAACATAGCTGATCTGAGATGGGGACAATGGGCAGCAGTTGGTTTAGCATATTATAAGCACCATGGATCAAAGATGTACTTGAGAATGAACATTTCATCAACCTGTTGTATTTATTGGGACAGTTTTAGCTCTTTGTTGTTATTTACAAGAAGGTATAAATAGTCCTTTATTTACAAAAGAGATGTCTCACGTTGATATGCATGACAAGATTCCCTGAATAAAACATGCAGCAAGAACAGATTAAAAGTGTGATCAGTAGTTAATGGGAATGGACTGTCACACCCACTTTTGTAAGCCTTGAAAATGGTCCAGTCTGTTATAGATTTAGTTGTGAATGTGAATGATGTGTCCTTTGCTGAAAATCTTGCCATATTGGTTTTATGGGAGGGTGCGAGTGAGGATTAAGAGCAGTACAGACAGGCGGTGACACATGTAAACACCGGTTACAAAACAGCAGGAAGAAGAGGCATTGGTTAATGGATAATATCCCATAAGGGTGCCTCAGTGAGAGGACAGGTGAGACAGCTGCTAAGATAAGTAGTGCCTCTGTGAAAGGATCTTCTTTCACTAGCTTGATGGGTTTTAAAATATCAAAGTCCTGAAGAATTCACCTTTCAGTACAATGTAAAAGAGCAGTCACAGCTGCCTGAGGTGTCTGCCCTCTTTGTCACATGATGCAGGAACTACTGTGATTTCCCTAGTTTTCCTTACTGATGCAGTGACTCTGTCTGTCCCAGTAGATAAGAACTTGGATTTTGTCACAGGAATGTGGCAATGCCAGTACACTATGAGTGTCATAAATGCTCTGCAGTTAACCATTTGCCAGTGTCACCTTCCTGGTGCTGAAAGCAGAGTAACAGAATATAAGGATAGTGTACTGTTTAAACACATTGTTCAAAGAAAATCAGCAGATTAAAAGCTTATACTCTGGTTGCACTTGGAGTATCTTTGTTCAGTGGGCATACAGCCAAGCCACATAATTACTTGTGATTTATTAACTGAAAGGGCTGGATACGTCCACGATGACCTGATCTAGTTGAAGATGTCCCTGCTCATTGCAGGGGAGTTGGACTAGACAGCCTTTGAAGGTCCCTTCCAACCCAAACCATTCTATGATTCTATGACTCGGGCCCACTGACATCAGGCTATCCAGTGCCCGGTGGAAACCTCACACCGAGTTACAGAGCACAGCTGGATATAACCAGCCACCAACTTTGGCTACCAACCCTCACCCAATGTTTGCGCTTCACAATACAAGTGAAGAAGGGAATAATCTGGAAAAAAATCCCAACAGCACCTGAAAAGTGTACTGCACTTCACAGACAAAAAAGGCAAAGTATCTATGTCGAGTTACTTCAGCTTTCCTCAGACAAGACAGGAAAGGTCAGGAGAAGATACTTTGGAAAAAGAATTCATCGCTCTGCTTCTCTCTCCATCAGTTTCTATCAAAGTATGACCTGCGACAGGTGTTATTGGAATATATGGACAAATGATGTTTCGATAAATTCTTACGTTTACACTTAGGAGCATTTTTGACCTTGAAAAAAGTGTACCAGCCGGTTTGTGAACTCCATGGAAGACTTAGCACATACCAGTGAATTATGTATCTTATGACAACAACCAAAGCTGGATGGCCAGTTAAGGACCTCGAGAGATTTGACCAAATTGTATTTTTGCTACAATCTTTTCCCTGTTTTCTCTAATTGTCTGATGCGATTTCAAGGTACGTGTGGTTAGCTGCCTAAACTGGTACCTAATAGGGCAAGCTTTCCAGAACATAGCTTTTCTGCTTTCAAGCACCATGCCCCCATCAACATCGTGATAAAAATAGTGGCTATAGTGCACACCTGTTCTCACATATGTATAAGTAAATCCATTTTAATGAGCTGAATTAACCCATTCACTATCCCAAGGCACACCCACCCTGTAGGTCATTTTAAAAAAGTACACAGAGATGGTAGACTCAAAACCTACAATTCTCATACAACTGGACTTTCTCCTGATTTTTACTAGCCAGTGAATTCAAGACAAAAGTGAACAAATCAAGCTCAGCTGCCTTGTATATCTTCTTTCTTCCAGGAACTCAGAACAATAAGCCCTCCAAAGAAGGTCACCAATTTTTTAACCTCATCTAGGAATCTCCTTGAAGTTAGTGTGGCACTTGATCTTGGCGCTCTCTGCAATATCAGTGCTCCATTGTCATTTAGTATTCGGACGGCTGAGTTGCTATATTGTTCTATTTCTATGAAAATCATTTCTTGTGTTGACTACATTTATTCTTTTCGTCTTCATTTCTATGTTAGAAATCATCTTAAGCTCATCAGGGGTATTATTAATTATGTATTGTTACCTTTTTCAATATAGTTTGAAGACCAACATTCCCCAGGCACAAGTGTCAGCATATTAAGTGCCATTCAGACATTTGAACATAATATACTCTGTTTCTAAGGCTTCCGTTGTATTACTAGTATGATAATTATTACAGCAAATGATAAAATACTGCAAAATTGTTTTCTCCCCCCTTAATAACATAAATAAAAGGAGCAATTAATTTCCTACAATAAAAACAGGCAATACAATAACGTACAAATGTGGAGTTTCTTCATTATTGCATCAAATTGCAAAACGGAAACATATAATTTCAAAAGGCTCATAAGCAAAAATGGAAACACAGCTGATGTTGCGTCAGCATGTAGTACAAAACCATGAAGCTTCCACTGCTCGCAGCTAGTCTCCTCAAATGAACCAGTTAATATTTCTAAATGAAAATACATAGCACAAAGAAGTTTCTCCCTTTTTTAAGGCCACACTTCCAGAATTTAAGGCAATTTTCCAGGATGTTACTTCTATAGAGCTATCCACTACTGTAAGCTTATAGCATCACCAGTTATTTTAAAACCTTTCTGTCACGCACAGCTACGCCTATAGCTTTATTGATGCATCTTATGACAGACGGCGATAATGTTTTCAAATGGAATCAATGTACTTCAAAACTGATACACCTCCCTCTACACCCCATATATTTACCAGATGTGTTTTTAAACCCTCTTTCCGCACTGGTATTTTGGTTTGTTTGGTTTTAGGTTGCTGAGAAAAGGTAACACATTTCCTTTGACATCTCATGCAATTTTACAAGTATTCAGGACACATTCCCTGCTTTGCATGGAAAATGTATTTGCACAGTTGTCAGAATGATGGACAGGGGGAGAATGATAGGAAGGAGCACTGATCTTTTCTTGTTATTACATACAATAGCCCAGTAGGAATCACGATGTGTTGGTGAGACAAACTGTGTCCCATTCTGGAACATATTAAGTTTGTCTCCAGGACACACATGACTTCACTAGGGTGTCTAACCTCATTCATAATAGATGCTAATCTTTTCAGGGCTGACTGATGACAGTACTTCCTGCCCTTCACGGAATTAGAGCTGGGTTTTATCAAAGGACTCAAACTGCCTGCTAATTAGAGTAATTCCCTTCATCATGAATTATTTATTTCCATTGGTAACCGACCACTGTGACATTAATGGGTTCTGCTCAACTTAGTTTCATACTAATATACACTATAAGTTAAATGTTTAAAAACTCCTGATACTTCACTCCAGGTCAAGTGTATCTTCACATAACTCTTGATGTTTTCAATAAAGTTTTGATAATTAAAGACTGTTGGACTAAAGTGCTCATTGCTAAGGAAAAGGAAAATTAAGAAAAATTTTAAAGTTCTGAAATGAAGTTGAGCTTTTTCCCCCAAAATGTGAGGTAATATACAAATTTACTTAAGAACAATAATAAGAGCCCTCTACTGCACTGAAGGGTTTTCAAGGCAATTCACAGAACTGAATGCATCCCCTCAGCCAGAACATGTAGTGCCTGTGGATTTAAAATTCTCACCCAGTGCAAGAAGTTTTGGGGTTGTAGTATCAAAAATAATTCTTAGGTAGCAAGCATCAGATGAACAAACACAATATAAATACTGAACAGACAGCAGCACTGCAGCCCAGTACTGCTCGGTGGAGAAGGCCAGAGGCAGAGTGAGGGTCATCAGTGAGATGGAACTGGGAAAAACACAAAGCAGCATAATTCTGGGATGTCTTAGCAGCAGGATCTGAGCAGGACACCAGAGGTCATCTATGCAATATATACAAGGTCTCAGCAAGATAACTGATGGCAGGTTTTTGCATCACTGTTCAAAAGTTATATTCACAAATGAGAGAAAACCCATGGAAGAGCAACAAAAATTTAGAGCAATTTAGAAAACGTGGCCAATGGAGAAAGATTGAGAATAATGTTTAGAAAAGAGATGAGAGCATGATGACATCTTCCCTTACACAGAAAGATGTTATGGTTAGGCTGGTGATTGGTTTCCTCCATGTCCACAGCAAGCAGGAAGAGAAATAACCATTTCAGTCTGAAACCATGAAGACGGCTGAGAAATTGGGAAAAGGTTTCCTAGGTGTAAGGACAGAGAAGCACGTGTCCAACCTAGATAAGAAGGTGGTAGAAGTCTCACCACTAAAGGGATTTTGGCCCAGACTAGATAGTCAGATGATTGTTAGGGAAGGTTTAGGTGTATGTGAACTCAGCTCAGTCACAAAAATATTTCCTAAGGCATAAAGAAATGTCAGCTCAGTTACCATGCCATAAAATTAGCTTACAAAATTCTTCTTCAGAATGTTGCTGCTTCTAAACAAAAAAAAACTTCTAAGGGGAAATTGAAATTATTTGAATAATTTCTGAATTGTCAGAATATTTATTTTAAGAACAATCTATATGGGATGTTTTAGTTTTCTATAATTTAACTGTTGGTATTTCCCACCATCATCACAGAGAGTGAAAATTCTTTCACACAATTAGTTAATGGAATTTTTGTGACTCATGCACAGGATATATAGTTCAGGGTGTACATTTTACATGACGTTGTTTCCTATTGTAGTGGGCTTACCTTGGCTGGATACCAGGTGCCCAACAAACCTCTATCTCTTCCCTCAGCGGGACAGGGAGGGAGAAAATAAGATGGAAAAGAACGCATGGGTCAAGATAAAGGCAGTTTAATGAAACAAAAGCAAAGCATGTGGAGAAGAAATAAAATAATTTGTTCTCTACTTCCCATCAGCAGTCTATGCCCAGCCACTTCCCAGGAAACAGGGCTTCGGTATGCATAGTGGTTGCTCCAGAAGACAAATGTAATAAAAACCGAAATGCTCCTCTCCCTCCCCCCATCTTTTCTTAGGTTTTATTGCTTAGCACACATCATATGGTATGGAATATCCTTTTGGTCATTTTGGGTCAGCTGTCCTGGCTACGTCCCCTCCCAGGACCTTGCCCACCTCCAGCCTACTGCTGAGGGGGGAATGTTGAGAGACAGCCTTGATGCTGTGCAAGCATGGCCCAGCAGTAGCTAAAACACTGGTGTGCTATCAACACCTTTCTACCTACCAATACAAAGCACAGCACTATGAGTGCTGTTATGGGGAAAATTATTTCCATTTCAGCCAGATCCAATACACCTATTTACCTGCAGTCTTTGGAGATCAAGAGAAAACGTACCACTTGGTCACGCTGAACCTCTCTTCTTTCAGTAAAATTTAAGGGCTCTCTGCATGTTACAACGTTGGGCTTAAAGTAACAATACATTTTATACATACTCATGACTAGATGGTGCGCAATCTCACTCATTTCACAAAATAGTTTTCGTTCAACTTTGATTATCCTGTTTGTGAAATATAAGGAAAATGTATACACCATCAGAAGGATCGGCAAGAGGCTTGTTTGGGGTAACGTTTATAATGACAAGGTGAGTTTGAGATAATAAACAGCAGAAGACAGGTGGACAGAATATATATGTACATGTATTTATATCATATCCCTTAGCCTAAAGACTTGAACTACAATATATTTGACAAACAGTCTTTCATGTGACAGCCATAAAAGAACATGTATCTTTCTAATCCATAGTTATAACACAGAAGTTAGATAAAAATGAACAGAGATGATATTCAATAAGCCCATGTACATTTCTATCACAGTGTGAGATACTTTGGCTGTGAAAATAAAGGTGTTATTTTTCCTCTGTTGAAATAATACAGAATCAATGAGAGGCAACTGTGAGCTTCAATGGCATCAAGGGGTTTCTGTTGACATTCACAAACCAAATGAGCAGAACTCTGCTGGATTGAGATGTCACTAGAAACCCCAAGATGGCATTACAGCCTTGTTTTTGTAAGTTGTGGTTTTTTGCAATAAACACATACAACTGCCTTTTTAATTTAATTGAAAAGTCACTTTTTACATTTCTTTCCATGTTTTAATCTTTTTTCCTAGGTTATCTGCCCTGCTCTACCTGCCTTCCTCCTTTCCTCCATCCCATTACCCTACCTCCTGCCCCAACCATCTTCTTGCTTTTCTCTCTTTTCTCATTTACATTCTTTTTTTCCTGGTTCTCTGACTCCCCAGATCAAAACATTTCTGGAATGGGTGACATTGCCCAGTGTGTTAGCAGCGCTCCCTAATGTCATTTCACACAAACCCTTCCTTTAGCACTGTGGATAGCCTATCCTATTAAGCCAACAGAAATGTCACTCATGTACCACTCGTCATTTGTATAGAACAAGAGACTTGAAGTAGCTCCTGATGCAGCAATATAAAATAGCTTTCATTTCAGAGCTAATAATACCTGACACTTGAACAGAGACTTCCATTCGATCTTCTCAAACCATTTCACAGGCATTAATGAATTATGTCTCACAAGTGTGCTCTGGCAAACAGGCTATTCCCATTTCACAGATGGAGATAGCTGAGGAGGAAAGAGAGGGGTAATTTGTTATTACAACATCACTCAGGGCCCAATTCTTCACTGTTGTATTTAAAGAGTTTCTATTGGTGGCTTCAAGCCAACAGTGAGTAAATAACATTAAAGAGTACTCAGATGTTCCAAGCCTCAGTCATTTAATAAGAGATCCCTTCTCTTTATATAGCAGAGTATGTTCTCCTTGTGATGCGGTGTATAGATACCTTTGGGGATATTTTATTTCATAATTCTAGTTCTTAAGTTACTTAAGGAAAAGGAGATTTTGTGCTAAATTGCTCTATCATCATGAATTAAATCCAGTTAACCCACCTTTTAATTCTTTTTTAAGCCTTTGACAGCAGGGGATTCTTGAGGAGGAGCATTTTTTGAAGTGTGACATGAAAATTGTATTCTGTTTTAAAAAGTAAAACGTGACCAAAGAATTATCTTTCAGCATCATGAAAACCAGCTAAGATCGCAAAATAAGAAGACAGTGGGCAGACAGACCTTGCAAGATACATATAGAAGAATTTGGGTAGACTGGTAAATCCAATTTTCTTAAATTAACAATTAAAATTATAAGTGCATCAAGTTTTACTCTAACTGTTCCTGAGCTGTGCTTATCAGGATTGGTTGATACCATGACATGTGACAAAAAGATGTCACTCACATCCTCTATAAAAATCAATTCTTTGTAGTTATTTTTAGATGTTTCTGTTTGTTTGACAAATTGCTAGAAAAATTGCATAAAAGTATAATTAGATATTTTTTCATAGAAAGTATATAGATATGAAAGGGGCACCAAGACTTGGTGTGAAAGGCCAATGTAAAGCAGAGTAGTAGATGGCACCATCAGGTACAATGTATTTAGAACAAATAAGTTTTCACTGTTCATGTGCACAGCTTAAGCAGGCTAGACATGCAGGATTTTTTATGGAACAGGGATTGTTGGTCAGAAAAGGAATCGTTTGCTACAATAGGAAACCTATTTAATTAAAACTGGTCTTGAGCAAAGATGAAAGAGTTAATAGTCGCTCCAGTTTCTGAAACGAAGCACAGTAGGAAAAAATGAAGAAGCTGGCACAGATTTGTTTGTTTTTTTAAAATCCTGGTCACTGAAGAGTCAAGGAAGCACAAGAAAAGAAGTTCTCATAAAGGCCTGAGGTAGTCATGGCATATTGCATGGGACCCAGTGAATAACTGTGTGGGATGCTAGAGCAGTGGAGCAGAACCAGACAGACAGGTTATTCTGAGAGGCAAAGAGAGCAGGAGAAAGTTAGTATTGTGGGTCTATGAAATCAAATGTGAGGGACAAAGAGGGAAAAGAAAGAGAAAAAAAAAATCAGCGAGGTTGAGCAGCCACTCATCCTGATTTGCTACAGAGGAGCAAAGGAACATCACTGGAGGGGGAACAAGGGGAGCTGCACTAGACTGGACACTTCTGGCAGCTGAAAATTGTAATTTGTTCCTTGATTTTTAACAATGCCATTAAAGCTGTGGCACACAAGCTCATCTCATTTAGATTTATCTCCCCTTTTTTGTGGGCAACACCTTAAAGGCGATGCTGACTGCACCACTCCAGTATTATGACACAGTCTACATCTTGTCTTAAGCTTAGCTAAAGTTCTCTGCAAATATAAGGTGCTATGACACAATATGTATTAATCATCCATCAAAATAAAACCACTGTCTCTAGCATCAGCTGACAAACAAACCTCCATATGAAACACATCTAACACAAACGCACCCAGCCATAAACAATATAAATATACAGGGCCTCAGGCTATTTATAATATATTGGTATTTCCCATTTATTTAAAGGAACATCGCCACCCAAATTCCAAGCTAGAAGTTGGAAAGCAAATATGCTTGCAAGTATGTAATATGCATGTGAAAGCTCAAGGGTACCCAAGTCCCCGCTCCTGGTTTCTCCCAAGTCTGGCAGTTCAGTCATCCACCTCATCATGAAAAATGCTCCCCTCTTTGGAGCTGATGAGCTGGGATTTATAGACACCTGCCTAACTACAACATCCAGCTGCTGCGTTTGAAATAAAAGAACAGGTCTGTGATGTGTTAGAAGCCACCTACACACACAAAAGGCACCTCCGCAAATTCTGTTGGTGATGGATTCTTTGCAGAACATTGCTTTGAAATCAGCCTCCATGCTAAAAGGAACAATTAGACAGTTGCCACGAAATCCACATCGTTTTGGTTCCACATCTGTGCATCACCCATCCGAGCAGAGCCCATGTTTCACTGGACTTCTGGACATCATCAAAACAAGCACATTGTACAACTGCAAGAAAAATCTGGGATCATAAAGTACCTATTTGGCTGTACACAACACTGCCAGCCACAGCTGTGATTTGAAGGCACTAACATGCATTTTCAGAATTGTCTTTGTATTTGGTCGTATGAGAAACAGAATCAACTGATACAAAACCTCACTGGGAATGGGTGGATTATTACAGTGGCCATTTACTAGCATAGCATGTAAGCTCACCTGAAGTTCAGTGCCCATAACACTTATTCCTTTAGCATGGTGATTTACAAGGGTAATACCTTTGATTTTATAAATTTATTCTTTTTTTTTTTAATGTGATACAAGAGAAGTAGCTATGCCCCTGACAGTCTCAGAGCTAAAGTGAAGGTTAGGCACACCGTGAGTAGTTTGAACAAATGTCCATAGGTAAATTCAGAGAATAGAAATGAAAATCCTTCCTTTGGGTCCTATAACTTTCCAGTTTCAGGAAGCTATAACCAAGAGAGATCTGCTTTGTTTCATAACAGCCATTTATGCAGCTACTGCTATTTCTGGAGATACTGGCCTGTGAGAATTACTCTTTCAGTACGAAGGAACCAAACAAAAAATACCCAAACAGTAAAACTTTGCTATTTATGCATGAGAAGATTTTTGAACCACTCAGTGAGTCATTTTATGGAGCAATTAACTTTCCTTTTTATGTAGATATTTTTTCTTCGTCTGCCACCTCTTTAATAGTCCTTTGCATAAATTCGTAAAATAATTTCTCATCCCCTCAGAAACAACAGCTGCATTGTGAACTCCTCAATTGGCATGTCTTTGGAATATATTATAATAATTCAGAAACTGCTGCCATTTCTGTCAAGCTTTCATTCATAGGAAGGTTGCTTCCAACATCCCATCCTCCCTCCCCCTTTTATTGCTATTGCTGATCTCAGATTGTCCAGCCACTTCCCCAGCTCTCCCAACTCCCTCTCCCGCCTCCAGTCTCAGCCCTCTTTCTCTCAAGCTCTTGACCCAAATCTCCTTCCCTTGCCCCTCCCTAGGTCTGGCTCTCTGTAGCCTTCTCAGTTGAATTAGACACAAATGGCTTGTCTTGACTTTCAAAGCCCTTTGTGGCCTATCCGCTCACCACTGACCCTCTCATGTTCAATTTCAAAAGGTCAGCTCTTGCTTCCAATTAGTCTATGAGCCAAGGTGTCTTCCTCTGACTGTAATGCTTTCAAAACAAGCCCAGTCATGCTCTTTTCTCTGTTACCCCTTACACTTGGGGAAGGAATTCCCTATCAGAATCTGTAAAGCCTTCACCTTCTACCTTTTTTAAATCCCCCTCAGATCTTCACTTTGCCTTCACAGGCTGCATCAAGAGCTAGGCTGTTCATGTGCCAGGGCAATGCAAACCAACACAACAGGAGGGCTTCCTAGGGGCCCTTGCTTTTTTTGTACCTCACTGGCGTTGGTCCTCTACAGGGAAATGCAATTTTTGTTTGCCCTGTTTTGCATCACCTCGCTGGGGAGTTGTGGCTTATAACTTGAATTTGTGGGTCCTGCAAAGGGGCAAAAGATAATGAATAGGAGCAACAATAATAAAGAATAATAAAGAAAACACAGATTCACAGATCCTCAGTTCCTAGGGCCCAGACTTGGCCACTACAAAGCTTGCATCAACTGAATATTGTTATTTAATGAAAAGTCCTCATCTGTCACCTACAACTTCAGGATGGACCTTTCTCATTTCAGACAGAGCTGCAAAGTCTGGCAAAACTATCACAGCGCATGTGGTTCTAACCTAGCTAAAGTTGGACAGAATTTCACAGATTTAGCAAAAAGTTTGTTTTCTTGACGAATTTCAGAGCCTTTTCCTAAGACTAAAAAATTTACGTTCTCAAAAATCAGTCACCAGAGTACTTTAACTTGAGCAAATTCACCTGCCTCGCCTCAGCTTTCTGCTGAAAATGGCTGCACTGCTTTGGTTGTAGTTTTCCCAAAATTACAGACGGAGGCCTCCACACAGGAAAAATCCATTCTGATAAAGGTTATAAGTAACTGAAATCCTACTAAGCATCTGAAGTTCATTCATATGAATATCTGAAAACACGGCCATTCAGAGGGAAGTTTAAGGCAAACTGACAGATAATGCTCCCATCTCCCTTATTATAAATATTATAAAATTGTGGGTTGTTCAAGTGGAGAATGGAGATGTGTGTGTGGGAAGTAGCAGAATGGAGGTAGCCAAGTGAGTAGAGTGTAGGTGAATGGCTTAACTGTTAATTTCTTTGGGTTCTATGATTTATATTAGTATGCAGAGGAGTGGGATCTAACACTAAGAATTTTTCTGACCAAGGAAAAATTCATGCATAATGTGTACCTATGTGAAATACAGAAGCACTATATATTGCATCACATAATTTACTTGAAAGTTGTTGCCTGTTGACAGAAAGGCTCTGCTGGGTTTCACAACCTGAGAATGTAGCTTTCATGAGGCAAATTATTCTTCAAGAAATGAGCAACAATGCCATTTGCTTCACACCTCTGACACAATATTTAGCTCTGTCATTTAAATATAATTGCTCTATTTTTACAATGTTAGTGCTATTGATAAATGCAGATTGCAAGGTATAAGTAAGTTCTCGTATAGTGATAAAGTGATTGTTTATTTTACAAAGTAAGGAAGCTGACACTTATTCCACATTCTAGATTAAAACCCCCCAAAATCTCAAAACAAAAAAACACATTATTTTGGTAGCTTACTAGGGTAATATTTCAAGGGTTTTGTTCTCTAGTATTTTTAATACTGTAATGTAATCTACTCCAGTCATCCTTGAGAGAGAATAAAGATGGGTTTTCAAGCTGCACGGAAATGCCCATTTCCCATCTTGAGAGTAATCACACACACACACTGAGAAAAAGGCAATGATATTTTGAGTGGTATTTATAAACTGATTCTAGGACAAAGTGCATATTTCTGCCAAAAAACAGTTTTTTCATGACTAAATCCACTGTGTACCGAGAAATCCCATAGTGCTAGTAAAATTGCCGTCTTTAATGGGCATTTCATCCCTCTGGCAATCACAACCACAACCTTCAGCACTGACATGAAGCCATCACTTAAAAACAGCTTGTCATTTTCCAGTGAATATGAAATTTATACTGTTCTACAAATTTTGAAGAAAAATAAATCCCATACCCTCTAGCACCTATAGACATGTACGTATTTTTAAACAGATATAAAATGTGAAGACTTTTGTCTCCGCAGTTTACATCCTCTCTTCTGTGGTGAAATTTTTTCCATGCCCACCTGAAATATTGGACTTCAAACTGTCAATACAACCCTGACCTTGGAATTTAAACAAACATTCCTGATGGACTGGAAGCAAGAATCTGCATTTATGACATCTCAGCCAGTTACACTCCCTAGATCAGCTAAATACGATGTTCATTTTGGTGCATACGGCAAAGATCTGATGAGTTCTTTGCAGAAGAAGAAGCTGCTGCAGCAGCCAGGGGCCCCATGTATCTTTTTCCCTAGTCATGTGATGCTCTTCAAAGTATTCCTTTCTCTGCTTCTCCCTGCGCCCATGAGCACTCAGTGCCATTTGAGGAGGATGGTTCATTCTGGCATTGGGATACAACTTGGGTATTACAGGAAACAGGAAATTCTGCTAATAATCTATGCCTGCTCTATGTTCCACTGAAAGCCTGAATTGGCTTTCAAATAATGAAGCAAGATATGTAAAAATATACTTTTTTAAAAACAGAAAGTCCAAACACTTATTCAGAAGGTGTTTTCAAGCTTTACTCTGCAACCAAGGAAGCAATAGAATTATTGGAATTACAGGAAAAGAAAAAGACTATCAAAGAAAGAAAGGAAGAGGGAAAGGAAAAAAGAAAGGAAGAAAACCCAAGAAAATAGAAAAAGCTAAAATTTTGAAGTAATCCTTTCATTTCAGGAATTAAAGCTTTAAGAAGAACTTAGATAACAAATATCACAAATCTCAGTATCACAAAATCCATTAAATTCACATGAATTTACAATCTTGATTCATGTGGGTGTGTTCAAAGGACAGTATGTGGATCATTCTGTTCTTATGCTGTGTATAATGTGCAAATTTTGCCTTAATTTCTGCTCTTAGATTGGTACCTTTGAGAAGGACTAAGCAGAAATAAAATAGAATAAATCTAAGAGAGATCCTCTTAACTTAGGAAAACATTACACAGTTTTTTCTGCATTGTTGAGCTGCATTATATTTAGCAACATTCAAACTATTCAGGTTTTGGTTGAAGCTCTTACAGTTGGTTTGAAATAACACAACATTTTGTATTATTTCAGAACAAATAATCTTAAATAACACAATATTGCAGGAGGGGGGAAAATCATATTACCATGTGAAACAGGTAACATAAGCTTAATCAAGTAAGTCTACCTTCTCAGTGGCGCTTGCTGCTGACAATATCCAAGGCTCCCAGATACCACAAGTTAGTCAATGGTTGTGCAGTTCTCAGGAACTGGAAATGTGTATTTTATAACTCACACAATCAGCAGAGACTTCTGGCTGTGTTGTGGTGGTTGGTTGTTTTTTTTCCCTCAGTATCAGACAGTCATTTCGGGAGTTTATCTTGATTTTGCAGAATATTATCTGAAGGAAAACTACATTTTTTTAGTCAAAATAATTTGAAAATGAAATTGTTTGGGTTTCTATTTTTAATAAAGTTGAAATTAAGTTTAACTATATTTAACAGTTGAAAAAGCTGGAATATCAGCATTTAATTTTAATCAACAAAACATATCCCTCAGCCTGAAAATTTACTAAAATACATGGCAAAACATACGTGTAAAAGTATGTCTGCGTGTAAGTATCTCTCTCTATATAAAACCAGTTATTGCCTTGTCAAAAAGTCCTTTAAAACAAGTCCTTTCTAAATGCCACCGGAGAACAGAGGAACCAGTACTTTTGATAGAGCAAGCCTTGAAAGAAAAGTGTCAGGAAACAGTGTGCTAAACATTAGCACCCATGCTCCACCAGAAACTTGTGTTTTGTTTGATTTTAGGCTTTCCAACATGAATGTTAAGAAGTTAAGCTGACAAAATCCTTTTTAAAATAAAGATCGCTTCAGCAGGTATTACAGGCTCTGGCACTATTGTGTATTGTCAGCTCAATTATTTTAAGTCCAAATTCAGTCATGTTTATGATATGCTATTGGTCTGGTTTGTGTTCCTCATAAGATATTGGTGCAATTTCATCCATCTGAGACTAAGATCTAGTCATAAATACTTCATGACTTTACTATACAGACCAATCCATGATGCACCCAAGCATGTGCACAGCTGGATACAAATATACACAATGCACAGCATAAGGAGAAACAACAGAAAAGGACAGATTTAAAACAAATGCAAGTTAAATCTGAAATAAATGAAGCATATTTTAAAAGGCAATTCAGAACAGTATTTTAGAGAGTAATCTCAGGTATCGTGGAAGGTTGGCACTCATTAAAATCATTCAGCTTTTTTCAGGTTTGACAGTTCCTCCTGGTTACCAGCCAGTGCCTAGGCAATTCTAGAAGCCTCTCTGCTGGAAGCTTGATGCTGTTGCATTCAGATTTAGCATCATCTGATCAGTGCCCACTCCCTCACAAAATAAGAATTGCTCATTATTTCTCCTTCCTTTAGTTCAAAACAGTGCTGTCTGTTGGCTCTAACTTTAAGCACAAGTAGGTATATTCTACCCTCCATTTTAGTATGAATGACATGACTGCTTATGTGGCAGGGAACAGATCTGCTTTTCTTTTTCATATTTCTTTAGAGTAAAAGGGGGAATCAAGAGGCTTTATGCAGGATTACAAAAAAATCCTCTGAAGATTTCTCCTGTCTCTGACTCTGTGTGAGTCACTTTGGAACACCAGAAAGCAGCTTCAAGACAAGACTTACATTCTTTAGTCAGTAAATACCTTATTTTCTCACTTAGGTATCTCCTGCAAATACTTGAACAGTCACATTAAACTAACCTGTTGGAAATGGCTGGATCACAAACTAGGTCAAGTACAGATTACAAAAAACGTAGAAGTGGATCAAGTGACACCCAGCTGGTGAAGCTTTGTGGAAGCCTACAAGGTCAGAACTTAAAATATTTCACTTTTATCATGTATTGCTTTCTCTATTTCAGGAAACCTAAATAAATAACAAGAGAACCTACCAGGACTTTCTTTGACCTTTTGGAAATAGGCATGGCTCCTACATGCCATCTGAAGAACTCCTGTATGAAGGTCAGTGCTTGGAGAATATGATGGTGAACAGGATAGCAAAGATTACAGAGTTATCCAACACTATCCATCATCTGAATAAAGGGAAAGCAGCAGGTATTGATCAGTTCTCTGGAGAAATGTTGAAAGGGGGTGGGAAGGTCAAAACACCATCTTGGAAAGGAATGAAATCAAGATCAAATAACAGAGGTAGGACAACAAATTTTCAATCCACTAATGCACAGCATATATATTATAGCACATTGAAGGGAAATTTCACAAAGTGCACAAACTCAAAAATACACCATGGAAATATATTGCATGTCAAAGAGATGAGGCATAGGAATGACAAAATATGACCTAGGACAAGGAAGAGGGAAAACAGGGAAAATCTTACACAGCCATTAATGTAAGAGCAGGGTTTATCTGGTTCCTGTTCATTGCTGATCTGCAGTTTCTATCAGTTAATGAACAGCATTTGTTAGAGAGCAAAACCTGAGTATACAAAATATTGTATCCAAAGAAGATGAGATGCGTGGAAAGAATTGTAGAAAGGCAAAGAAACACACTTATTAAGGCACACACATTTCTCCTTTTACTTTATAAGCCCTTTTCCTCCATTTGTAAACTGTTGCTGAGTACCTTTTCCTTGACATCTGTGAACTTTTGGTTCTAGCTACATCTATTAAGCTCAGCACAACACAGAGAAGTATATTAGACATTGGCTGTTAGGCAAGTGTGCTCTACAACAGGTTCTACTGCCATAAACGTTGTACTGTCTGGTTCAAGTGAGAACCTAACACTATGACATGTCATAAAACAAAAAAAATTAATTTGAAAGAAAATCTCAAACCACAGAGCAGAGACAATTAAAAAAAAAACACTTGAAAAATGGCTTAAACCTGACTGGAAATCTTAAGGAAATATTTTGGAAAAATTATGAAGCATGGGGTTATGTTTAAAGCCACGTGAAACAGGCCGCCTGATGTTTGTTTTTTAGTTAAACAGTGTTTTAAAGACCACATTACTCAAAAGACTGAAAAAAGTAATATTAAATTATTTCTAGAAAAAATACAGGAAATCCTATGCCTGCAACATTATTTTTATTTCCTCCTATCTTTGAAGGAAAATGAACCATGAACAATCTCATTTATTCCCATGGCTAATGACATTACAAACATCAAGTTTAGTCCAGTCATCTGTATCTTCACTTAAGCCAACAACAGATGTGAATAAGCATTTGTCAGAGATTCTAGGTTACTCTATATGTTAAATTACTGGTTTATAACTGAACACCTACTGGGAGAATTGTAACAAATAAAGGAAGTGTTTTGCACTGAACACTCTCTTCAGCATCATCTCATAGTGACTCTCACCATGGTTCTAATTGGCAAAATACATCTGGGTGGTGGAAATAGAGCCACCCAAAACCAAGCTAACATTGCTTTTCCTTGGTTTCGTTCTCCAGTCCAGGAAAGGAAAAAAGAACTGCAGTGCATGTTTGCTCCACGCTAGAAGCCCATCGTGGTTTAAGGCCAGCCTGTCACTCAGAAACCATGCAGGTGTTCACTCACTCCCAACCCCCCCCCCCCCCCTTCCTCCCCCTGCTCCTGGAGGGATGGGAAGGAGAATCAAAAGAATGAAACTCCCACGGGTAGAGATAAGAGCAGTCCAGTAACTAAGGTATAACACAAACCACTGCTGCTACCACCAGTAATAATAATGGTAAGGGAAATAACAAGGGAAGAGAATACAACCACTCCACACCCACCGACCGATACCCAGCCAGACCCAAGCAGTGGTCTAGCCCTTCCAGGTAACTGCCCCCAGTTTATATACTGGGCATGACGTGCTGTGGTATGGAATTCCTCTTTGGTCAGTTTGGGTCAGGTGTCCTGTCTCTGCTTCCTCCTGTCTTCCCCTCCTCCCTGGCAGAGCATGAGGCTCACAAAGTCCTTGATCAGAGTAAACATTACTGAGCAGCAACTAAAAACATCGGTGTTATCAGTGCTGTTCCCATGCTGAAAGTCAGAAACACAGCACTGCACCAGCTACTAAGAAAGAGAAAAATAACTGCTACTGCTGAACCCAGGACAAAGCCCAGGAAAGGGCATTCTCACACATGCCTATAAAGGGTGCTAAAATACCATGCCAAAAGGGCTTGGATTGCTTTTAGGATCACAGTAGTATAAATAGCATGAGACTATGTGAGCTTTCAAAATACTCTGGATTGCTTTTTTTTATTCTTTATGCTTTCTTTGCACTTGTGTAACTCACTCTAATTCAGTGCATTTACACTAACAAGGTAGAACTAGCCCTGTATCTGCTCACTTCCTTCATAAAAGTATGTTTTTTTATTACTGCCAGCAATAGAGTCAGAGGTGATTGTGTTCACCTTTCTCTATGTCACCACAAATGTCAAATTTGTCATTCATAAATCTGTCAAATTATATCCTACAACTTTCAGAAGTATGCTAGGGAATGCGTCAGCACGTGTTACTTCGGAAACAACGCTGGAGTTGGAACTTTGAGATGAAAAAGAAGATAATCAGAATATTTTTCTGTATCTTCAGGAAGCATAATCAAAAAGATAGAAGACAGCACTCAACTCTTGCAGCCTTCTGGCATCACTAACACAAAGTTTAATACAAGTTTCCAAAACCGTCTAACCTCTTCACTTGTCCCACAGAATGGTGCCTTGCTCAGGTCTACAGAGCTTTTTGACATTATCTAGTCTACCTCAGATGCTATTGCAGAAAGTCAGTGGGAGTTACTGTAGGATTACTTACACAAACCAGCTGGCTCAGACACATGCCTTTACTTTTTACTCCAACTTGAAGCTGGGGGAGTTACTCTTAAGTACCCTTCAAAATCAATAGTAACATGGTTTTGCCATTTCTGCCATTCAAGCTTTTTCTCCAGAAGACAAAAGGGAATGAACACTGTGCTCTGAAGTGGAGTTTCCCTAATTTACTCTTTTCTTGCAGGTAATACAAGGATTTTCATGAGGCATCCTATAACTGGATTCTGCACATAAAAAGAATAAATCAACACATCGATTTTTCCTCACTAACAAAGATAATTTACCACAAACATAGTATTTATTACAATTCATTCTTCTGTATTTCTGCCTGGTGAAGTTATCTGTCAATTGTAAAAGGGAAAAAAAATGCTCTCATCATTCCCATTTATTGTCCTTTCGACCTTTAACTGCTGACAAATTCTGCCAATAAAAAAATTGCCAGCCATTCTCTTTTGAATCTCCCTAGCCAAACCCTTGTAATTCCGTGCCAGCAGAAGAAATGATGCTTTCTATTTTATTTTGGCTGAACTGTACAGATATCACCAGAATGTAGGATTTTTCTCATCTACAGTAAATGATCATTACATAGAGCCTACTTTGCAAATTCACATAGAAGAATTACCATGAATTACCATGACTTACAGTGATGTTAATTAGTGAGGAAGAGTAACAAGACCTTCCAAAGGTTTTAGCAGTTCTCACTTTGGAATCTCAGAGGACTGAAAAAATAAGTACATTCTGCCTCATGAGATCCTTGCAAATCAAATTCTTATCTAAAAAAAAATAACTTGTAGGAGAGAACCCCCCCAACCCCAACCTAAGGGCCATATTATGGAATCCATGCTTGCCGATGGCAGAAATTATTTGCACAGATAGACACATTTAAATTAATTGGATTATTTCAGCAAGTAGCTGCATACCGGTAGGAATAAGCAGATCACAATTTGACTGCAATGACACCTGAAGCTCCACATTATTTACTTCAAAAAGGAAGTGTGGTGTAATGAGAAGGAAATTGGCTGGCCTGGAATCAGAAGACGAGGACTCTTTTTTTCCCCAGTCAGAAAATGTGCTGGACAGAACCTAAAAGAGATAGTGTAGTCCAGACACTTTACTAAAACAGGTAATTATGCAAGACATATTTATCTAGTTCCCAATAAAGCTTTCCCAATATCCCCGGATAGCCTGGGATATATAGTCAAATTGTTTTTACCATCAGATTTTAAAAATAATCGCCAGGAAAACTTCTGCTGGAAATTATATTCACTTCCTTTTCTGTTCTTCCTCCTGTCCTTTCACTTCTTTATGTTTCTAAACTGCAAGTTTTTAAAGCAGAACTGCCTTCAATTATGCTGAAATATTAACTGACAGAACTTTCCCACTTCAAGTTTCCAGATTATATTATAAAACAAATAGTCTCAGCAATCTTTATTTTTAGCTTTCTGCTCTAGTCAAGCTTTCAGTTTTTAGTCATATTTAAAAAAATCAGAGCTGGTGCCCAGTTTTCCCTGTAGCGATATTGTAACTGTGAAATATTACCAATTTCGTTCCATACTTTGTAGATTATTGCCGTCTCTCTCACAAGACACTATCAAGCAAAATTGCAGGACTTTCTTTTATCTGGCCAAGAAAATGAAGAAGGGTTCTTCTTCACTTTTATTTTTTTATTTGCTGTTAATAGGTGCTTCTGATTCACTAAAAGCTTTCCATCCTCTCAACCTCTTCTCTTTTTCCTCATCTTCAGGCTTGTTCTCACCTAGAACAGGCTCTTTCACTACTTCAATCAGAGTGATGGTGGTACTGACTTGGAGTTACTCACCCTCTTTGGCTTGGATGGCAGTTAATTTCACACTTTTACACAGAATTTCACCACAGGCACCTAATTTCCTCAGTTCATTTTCTGTGAACTTCTTTTTCCAGTGATCATCACTAGCAAATTTTACCTCAAACATGAAGGTAAACAATGACCCCTGAATAGTGAGAGCAGAAGAGGGGGCGAGTACACACAATAGCGAAAAAAATAATTTTATTTCTTTCATGACATCTTTAACTCTAACACTTACAATTTAAATGTAAAAGATCTGGTTATCATCCACAGGCCACAGCTGGAGACAAAACGTCTCCCTCTGCAATGGTAGCCATGACTGACGCTTGCTTCAGTGTCAGAAAGGGATCCAAAGGTTGCTTTTGTTTTAAAATGTCCTTTCAACATTTTCTATTTAGCTCAGAGATATAACAAATACAAACTAGGAAATGTCTTTTTTTCCCCAGTGAACCTTTTCTGGAAATCTCACTTAAATGTTTTCATCTGAAATTGTTATTGTTTGTTTTAATCTTTTTTTTTTTTTTTTAATGATTCTTTTGGGTGACTTTTTGTAAAACCAGCTCCTTCTTCCTCCTCAAGTGTACTTGTGATATGTTTAGTTTTTATTCATTTTTGGAAATTTTTAGATTGCCAAAATTATGTTTCAGTTGTTCCTTCTAGCACACACTTAATTTTGAAGACGGTGCAGATTTGAGTTGTTAGAATGGGAGAAAAGAAAAAGGGAGGAAGCAGCAAAAGAGGAGAAAGGCAAGAAACAGCAAACTAAAATTTTGGAATGGTAGTCCTTTTCTAAAACAAAAACTTAAACTAAAATTTCCATGTGTTTTATTATAAACCACTCATTAAAAAAAAGCCATCAAACAAAACAAACCCAAACCTTTTAAACTTTCAAATTTTAGCAGGATGGGAGTATTCTTCTGTCATAAATTACATTGCTTAATAATAGTTATAACAAATGTACAGCAAATCACTTCCAAATTGTCACCTTTTCCTTTTCAGTCTCTGTTTCCAGGTTTCCCTTTCTTGTCCTCTCCTCTGACTTCCTTTCACACATTCACTGCTTCTTTCTTTCTAGAAATAACCTTATGATTCTCATCTCTACAAGCTTTTATAAAGCCTCTTTCTATATAATAACTGTCCATATCTTGGCTCCATCACCCCTAGCATTTCCTGCTTCTCTTTGTTTAGGTCCTTCTTCCTTGTCCTTGTGTCAATTTCCTAATTCCCTCAACTCAACACTCATTCTTCACTTGAGTCTCCTTCAACTATGTTCTAGGTAGAATATGCTGATATCTGTTCCTATTGGGACTGCCTGTCTTTTGTTGCCTGCAATCCAAATCCCAATATTTATACCCTTGGGGGAGGAGGAAAAAGGGAAAAGAAATCGTTCCCTCTGCGTATGCAACTCACTGATCTGCGCATGCTCTTTTTCACATTCAAACTTACTCTAATGTGGCAGACAGCAAGCAAAACACCAAAGTGCAATGCTGCTGGCAGACACTGGCACACAAACCGGCTGGATGCGGTGTTGCAGAAGCACAAGCTACTCAGTTGCGTTCTCCAGATCAGAAAACAGCAGAGAGACTTCAACAGCAAGGAAAATAACTGGAATGATGTGAGTAGGGTTCTTTCCAACCAGAGGTGCTTTGCAATGCTCTGTGCTGCATCCCTGTCTGGGTGACAAGATCCACCTTCACTGCTTCTCAGATAGGGTTTCCTTGCAGCAAATCGGAGGTTATACTAACTGATTAGCTAAGAAGTTAATTTGCAAGACCAGGAATAGACTTGTCAGAATTACTAAAGTGAACAATATGGAGCCTTTCATTTCCATGGTCAGTATGCAGAATAAATTGGGATGTGAGAGTCTTCACTTTTCATAGTTTTCCTCCCTGTGGAGGATTTTCAATTTATATTTTATTTTAAGTGATAAGAGAATCGATCTTAATGTCAGTGATCTCAGGGTGGCAACATGGGGCACATCTCACTTAGTCTCTAGGTACAGTACAAATAATACGCAGTATTTGGCAATATCCAAATTTCTAAGAGAATTTTTGGAAATAGTATCACAGAGATTAAATGCTACTTCTAATTTTTTAATCAGTTTCTCACAGACAGCAATGCACAGGTGCCTTGACCTTAAACTTAGGTAATTATTATAATTAAAGAGCTAATACTCTGTTCATGAATGTCTGCTGCACTATCTCTATTGTCTAAGCCCCATTATTCTGCATGTAGTTCCTTTTTTGTTCCCTATTTCTTTGGAACTCTTCCAAGATTTGCTCAGTTATTGTTTAAAGCCTTTCTCAGTATGTTAGTGTGTTGGTATTTTGTGCTCTGCATCCTATGACTTATGGATTATTTCAATTTTGGAGAGATATTTTCTGTATCCATTGACAGACATTATTCATTCTATATCTAGCAAATATAATACCCTTCTTATCAATCATTACTGCTAACTCCCCAAATAAAGTCATCCTCTCTTTATTATGTTAAGCAAATTAGTCAAATGAATGTTTTGTAAAACTAGCTGTCTTTTTTTTGTCTCTTGGCTCCCAGCCTGTCTCACTCCTCCTCCTCTTTCTTATTTTCTTTATCAGTGAGCACTACGCATATACCTCAGCTACATTTACAGGACTATTTGGTCTTTTTAGTTTTATGACCAGGATGAAGTCTACACAAATGAAAGACTTTGTCAGTGTGGTTGCCAAACTGTATCCTTTTCCAACTCTAAATTTCTGTCCAAATTAATTTTTAAATGGTTTTAGCCGAGGGGTGGGAGGGGGGTGCACCCTCTGAAGATAAATATTTAATTTCGATTTGAGACATTATGAAGAAAAGTAGTGTATTGATTAAGAGAAAGCAGCATCTCTCTTCTGCTTTACCCTACAGGTCATTTCAGATATAGAAGAAAGATTGGTTCAATTCCTTCTTCTGCCTGAGGGGTTTTGAGCTGTATCTCCTGGAAGAATGTTTAACTACCATATTGTAGAGTTTTCATATTCTTGGATAAAAACTCTCTTAATCTCTCCTGCTGGCACTATTCCACTTGGTTTAATATACTTAAATATTCTGAGAGACAATGAAAATGACTCAATAACCTGAGGTCTGGGGTGCCCATGTGGAAAATGGGACATCAGGGTTCGAGTTCTTGCTTCAATAAATACCTAAATCTTTTTAAACAAACAGAACTTTAACAGGAAAAAAATGAAGGAACTTTAAAAAAAGTATGATACAACTCAGTCTCATGGTATTCTCATGGACAGTGACAACTGCTGAGGAGGACAATGGAGCCCAGGCCTTCAACAGATGAAACATATGACGAAGGATGGGGATTCTATGAAACCAGTGTGGAAAACTGATTTTTCTCAGTTGAGAACTGTTCAGCCACCATACATAGAAACTTTGCTGACAATTTTGGCATGACAGAAAATGTATTTTAGTTTAAAAAATTTGCAAAAATACTAATCAAATAGTAATTATACTTAAATTTTGGTAATCACAACAACAGTAATATGTGCATCCTTACAGAAGAACCTTGGGGGAAGCAAAGGAGATATTTTTTCCAAACTATAGCCTCACACATTAGAGTTCAGTAGATTTCAGTATCAAAAAAAAAAAAAGTACCAATGTGGGGTGGTAGGCAGGGCAAGAAGTGAAAGGAACTGACCTCTTCAGTGAAGTATAAGTATTGTTGCTTAACATCTCTGCTGCTGCTCAGTACAACAGGTGAAGGATGGGTACCCACTTTGGAGATACAATCTGAAGTTTTATTTTCCTATGAAGTATAGATCTTAAGGTGAAAATAAATAATGTTTATTTTATATAACTCATATATCAACATCCTGCAAAATAGTATTTGTACAATTTGTATGGAAAAATGAAAACATGCAGAGATCTGCTTCTTCATAACAGCTTGAGGACTTGCTTCAATCAGACACATAAAAATATACCTAACTCAAAACATACATGCAGTCCACAACAACAGACATTTATAAAGCTTCCCAAAGAACACCACAAATTTTGTGTCCTACTCCATGGGAGAAATATTGTAAATAACATCGAATTGATCTGTTAAAATGTATTTGTCATGTTCCTGAATGTTCGTCCCTCAAAATATGGGTGCCTTTTTAAAAAGAAAACCTGTATATTTTCAGAAATTATGTTTTCTTTTATTCATAAAGAGTTCATTAATTAAAGCAAGCCAATATTGTCAGTAGAGATGCATCTGTTACTCTTAGGAGTCTCCAGGACAAATCCTGTTTTGGTGACGTCTGTCTTACTATTGTCCTAATAGAGCAAATGGCTAAAGACAGTTCTTTCTGATGTATATGTGTTATATATGCAATTAAGTCTTGCTATAGAGAAGAATCACTGTCAGCAGAGATTATTTTAATAGATGTACAGTATTACTTTAAACTAAGTCTTCACCATCTGTTCATCTTAATTACAAATGCAAAACCAACATATCTTACATTAGCATCAGAAAATGGGGAAATATCAGTGACTGAAATGTCCATATATACTCTTTGTGCAATACTGCATGCATCTGTGCCATTTTTCATCTCCTCTTCCAAGCCACACAAATTGGGAAGGGGGGAGGAAAGAAGAGGGTAGAAAAGTGCTTAGTCCTCACAGACAATTTCCTGGCATGGCTGAATATTTTTTCTGGCAAACATAGATTCATTATAAAAGATTTCAATATATTATGCTTCAGAATGCTTTCCAAAAGTATGTACTCTACTTGCACTTGTATCTCATTCTAGCTTTTTCTGGCTGCCAGATAAGCAGGGAAAATGAAAGAGAGAGACGACACATGCTAATGCCATCTAATAAATCCCCCCAAAACAGGTAAAAAAAAATATTCAGGAATATTTTGAGTTCAACCAAAGTAAGATACAATGAGGAAGTAAAATTTTTAAAAATACATCTCTGAATTTCTTTACTTTTTATGGACCAGGTGGATTTTGAGAAAATAATAAAATAAATGAGAGTACAGTGTCAACGGTGGAAATCCATACCTATAAACTGCTGCAATTTTGTAGCTTGCTAGTAGACATTTGTTCCTACAAGTGTGCATCACCATGGAAAGCAGCACTGCAACAATTAAGACTGAGTGAAGTTTACTGATTTTAAAGAGTTTTTCATTCCCTTCTGATTCAGTTTATCTGCAAATTTATTGTGCATTGTGTCAAGATCAATAACCCGAATTTGAGGGTGCTTGACAAAGAGTCCCGACGTACATCATTACTTGATATATGGCTTGAGGCAAACTCGTGCCAGAGAAAGGAGGTGTACCCACCGCTGTCAGTGTGAGTGAGCTGGCTCAAGAGAATTTACTACAGTATGTAATGAAGTTTGCATAAAAAATCTTATTCTTGATTTAGCTTCTTTCTGCAAATTTCATACACTGTTCTGTAGGTAGTGAAATTCTAATATAACACAAATTTAACTTATGCTGTAACATAACAAAAGATCTGAAATAAAACTATCTGAGTTCTAGGCCAAAATAATCCTACTGAAATCATCAGCATCATAACACTGAAGAAAGATAATGATAAACAATGCCTCAGATTCCTAATCTTGGCTCTTTAGAGAGACTTCACTCTTTACAGTACTGGAATTTATGATACTATAAATTAGTTTGCTTTTCTGTAAGTGGTCTAACACAATAAACAAAAATAAGGCCAGTGCTAACATAGTAGTACTAGTCTCTCCACTCTGGCTAAGTCTTCAGATGCTTTTTCTACCTCCTGCATCCAAAGGATCAGATGGCATCCATACCAGGCATTTTCATGGAGAAACTTTGGCCTAGTTCCACTTTCCAGACTTAGAGTGAAGTTAAGAGCTTGTTTTCTCAGGTGATCTAAACATTGTTCAGGGTGATAGAACAAGAGCATGTATCCTCACAGGATTATGATGCAGAAGGAGGGAAACTCAGGGAAAATTATAAGCTAGTATCTTGCAAGAGACTAATTTGCACTAAAACCTTATGAAAAAACCCCCAACAAACTAATCTCAAACCTGGCAAGATTCCATCATCCTCAAATTTTTAAACTAGTCCTAATCAAACATGAAGGTCAGCTTCTAACCCATCTTGTAACCAAGATGCATGCAAATCCAAAACTCTGATTTGGCACATTCATCCTGAAAAATTCCATAGTATTACATAAATACATGAGAAAAAATAGTGATGTAACCCTCCACTTTACGTATAAGAAAATAAACAGAGCAGTCTAACTCCAAACTGAAGAGACAAGATTAGCAGACAATCCCTTTTTGTAGACTTTTATCACTAAATGATAAGTACTTTCAAAGAGATGGCTGGCATTGTATCATTAAGAAGAATAATCAAACTCAAACAGAGGTATACGATGAAGGACTAGCTGATATATACTGCATCAGTCGTAAGTGTTTACAACTACAGAATAAAGAAAAACTTGCACATAAGTCTTTAAATATATTAGCAAAAATATGTTTGGAGAGGTGTTTCCCAACAATTTTTTACTTTGAAAGTTGTCAGAAAAATCACCACAAATCATTAACGCTAGTAATTTGTACTGAGGAAATGTGTATGCTCTTACATTACACTGCCTTACATAACAATATAAAATATGAAAATCAAAACCGTTTTGTAATAAACAGCATTTTTACTGATTGCACATGATTATGTTAAGCAGCTTCTTCTGACAGTGTCACAGAGGTGATATAATAGCTCCTGTAACTAATCTTCCCAGATGACCTCTCCCCTCTGCTGATGAAGCCTATTCAAAACCTACTGCCCTTTGCTCACTTTGTCATCTTTCATTTCTGAACTGTTTTGATCATGCATACTTTTGGCAAAATTCTTCTTCCCTCTGACAGATTTTCTGTGGACACCTCATCTCATCTATGTGAAAGGAAATATGTCCTTATCACTGTTTTATTTCTTATTATTATTTACCTGAAAACACCACATCATCTATAAGTATAAGAAAGCACCCAGCAGGTTTCTGACATCTGTGTAAAGTACTGCAGCTTCCAGCTTCTCTCTTTCAGCTTTGAAGGAAAATGTGGCTCTGAGAAGGAAATTCACACAACTTGTCTTTAACAACCTATCTCCTAGGAATACCAAAAGGAAAGAGAACATTTAAAAACATTACCATCCCATTCAAATAATGTAGAGAAAACTTCACATATATAAAACCAAATATGCACACACTGAAATGACAGAGAGTGCTGCGAAACCACAGATATTAGTAATATTAAACACAACACAACTAAACTGGAAGGAGTTAAAAAGCAATTCATATCATTATAGCTGGAATAGGAAGAAATTCAGAGTTACTATCAAGGTCAAAAAAGGGGAAGAACAGAGAAGAAAGAGTTCCCTAGGAGAAACCTAGGCGGCAATATTCCACGGATGATCCGCCGGGAGGTGCAGGCAGGTGGCCACAGGCGCGGCAGGGATCCCTAGGGGGCAGTACGTAATTAACAATTGGAAGGTGCAGCCGTTGTCACAAAGACAGGGACTGCTACCCAAAAACGTGAGAAGCATTTTGTTTTCAGAGCAGCTTGCTATAGCTATAAACCCATATTGTTTGCACTTATGGAATAATGAACTACTTTCTATCACAAATATTTTCCTCTAGGATCATTAAATTTCCTAGTAAAATGCAGGCACTGCAGAATGTATGGACAACAACCAGACAGAATGAAAGAAAAGCAGTAAAACACTCATGTATGGGGATAAGGGAAGGTAGAAAAAGGATGAAATAAGCATCAAAATCGCCTTGATTATAAAGGTAAAGTAAAATTTGAGTTGATATATATCTAGTTATTTGAACATAATAAAAAAAAAAGCTACTATTGATATTACAAATCAAACAAAATCATTCATACAATAGGATTTTTCTGACTCAGCTCCAGGACCGAATGACTTTTCATATGATAGGGTAAATGAGGCAAATCCGTATTTTTGTTTCTAGATAAAAATAGTACAATACTTAGAGTGTCTGCTTGCTGAAACTATCAAATAGAGAAGTACCTCTATTCTTCAATTTTAAACTCAGAGCTAGCAATCAGAGCTGGCTCAAACACTACCGAGAGAGTACCTGTACTAAACAGGATTGCCAATCAGCAAACTGTGATTACACATTTTGAATAATGTAGATGCCAGGATAGAGCCATCTTGTAAGTGAGAAGTTTTAATGTGTGCCTCTATATTGTGTGTATATCTGCAGGTGTTGATGTTTGTTTTCTTCCTTGAGAATGCAGATATCACAGGAATTCTGGCTATTCATATCATACAGCAGTATACACAGGAGAGACACAAATATGACCTATTCATATGAATAGGAATTTTCAGCTCTTCATCCTGATCCTAGAGCTGATAAATAACGTTCTTTTATATTAAAACCATATTCTGGAACCAGAAAACAAATAAAGAAATGACTGCAACTGAACAAGACTATCTGATCTATGGCATTTCTTTGTTGTTATCGAGGACACATGCCCTTCTCTACTAATTTCAACCACAACCTTCCAATTTTGTCCTCTGAGCATGGGATTCTGTACAAAGGGCTATCCTGCCATGAAGGCTCCCATATTAAAGCCACTTCTGGAAACTTCACATAAATCCTCAGCTTTGCAGGCACACAAATCAAAGTTAAAATTTCTGAGGCAGGAGGATAAATATAAATTATTACCAGACAGAGTCTGACCCTGTTCTTTGTTTGAGGATGTCCTTTACAAAACTCAGCAGGCAAAACAAAAAAAAAGGAGGGAGCATGTTTTGATTATAATACACAGACAATCCAGCCTCTTCAGATCAGTCTCCTGGCCCACTGCAGTTGCATATGGGAATCTCACAGTCCCTTAAAAAGATAGCATCTAGCATGCTTAAAGGTCTTCTGTAAGGCTACTTCAGATTTTTTCATTTTTGCTGTTAGGATCTTTATCACTAGGATATTACCTTGTATTTAGAGCAGATTTAAAGCAGGGTGGAAAATCAGGGTTACCATCTTATGAGAGATTCTAGTCTTCAAAAAGAAAAAATTTGCTTATTAAAAAAATTACATATTTTCAATCTTTCCAAAAGAAGGGGTGGAGGAGCTAATTTTCAGATAATCAAAATATTTTTAAAATTTCAAATAATATAAAGCCAAGAAATTCAGTGATTACCAGCTTCAGAGCAAAGAGCCCAGAATACTTGGAAGCTTAGCTTATGTCTTTAATATATTCCTCAAAACCTGGCATTAGTCTGGGGTTTTTGAGTGAAAATTTGCTTTATTATTACATATCAAAGCAGCTGTATTTCATATGCAAGAGATTCCATAGAAACACCACCAGTGTACCTGTTTCCAAAATGAAATTAAGAAATAGAAAAATATACTAGCAGAAAAGGTGAATCAGTCTTCAGTCAGTATTGCCTTCAGCATGGTGCTGTGAGAGAGACTGTCGTCCACCAGATGTATAGGAATAAACATCTCAATTATAGAATTTTGCTGATGAGAACGCCAGAAAACTTTTTTCTCTGCAGCTTTCATTTCTGATATTCTGGACTCCATTAAATAGTATTCTTTCATCATTGACTACATTTTATCATGCACTGTAAATGTAAAATACTTATTTTACTTTCTATAATTATAGGCATATCCCTAATAAAAAAAAAACACTTTGGAGCCTTTCTATTCATGTAAAAATAATCATTTAGAAATCTATTAATACTACTATTATTTTTACTGACCATATATTTTGAGAAAGTTGTAATTTTTTTATTTTAAGTTGTCAGTCAAAATGGGGTAAATTTCCCATTAGTTTCAATGAATTTCCAATAGATTAAATATTGCTAGCTACCTGTTACTGTATCATACTTGAAGTTGTATTTCTCTGTAATGCAGATCATATGGACTTGAAGAATTTTGTTTTGATGAACATGCTGAGTTAATTAGAAGCAACGTTCCCTGTCACCTCAGAACAAAAGCTAGTCACAAGTAACCTGGAAATTTTGTCTATTTCATGAAATGGTGTAAACAAGGAGCTGACAACTTTTAAAAGGCAGTTAGTAAGATTATATGTTTCTTTCCTAAATAACAGATAAACTGTGATAGCAGGAACTCAGTAGGAGTCTGGAGACATTGTTTCTAAGGCATTTAGGTTTCACCTACTCAGTTAACTGGTATCATATCACCTATCTGTGAGGTGGAGGTTTCCCAACTCCTGCTGAGTTTTGTAGAGCCATGAACTGGGATCCGCTGCCTCTCACAGCGCTTCTCTCAGCACTGCATCCTTCATCTCCTGCCTCAGCTGCACATCATTTGACATGGACCCCTGCTCTGTATGGGGAACCTGCATGGTAGTTGCTGATACTGTTCTGAACCTGGAACAGGTGGCCGAATTTTGCAGCACAAGTGACATAAACATGAAAATTTAGTTAGTATTCCTTGTAAAGACTGAGAAAAAAAGAAACAGCAGATGAGAAAATATGCACACGTGTGGTGAGACACCTTCTTTGTTTGCTTTCTGACATGGAGAGCAGTCAAAAGAACAGCCTACATATGAAGCCACACAATTCACAGAGCAATATTCCAGAGTCAAAATTTACAGCCTCTGCAGTGATGGGGACAAGAAATTACAATCTGCTGTTGAACTTTAATCCCACTGCGCACATACAACCTGACTGGGATCATTGCTTGTGCAAAGCAAACGCAATTCCATTGCTGACATTTGGGAGTCAGCAATGCTGTGTGAATTGTTGCAATGTAAGAACAAAATGCCACAGCAAATGATAATCCATACCCTGAGCATCTCCTTAAGTTTGTTGATTTGATGAACTTCCAGTGAGTTGTGAGAGACTGCTAAGTGTTATAGACTTTGCTTGACATTATTTCCAACTCCGATTAAGACAGCATTGCCGTAATAAGTCTCAAGAATGCTGCTGATGGTGTAATTACAAAACAAGACTAAGTTGGAGTATTTATGTTTGCTTGATAGCCAGCATTCCAAAGATCTATCAAAAATGATGGGCTAGAAAATAGTAGTAAAATGTTCATAGACTAATCCAAGCTGCAAACTGCTGATCTGCATTGGTCTTTTAAGAGCAGCCAGTAGGTATTAGATGGACATTTTGACCAAGCCTACATTTTGTGTTAATTCAACTTTTCTAAATGTAGCTCCTTTAGGGAAACTAATCCTCACGCTTGCCTATTGCTTCAAAGTTGATAATTTTCATTGCTAGTTGCAATAAAAATTGAGAAGCTGAAAGGTGACAGAGATGTTCAGTTCACCCAGGTTTCAGAAAAAACCCAAACCTCACTTGGCCATGTTTAAAAGAGAAAAAAACAAACAACCAAACAATAAAAAAGAAGAAGGAGAAGAAGAAGAAGAAGTTATATTCTAAGGTCCCAATACAGGAAAGTCTACAGTGTGAAATTACCACTCATTGTATATCTTGGAATCCAGATGAACTCTGTGCAGCCCTGGGATGTAAATCCATAGAAAACCCAGCTCTTGTTTACTGCTCCCAGGACTTATTTTTGTTTTTCCCTTCAGTGGTAATCCTTGGCCAAATGCTGGGAGGGAAGGCAGAGAATACACAAAATACCAGAACTGCGGAACTGTAGGCAGCATCAGAAAGCTGTACTCTCTACCTTAATATTAACCTAAACAAAGATACTTATCAGCAGCACTTTGCCTATAGGATAACCTATAGGCAAAACGAAGATAACCTTGTTTTCTGTCTTTCTCTGTTAATAAGTAACAGGGATATTATGTTTCATCCCCAATAAACAGATCTAAGACTACTTTCAAGTGCAGTTAAAGGATGACATCAGTTTCTGGTTAGCACCAATGCTGGCTGAATCTCAGCAAGAGACACAGTTCTATTGCCAAATTATCTACTCTTAACAGCTTTTGAGATGAAAATAATTGTCATAGGTTGCTAACAAAAAATAAACATTTATAACCATGAAAGGATAGTTTTTTCTTATTTGATTTACTGAAATTCCCATTTGGATAAAATAATGAATTCTTCTAACTGTGACTGAGGACTTTCTTTTCTATTTACAGTGAAGCAGCACAACAACCTTATGCTATCTCAGACTGCATGACATCTGGCCCCAGGCTCACTGCAGTTTCTACATGCACTGCTTCCTGTCAGAGTAATTAAGTGCATTTTTCTTGATTAACAAAAATCCAAACAAGATAAAGAGCTAATTTGCTTTCTGCTCTGGGTCCCAGTGGATGAAGCCTATACATATTTCTTGGGGGTTCTTTATTATTTTCACTTTAGTATTGAGGTAAATCTAATGACTTTCTTGAGAATGCTATAAACAGGTAATTTTTGAATGCACCAAGATTTTTGTAATAGTATATTATTAACATTTATACTGAAGTCAATTTAAGCTTGAGGAGCTGAAAAGAAGGAGCTGATATGAGCAGAAATATTTTCTTGTTTTATTGTCCAGTGTAGGAAGATTCTGAGTTATCACTTGCCAGCAATTCAAGGCTTCTATCAATATAAATTTGCAAGAAAAACAGAGAGTGAACAAATACATACCAAAAAATCTAACCAAGGCCATTTTACTGTTACAACTATGTGAAATGCGGTAAGTGAACACCCAGAAGAGCAGTGAATATTTTGTTACGACAAATGAAGGTGGAAATACTAGCTTATATGAGCCATCCTTTATAAAACAAGAGAGTGAATGTCTGGCAAATTTTGTGGAAAAATTATTTAATAAATAATTAAAGTAATCAGAACTGAACTGAATAGTTGCTGCAGTTGGCAACCTGGCGCAAAAAATGAAGTCTGTATAGGAAGGGGAAGGAGAAACACTCCATCAAACACTTGTCAGATTTAGAGACATAGAAGGTATGCCTCAGAAACACCCCTAAAAGAAGATTTAGCAAATTTACATGTAAATCCCATTCTCTCTTCCCATCTACCCTTTAATTATTTTTTTTTCAAAATCCTCCAAAATCTAACTGCATAGGAGTAACTGCCCCTGTGTGAGGTGACCCCTTGGAATATATTAAGCAGATGATAACTCATTCATCCATCCATCACATGACGCCTTTGCAAAATATGGGTCTATATAACAGCATTAAATAAATCTCTTTCCTAAAGCTCTGGGTACATTTCTAACACGCAGAGAAATTTCTTTCTTTTTTTTTTTTTAATATCCTTTTTCATTTCCTATTCACATAAAATGTTTGAAACCACTGTAACATTGTAATATGAAGCTTTAAAATACCCCGATGGGTCAAACCGTAGTCTGCCTTGGGGCTCTATAGTGGGTTTGACATCATCAGCAGTAGGCCAGTGGGTCATACTGAGAAGGAGCCAACAATTCACAGTGGGTGAAGACTTCTTGGAAACATTAGGAGTAAAAAATGGTTACATTTCATATTAAAATTGTGCTAAATGCCTGGCTTAGCCTGGTCATTTGGGACACTCAGCATATGTCTCTAAAGCTGTGAGGTTATTTTTAATAATCTTGTAGGTCACCTTTAAATGAATTTGCACTTCAGTGATAATCTTTGCTAAAGCATGTACTATACCTACCAAAAGTAAGGAAACTTACATGTGCTGTATGGCATCCTCAGACAGAACGCAGTTCATTACAGCATGAAGCTCATTGTAGTGCTCTAATGATTCTGTTAAAATTCTGGTCAGCTTCTGCCAATCAGATACTGGAAAGTAACGAGGTTCTCCAACACCACGGGCAAAGTGGCAGTAAATTAGTGGCTTATGGATAAATATGGGCTCATCAAAACCCTGGTGGTAAAAATACAGTGATATAAACAAGTATTCACCCAGCTTATTAACCCTTTATGACAATTTTCTCCTTTGTGTGTGTGTAGTTATGAAGTCTGGGAATGACCCTGTTAGCTATAGAACCAATATCAGATAGTATTTTAATTTTTTCCAGTAGCAGTATGCCATTGCTAGAAGTCTATCTTCAACATCACTTGGACTGTGTCTTCTCTCCGGAGACAGTTGAAAAGCGTATAAAATGCAGCACAGCTTTTCTTTTCAGCTCCTTTTCCGGACAGAAATGAGTTCACCAGAAAATTACAAGATTATTTTTCCCAGGTATTATATGATATTTATATATAAATTAATGTAGTTATACTCTGTTTTCCTTGGAGTATACTCTACTTCAGTGCATTCTCCATTGATTCCTAGTATTCTCCATGGCATGCAACCATGAGGAAGTGGAAACATCTAGACAGAAGAGATATTACAAAGAAGAAACTTGAGTAAATATGCTTCTTCAAGTAAAACAGAGGACAGAATATTTCTTATGACTGCAGTGGTTCTGGTTTTATCATCTTTTGTATTGAAATTATGCCCATTCAGACCAAGAAGAGAACAAAAAATCTATTCTATAAGAAACAATCTGTAAATTATGTAGTTCCGATATCATGACACCCTTTTCATCTTCCTAATGCTTAGAAAATAATACAGCATGGAACAGGGCAGATAATATGAGGTAACATATATCTATTTGTAAGAATCACAGCTCAAAATAGCTTCTGTAGCATGGATGAGAATTTTGTTATAATGGTCAGTATTTTTTCTCTGTCTATTTAACTCAGTAAATACAGGATTATTTCATGGAGCCATGAAAGTACCAAGTCAATAGGAATCTATATATCACGGGTAGTGAAAGTGTTCCCTGCAAAACCATTTTCATACAAACACTTTATTTTCCTTACACATGATACTGTCAATCCCTCATTAGAAACTAAAATATTTCAGTCAGTGATATGCATTCTTGGGTCACCAAAACATGACTATTTACTTTCCACAGTATGTATGTTTAATGGGCAATTAATGACCTGCTGTAAAAGGAGTTATATAATGAGGTTGTATGTTTGCCTTGGGAATGCTGAACCCTTCCTCCTCACCCTTCTTTCTATGACTTTCAGCTTTGTTGTAATCCCATTTCATTTGTCTCTGACACACCTCTTTTTCTCTTCAGGAAAGTCTGACTGTATCATACCGGGCATCCCAGGTTCTGTTTAAAATTTCTTTCTTCTAGATTGCCTTTTTTGTATTGCATTCTTTCCAGCTACACTCCCAATCTCCCAATATAGATTACCCTAACACACTGACTACCAAAGGACTGCACCAGCACTATAAACAGCACATCAGACTTGAGATTGCCTAAGACATTTTCCCTTTGTTTCTGATGTGTTGTTCAGCTTGACCCTTTGGGTACCCTTCATTAACTACCACTTTGCCACACCAATTCTCTATTTTCTTATTGGCTGTTATCAGTCAACAAATTATGGCCTTATTAAAGATTCTTCTTGACTTCAGGATTTCACCCAGAGTGGCAGCTCTGGCATGGTTCAATTGAGAATGCTGCATTCATTTTTAGGAATTATCAAGTTAAAGTCTTTCTGTCACAGAGTGTTAATACTAATGCATTCACTGGGGCTTTTGCAGTATGGAGTTACCCTGATACTGAAGACTATATCCAGCAATCATGTTAGTATGTATTTGGTGAGCTAGTGGCTCATGTAACCATGCTTCCCCTAGCATTTTCATATTCATGTACAAGCTAATTCAATGTTATTTATCTGTTTTTATGCTTAGCACATATAACCATTGAAAATTTTATTTGGAAATTTTCCATGAGTGGGGTTTTTCTTGTGAAAATGCTCCTTTTTGCAGTGACCTTTTGATCCAGCTGTACTATGAGATTCTAAAAACTGACATCCTGCTCTCATTCTTGCTTCTAAATAGATGTTAAATAGGCAGCTCTTGGGAACTCTAGGTAAAATTCCAACCTCAATCCAAAGATGAAGATTTCCACATGCATTGAGAAATGGAAATTGTCTTTAAAACCTAGAGGTAGTATACAAAGACAAGAAACTTTTGAAGTATAGAAAAACAAATTACGCTCTCAAAGCACAGTTGTTCCAGCAATACCTCTTATAACCAGAAAGATTTTTAGTATGTTTTTTATAATATTGATTCCCCTTTGCCAACCTCATACACACTCTTGCAGGCTTCCCAAATTGCTGCTGTCTCCCACACACCTGCTGATGGTCTCACACTACTGCTCACTTGTGCCAGCATGATCCACAGTGCTAAAAATGTTCTCACTCATACAGAAAGTGATAGTTGAATTTGTTAAAATCTAACCCAGATAGGAAGGCTAAACAAAAAGCAAACTTAACACCAGGGTCACTGAACTGTCAAATTTTATGATATTTTTACAATATTTTTTGGGGGGGAAATAAGCAAGTTCAGAAATGTTAGGTGTGTTTTGCTTCCACTTATTTCTTTCCCCAGTCCTTCCCACTTTCTGCCGGCAGCATGCAGCAGGCAGTACAGGAATTGTGATGAGTGTGCTTTGTCAGGAAATATCCTGCTAAACTTTGTGGGCAACAGAATGAAATGTGAGGACCATTCATATCTGAAAAGCTAACTGTCATGGCCACAGTTGAAAGTGCATTTGCAAAGGGCTGAGGAAGGAAGCTTAGAGCTGTCATCTGCAATGGGAGTCACTTGGTCTCCTCAAGACACTGCATCCTCATCTCCCCCTGCAGTCTGCTCTTCCGGTATGCACAAGGTATCTGTTGTCCAAATATTTGCAATAAGTGAATCCAGAGCCCAGGTTTTGTCCTTTGCTATGTCAGACTTCATCTATAAGATGTCTACTTTATACACTATAGCAGAGTGGAGAGATACCATGTAAGCTTTATGTGAGCTGCCTTTAATAGAGCAACAACCAGAACTCTGCAGACATGTTTACCTGGCTTTTTCAAGATAAATGGTAAGTGTGCAGGGACCATGGATCTGTCACATTTGGGTCGCTTCTGGTACTTGGGTCAGCTTGTTCAAGCTTTGCACTACATGGCACAGTAGCTTGCTGTACAGACAGGCTCAGAATAAACACATTTGGGGGTACTACTATTTGTAGGAACTGTTCACATTCAATTTTAGAGCAGTTTGAAACACAGACCTAGTTTCTAATCATGTGGCAGCTTCTCACGGGTGCCAAAATCTGGAGCTTTTGAAAAACTCTTGCTGTAACATGCCTGTATTTTGCCCTTCACATTGCTGCAAAGTCATCTATCACATTCATGCTCTTGACTAGATTAGAGTCATGACTGCAATATTCTGAAACATTGGTTTTACCCTCTTGTTCCTACTACTCTCCTCTCCAAGGAAGAGTGCCTTGGAAAGGCACAAGAAATGGGATACATGAGATCTACTCACTACCTTGGAGATACTAAACTTTTAACTATAAGCATCATACAACAGGAATAATGACTGTTCATGACTATTATGTAATGCATTACAATTTTTAAAATAGTAATTAAAAAAGCAACAACTTTGCCAGGAGCTTCAGACCTGACTGAATCTGGTGCAAAAGTATGTGAAATGTAGTCAAATTTATTCTCTTGGTGTTTTTACCTTTTAGAATTTATAAGGTAACTTTCAGGTTTATAAGAGAGTTGTATCCTAAGACTTTATAAGCACTTCTAGGCTGACAATTACAACACTCTAGATACCTCATGGCTGAGATCCTCACTGCCTGAGCATTCTATATTCTTTCTTGTGGCTGCTGGACTAATGTAAAAAATGACAGAGTTAGAAGATGTTCAGGCATGGTAGTTACTCAGAGTATTGACATATCCTAAACATGCATATTTGGGAACTCTCGGGCTAAAGATGTTAAAGAAACTCCAAGTATTACATAAATCATTCAAGACTCTATAACATTTAGTAAAAAGAAAGTGCAATTTATATGTACAAGAAAGGCCTATATTACCTGGAATATACACATCACAACTCTTGAATTAAAACCATAAATAAATCCAGTCACTGTGGGTAGAAAGTTCTGGGTCATTTTCTGATGCAGACAGATTGCATCTTATATGAGTGAAATGATAGATTTCCATACACTGTAACTGTAGCTTCAGTGCTGGAAAAGGATATTTATGATCCTGCTCTATATGGTGTTAGAGCATCCATCTCTGGGAAGCAGACAGCAAACAGGGAGAAATGTCTCTGAGAGATTAAAAAAATAGTGTGAAGAAAAGGAAAATTATTTCTTTTAAAATATACCTGTACAAATATTTTAATAACACTGAAACCTAGAAATTGAAAGCACAAGGCTTTCCTTTTCACAGCCAAAGGACACAGTGTTAAATATCTTATTCACTCCCTGTCTCACTCAATGGAGATCTGTCGTGGTTTAAACCCAGTCGGCAACTCAGCCACGCAGCTGCTCACTCAGTCCCCCCCCCACCGCCTTCCTCCCCCTGCTCCTGGAGGGATGGGAAGGAGAATCAAAAGAATGTAACTCCCACGGGTAGAGATAAGAGCAGTCCAGTAACTAAGGTATAACACAAACCACTGCTGCTACCACCAATAATAATAATGGTAAGGGAAATAACAAGGGAAGAGAATACAACCACTCCACACCCACCGACTGATACCCAGCCAGACCCAAGCAGTGGTCTAGCCCTTCCGGGTAACTGCCCCCAGTTTATATAGTGGGCATGATGTGCTGTGGTATGGAATACCTCTTTGGTCAGTTTGGGTCAGGTGTCCTGTCTCTGCTTCCTTCTGTCTTCCCCTCCTCCCTGGCAGAGCATGAGGCTCAGAAAGTCCTTGGTCAGAGTAAACATTACTGAGCAGCAACTAAAAACATCGGTGTTATCAGTGCTGTTCCCAGGCTGAAAGTCAGAAACACAGCACTGCACCAGCTACTAAGAAAGAGAAAAATAACTGCTACGGCTGAACCCAGGACAAGATCATAATTACTACCAAGTTATTATGAAACCTGCCAAATGAGCCTGACTTCAGGGCAGTGTGCTCATTTGCAGATGTTTTCTTTCCAGAATGCTTAATAATCTGTGTATATTTAACCAAATTTGGGTAGTTCAGAGTCTGCATGTTGTTAAAAAAAAAAACAAACAAACTGAAAAGGCAGACAGCAACTTAGTGTAGTACCAGGCAAAGAGGAACTGCAACAGAGTTGTTAAATTTCTCAGAAAGGATAGTCTATTGATCCTTTATCTTGGATCAATCTAATTATAATTCCATTATTAACATCTTTATAGTCTTCCTAATATTCACCTGGGAAACAGAGAACTTGGAAAAACTACCTGAGAATGCTTTTTTCCCCTCGGGTGTGGCTCAGATCAAACGGATCAAATTGCAGAATCCTGCATTTGCAGAACATTTCTATATGAAAGAAAAATATCCACCTGTATTCAGAAAGTTATAAACAACATGTTTTGAGTCTAAGTAGAAGTTCATAAAACTCATACACTTTTGCAGAAATTACACTTTTGATCAGTCAGCATTTTCAAATGAAATGTCACAGAACATTCCTAATCAACCTAAATGTAAAATATACTAATATATGCAGGATCAGAAGTTTGATTCTCTACAGTGAAATCAAGCAACATGAGAAGGTATTTGATACGTTTCTCAATAACAGCTATTAGCAAAAAAAGTTGACAAGTTCAAATACAGACAAGACTTCAGATGCTGGAAACATGATTTCCTGTAAATGCACAAACACAATACTTCGATATCTATATATTTTGAGGTATGAAAAGTTATTCAAACTACTCAGATAAAATCTCTGCCTAGGAAAGAACTCTGTGTAACACGAAGAAACCATACTAAACATATTTGAGAGTGACCAGTTAAAAAAAGATCATTAAAAGAGCCTAACAGTGCAAAATGGTAACCGGGCACAAAGTCTGCTACTGAAGATAAAAGGACTCCTGCACTTTAGACTAATTAGGTCCCTTAATTTCAGCTGTCATTAGCAGGTGAAAAGTAGTGAACCTGACCTTGAACTTCACGTGCAAAGGGATGACAGAATGAATGGTTGAAACACTAACTGAACCTGCCCACTAAAACACTGTTCCTGCAGTCAGAACACCACTGTGTATTGACTCTCACAACCAACACTAAATCTTATGATTCTAGGAAAATAATAAGAGTCAATAATTATAAAATAATTATAAAATATCAAGGTATTATTTTAGTATTAAGACTATAATCTTCCTTGTGATACTTGGTCTTCTCCAAAAACCATGATTTAATTTAGCAATAGGTTGCAACTGTCCAGATGTGAAAAATTTGCATGTGTAATTACCTGTGATGACACGCACATACATAGACAAGCCAAACTAGTTCAGAACAAGGATTCATCCAGACTCGGATGTGCTCAGCAGCTGCCACCTGAGGAGAATGAAAACACCCCAAGTACATACCATATTTCCATTCCCCCTAATACTCTTACTGTCTCCAATATTTTCATTTCAGGAGATGCTCTAAGTTGGTTATGTGTTTTGTACACATAACATAGCAGCCTTCCAAATGTTAGTATTGGTCTCCTCTTGAACATTTGAAAACTTCTGTTTGTTACAGCTTTTGGAAAGGAGTTCCAAAGGCCCTTTACACACTGCATGAAGTCCCTCATCTTGTTTTAACCTCTCTCTCCCATTCCCTTTGAGTGTTCTTGCACTGTAGGAGACAGCAAATAGTCAATCCACATCCACCTTCTTGCTAGCAGTTGTGATTTTGTAGATCTCTATTATATCTGCTCAGGTAGACTCTTTTCAAACCTGTCAAGTCCCAGTCTGTGTACAGAAGTTGTTCCCTGTATTTTCAATCTTTGTTGCCCTTCTCTGCACCTTTTCCAGTTCTAAAACACCATTTCTGCAATTATATGACTAGTGAATAATCATGTTTTCTATTTGTTCTCTATTCATTGATTTGCTTTGCTTGTTTTTGTTTTGGGGTTTTTGGTGTGGTGTTTGGTTGTTTGGTTTTTTTTGGTTTTTTTTTTGGTTTTGGTTGTTTTTTTTGTTTTGGATTTTTTGAGGCTTTTTTGACTGTTGCCAAGCTCTAAGCTGATGTTTTATGGAACTATTTAACATAACCCCCAGGTCTTCAGTGGTGGTAAGTGTCAATTCAGAGTCCATCATCTTCTATATGTTTGTTTTACCCAATGTACATGTACTTTACATTTATCTACACTGAATTTCATCTAGATAATTTTATTACCCAATCACTTTGGCAATTCTTCACAGCTGGGTCTCATCATTACTATGTGGAATGATGACTACCTGTCATCATCAAAACTTTGTCACTTCATTGTTCACCCTGTTTCCAGGTATCTTACATATAATTTTAAACAGCATGGATCTCCTTGTGGAATTCACCCATGATCTCTCCTCCAGTGCAAGAACCAGCCATTTACTCTCATCCTCTGTTTCTTACTTTCTTGACCACTTTTTAAGCCATGTTGCAACAGTTTTTTATGTTGTGGCAGTTTCATTTCTGTCTAAGCTCTTAGCGTGAAGTTTTGTCAAAAGCCTGGTGGAAACCCAAGCAGAATACATCAGTCAGACCCCTCTCACGCTTGCTGTTCAAACAGATCCATCTGTTTCAAGAGCTTTTGAGTGGAAATATATTACTGTATCTTACTATTCATTCTGCCTTTTGGGACTGTCGCACATTCCTTAATTTAGTTTTAGGCAGAACCTTGCTGACATCCCCACTCTCTTGCCACACACAAAAAAAAAAGTTTCTAAGTGGGAATAGCCCCAGTGTTTCTCACAGTAAATACCAGTACAAAAAATGACTTAGCTTCCTTGGAAAGCCTTCATCCTCTGAGTAGCCATTTATGTATGTTGGTCATCAGATGTTTCTGCTGAAGTGATGGAAAAAAAAGCTTAGTGGAAATTTTGATCCTTGAAACTAGTTATTCAAACTATTTTGGCTAGACTGATTAGAGTTTTATATTTAGTCTTGAGTTTACAGCCCTTCCTACTTAGTCTGGATACAATTTCAGTTTTCTGAATGATCATTCCTGGTTTTAGTAGCTTTTTTTCTTTGCTGGTTAGCCATGCCACCTCCTTTTACCCTTTCTGAAGTCTTCCCCAAAGGACGGGGTATGCTCTGCTGCTGTACCCTTAGCTCAGTGATCTTCTTGCTCCCTGGAAGCATGTAATTCTTTTAGTAGCCCATTTTAGATTCTTTTTAGTGGGTTTCCCTGTTTTCACAGAGTTGCTCTTTTTGAAGTTAAGCACACTTGTGGTGGATTTTTTTGGCCTTTGTTGCTTCTGTGAGGGGACTGAATTGAAGTACATTATGGTCACTGTCACAGAGCAGTGATTCCATTGTGAGATTTTGAACCAGATCCTGCATATCACTCAATACACAAACAAGCTGCCACTCAGTGCGGTCTAGCTGCTTAGGGAGCTGATCTCAGTCCCCCTTCTCTACTTTGCTGCTCAGCCAGCTCAGTCACAGGTACATGGCTCTGGCAGAGAATTTGCACGTGAGTCTGTAAGAAATGGGATTAAGGGAACCGAACGGTTGTTTCCTTTAGTAGAAACATGGTGGTAGTAAAGCATAGTGCCTGTTGAGGTAAAGGTTTGTCATATTCACATCTTAGCAGACTCATTTTGCCTGTTTTTGAAACTCAAATATTGCCTTAAATGGAAACCCCCAGGCCTGAGCATGGGTACAGGCAGTAGCAGCTGAGATTTGGCACAAGATAGGAAAAACATGTCTGCCAGGCAACTGCCACAAACAGCTCCTTTGAACTGGCAGATGAAACACAGCCAACGTCCCCTCCCCAAAACTCAGAAGCAAATTAAACACAATTCAATTTTAATACAAAATAAAGTTAATCCTTAGAAAAAAAAAACTAAAAAAAAGGCCTCCTCAGGCACTGGTTTGCTCCCTTTTCTTCACCTGTCATGAAAGACAGAACTATGAAGTTCACTAGAGACTTCCGTATCTCTTTGCAATGTGTGTGGCAGGTTTCCAGGCCCTGCCAAGAAGAGTAGCACCATAAACACTTAAGACACAAAGGCAGGCAAATAGTCCTGCTGATGTGTGAAGATTTGGAGACCTCTGTACCTCACTGTACTGCTTAGAAAGTCAAAAGACTTTTGAGGAGACCAGGGGTGTCTTACACATGATTCTGGTTTTATAATACAGTGTTTATTCACTTATGTGAGCTTCTGGGGATGTCTTGGCAACAGGTCTAACTGAAGGCTTCCATATATACCCAGACCCCTCAGCACCTTTTTTCTGGTACTTTGGTACTTATAACTGTGTCATTCCTTGTCTGCTCTGTGTGAGACAGAGCACCATCTGTCTGCTGTGCAAGGCTGTAACAAAATGTTAGGATGTTCATTTTCTTTAAATTAAGAGCTTGAGTGTTACTGTGAGCAATAACACACATTTTATTAAAATATGGCATTTGGCGCACCTACCCAAAGATGCTGATTTACTGAAAAACTTCCAGCAGTGGGATTCATGCATGTGACACACTGACAATTGTGAAATTCTTTTAAAATCAGTTTCTGTCTGTCATACCTATGTAGTTACAAAATAACAAAGGGATAATAAAGCTCAATTGTATATTCACAGTTTGAGATTTCTATTGACAGATCTTCACACTGAATGCTTCTGCAAGAAAGTGTGATTATATAGCTCTGTTAAAAGAACTGAAAACCTCTCCTTTGTTACAACTCTCTTACACACCATTTCTATCATTTGGAATCTTTTAAGGGATGTGTCAAAGTTGACAAGCCCAAATTTGGCCTCCTCTCACCAAATTATATTTGTAGATTTAAAATATCTTCCATGTTGGAAAAAATCCCAGCAGTCAGCCTCTCCAAGACAAGTGCAAACTTCTTTGCCTAACTGCAGGTCAGCCAATAAGACAGCAACAATCTACTCTTTCATCTCACAAAATGCAGGTTTCTGCTTATGTTCTACACCATTCCACCTTTTATGACCTACATATTAAGTTGGTACAGGGCTGAAAAATCACTCTGTTTAATCATTTACCTATGGGTTATATGGTTGTATTAGTTTAGCTTGTTACCTCTAACCTTCTGCTGAACCATTGAGAGCTCTATTATTTCACAGCCACAAGAGCGGCTTTTACTTAAAATTTAAGCTTTACTTAAAATTTACAGAGCCAACCTTCTGTGTTCTCTTCTGTGATATATCATGTTGCATGAGACTAACAATGGCAGCTAGTTAACTTCTTGGATCTTTGTTTTCTAGCCTGAAAAAGAGGTCAATAACATTTTTCCAATCTACATGAAAGCTGGGTGGTTCGCTTTGTCCAAAGGAATCCTGAGTCTGTAGCAGCTAAAATTGAGAGAAAGAGAGAATGGGAGATTGTATATATATATGTAAATGCAATTAAAGAATATCTTTTTGGTTTTGCTTCACTGAGAATCCAAAAGGATTCCAGAAGTATGGAAATTGTGTTCTAAAAAATATTTAAGATATTAAATTGTGAAGTGCAATAGCACAGGACTGGAAGTCTGGCTGCTCAGCTGTTCTTGACAAAAGAATAATTTCAGGTCAGAAAAACTGTTCATCTCTTAGACATAAAGCAAACAAACACCACCCCCCCACCCCCATCCCCACCCCCAAATCAATCAATCAAACAAAAAACCCTCCAATACCTAAACAAACTCAAAATCCGCAAAGGAAACCCTAAATTCACAGAGTTGCAATGCTTATCTTCTGATCATGTAACAATACAGTAGAAATCAAAAAAAAAAAATTAATTTTAATTCATATACGTAGAGTAGGCCATTAGATTATAACATCTCCTGGTCTAGATTTATTACAGAGTTGTATCCAGAAGACTAACATTTTGATCGAAGCATCCTAACGTAATTACTCTAAACCCCTCGTCAGTCTTAGCCACTTTTCTTCAGACACTAAGGTGTATTTTATAAGAAACTAAATAATTGCAAAGGACAGACTCAGGGCATCTTCTTTGGTCCATCTCCTATTTATCCCATTCTTTTGGAGACTTTAACAGGATGCACAGATTTGGAATTCCTGGATGTATTATGCTTCAAACCCTTTCGATGAAAATGGTAACAAGATCAGAAGTTCTCACACCTCAGCACACCATTGGGCTTTTTGGAAAGAAACAGCAACATCTCTTTTTTCCCCCTTCAATCAGCCAGGCCCACAATACTTGACAAAACCAAAACTCTGACAAAACAATAACAGCAAAATACTATGCTGCAGTTATCAAACAATGACTGTAATCCTTCTAAACTAAATCAGACATACAGAAAGTCAGGAACAGTGTCCAAAAACACATTTCCTACCTTGAGGCTCTGCGTCCATTGCTTGTTTCATTTGCTCACCCTGCAGTGATTTTGTGTCTTGGCTGCACTAGTTACTTCTTAGCGCCTCTTGGAAACTTTCAGCATGAAGAGGAGGCTTTCTAAAGAAGGGATTCAGGGAGAACTTAACACAATATTTTGCCTAAACTTCAGGAAGAACTTATCGTATTCCGAGCATGACATTCTATGATATGGAATATCCATTTGGCTAGTTTGGGTCAGGTGTCCTGTCTCTACTCCCTCCCATCTTCTCATGCCCCTCCCCACTGGCAGAATATGGGAAACTGAAAAGTCCTTGGTCAGAGCACGTGATAATTGGCAACAACTAAAACATCAGTATTTTATCAGCATTGTTCTTAGACTAAAGCCAGAACACAGCACCAGCTACTAGGAAGAAAATTAACTCTGTCCCAGCTGAAACCAGGATACCAGTGTGTTAAGGTCCCTGTAATTGCAATTGTCTCTTCCTCCCTCTTGAAATGTAGGTTATAGAACTAATAGTTTATACCAGGAAAACAGTCATTTAACTTTTCACATTTATGACAATGAGTGATAGTTACACTGCATTAAATAAGTGATTCTCTCTCCTAAAAAAAAACAAAAAACAACATGTCTAGATTTGATCAAGGATAGGTAAAGAGGATGTCAAAAATTCCATCAGAATTGACAGCATCTCTATGGAAGAGTCACCATTCATTATTAATTGAGATAATCAAGTTACTCATAGGCTGTGCATGTGGTATAAGGATTTTTGTCCTGATTTTTAAATCCTTTTTTGACCACCAGTACTACAGATCTGACACCACTGATTCTTCTACACTTGAAGCTAGGGGAAAGAATCAGCCAATTGAAAGGAAGGTAGTGCTACAGTTTCAGACACTGAAGAGCAAGAGATATTGTGTAGTAACTGCCCGGGACTTGGGCCATTGCATAATTTTCTGACAGTTCAATAACCTTGGCAGACAGAAGGACCTCTTTCCTGACTTCTGCCTTTCTAACCAATATAATCAATTACCCTTTCTCCAGTAAAGCAGCTACGAAATATTGCAAGCAAACTGTCTCAGCAACATGAATGAAGGCAACCTATTTGCAAAGGCAAGATGCAGAAATACCTCTACATTAGTAGCAAAAGAAAGAATACGTTAAACTGTTCAGAGAGTTCAAACACCAATATAAATCACTATACTTGTATGCTTTTAATATACTAAGTTAATGTGACAGAAAGTCAATTAATAGGCAAAACAAAAAAGTGGAAATACACATCATTTAAGAATACACAGACTTGATAATCATCTTGATTTTTTTTGTAATCCTGAAGGGTTATTAACACTGCAAAACTAAAATGCAAACAAGTATTACATTGTATAGCATTTGCAACTAAGTGTAGTAGAATACTGCATTTTCCTGTCACCGAAAATGTCTTGAAATGTAATATTAGAATTATTGCAGAATCTATATGCACACTTTCCAATATGAATGATACGCTATAAACATAATTTATTCTACTACTGCATGATTATGTTGAAATAATATAACATGGTCATAAATGAAGAGAAATGATGTTGAATTGCTTGCTGTATTGAAATACTATTCAAGAAGATCAGAATTAAAATAGAGACACTTAGTAAATACTGCAGCAATGGCTTTATTCTTTGAAAAGTGTCAATTGTATCTGACAATGAAACTGCAGATACACTTCAATATTTATCACACCAGGTACTTCATTCACATTGTAGGAAATAGCCATATCAATGGCAGAAATGAGGTATGAAGTTAGCTTGTGTAGTGGGTAAAATTATAATCTGGTGAGTTGGTGGGGAAAGAAAAAAATTGCTCTCTATAAGTCTCCAAATGAAAAATAAAATATAGGGCTTCATAATGCCTTCTCATTTAGACAAACCTATGAACTGGAGGAGACAGACAGAAAAATGAATAGGCTTAGTATGTTAGATTTTTTTTTTTGTACTGGAAAACACCCTACGTAATTCAAATACATTACAGTTATCTGGCTGGTTATATAAAACATGTTAACATGAGCTGTGAGTGAAATAGTTGGAGATGAGGAAGCAGAATTGTCTCAGGATTAGAACAGGCTCTGAAAGATGGGGTCAATTAGTTCAATTCTTTCCAGTAACAGATAGTGATTTCTTGGGTAAGTCATTTAACTCAGTTTTATTTCCTCCATCTGCATAACAGATATGCTATTATTAGGTCCCTCACTGGGATGTTATGTGGTTTAATAGTCTTAACATTGAGGTCCTCGGGTGTAGGGTTCTACATAAACAGAGCTATTTCATTTTGACGGATGGCAGTACCTTTGAGCTAAGACTGCAACCGGCTTCCACTTACAAATAATTTTCCTTATAGTTCTGGCTCGGTAAGTGGCCTGGCTTAAAAACTGTCAGTTGTTTTTTTTTTCCTGACTGTATGTGACAGTGCATCTGTTTCTGTCAATAAGATCGACAAAGGAAAAAAAAATGAGGAAGAAAATAAGGTGCTAGAGGGCATGCTTATACCACACAATTGAGCATGATACAGAGTTAATGCTATTCAAGCTGATTACAAAACTAGGACAACCCAGCTAACCTGGCTAGTTATCCAGCCTTCACAGCATTGTTCTGAAGACTCATTGCGCACTGTGAAGATTCACTGTTTCATACAAACTCAGCTGGAACTACCTTGAGGAATCAAGCTACTTATCATGGCATTGGCTTGCCTGGTAGAGATTAGTCTGGAAAATACTAGCAGTAAATTTCAAAATTACCAGTGCTAGCTCTGAAAAGTGAAAGAAATTTGATGGAAATTTTCTCTACCAAAAGCTACAAAACATAGACACTTTCCAGATGGGACAACACAGAACTACAGGGTTCCTCTGTCATGACCTTCCATCTGCCATGGTCCTTGCAGATCTTCATGGAGAAAATTATCCTCTTAGATGATAATCTCTCTTTGATATCACCAAACAAGAAATGTCTGGAAAATGCTTAAAACTATTGAATTATTAAACCAAAGCAAGGAATGGTGCTAAAAAATGACAATACCTTGTGCGAAACTGAAGTAATTCAGCAGCATCAGAAAAAGTATGAGTATCATCAATCTTATACAGCCCATATAATAAACATTTTTATTAAGCATAAAAAATGTCTAGCTAGTCACCACATGAGTGATATAAAGGCAGGCCAGGAGCCAGCTGGATCTTTCGGAGCAAAGCACTCATCCTGCAACAAGTGTATCCTATTCATCAAGTAAAGGGACAAATGTAATGCCACAGCCGGATTTTCTGTGGCAAGGGACTTTGCACTTCTCATGCCCTGCAACTGTCATCCTCCTTCAATGGAGCTGTCAGACCCAGCAACAAGACCGTGCAGGAAAGCTGCCTCAAGTGCAAATGAAGGGGAAAAAGAGTGAGGAACTGCAGAAGTCCGTGGTATGTTTAAAAGGAAAGTAAATGAATTCTCACTTTCCCCCTTCTCTACAGAAGCTAAGCAGGTGCTGATGAGAGACCTGCAAGGCCATTAAGAAGTTCAGCATTGGTAAATATGAGCTTAGATTGTAAACTAACCTGAAGCATTGACATTTCCCTGCAAAGATGTTTCGAAATAAGACCTTGAGTTTCACCTGTTCAGGGAAAATTCCTTCTTGGGAAAGAACAAAATGAAAGAATAAAAGGAACAAAGAAAAACACCAAGAGAGGGAAACCCTGAGCAAATAGTAGTTGGAGTTAAGTAAAAATGACTCTGGAGGTGGGAACAGGGAGACACAGAGTCATGGACAAGTATTTTGTTTAAAAAAAAAAATTAAGTGCAATGGTAGCTAATTCTTGTTGCCACTACAAGTTAATTTCCTTCCAGTTTGAACCGTCTGGTAGTAAAGATGGCATGCAACACCTCCCTGAAGAGGCACTAACATTTATTGCCTGGTCTTGGTTGTAAGACATGGGTCTACATTGCAGGCTAACAACATCACATGCTCATGGATGAGTGCAGCAGTGCCTGGTTGTCTACTTCAGGAGGAGAGAAAGAGGCAAAAGGAAGGGAAAAGGGTGGGGACCTCTCTCTCCTCTGCCTTGAGCTTATGTCAGCAGTTTTTTCATTACCATCATAAACCTAGCAGCACAGCGCACAGGCTAAGCAAGGCTCTCGTACTTACAGGCCATTTAAGGGGATCAGACTTCAGTGGAAAAACTACGTGTATGTGCAGTAGCATGCATCTGTCTGCATCACACATCCTGGCATCTGCAACACCTGTCTTCTAGTTCATTTGGTCCTGGATTTCCCACACAGATGTTTGGGCCATGGCCCCAAGTAAGGGAAATTTCAGTTTGCTCTGGCACAGCCTCATAGCCTCTCAGCAGAAAGCAAGCAGCTTTGGGAATGACACAAGAAGGACATGGTGAATCAGTGGCAAAGGCTGTAATCAGTCACATTTTGGCAACATCTTTCAGGCAGCCTTTGGATTTCCTGTGCAAGTAATTCAGACAGTTGATTCCTGCTCAGCTCTAGGCCAAATTTGGCAAGTTCAGCCTGTGTCTGGGGACAAGACTGGGCAAGAAAAGCAGAGTGGAACAGGATGTGGGTACATGTACTGCAGCTCTCACACACTCCTCCTTTCTACTTGTCACATGCATCCCTTCGAGGGATGGGTGTTTCCTGTTTGGTTTTTCTTCCCCTGGGTGTGCAGCAGGAGAGAAAGGGAGCAGCCATTTTTCAATGCTGACTCAGTCTAATCCTTGTCATAGCTCCATATTAATATGCCCAGGAGACAGTGTTTTCCACAACTACACACTTTGCTGACAATCTAGAAAGGGTTCAGCCTCAAAAGGGCTGAGCTGATGGAGGAGACTGCTATCCCTGGCAGTCAGCAAAAAGGGTACCAGGAAGAAGAGGAAGTAGAAGGGCAGAGAGTTGTTGTTCAAAGGGGTCAAGAAGAAAGATTTGGAGAATGAAGAGAAATCCAGAAGCACAAACCTAAGTTACAGGGTGCCTAGAAGGTAGTGATTTCCCGGGTGCAGGAACAAGCCCTCACTTGCAGAAGCAAACTGTGCCAAGGCTACTTCAGAGAGTAATGCTGTGATGCCTAACAGCCCTCTGTCACCTAGTAAAGGTTATCCCTCCTGCAATCCCTGTGTTTGAAATGGTTCTTTGTTTCCTTACAGAGGGAAACTATGGCATTTTTCACACTTATACCAGCCTGAACTCACAGACTTGAGGACAGCCAGTATCCAGCAAGAATGCAGACCGTGACTGGGTCTTCTGTGGGTATTGCGGTTGTCAGAGTACTTGTCAAAACAGATCCTGCAAAACCACCCAAAACCCTCACACTTAACAGTGCATAGAAGTCCTGATAAACTCATGCAATGTCAGGGTAGGGTGGTTTGATTTTCAGTGGGTGGGCTGCCAACTCCAGAGGATGGCACAATGACAGAAAACTGCGCTGAAACCCAAGAGCTAAATAAAGGTAATTACCATCAAGAAACACAAATTCCAAAAAATAAGCATCCATTTACAAAAAACATAAGCCACTACAGTCTGAGCAAAAGCAGATACAGTGAAAAGGAGCAACATGGATAGTACCGCAGAAGGGCTCCATGATGGAGACAAGGAATACAAGGTCAGACTTGAGCATACACTGCATTTTGGAAATGTTGCCTTAGAGCCAGAACATTACTGCTGTGAAGCTTCATCTCATTACCATTCTTCCCCCAAACCAGGATCACTGCTTGGATTTCATCTTCTGTTGGAGTGAACATGGCATAGCAGCACATGGTAGGAATTAGCAAGGAACCACTAAAGAGAACAAGGCAATACAGCTACTCTGGTAGCAATTTCAAATGTAAATATCTCAGGTTTATTTCAAAGTATTTGGGGTGGCGTTGCTTATTTAAAAAAAAAATCTTTTAATAAAAATAAAAACTGTTGCAGAACCTTTGAAATGAAATAGTTTCTTTAGTCAGAAAATAATTTTTCACCAAAAATTATGCTAGAAAATATCCTTAGCAGCTGACATACTTAGATGAAAAATTAAATAGGGCTCCGAGGCTTGAGGTTCTTGACATGTGTTTAAGATTAGACATTAGAACTTAAATGTTGCTTGAAGTTTTTTCATTGTACTGGTTCACTGAATCACTTCGATTTCTCTTTTTTAAAAGCAACAGCTGCAATTTTACTAGAATACTAACAGTGAGAAAACTGCTAGCAGCACTGCACAGAACTTCAGAGAGGAAAATATAGACAAAATACCAGAGAAGAGAGATGCATCAGACTGTGCAGTATTAAGTAAAACAGCGAAACTTACTTTTTCCTGTTTAAAACTGGAAGCACTAGAAAATGAACCTATCCTGCCATAACGATGTCACATGGTCGTCAAAAGTATCTCTTCCCTAATTAGGGTTTTCTCTGACCAAAGAGATCAGACACATTAAGCAAAAGCAGTGCAGCCTAATATTCGAAAGCACCCTTCAGTCTCAGCCAGACTGCAAAAACCACATGAACATGTGGCTCATCAACAGCACTGCAGGGGCTCACACAGTGCATGACATTGACTTATCTCTAAAAGGGCGATGAAGTACAGCCATACAATATTTTTTCCAAGAGAAAGGCAGAATACACCAGAAATCATTTTCCTTTGCTGCATAAATCCTTTCACCTCAGCTGAGTAAACTTATATTTACTAACGTACAGAGTTCACATCTGAGTCTCCGTGTGCCCCTGTTCTTGCTGACTGCAAATTGGGTTTGGCTTTCTGGCACTTTCAGCAAGATGTTTCAGCCTGTTTCAGCTGCAAAAATTGCAACTTTTCCATTTATCTTCTTCAGTTCAGATTTTAGAGACATATTTCCAAGAGTTTGGGCACAGTTCCCATTTTTCACTGATTACTTTATGTTAGGAACATGAGTGGTACAGCCAAAATAATGAAAACCAACTATATTATCTTGTAAATTATAGAACTTGGAAAAATGAAACTATAAAGTAAAAAGTAATTAAATAAGCAGTGGTAAGAGACATAAACCATTAAAAACAACTTAGTGTAAACATTTTGGCCACTGTGTTTTAAGCTGTAAAATGCTGATTTTAGAGTGAAAATTTCCTTATCATGTTGCTATTGCCCTAAGTAGTAAATTGCTGATATGCATACATCCTGAAGTGAAAGATGTGGGGACCAAAGCTGGAGGATACACAATTGCCCTGAGAAGTGTGACTTACAGACTTTGGGCACAGGCTTGGATCACTCCAAGAATTGTGCCCTTTTCTTTCATCATATTCCCTGTCCTGAAAAAAGCTGGCAAAACTGAGGCCAAATTTTTTCTTTAATGCGCAATTGCCCATGTGGCTTTAGAGGAGAGTTTATTAGTCTACAATTTTATTCTGAAATGAAACTACAGCTTTGAAAACAGGAACAATGTCTTAAAAAGTACACCTCAACCTCATGCTGAGAGACCTAACTGATGCACAGAAATTTGTAACAGCAGCAGTGACAGGTCTCCAGCATAGTTGTATCTCTGGGACTGGTACACACATTAAAGTATCTGTCTCGGAAAATTTTACTTCAGAATGTGGAAAAACCTGGCCCACACCACTTAAGAGGAATAGCAGGAAGAAAGGTGAGCATCACCTCACTCACATGCTGGCATGTGGCGTACTGGAAGTATATGTAAGTCTATCAATTTTGGGCAATGAACTCCACTTTTAGAGTCCTCAGGAGAAAAATGTTCGGTCATAAATTCTGTTATGAAGAAGCAGCAGGCCAAGGAACTCCATTGCCCTGGGAACTCTGCAGCTCACTAGGAAGAAGGCATGGAGATAACAGTGAGCTCTGCTTCACCTGCACAGTATTCACAGCCAGAGCAGCCTGTGCATGCTGAGTCCAGAAACCAAACAACACCAGGGCTTTGGGAACTTACGATCTCTGATGTATGTTAATATTCACTGCTATCATTACCCATGTTCATTAGACTACCTTGCATGCACTCCACCTTCATTTTTAGCCCCAGGAGACAAAGCATCTTTTTACAAAGCTGAAGCCTAATCCTGCTTGCTCTGTAGGAACATAAGCAGACCAATTTACTCATGAGAAATCATCTTTTTCTTTTCACATGTCTCAGTAGTAGAAAAGAACACCTCACATAGCACAACAGAGTTTAGGTTCTCCCACAGAATTTTCAGAACTACATCAAAGAATTCCTTTTCCCTTCTGGGAAACTAGAAAAAAGTAAAATGTCTAAATCTCAGAATGTGCCCCATTAAGCATGCAGAAGAGAAAGTTTTAGTGCACTTACTACCTCCCATCTTCCTACATCCAAAACATTAATTTACTTCTTTTCTTTAGCTCCACTCAACGGCTTTGGATCCTGTGTTATTAACACTGAAGTTGATAACAAATGCCCCCTGCTTTCTCTGAGAACAGGCTCATAGTATCAAGCTCAGCCTGATATGCAATTAACTATTGTATGTAAGTGTAAAGATGCATGTATGTAAAGGTGTATGTTCCAGTCATGCATTAGTCTAATTTATAGAAAGAAATTTACAGAATAAAATCCTCCCCAGTTAATGGCACTTAGAGGTTTATCACAAAGCAGCAATGAAATGTCCAGAGTTCTGCCAGCAATGTAGTAATTGTCACAAGTGTGCCACAAAACAACACGATTCAGTGTTGTCCAGAATGTTCAATATTGCAATGAAAAGCACAAATGGTAGTTCAAATACATCTTCTCTACGAATGCATTGGGTCATTTACCTTGACAATGTGAACGTGCTCTCATTATAACGTTCAACTTGATTAGTGTGTAGTCTAACATTTAAAAGTGCACTTCAGATGGAAAGTATGAATGCATGATTGGTTCCTAATAAATTGAGCAACCCCCTAATGAACTGTGAGGGATCTATAAGAAACTGGTAGACACTAGGCATAGACACTCAAACCCAGAAAAAAAACAGAAGTGGTAACAGTAATGGGAAGACAGAGTAGAATTTCCTAAATACATTTATACTCCGTACTGTAATGCTGATTACTATATGAAGTAGTAGCATCAAATAGGAGGGTGTACAGTTCTAGGAGAAACACATTATTAGAATTTTGCCGGGGAAAGGATCATTGCTATTAAAAGTTAATGTGTAAATGAGCACTTTGTGTGCTGTGATTTGAACCCATGTTACTTGTATAACATGCATCTTATGATGGAGCAGGAAAATAACATTCCCTCTCCATTGGTGGCTCGGAATGTTTTCTTCAAATGACACTGTCATACAAAAGCAAGTCAGAAGAAAAGTAAAATCTATATTCAGGGGATAGGGCTTATTTTAATAGGCAAGATAATATAAAGAATTTAGCTAAGTAACAATAGAGTATAAATCCATAGCCATTTGAAAGGAGCTGACAGATAATTCCTTTTTGTGAAATATCCGGTTACTTAGCAATTAACTTTGATTACATACGAGGAAAAATGAACATAACAAACATTGTCTTACTACTGAAATGTATGAGGCTGCAAAACTCTTCTTTGTAGAAAAATTGAAAGTTTCCTCAGTGCAAGACACTACAACTAAAGTTCTATACTGAAGTAAGGGTGGGGGTGGAATTCATCTCTGAATTCTGCACCTTTGTGTTAATAGGGAGAGCCCTAGTGCTCCCCTTATCCAGGCATCAGACTGTCTCAGAAATGACAGAAGGTATTTCACCCTTATTCTGTTTCTCTCTGTCCTTAATCTTTGTTGTCTGGACATTTAAGCATAGCAGGTGGTTTAGCTTTTTTCCGCTGTCTTCCCTTGATGGGAGTGTGCAGGGGAGAAGTAATTATGAGAAGACACATAAATAAATAAATAAATAAATAAAGCACTGTTAGGCACTTCCTTCTCCCCCTCACCCCCCAAATGGAGTATCACTCCATGTCTAGAAGCGTCCACTTCAGATGGGTTGACTTATTTATACACCCACAAAACAATGTAAGACTGGACAACAGTGATCACAGTGAGTTAGCTGCAGTGTGGCAATGCTTATGTTTTCATCTCTGGCACTACTACATGAAGACATTTGTTCCTCCCTAACCATGATTCCTACCTCCCTGTAACTGACAGCTACATCCTTCTGTCACTGAATCAGTAGGTATGGAAGAAGGGTTTCAGGATTGCAATGTTTTCTTTTTCTATTATATTCTACTGGTTAGCAAAAGCAAGCAAGAAAAAACCCAACAAAATCCTCACATGCAAAACACAGTTCTGCAATCATTTGTTTACCTGAGGGAGATGTACTTCATCAGAAAGTAACAGCATGATCATCTACTAGTAGCAGTATCTCTCATGAAAGCTGTAGATATCAAACAGGAGTAGGATAAACCTAATGATACACCTGCACCTGGCCAAAGCTGTGCTTTCTCCTAGGAAACAAACAAATAGACCCTGTCAGCCCACCTCAAATTTGCAACAGCAAAACAGGAAGAAATGGTAACCCTTTCAAAATTAACAGTGACAACAAAAGCTGAAAGCAGGTTTAGTGCTGATACATCTGCTGGTTACTGGAAGCAGAGCCAACACTTCCTTCAAAAACCAAGAAAGTACCATTGGATAGAGAACATGATTTTACCCATCCTGGAATGGCCCGCTGGACAGGATGCAGAATTAAGCTTAAGGAAATAAGGGCCTGCAAAAAGGCTCAATATATAGCTTTGGGTAAATTGTGCCATGCTTCATTTTTTATGCCTGTAACTTGAAATTGTTTAAGAACCTCAACTGAAAGCAGCCAGCATTTGATGTTGCTGCTGAATGTTCACCACTGTCACTGCTACAAAGAAAGGGAAAACAGGAAAATATTTGATCCAAGAGAGAAGCAGATATTTGCAGAAGATACAACAAGAAGGAGGAAGTATATTTGTTGGGACAAGAAACCACAACTTCTCCTTACAGGTTAAAAAAAAAAGAAGGCATGAAATGTCTGAATGTTCACATGATGTATCATGGACATGTAAAGCTGGAGAATGGGCTACATGGCTATGATGAACCATCACTAGTAAATCCATCCTCTCCATATTCCAAGCAGCCAGGTTTCTGAGCAACTAGTGAATTCTCCCCCACCCCACCTCAGAAAAAGACAGGAATAGCTATTCTGCAGTAGTTTCTTATGTGAACAATCTCTTTCTGTCTGAAGAGTAACTTTTTTGTTTAGTCCACTTTGAAGTGTACTAAGACTGCAGACAGGCATTAATTGAAAAGAAAAAAAGGAAAAAAAAAAGAAAAGTCTATTTTGAAAGGCAGTGTGGAAGAGCTACTTCAATTCATACCATTTCCTATTTCACAAAAGCTTCCTCTGCCAGGTTAAACCCCCAGTGTTGGTGGAGCTAACAGAGAATGTCCATACACAGCACGCTGTAGAGTCCAGCTGTTTCCGAAGAGGTTACATTAGATACAACAAGCAGTTAAGATGCTATTGCTCAGTCCTCAAACCCCCTCACATAGTAATACTCTGCTTCTCCAGTATTAACATTGCTTTCAGTACCTGGCATATTCTGATCCATTCCCTTATCACTTGCAACATTTGAAGAAATAGGGCCTGCTCTCACAATGAAATTAGCTTTCATCAGTCTGGTAACAAAATTTTCTTTTTATATACAGCCCATGTGTTCCTGGCTGAATATATCTGCAAACTTCCTAAATAACTGCGAACACACCCACTTAACATTTTTTTTTTTTTTTAATTGTTGAAAGTGAGCAAAAAATCCCAAACAAAATCCTGTCACAGCATCTTTTCTGGCGCTCGTTCTAAATGGTTATGGTTTTCTCCATTGACAAGACAGACACAAAAGCCAAATGAATAGGGTGCAACTAACAAGAAGATGGTAAGGACACTGCAGGAAATTTGGCATTCCCCTTTGAGGAAATTGTTCAATGCTTCAGTCTTCCTTTCTACAAGACAAGACTGATGATGACTGTTTTGGTAATGGTGATGTAAGACAACAAGTTCTGTCTAAGGGCTCAGTTTTATTGCTATTGCTACTTCTCAAATTAGCATAATAGGTTGGATAGGTCATGAACTCCCTGGGGAAAAACAAAACAAAACAAACCCAAACCAAACAAGTAGGACACAAGTATTCTGCCCCCTGCAAAAGTGGTGGAGTTTTAGGTCAAGTTAACCTTCCTTTTTGTTAAGCACAATTAGAGTTTTTCACATTTCCTTGTAACCCTGCATTTCTGAATAGTTGCTGGATAGAGGCAAATTCAGCTGGGTCAAGTAACCACGACTGCCTCATTTAACTATGCCTCTCTGCCCACTACAGCACTGTGGCCCTTGGGATCTCTCAGCTATAATGCTCTGGGGGCTGTGGCTACAGCTACATTATGTCTGTTCTTACCAAATGCAGATTTTATGACTCACAGAAACTCATTTGTGTGTGTGAATTACTGGTTTTTCAATTGACAGTGAGGGAGCAAAAAATCATCTACAAAAGAAAAGCTTATCTACTTACATTATAGTCTCACACATTTTACTATGTGTTTACTGTCAGAAGGAGTTGCAGTTAATATCTGAATCTCTGCCAGACTGCTGACAGACAGAATATGATCTATCTTAAGATATTTTTTTTGTAAAGTGACAACTGCTAGTCTGTAAATACTGTGTGCAATAATAGAAACACTAATTTGACACAGCTATATGTTTCAAAAATGTTTGTAGTTTCCTTACGTTTTGCATTCTCTTTGCAATTCCAATCAGCAAACACATGATCATTGATGCCTGGAGTTGCTACAGCATATTTTAAGATACACAAATTATAGAAAATATTTAGTTCACTGCTGTTGTTAAAATGGTGCCTTGTTGTCTGGTAGCTTTAAATTTACCTATAATTCCTGTCAAAATCAAACACAAAGCTGAAATCTCTACACACATGACAACAGACACTGAGGAAAATCAGAGCAAGGGAGCATATTGGAAATCTGATAAATTTTCCAGCTAATTACAAGGCTTATCTCTCAATAAGGCAAACAAAAGCAAACAAACCTGAAGTAAATGAAAGAGCCTAGATTCAAGCCGCACTAGACTTCTCCCTAAATTTCACAGTACAATATCTTTACTCCCCAGGTTTTACGCAGCATGTTTAAACTTAGACATTTTTAAACTTCAAAATGAATCCTTATACTGCAGGGAACTTAACTGGTATGTACAAGGCATCCTAGGGCATTCTCTACCCTTTTCTTGTTTGCATCTCCTGGAGTCCAACTCTTCAAATGACAACATCAAAATCATTACATTCTATTGCCTTTCATGGCTGTTGCAGTTTTCTCATATTCCCCTGTCTGTTTTAGAGCATACTGTGAGACAGCATTGGATTATGTAATGATCGTCCTTAAACCAAAAAAAAACCCGCTCAGAAAAGCCTCTTTATCTTCATTGTCTCTGCTAGGGTGCGGATCATACATCCATTCCATTGAAAAACAATGAATATTACTAATTTTTATTGGTTTTAATACAGCTGTGTATGGAAGAGTCATTTTCTGCCTTGGCTCCTTTAAACTTGCATGTGTTAAAGGAGAATAAATGTATGTTTGCAGGATGGCAAAATACAGCCACCAGAAAGTCTTAGAATCTAGTCAGCCCTATTCAACTCTTTTTTTTTTTTTTTTCCCTTTCCCCTTCACTGAGCTTTGCATAAAGCTAACCCAAACCCACATGGATTTCTATAATATCCAAAAAGAATGACAATGAGTGATGTGATGTAGGTGGAAACTGCCTGAAGAAACCTAAATTGTAACAGGAAAAAAAAAATTGACATTTTAGATTTTAAATGTTACACAGTTTTTATAAAGCTTCAGTCAATTTATTTTATTTATTCTAATGAAGAGCATTACAACTGCTTTACTGCACTGAAGCAAGCATCGATCACACCATTAATCACACCTTGTGAATAGTCACAAATCAAGTTCTAACAGCAAGCACTGAATCAGGAGCAATGAAGCATAAACTCCTTCACAATTTATGATCTCTCCAATTGCATCTTTTCAACCATTAAATTGCAAGATACCATAAATTTTTATCTTCTTCACTTCAGTCACATTATTGATTCTGCCTTGTGAAATATAGAATAGCTGTAAATCTAGGCTATTGAATTAAATTTAAAGTCTTGACTTCAGAAAAGAAACCCAACACACTGCCATGGCTGTTAATTTACTCTGAGGAACAAATGATAGAAACATTAAAATTTAAATGGACAACAGGGATTTCAAAGAGCCATAGTTCTGTCAATCCTAGTCCTTGTCAACCTTGAGGGTTTTTCTCTGAGCCAAATTTCAGATTGCAAAATATAATAAAATAGAAGCTCCAGGTGGATGGAGAACAGATAATTCTTGCAAACAAGTAAATGATGAAGAGGCTAAATCAAAGCTACTGAATAAACGTGTAGGCTTAAAATAACTCCACTGAATTCAGCACAATTTACCAAACTACGAGGTTGAGGTGCTTTAATACAAATAAAATTGGCATACTTGTTATAGCACATCTTTAGTCATCAGGTCCCTAGTGAAAAGGCAAATCACCTTAACGTGTCTGCAAGATTCTTTAGGATAGCGCAGGCAGGTTCTTCAGGGAACCGTGTGTCCCTCGCAAATGAAAAGAAAGATCCACCAGGGTGGAAGCCTCTGTGGGTCAGTGGGAACAAAAGTGCAGATAGAAACAGAAGCTCTCAAGGAACTGAACAGATGTCAAAGCTGACCTGGAAAATATCATGTGTTGGAAGAAAACACAGGGTGAGACCTGGATTTCCAGGGTACCACTAAAGAAGAAGAAGTTTCCTGATGTTGTTTTGGGTTGATCCTGTGAGAGTAGTGTCAGGCCAAGGCCAAACACTTGCTGCTTGTTCCACATGCCCTGGCTTCTCAGGTGCACGGACACAGCTCACAGTCCTCTACCAGCCTCTGACATGTCTATCCGTACTGATCCAGGGTAACAGGGTTGGACCTACAGGCCCCTTGCCATCAAGGTGAGCGTCTTATGCCAGCACGGCAGAATACCCTTCCACCATTTCTGTCCCAGCAAAGGAGCCCCATCCTGACAGCAAATGCACTCCTGAGTGTACAGCTCCCTGCTCCACTTGATGCCCTCCAACTCCCTCCTGCACAGAGTACAAAGTTGCCCACACACCTTGCTCATCTTCACAACATTATCTGTTACATGGTTTATAGGATTCAGAGGCCTTCTGGCATATTGCATGTGTAAAATCCCCTGCCCCTTAGGAAAAGGCCATATAAATACTTGCTGATGGGAGGAACAGAAGCAGAGCACACAGCACTGAAAGCTGGTGGCTCGGCTCTGCCCGGGCCTCCTACATCACGCTGCCCAGCCACAGTCCCTGTATCTCAGCCTCCACAGGTCAGAAGCAGAACAATGGGACTTTCCCTTTTCAGAGACCCAGTGGGAGTCAGGCCCCATGGCCACCCACCAGCTGTACTGGAGAAAGGAGAAGGGACTGGGAAGGTAAGGGAAATAGATCTGCGGGCACAGCCAAGGTGAGAGCTGGCAAGGCAGACAGGCCTCTCCCCTCTCTAGGCATGCAAGGCATGGAACAGGGAAATTCATTGCCAGGAGCAGTTCCGTGGCAGGACTGCTGCCAAGAACAAGTTCCTTGAGCTCACAGAGATGGCTGCCTGCTGTGTGTGAAGAAAGCTGGGCTGGAGACAAGGGTGGAGCTGGTGAGATGAGACTGGCAAATGGTTCAAGCTTGGGGTGCTGGGGAGACGAGCGCTCATCTCCCAGGCTCTGTTCATGTGTTCAGAAGTTGCCTCCAGGTACTCAGCTGTCTCTCAAGCCAAATCCTAGCTATAGCTAATCTTGTAAATCAAATAAACTAAAGGGGTGGTCTGAAGAGTTTGTACGATCAGGCATTGGAACTGAGAGGTGGGGTTCATCCTTATCTGACCAGCATATATCTACTCATCAGTAACCTTCCTTTTGTTTCCTTCATCAGCTTTTCCAGCCCGTGAGTATAGTTATCTTCTAATGCTCTGCATATAAAAAATTTTGCAGTTGTTTTTATGCTTTGACTTCAGCCCACCAATTTCCTATCTGCATATCAACTCGAGAGTCAAGAAGAACACAGCCCTTAAGGCAATGAAAAGTAATAATTACAAAACTGCAGTGCAAAACTTACCTTTATTACTTTTTGCACAACCTACTAGTAGCACCACATTACTTTCTCAGTACAATATCACGCTATAAGAGACCATAATATTTCAGGCAGAAAGGTTATTTGGCACCACACCTCCCAGAGGTATACCCCCCCCCAATTTATATAAAAAATATTTCATAAATTCCTACAAATCAGAGAAAGCAATGTTGGTGACTTAATGTTATAGCCCTAATATGCTAAATGCACTGTGTTCCTGGGCTGCCATTTTTCAACAGGGAAATGAGTATTCACTGCTTGGGACTGATGTGGCCCATATTGAGAAATGAGTAATTGTGTGCTATGTCGCCATTTCCCCAGTGCCAGCAGCAAACATCTCCATAGTGCTTTTTATTAGAATAGCTATTGCTTTCCAGCCCAAGAGAAATGCATTTCAGTACTGACTGAGCCAGTGCCCAGCAGAATACTACATAAAACCACGTACAAATATGAATTATTTGTTCAACCCAGATTATTTACAATCAGATTCTCAACTCAGTTATGCCAAATAAACACACTGTTTGTTCTCTGGATTCTGTACTGTGCTAGTTCCATCTGATGGACTCTGCATTCTCACTGATCACAGAGCTGTCTTCTAGATTACTGTCACTTGGACTTCAATGTTGTCACTTGCAAGCCTTCCTGAATCATGCCATACCTATCCTAAACATGCTGCTGCTTCTACTACTGTATGAAACTAATTCATATCTGGAGAGGAATATCTGCTTCCCTTTTAACATCTGAAATTTTTTCAGACCAAAGAGTAAACTTTAGTTAAGTCAAGGAAGTAAATGAAAAGGAAATAGCATTGCTTTTTATTTGCTCCATCAGTTATTAAATTCCATGAAATAATCAATTAGCCAGAAAACAGGGCAAAAGCAACACAAGAAACATGCTACTTCTGATAAATATTTTTATGGCACACAGCAATAGAAATAACCAGACTTGAAATGGTCATAAGCGTAACCTCATATCCAGAAGTTTAAGTTCTGTTGTCAGACTTACCTCAAACTTCTTTGACTTGCTTTGGACTTAAATTTGTCTTTTGAAACAGGAGGGAAGACGTGCATGTCTGAAGCCCCTGGGCATCCTGCTTTTGCTGCCGACAAAAATTTCCATACTTCCTTTCATTTCACTTCCTATTTCAAGCAAAAAAAAGAAAAGTAAAATCAATCAGAATGCCGAAGTCCAATTACGAATAAGCACAAAGCTTCAGGAATGGACAGAGCTTGCACAAAAAGCCTTTTCATTTTTGATTGTGAATTAAAACTGGATCCAGATCAGTGGGGTTTCCCATGCTACTATGGATCAAACTAGACACACAAAAAAAGGACTGAAACCTAATAGGGAGATCAATATGTCTTTTACTGAACTCTCAGTAGCATTTTGCACCTTAAGATTTGGGTTCCTGGGTGGGAAGAGAAGAGGAACACCCCCAAGTTAACCAAGTTTTTTTAAAAAAAAGGAAGGAGCAGGAGAAGAAAGGACTATCTAAGAGCAACACTCTTGGTTGGTCAAAACTTCTGCTCAGGAATCTTGATTATCCCAGAAATAGTATGGCTCACGGAAACCAAAAATTTTTAACAACAGAGAACTGCTGTGTGGCCACAGTGCATGAAACTTCAGGGCCTAAAACATTTAGCTAGTAGGTGAAGACATGGCAAATGGGAAATCCTTAACCATATTCAGGTTCCTTTCTTGTAATACAGATGTAATAGTTACTATATGGAAGACTCAACTGAACTTAAACACAGTAAAGGAACACTCTTTTCTCTTGTGGAAGAATGCAAATGAGGAACTTTTTTTCATACACCACCTGTGATATACTTCCTGCTAAAGTACCTAAAGGCTAGGCACTTGCATTTGCAAATTAAATATACTACAGAGAGCTGAGAAGACTGATATTGCAGGCAAATTTAAAATGAACAGAAAGCCTTAAACAAAAAAACAGCAATAACAGGCTTTAATGGAGTCCTCACAAACATTTTTATTAACAATAATACAATAAACAACCAGCACTCTAGTCCCATTTTGAAACTTTCATAAGTAATAAATTTTACAACAGTATCTGAGATCAGTCAAGATACCTTACTGAGTGATCAGCAAAAAAAAAGTGATGTTCCCAAACTCAGGACTGGGATTTGTGTGTGCCCAAGGACTATGAGACATAGTCTTTTAATCAGTCATTTTTCCTAACAGGAATAAGTGCAAGCTCACTGTAGCCAAAAAAAGACCTTCCATTAATTATGTGAGTAAATCCTCAGCCCCCCGATATTCACCCTTTCTAAGTCTGGAGACCATATCAGAATAATGCTTGTGGCCATGCTCTCTCCTTCTGTGTCATGAAAAGTGCTTAATCTGGATGTGGGCTGTACTGCCTAAAAAGCAGTGATTACACTTGTCCACTGGTGTAGGCACAGCATCTGCAGTTAGCTTTGGTTTCATGTGATACAGGATTTTATTTTAAAATAAATAAAAACTCAACTTCATATTCTTCTTTCGTAAAAATACTATGCTCCTAATTAGGCCTGCATAAAAACTGCTGGAACTACTTTGTGCATCTAAACCCACATCCTCCATTCAAAGAGGACACAACTTTCAGGAAGTCAAAAGTTGGACCCAGATCTGAATTTGCAGCTAAAGCCCACATCATGTATATTATTCACAAAGCTTTGGTTTTATTTTTGCCTTCTCTTCTTCACAGCTGAAAAATTTGATCAAAAAAAAAATTCAAAAAACTCAGTGAGTTGCTCTGAAACTCACTAAAAAGTGTAATAGTAGTATCTTTGCACAAAAATGTCTTTTAAAATTATGTCAGTTTTGGCCTAATTATCTATATGTTCCGGAACCTCTCTAGACAGTAATCCCTACCATTTTCCATGAACATACTGGATCTGATGAACTGTAGCCTTCTCCACTTCTGAACAGTACCAGTAAGTACTTCTTTTAGTTCAACGAAAATTTAATAATCAGCACTTTTCTTTGAGAATTCACCTCTGCCCTTCCGTTAAAGAAAGGAGGGGAGGGTGCGGAAAGGTGGTATGGTGCTCAACACCAGGAACAAATGGCTGCAGTCTTTGGAGCGAGCCGAGTTTCTAAGGAGCCAAGAGCCATACTTTCACCTGAAACATGAAATTACGCGAGTGGCTGCTTTTTCCTTATTACGTGATGAGGAAGTACTTGCATATTAGAATGACCCCTCTAGCATGACAGACCTCTACAGCCAGCTTTAACTGTCATTTGAAAGAGGGAATGCTCCAGCACCCTTTTAATGTTCTTTCTCCAGGACACAATAATATTTGTTTGAAGGGGTAAGGGGAAGACTGCCAAGCAATGAAAAGGACGGATCAATTGTGCAACGAGAAAAGTACTCACTGTGCTGTAAAGCAGCAGGTGCCGATGATACTACAGTTTCCAGTAACGGGTGTGATTAGGCCTTCTAGTGGCAATGACCAGAATCAGCAGTCTGTGAAGAGCAGTGAAGAGATTCCCTGGAGTTTTCCTTGGACTTCAGAAAGATTCTGCCTTGCACAAAACTCTTCTCAAAAAGACGTCTGGGGTTGCTCTCTTCAGCTGTATGCAGACCCAGTGGAAAGGAGTAAGCAACAACAGTAAATGCTGTTGGGTATGTAATTATTTTCTAAATATTTATAAGATGTATAAACCCCATGTTTCTAATATGACCTGCAAATCACCATTTACTAAACAACAAATTAATTAGCAAAACTCTTTGGAGAATCTGAAAATCTTGGCATAGCAATATTTTAGTCAAATCTGGGGAGGATCTGTAGCAATCCGCAAAAAAAAACTGGCAAATAAAGGACCAAATAAAGAAACTGATGTCAGCACAGAGACAGCAATGCTTTATGCAGAGAACACAACTGCAACTTAAAGGAGAAAAAAAGCATCAGAATAAAGACATAACTATAAATCCCTTGCCCAGAAGCTATACCAGGTCACATAATAACCATCTGTTGTATTTCTTGCTCATAAAGGAGCTCATTTTCATAGCTCTAGATTCAGGGTAGACTCTTCAGAATATGACTAACATAAAAAAACAAGCAAAAACTTTTTTCTCTTCCCAAGGAAATATCTTGACTCCAAATAATTTGTGGCCTAAGCATTGGCTAGGGATGGCATCAGAATCTTGGAGAGCGAGAGTATAAAATAAGCTTGGGGTTGATGAACGGTTTCTGCATATGTGACATTTCGGGGACTGCTGATGGTAGCAACTCTTGGCAGGGTGGTGATGGCGAAGTGATGCTGAGAGCCAGAGACAGTGTTGGAAAGCAAGAAATGATGGGATCTGCTCTGCTCTGTATTTTTGGCTGAATGTACCAGTGAGCGCATGAGTCACACCCTTCACTTTGTAATTTGTGTCTGGTTGATTGATTAGAACACCAAAGTATTTCACTGAAGATAGATCTCAAGCTCAGATATTAAAAAGATTCACCATGAATGCTCATCTTCTTTGTTATACAATGTTCACTGTCTTTGTTCTGGATTGCTTTGAATATCCATTTTGTCATTCAGTAAATGTTTCCTTTTGTGCTCAAAACAAACAGCCTTTTTCCATCATGGCTGAGAGAAGATGGCATTTAAAGGTAGAGTCATTAATAAGGCAATCTTAGACTGAATGTGTACATTACAGGAACATTTTACTTCTCAGCAGGTGTATTTCAGAGAGTGCTAAGCAAATTTCGTGAATTTTGTAATGCCTGTTTGGGCAATACCTATTATCTCAACATATTAATTGGTCACTGGGTGCAACTATTACAATTCTGAATGCTGTTAACATTGCAGAGTCAACCTTACTATCTAAATACAAGTCTGATTGGTGTAAAAGCATGGCAAAAGCAGGCAGAAAAAACCCTAGAAGGCTGAATGTACCCTAAAGATGGGAAATGTGAGGAAGTTTGAACTGAACAGTCAGCAAAAGATGGAAGCAACAGACCTACTGCAATTTTACTTTGTAGATTTAGCATATGAGGCAGGATTGTGAATGCCTGTACTTTACCATGAAAGTAAATTAATAAATAATATGATCTATTGATGATGCAATAACTGTTATTTCCTATTCAGATTTTCTGCAGGTAACAACAATTTCTCTCTGATTATTGATTAAGATAATATTTTATTACATTTCCCATTTCTCTACATTTGTTTGCTTGCTTAGACTTCAACAGCTGAATACAGAAAAAGCATTATTAGTCTAGGGCAGAACTGGCAACTGAAAAAAGAATTTTGCTATAGGGTGTGGGGGAAGGGCAAGAAAACACATATCACTGAAACATGCCCTCAAGCCAGGATCATGTTAGTAAACTATCTGTCTTACACCCCCTGCACACTATAAGGCCCCAGGCTCTGCTTTGATTTAGCCAACAAGCAGTGACCTTTCCTGTGTGCCAGAATCAGACTAACAGCAGCTGCAGAAAAATATTGCTCTGTTATCCTTTGCTATTACTCTCATGAATTTTAAACTGATTCAGAAATTCTATTGAAGAACTTTCAGATAAAGCTAAATAAGTTTGAAGTCAGACCTTAAAATACCCAGTCAAATTTCAGAAGTTAGGTTTCTCCATAATAAGGTTCATACATGTTGCAATCCCCCAAGTCTGCAGAAGGGAATTCACGGTGTTCATACTCGAAGAATGGGAATGATGTAAATGTTTACCCCACCATGATTTTTATTATTTCATACATGAAATGTGCCTGACTGCTGAAGACTGCTTTCCTATTTAGCAGCATGACAGACAGATAACCATGTTTTCCATGGCACTGTACATTTAGTTTCTTGGGAGCAAACTTGCATCTCTGTATAATTAGACAGTTATATTTAAGTGCACCTGCTGTGTCAATGACTCTTCTCCATGTCTTGACATGTCAAACCTGAAATTAGCCTATGCCTTCTAGAAATGTCTGTAGTGAAGGGTGAGGGGATGCTTTTTTCTAGGGTCAAATCCTGCAGGCATTGCACCTGAAGCAATGAACTTGAATCTAGATGCACTGACCCAGTAATACATCAAACAGTGCTTTCTACTGCATTGCAAGGCATATATTGCATTCTTTTCTATGCCAGCCCAACTTCAATGACAGTAAAAGGACAAAACATTGTCGTCTTCAGACTGGCAAAGAAAACAACTGGAGATGTCCTACATACGGCCATTCTGTCTTTACGTTTCAGAAAAATGAAACATTAAAAATAACCACCAATATCATGTTCGACATAACAACAAAAGTAGTAATGACAAGTAGTAGGAATTCCTATCAGTGCTATAACTCTGCTGTTGAATCAGATGGCAGAAATTCACCAGGCATATTTACTTACTCAATCTTTTAGTTTAACATATTTCACTACATATGGCATTCCTGAATTACAGCATAAATCTGAAACTGCTGAGTGCTCCTAATTCCTCTTGAATTCACAGTGGAATGGAAAGAACACCTAGCATTTTGCAGGGCAAGAGTGCAGCATGCTCCTATGCCTGCTTCTGTTCCTAGCTTTCCTGTAGCAGAATCTCCTACGTGTATTTCAGATGGCTTCTGTTTGAAATGCCATTCCTTTCAAGCGCAATTGCTAATAAACTCCCCATAGATTACAATCTGGAGGCTGGGAATTTCTGCTTCAGTCTGCAGCAAGAAAACCTGTAAGCACTTTGACCTGTGTATTAGTAGTTGCAGTGTTGTTACAAAGATCCACTTAAGGCTGCCCTTTACTGAACAGAATCCTTAAAATTAGAAAAGCCACTAATTCAACGCAGTGTATTTATTACCAATGAAATTACTTAAATTTACCAGCAGCAACTATTTCACTAGCAATGAAACAAACACACCAAAAACATACAATACAATTTTCATGTCCTATCCTCTGTAAGAACTAGTCTCAAAACTAAATACAAATGAAACCACCTGACTGTGTTGGCTCACTTTCAACACGCCAGTCTCTCTGACTTTGCCAAAGAAATGTTCGGAGTCTCACACTGTGAATGACAGAATATATGACTCTAGTGGCCCAGAAAAAGCAGAGAAAATGTAAAGCTGGCAGACAATGTCATCTACTGGCAAAAACTGTATGATTTGATAAATCTTTTCTGTTGTTTCTGAAGGTACAGCTTCAAGAGCAGAAATATTTGTAACTGCACACGTTCAGTGCAGTTAAAATGTGCTCTCATATATTTTACTTTCCTAATGAGAAAAAAAGAAGTGAAGAGATAATTTCACAGCTGACATACAGGTATGACTCAACAGAAGTCAACGGAACTGCCTCACTTCCTGCAAGAATAAATTTGACCCAGAGTTCTCATTCCATTTGAACTTATCAAGAGAAACCCAGTGCTAAAATTAGCTTACAGTAGAAGTCACATGGTCACATGAATAAATCTCTTCCCACTAGTTCTGTGAAGATGCCTCTGGCTGTGAACCATAGCCATCTGTGGGCAATAATCCTGTCTATCTAATAAATATCAGGCAAAGTCATATATTATGTGAGGCTGAGCTGTACATAGAATAAAGTAACAATGACAGATGGCAGAAAGCCCATGAGGTCACTGCAGGGGTGAATAGAAGTGTGCAAAATGTAGTGAAGAAACTGCTGGAACTGTAGGTACATACAGTCTTCAAAAATATTTGGCAGAGAGTAAACAAGTAAGTAAACTTCTCCTCTTCCAGGAAACACAGCAATCAAACTGGAATATGTGATATCAGATTCTGAAACTATTAGAAAGCCAGATGACACTAATTAAACTGGCAAAGAACTTTAGATATTGAAACCTGACTTGCCTACCTTAAGTCGTCTGTAGCTTTAAAAACAGAAAATACCTTTGACTCTAAAATTAAACAGTCCTTTTGTAGTAAGCTCACCCTATGCTTTCATTAATCGGATAATTTAATTTATGCATTCCAGCCTAATTCAAGTGTTATTCATATAGACCGTGTTACCTCTGGATACTGTAACTAAAGTTGTTGCTCAGAAATTGTTAATTTTGAGCCATGGAATTCTTAGTGAAATATCTTCATTGCTTTGTACTGATAGAACTTACATTAAAAAGCAAGATCTCACTGTCATGGCTTGTGCTTGTTTTTAAGTAGCTGCAATGCTCATTTGAACAAGGCTCACAGAGTGCCCAAGAAAAACCATTTTTTTCCTACAAAACATTACAGTGGCTTGTCAACTGAACAAATAAATCCTTATGCCCTCCATAACTTACACAACATGCATTACAAGAAAACACCTTCATGGTTTCTCAGGTCTACTGAACGGGGATCAAGGAAATGGGATATGTTCCATTCTAACCAATTTTTCATCTGCTTCTACCTACCACCTCCAACATTAGCCTCCAATCTCTTGGCTTAAAGACTTCATATTGTTTCACATACTGTTTCTTAAACAACACTGGCAAATACGTCTATAGAAATTAAACCCTGATGAAGCCTTCAGGTTTTTCTGTGACTATTATAGTCACTACTGGCAGATTTTGTACATTACTGACTTCCCATGTTTGTCCCTATGGAACACAGTCCCATTTACAGTGCTCATAACACTAATTCAAAAGCACTGGCAACTTCACAGGCACTGTCTGAAGTGCAAATCCCAACATACTTCAACATTAACGTGTTTATCCCATGGATTCATCAAGCTCTGAGTTAATCTTTATGAATCTGACAGTATTGCTTAGGTGTAATAATGTTAAACACAAGATAATTTCTGCAGGATTGAGGTCTTATCTACCCTACAGATTTGAATTACACATGAAAACCCAATGTCTGCTTTCCAATAGCATTTACAATAACGTTGCAAAATATCTGATAATTGAAATCTTCCAGAATCCTTCCGGAAGACTGAAATATCAACAGTTAGCAAGACTGAAGAATGCACTATTATTACTCCTCAAAAGAAAAATAACATGGGAGTTTTATCAGCCTTTAAGCAGTAAACAAAATGCACTGGAACATTCAAGCCAATTTCACTGGTTGGGAGAGTAATTACCACCCAGAAAATTAGGACAAAATTTTCTGACTGAACCACAAATTAACTTCAGTGCATTACAGAGATGAGCAATTACACTTTAGATTGCACTTTACAAAATCTGAGACACTCATTAAAGGACAGGTGATGGTTTAAAGCAGTTACAAATCTCCTCCTAGGGTACAGGGATCACGTGGTATGTTTAAGTCATCCGGAGACTATAAAGAGAAAAGTTGTACCCATCTGGCCCCTATTCACACCAGCCAGCAGGCAGAAGCCAGTCCAAAGTACACACAGATATATGTTAAAAGACATGGTCATGGCTGCTGCTGTGTCCTCCTACTTCTGAGGGAAAAAAGGAGGCAAAAATTTTCCAAGCAAAGCTTTGGAAACTCCCAGAGTTGAGACTTTTACATTGAACAATGCATTAAGAATATCTGGGAGGGAAAATCCTGTGCTGGCAGATGGGAGGACTGGATGATCTACAATGGTCTGTTCCATTTTTAAATTCTATCATCAGATTTGTCCTCAAGCACAAACCCTCTAGGAGTTTCTTTGGGGCGGTGCATCCCTCCACAACCCCTACTGCGGGCTCTGGCTTAAAAGCCACAATAGAGTCCTTAGAATCTAACAACAAGAGCTATTCTAGGCACTGGTTAGGAAAATGGGATTTAAAGGAAGTTTCTACTATTGTGCAAAATTAGGGCAAAAAAATCTCCTTTCAGATAAGCAACAAAGTATATCAATTCCAACAGTTTCCTCTCCTGCTGCTGTATCCATCATAAAGAAAGTCAGTCTTTCTATGGTGAATAAAGGTGATAGTCTAATCAATTAAGATTTCACAGAAAATACAGAACAATTCAGCTGTCTGCCCCACCCTCTTCCCAGGTTGAAACAGGACCTTTCCACTTTACTCTGCATGTCACTTTTGTTAAAATGACAGCTGCCTCACAGAAAACACCAAACATACATGTAGAGAGAAAAATTTCCATTTTGAGATCCACCACACAAGTGAAAGTTTTTGAGCTATGAATTTGATTGTTCTATGCATTGGACAACTGCTTATATAGAATGATATGTATCACTTTCATACATATATAATTATTCTTGTATTACATTCTGATCATGATTACATTTATTCTGATCACACCAATATAAAAAAAAGAAAGTTGTGAAACTGGTAAAGCGTGCAACGCACAGTACAACTGATACAATTCACTTGACCTCATTACCGCCTGTGACTGTTCAGTGTTTCAGCTGAACATGGTAATCTCTTCACCAAGTGCCATCTATTTCAGGCTATCATGGGCTGTGGCAGAGTATTTTATTTGGTTTTTACAGTTGTTGACAAAGGGCCTTTCAGCTGAAGTCACAAGTTGATTCCCTTTAGCCATAGTCATGTAATGTATTAGTCATTCATTTATCCAATTTAACTTTAAGGTATTTTACAGATTTCCACCTCCTCCACCAAAGGACGAAGAAAGCTCAAATGTTCATATGTGTTGACAGTCTTAAGGCTAATGTCACTCCACAATAACATGAACTTTCTGTTGGCATACATTTAATGCAGCATCTTTAGTCTTTAATGACAAGAACAACGCTAGAGTGTAGATACATTTTCACTTTATCTGGAAATAATTTGGAAATAAGTTCATGACTTGTGACCTTTTCATGCTCAGAAAATATAAGTAGAAAAAGAATATTAAATTTAGAAGGTTAGCACTGAACTCACAATACTTGAAATGTCTTCTAACAGTTTTTTCCTGTGCTTGTACTTGTTTACAAGAGTTTGGTTTTACAAACGAATGAGAAAAGTTAAAGACAACAACAAATTAAACAGAGCATGGGCTGGTGCCTACCTGAGAAGCAGAGAAAATACATGGACTAAAAGAAGGAAAACATATGCCCTAAAAATAAGCTGTAAGATCAGACATTACAATATAAGTAGTATTACACCTTGCTTATCCAATATGTAAAAAACCCAGCATTTACATACTATAACAATTTTATTCAACTTACCTAGAGTTCGCACTGCGATTCATAGCATCTGTTGTTCTAGTGTTATGCTGCTAATGCTTTTTAAATATTGAAATTGCAAAACACATTGTTTTATCAAAACATTTTCCTTAAAAACCCCAAACAATTAGCAAGCAAAGAAGGTGCGTTTGGGGGGTATTTGGAAATATTTTTTATTTTACCTAACTTTTCCTTATTCCACTATTTCCAAACACAAACATTGTGTCACAGCTATCAGGGCTTCTAACTGTGAGAATTAAAATTCACAAGATTTTAAAAGAAAAGATTAATAATAACATGTTATAGAAAAATATATTTTACAAACACACCTATAGTAAAAAACCACCATATTTATATTAAAGATATTCCTCCTTCCCCAACCCACACTCTCACCCCTTGGAATTATTCTGGAGATTTTCTTTAAGTGGAGGGGAAGGAATACGTACAAAGAAGGGTTGTCTCCTTCCTAGGGGTTTAAACTAGGCTACTTCAGAAAGAGCTGACTGACATTTAGAAGTGGAAATTCTCAAATGATTGCTTTATTTATCCAGACGAGGTTGGGCTTGTGTTGACACAATATTTTCAGATGTTAGAGGACTATCATTAGGTGTATACAGTCCCCTCAAAGCAGTTACTGTCCAACACTGCTCTTTGCAGCAGTGGTCTTTTCATATAGATCACTTGGGATTTATCTAAGAGCTAAAAAGGAATCTAGATGTGTTCTAAACACATGGAAAGAAAGGCAGACCTTAAGCACCCCAAGGCTTATATCTTCCTGACACAAGGCAGATATCCCTTCTGCAAGTTCAATAAACTGCTCTGATCTTGAAATATTGTACAGTCATGCATGTTGATAAGACTCAATATACTAAACCTATGCAGCAGAGTCTCTGCAGTCATATTGTGAGTTCTGGCTTACCAGAACTGGTGAATACCTTTCAGAGATCTGCCTTCTTCAGACTTCAATTGAATCATAGAGGTCTCTGATCCTAAGCCAGATGAAAATCCACAAAACCAATCATTAAATGCATCATCATTTTTTCAGGAAGTACCTGTAAAATAAAAAATAGCTTAGAGTTCCCATAACTGGCAGCATGAACAAAAAGCAAGGTTCGCAGACAGAAGGGTGAGTTGTATGCCCGCTGGGGAGCAGGCCCAACAAGCCATTCAGATGTTACTCATGAAATAGTGGAACAAAAGTAGAGAAAGAGGTAGGGGAAAGAGTCAAGAAGGCAAAGAATACGAAAATCCTGTTGAGGGCCTTGCCATGGCATGAATTGCTATCTTATTCTCTCTCCCCTTCTGGCAATCAGAATCATCAGATGGATCATCAGATACCAGGACAATTCAAGCCCAGCGTGACCTTGTTCTGGATTTCAGTCAGTTTTTGTAAATTGTTTAGCAAATGGATGATCAGCTGCTCTAGCTACTCACAACAACGATGGCTATCTATTTATCCATATTTATAGCACTGGCTCCAGTACTTTTGACAGTCTTCCTCTTTAATTACTTTTCATCCCATTGGGAAACTTAGGTAGACAAGGCCAATTTGCTATCTACTCAGGATTCGCTGAGTCTGATATAAAGTAATTTAAAACATTAGCAACTCTGCTAATTATCTCAGTCATTGCAGTCACCATATGAGATAAAACAGTGATTCTTGAAGAAGGCACAGAGGCATGACTAGCCAGCACCGTGAACAAATGCAGAACAGAAAGACTACTCACCAAGCCACAGATGTTTTACTATGTATTGATTTATACTTTATGTGGCTTGGTGATCACTACAGCAATACATATATCTCACATGAAAGTCTAAGGAGCTTAACATGTTGGAATCAGTAGAGTGTTTTTATTTTACTGATGAGTGGGCATTTGATGCCACTGTTACTGCTTCCCTGCAAAGGAAATTAATGCGTCAAACCTTACTTTGTGGGCGTTGCTATGAATTTCACTGCATCTGTGAGGAAGATAAGAGAATGAAAAGTAGCAGTCCAACATATAACTTGTTTATACAATATTAAATCCATGAGTTCAGACATGCACAGTAAAATTACTTGCAACACACACTATCAAAAAATATAAAAGAAATAAAAAAAGACAAAGATCAGCAGCTAATAGGAATCACAGTAGTTATGCTGACTTTTTATTTTATGAACAGCATTGTCCTCTGAAATCCAACCTATTGTTGGCATCTTCCTACTCTATCTGATCATATAAATCATTTGCATAAATCCTTAAGGCCTCTCTTGGCTGATATTAGGTAGCATTAGTTACAAATACACTGCCAATTTGAAAAGAATGAAGCAATACAGAAAAAATAAGGTTTCTAACTCCCCACATAGTTATTTCAAATGCTTTCTATATTTGTCAAGCCTTTTCTTTACCTGTCACAGCCATTATCTTCAGATTTGTATTATAAATAAAACTTTGTGTAAGCATGCATTTGTCCTATTATAAGAACATTCTGAAATTACAAGGCTATAAAAAAAGAAAATTTAAGCCTTTAATGTGATGCAATTTCAGAGCTCAGGCTTGGCATTGGTTAAAAACTAATTGCAAATTCACTATAAGCAGCATACGCTTCATGAACTTTTCTTCAGGAAAGATGATACAGACTGTAATTAAGGATAATTAATGTGTCAGATTCTGATAGCCTTAATCAGAAGCTTAATGCTTTGACCACTCTTTTCATCAACAGGTACTTTATAGCCCTGTCTGAAGAATTCGTTTTCGAGACCAGTGTGGCATAAACCGACAAATCATTGCATCCTTGGGGGCATAAACCCATGGCAGAGTTAAAACTGCAGTGTTTTGTTTGAGTGTTTTAATAGGTATTTGGGTCCAAATTCAGCATAACATTTTAAGCCTATGATTAAGGTTCCATTGAAATCAAAGCATTCACAGCATGTGCCTAAAATTCAATGTATGTTTCCACAGCTTTTTGAATATACCTACACTGTTAAGAAAAAAACAAACACAACAACAAAACAAACAAAACCAACAAAAATAAACAACGAAAGTGTAATGCTGTTAGAGATTTTAGCCATTTGTTTCAAGAATACCAGGCCAAGCTGCTGAATAAGTTAAGACAATACCATCTAGATCTCTAAAATGAAACTCCCTAGACCTGTCATTATCTGGATTGAAGTACAACCAAGGAAAGAAACAAAGTAGAGAAATCATTATTCAAATTCTCTGAGAAAACATTATTTTTCAGTCACAATTCCTATTAATAATATTCCATCAAGGTAATTATAGTGCAGTGACAGAACAGACTAGTGAGTTTGGTGATTTAGTGAATCTGTGATTTAGCTGAAAAGTTGGTGTAATGAGGTCCATCATGTTCAAAGAGGTGATCCTCAGCCTCCATTAAAAAGATCAGCTCTCTAAGACCCACTACTCCTTTCTTCTTGGGCCCTGTATGAGAAGCAAAGCCATACTTGCTAATTTACTTTGTGTTAATGGCTTTGGTCTGTAGGCAAGAATAGATAAAGCGTGATTTAAAATAATTCCAATTGTTACAGTAGAAATCAAATTCAAGTACTGAAAAAAGAAAACTCAGTGTTGACATGTTTTATTATTATATAATATTCCATTTTACTATTGTACAAATCAGATATTAGTATAGACACTGATTTACATATATAAACTATGAGTATACTTTCACATGCACATATCAAATTTATGTATTTGTGCATGCATGTACAAACATATATACACATATATATACATACTACAATCAATTTAAAAGAAAGAAGCAGGAAAGCCTATAGCGCCTTTTCGTACTCTTACAGCTAGTAAAGGCATTAGCCAGATGTTGAAAGTCATAGGCATCAAACAACAGTGATCATTATAGTCTTCAATCACCCCATTTAGAATTTACAATAAGCTAAGCAGAAAACCATTATTTCCACCTTCAATATAAAGTTTTCCTCAGGCTGCAAACAGAGTTCTGCAATGGACTGATGCACCATCTGTTCTAACTTCAGAACTCTTTTCCGTGAAACTTCCAGCAAGGGGAACAAGCTATTGATGAGACCCAGGAAAATAAGGACATCATTAGTATTATAGAAAGATTAAAATCCCTTGAGGGATCTCATCAAAACCTAGATTAAAAAGAAACAATGAAAGTGAAAAAAGACTAACATTATAGTAACAAACCATAATATAAAGCATAAAATTAACAAACATTAGGAATTAATCATACTTGGACAATTACAATCCATATGGCTAGTTAAACTCAATCTGCTACCTGTAGTGACATAATCTGCATACTGTATATTCAATGCTAGTGCATTTCTCCCAGGATGTAATTACTTAATTTTGTGAATGAGAAAATGATGTGTAAAAGCCAGTGTTTCCATGGATTCAATGCCCCGAGTTAGATAAAATGCATGAATGCTCATCAAATCTCATGACACTTTTTAACCCATCACACGTTACCTTTAGGTATGTAGAAGCAGTAAATTCACATCCTTGCTCACTACTAAGGTTAATATAAGAAATAAATGCAAAGTTTAGTTTTCTGCAAACAGGACTCAAGATTCAGATGCCAATGAATGGCATAAGATTGATGAAATCAGTAATTCCTCTGAAGTTTTTTTTTCATCACATACATGTTTGGATCCTGAGAATAAACACTTTCTTTCTCTTCCACTTACATTCAGACAAGAGATTTCAATCTCTCTAAGGGCTGGGCCTTGAGATTCTGGTTCAGTCCCCTCCTTTGCCACATATAGCATGCCATATCTGGTGACAACGTACATTCTAAAATTCGGGATGCTAAGACCTCCTCAAAAAAAAACCAGCCAACCACCCCACCCTCCCCCCCCGCCCAAGACAAAAATAACAAACCAAACCACAAACCCAAACCAAAAACAGGCCAGCTCTATTATTTTAGTCCAACGTAAACTCTGTAAGGAATTTCAAGCTAATGCTTGGTCCTTTCCTTTCTTACTCTTGAGGTCCAATATGTCCTTCTAGAACAGCTGGAAGATTCTCCTAAAACAGTTTACATTCAACATGAGTAAATAATTTGGTCAATATAACAATGTAGTTCATCACTTTGCTTTACCCTGAACAGACCTGAATTAAAAAAAATAATAAAAAAAAAAGAACATTTAAAGTAACAACATACATGCAGAAAAAAAGAGCTGTTATGTGGAAAAAGACCAACAGACACCTCAGAAGTATTGCAAGGTTTCTTCCATCTAATTATTCAGACCAGCCTGCTACAATGAGGAAAGATGGTATTCTTATATCATAGAATCGTATGCTCCCCATAGGATTGGTTTTGGATGGAGGGGAGGACATCACCTTTCATTTACCTCAGAGTGACTTTCCACAATGGAGACAGGACAGAAGAGATCAATGGTAGATGACATTCTTGGTCACTTGTTGCAACTTTAATGCTGAAAAACCACAAGGTACTTACTTAGGTTTGCTTTTACTGGTAGCCAAATAAAACATTTAATGATCACAGATAGGTATGACTAGCAAGCCACACAGTGAAGGACAGCAAAAACTAAACATTTTATGAAGTAGGGAGGATTTAGCAGAGCTATGACAGCAACATGTTTATACATCCAGAAATTATCATCTGTTCTTCCCTATTTGAATATCCACAAAGTAATAAAAAACCCAATACAGCTCTATAAACTCCAGGTTTACTTCCATTCTTTCATTTCAGGAACACAATACCAACCAAGACATTCAATTACTTTGAAACCCTGGTTATAGAAATCCAAGTTACCTTCCATCTATAAGTGACAGTGCCAAAGAAATATGAAATGTATAATTGAAATAAACATTAGTTATCCCCAGCATTTTATTACTTTATATCTTAAGACTGATGCAATCAGATGATATAAGTTGGACACAAAGCCTTTCTGGGTGGTGGTGGTGGTGTTGTGGGGGGGGAGGTTTTGGGTGTTGTTACTGTTGGGTTTTGGTTATTGGTTTGGGTTTCTTTTTCCAGTGGAGAGGTACAAAGAAATGGAACATTTTCATTTTCCCAATATCTGACTGGAGGGCATTATTTAGAAAATAGGTTCTTTTCTTTGGGTCCATAATCCCATTTATCTTCATTATTTCTGACTTGTGACACCTACTACATTATGCGATTCCAGCGAGGACATTTGGTTTCCTTCACTGACAGTATGATGTGCCCTGAATATACTTAAAAGTTACACTGTGCTGTCATGAGAAAACTAATCCCAGAGACAGCACAGAAGGCTTTAGAACACAAATGGAGCTTTCTTGCTGGCCGAGAGCAGTGTCTTGGCCTTGATGAATATGGCCAGTAAATGCTTCCCTTATTCAATAATATATATTTAATTAAAGAAACCAAAGGGCACTGTAGTCAGTCTGGAGTGATTATTAACACACATTTTGAATGGTTACAATCATTCAGCTTTCAGCTACATGCTTTATAGTACCTTGTGAGGAGTGCTATATTCACCATGAAATCCTGTGCTTGTCATGACTTATTGCTTAATTAAAATAATGTAATCAAAACCCCACAGAACAAATGTTGACTGAAAAAATTATGCTAATCTTATACATATCTACTATTCACATATTACTTTGAGCAGAATAAGTTGACTAATGTGTTAATAAAATGAAACATACCCAACTATCTTGTCAAATGCTATTTTTATCTCAGCATTTACATACATTTGTCATGAAGGGGATACATTCTGAGTAAAGGGAATAAACACTGTTATGATTAAACATGTCTGACATGATGCTCTCATCTGAACATCAGGCAATGCCATATGCATAGGAAATTCACATTCACGCCATTCACATAGGGCCAATGGGCTTATACCAAAATAAAACTTAGCGTGAGCAACTCAGCTTGCTTTAGTAAGGAGATGCATCTGATTATATTTGCTCTGAATTTGGCCCTGAGCGCTCAGGTGAAAAATGTGGCACAAAGCTTGAATCAAGTACGGCCTGGTAGGATCTAACACGGCATTTTGCTGAGCCCAGAGAATTTTTGTACAGAAGGGATAAACTGAGCAGAATCTTACTCTTCTCAGCTACTTCAGGAAGTTATCAGTGTCAGGAACCAAGGGGGACCCAGTCCCCTCACAGAAACAGACATGCTTGACTCTCTGTGCAAGGAAGAATTTTAAGTGTTGCACTTATAAAAATTGATCGTTAAGGAAAAGGGGAAGAACAGAAAAACTAGTAAGGAGAGGGACTGCAAAAGTGGGGCCGTTTGTCCCTTTGGAAAAGGCCAGATAAACCTATATAATTATGCACCCCAGCTTGCTTAGAAAGGACAGGTCTTTCAGCAGCCTTCTTTCCTCTACTCTCTGAAGGCAGTGGAAAGATATAATCAAGACCTGAGCTCATACAGGAGTGTACACTAATGACTTGTCTGCTTTCTCTCTTACTGCTGCTAGCATTCAAGTACAATACCAAGAGTATTTCTCACATCCTTGCTACTGAATATGCTGGGAATCTTCTATAGTCCATTTCTAATGGATGCTGCCCTGCCCCCCAAATTCTTTATGCTTGCCTAGCAGCAGCATTACCAGAAAGTTTAATTTTTTTCCTCCAGCACCCATTTAGATAAAATACAATGTGTAGAGGCAGATTAACTTTCTCAGAAGTCTCCTTGAATTTACAGCTCTCCTGATGTCAACACTATTTCACTAAGAAGTTTGAAATAACCATTTTATAAGCACCGCAGAGTGGAAAGAAAACACAAATGTGTGAGACAGAGTTGTACTGCCACCATCCTCTCACTATGTTGTTGATTATGAGAACTGGTGCTAATCCATAGATCTCTCAAAAGCATCAGAGGCTTAATGAAAACATCAAATTAATTAACAAAATATCTATAAGAAATAGGGATGTTGGACATCAGATTGGACATATTCAGACATGAATTGTATGGGAAACAAATTGTTAATACGAGTAATAAAAAAGACAAGATTAAAAAAATTCCATTAGTAGTTCACAGATCAATAAACATTTTCTTATCTTAGATTAAAAGACCATAAAGGCCTTAGAATTTGATAAGCACAAAAGACTGATTTAATACTAAGCTAATTTTCAAGAAAAGAAAGCCTATGTGCTTTTCTAGAATAATAAAACAACAAAAAGAGAAAGGCAATAAAATCTGAATTTAGCACATACACATAAGAAAATCTATGGTAAATCTCCCTTGGAACAGAAAAAATCTTCTAATAGAACAGTAATGCTTTAGCAGTTTATGCCATGTTTTACATAAATATTTCAGATACTCAGACAGGTAGAAATTATACAGATTATTTTCTAAGTTAAAGAAAAAATTTTCTCTCTCTTCCACACAGTGCCACAGAACTCAAATTCTTAATACTGTTAGCTCCCTCACGGTCTTCTGTTTTGCAATGGAATATGCCATTAGATCTTAAAGCCTTATTTGTCTCACGTCTTTCTAGCAAACTGCTCTGGTGTCAGTTTCTTGATCTTCAGCTCTAGCCTTTGCCTATTTCCCATTAGTGGTAGCTTTACTTTAAGACCTAACGCTGTAATTCAGAAAAAAAAAGAGGGGGGAAAGGATTTTTATATTCACCAAAATAGAGCTTTGATATTTTCTGGAAGGTAATATCCTCTTTTTTCTGGATTTACTTCTACAAAAATCTGCCATTTTGAATTCAGTAGTCTTACCTAAAAATCTGAAAATGGTTGCTGTGCCATAGGATAACACAAATGTAAGCCTACCGTGTCTTCACTTAAAGTATCACAACAGAAAGTGTACCTAAAGAGATGAAACTGAGTTCATAAAAGCATTCCTATACTCTGGTTTGGCATAAACCTTTATAGATACTTCAAACTAGTGATGGTAAGAAAGAAAAAGAGCCAGCTGCAGTGATAATGACCCAGAATACCAAGACATTTTTGTGAAGTGTTCTAAACATAATTCATTTGATTCACAGAGATTTCAGAAAATATTATAGGTACTTCTGTTTCTATATGTGTTAGAAGAATAAACCTGTCAGCAGAAAAATTCTGATGGCACTTTATATCTTTTCTCATATCTATCTTGATGATAGAGTAAAGGATACTTACTCATTCACTGTGGGTGATAAGCAAGAAGTGTACCTTCCCAAAGCAGCTTCATTGTGCCTTTTAAGGCACTTACCTACTTTGGAAGTATGCTATTCTGGAGAGATTGGGAAGTAGCCTGCCTTTAGGAGAAGGCTATCCCACAGAGATCCACAGAAGCATAGACACATAGAAGTATTTAGGTTGGAAAAGATCCTTAGGATCATTAAATGGACTTGCAATGCCTGGAACTTTCATGAAGAGCAAGACACCACCTCGTGTATCAGACCTGAAGTAACTTCATACACAGCAGGTGGAAATATAGAATCACAAAACAGCTGAGAGACTTCTGAAGATCATCTAGTTTAAAGCCCCTCCTCAGAATGGATCAGTTTGAGCAGAGTGTGTCCAGCTGGGTGGGAAATATCTTCAAGGATAGGGACTCTACAACCTTTCTCTTTAATTTGTTCTACTGTTTGACTTCTCTGTTAGTAAATAAGTTTTCTGCTTACATGTAAGTGGAATTTGCTTTATTTTAATTTGTGTTCATTGCCTGTCATCCTGTCACTAGGTACCACTGTGAAGAGTCTGGCGTCATCTTCTTTACTGCCTACCATTAGGTATTTATATATATTGAAAAGATCCATCCTGAGCCTTCTCTTCTCAAGGCTGAGTTGTCCCAGCTCTTTCAGGCTCTCCTCATACGTCAGATGCTTAAGTCCCTTAACTGTCTCTGTGGTCTTTAACTGGACTTGCTCCAACATGACTGTGTCCTGCACTGGGATGCCCATAACAAGAACATAATCTTGCTGTCTTCATCTCAATTCATTTAGTTGTGCCTTATGCTTCTTGTAAACTCCTAGTCCTATAAAGCTTTGCAATATTCTTATTTATTTTTTATTTCTTATTTCTATTATTCTTATTTTTATATCTGAATACACGTTGTCTGCTTAAACTAGATCTGCATTTTTATTTAATGGCTGTGAGACTTCATATATCACAGTTTATGGCAGTTATTTTTAATCTCCTCTAAAAAATACACAATAGTCCAGCAAGGGGGTTGTTTAATTTTGTTCAAGTTTTTTTAAAATAAAGCAATTAGTAGAACAAGGCAAATCACCATCTATCAAAACAGTTCTAAGATTGTAATGTCTTATATCAATCCCAGCAAAATAAGGAAAACAATTATTGCATTGTGTTAGATTCAGAAGCAGTACAACTCCCTTCTTACAGTAATACAACATACATAATCTCATCAGCAACCTTGGATATATAAACTAAGAGTATACAATTAACCAATCAGACTGTTCCTGAATTAGCAGGCAAGGGCAGGATTGCATATAACTCTACACTTTTCTTTCTGCTAACAACACATTTCATGTAATTCAGTCTGACACAGAATGTGGTCTCTCTAGGGCAGGACATTGATGAGGTTCACCAGCATTTTGGCCTCAGAATTATTTGTGTTTATATGACACACATAGAAACATAAAACTTCAGGTACACAGAATATGATTTTATCATTGACCTGAGTAAAAGAACTTGTCTACCTCTTCATTAAAGAATACAGCACTCCTCTTTTTACCCCTGGCTACTCATCTGAGGAAATATGGAAAAAAAATCAGTGGCATAAAGCCAGGGATACTGTGCAAATGCTAGCCAAATAAGCTTCAGCAGAAAAGGTTTCTCCCTGTGTTTCTTTGTGCCATCAGATCCCACTGAATTCTAGGCTTGCTGCTGTATTACTAAATACCACTACAGAAAAGGGAAATCAGGCTGCCAAAAATATTTCATTTCAAAAGCATTACAAGGGAAAATTTAATGAAAATTTCTTTGTACTTTTTCTCCTTCCAAAGCACTGCCATTTCAGTGTGAGATAGCTACAGGTTGCAATAATGCCGTCCTTTTTAACAATTCACGTATTGCTAGCAGGTTTTACACAATCTCAGTCAAATGCATATTATTTTGTATTTTGTTCACACAGAATGGCTGAAAACATAGTTACCAGAGATTAACCTAAGTTCTTGGTCATTTCTGTTTTCATGTTTTGTGACTCACGGATAAGTGGTGAGAGTCAGTATATTTTTCACATACTTGCAGAAAGAGTCTTTATCACTTCAGTATGAATAAGAACTGAAGTTACATGACACACCTAACTACTGAAGACTTACATATACTTTCCAAATAAATAAAAAATACCAAATGGGTGAATGCTGCACTAAAATAACCACAGCTACATATCTGTTCTCTAACATGGTCCAGCACCAAAATCTTTAGAAGAAAATGAAGCCTACCAATATAGACTGGAAGGGTACAGAACAAGACAAAATGCTCTTACTGTATGTGAAGTAGAATAGTGTCTTTGCTCTCCACTTCCTTTGTATTCAGTGGAACATTAACAGATTTGAACTCACAGTTCATCTGATGAAATTACTGCAATTTTACATGCACTCAGTAGTACCAAGAAAAGCAAAATCATCACTGAAAATATACCAATTATATCAAAAAAGGAAAAGTGATCTTATGGAAGAGCTGGTCATAGCCACCTACACTGTTAAATCTCTTAGGTGTTTTCAATTGCTTTGATTTTAAGTCTGTGGTCAACAACCCTCCCATTGCCAATCTAATTGTAATGTAACTGCTCGTGAAGACAGTGACTTTCAGTGGGAACAGTCTGCTTCTACCAGCCTGGATTGACTTTTAAAACTTTATGTCTGATATGGTCAAAACAAAATTTTCGGTAGTAGTGACTTCAGCCATATACTGCCTGTCAAATGAAGCAAGTGCAAGTTTTAAGTAGCAATTTATTACTCATTTGCTTTTGCTTCTTGTGTTACTGACATCTGGCCAGCTTGTACCAGGTGTGGTTAGTGTTTTTTCCTGATGTAAAATAAAGCTCTTCTTTCTTCAGCTGATTTACAGAAATTAAGGAATGCTAGCTAATGCCCTGCTCTTGAAAAATACTTACCTGTGAGTTAGTCTGCCTATACATTTTCTTCCATGCCTCCTGCTGACCTCAGACTTCAGCAAGATACTCAAGTATTTGCGAGACCAGTTTACTGACTCTAGAAGGAAAAGAAATATAACCAGCTTACTAGAGTGGTGCCTGTTACATAAAACAATGTATTTGGAGAAAGAAAATATCTGCCTATTATGGTCACCTTACCTTTTACTTTGACAAAATTTTAGAGCACAGTGTAACTTGGAAGTGGAGAAGGTCTCTTTAATGAGTGTGGAATAGCACTCTTTCATCTCAAAAGACAGGTTTATGGAGGAAAGTGCACTGCTAAGCTCTGATTTTATGACTTCACTGTTAAAGGATACCAGTCACATATTTCCTGAGCAGTGCCCTCATTGGCTTCACATAGCTCTTGTTACATTAAATAAATAAAACCAAGGAAAAAAAGAAAACTCTGAAGATTCAAACATGTATAGCACATGGATTCTGTGTCCTTCTTTAGGTTCCATGACAACAATGTATCAGTAATACACAGTGAAATAACCGATGCACAATGTATTTTCTTTGGATTTACTCTAGCAAGAGTAACTTCATAAAAGCACAGTCAACATTTCAGAAGTTTCTGTAGAACACTACTTTGATCAGTTGAAAAACATGTGCTCAGCCAAAATAGCATAACATATATTCTCTGGGAAAGCTAGCACTTAATTGTATTTTATGTGTCTTCAAGTTCCACCCATGGGGAGGGGGAATCAAACCAGAAAGCACCACTAGGGAAGGGTGAGCAACTGACACCTTTGATCTTCTGGCTCATCTGACCTAGCGGGAAACATGAAGACTTCCTAAGGAAGGAAAAATCCTACACGTTTTGGCATTTTGAAACCAGAGAAAGCACAGCAGCCAATCCCAGAGCAGGCTTTGTGCCAAAATAGATAACTTTCTCAAGGAAAAAAAAAAAAAAGAAGGAAAAAGATCCATTATTCTAGTTGAGTTTGTGGGGGTTTATTGGTTGGTTGGGGTTTTTTTATCCTAAGTTGCTGTTTCCCAGAGTTAGGTGGGTAAAACATAACATATGCTAACACTTTTTGCTAGGTTAAAGTCAGAATGCCACTCTTGCAACACCGAGGTCTTAGTCATGCACTGATTAATATCATGTCTCTTTTCTTCTTTGATCTGACATTTTCTTTAATATTACCTTTAAGGAATAGAGAGGGTCACCAAAATGATTTTTTTTCCTGCTGAACTGGTAAGCACTGTCGCATATGCAGATGTTTCCCCCCCTCAGTACAACAAAAAAGCACTGTTAATTGAAGCTGAGTGTATACTAATATATGTGAAAAAATCACTGTAAGTGTTCTTTACCACTGAAGTTGTCATGTGTTTTTCAAGATGTAATTTTTCAGACGATCGCAGATGAAAAAAACACGATTCCTTAATAAATATAAATTTGAGGAAAGAATCTAAGTATCCCTGATGCAGCATGGTTCTTATTGATATCAAATTAAGATATGACTGTATATTGGAATCTTGTTTCCATTTCAATATTCTGAGCTCCCAAAGTGAGCGCAGATTATACAAGGGACTTGTTCAATCAAGTATGAGTGAAAATGACTCCTCAGTCTATCACCACAAGACAAGAGCCTCTGAAACAGGAATAAAGGAGAGTTTGTTTGTGAAGCTATTGATTAACAGTACAGAAGTATCTGAGCAAAAAAAAAAGCACCTAATCTTCTGGTATACCACCTCCCCAACAACAGAAGACTAAAAAAGAAAAAAAAGGTCCTTTACGATTATCTTGAGCAAAGAAGCAGATACTTTTGCCCTGATGGCTCTGCATCCACTTGAAGACCTCAGCTTCTATAAAAACATCTTTTCCCTTCTTCCCACATTCCACTTTAGTGGGAGGATGTTGCATCATATCACTTGATGAAGTGGAGACATAGAGGGACAACCATCCAAAATTAGGCCTCCTTGTTTTGACCTACTTAAAAGTATTGACTTCAGGATAGGTGAGAACATGCTCTGAATCGTGTTTCCTTCACTAATTAGGTTAATAACATTTTTAGTAAAGGTGAGATCAGCCAAAGAAATTAATGCAAAGGTAAGATCTTTTTGTTGCCTAGAATGGCAGAGAGTTTCAAGTCAGAAGACAGGAAATGTCTGTTCTGAGTTAAATTACAATTTTATCAGACTTGTTGTTTCCTTATTTTAGCTAGTGCACAAATAGCCTCACCTTTTTAAATAGCACAAGGAGTACAGATCAAAGCCTTAGAGAGATGTCATCTCATGTTAATAGTTTTCCTCTGTATTTTGCAGTTGACCTGAGTAAGAGTTACTTTGAAGATCCACAAAAGGGCATTGAATATCATGAACAGAATTAAAAGGTACTTCACACAAGTAAAATGAAAATGTTTTAAGTGTAATCTGCTTCTGTGTTCAGTTGTGATCACTAAATATGAACCAAAGTTAGAGAAAGGAGAGCAGAAATGGACTTGGAAAGAACAGCAGCATTTTGATTGTGATGTTCTGGAAGAAAATTCCACCACACATACACCTTCTTTCATTAGGCGTTTCCATAATTCCCTCCACACTGCTGTTTTTCCCAACTCTCCAACCACAAAGCTATCTTACCCAGGAACAGCATGTGACAGCAATCCCTCCAAACATAACAAAGTACGAATTTCTCCTCTTACCACATGTGAATATTCTTGAAGGTTTCTCTATTTCTCTGTTTTCATTTTGCCCCACCAACTTTTCCCAGCCTCAATCTAGGCAGATTTCTTCACTTCCTACCCACTGATATTTTTCACCTGCTTGGAGAAATCCCTTCTACTATTTATCAGTCTCTGTTCTTTCATCTGCCACGCTAGCAGACACCAGTGATTCTCTTTGCTTGCTCTAAATCTCCCAGGCTCATTAGTCCTCTTCTCTACCCTTGATCTTCATCTTCTTCACTTTGTGATTGTCTTCCATGTGCTTTCTCATATCTGTGACTTTCTGAAAACCTCTTCCCTTAGCGCTGCAGTACTTCTGCTTTCTTCCTTGACCATCTCCACATGATCCTCTAACCCTGCAGTATTTCTTGCTATTGCTGTAAACTGCTCACCTTGTACTTGGCTTGCAGGTCTGCCTTCATTGGCTTCTGAAGAATCAGGAATCTTTTGTCCTTTCCTGATCAAGATACTCTATCTTTCTGCCTTCTGCTCCATAAGTCATCCTCCTTTGTTTGCTCTTGTACACCTCTCAGACACATTGATCCCAGAGCTCTACCAAAAGATAATTGATCATCTCTCCCTCTTCCCATTTGGTGAAATCTAAGTGACCATACTTACCTATCTTTTCTCATCAGTTTTTTTTACCCTGTGCGAGAAAGTTATTGTACTTACAACTATTTCTAGAATAATGACATTCAGTTTGGAAAGTGACAGCATTGCATTAAGGTGCCTCCTCTATTAAGTAAGAAGACTAACATTTATAAAAATTACCCACCACAGCTTCCTGTTCAAGCTCATTAGAAACTTTGTATAGATAATGAAGAAAGAAACATGTTTTGCAATTGTAATTCTAATTTCATGTTATATTTGCTCATGCTTTTAGCTTCATAGCTACTTCGAAAGTACTGCAAAATATGATTTCATTAGGTCATGCTAACTCATTAGCCATGGAGATTTTTGCTATACGCATTGTCCACTCAGTATTTCAATTAGTTTTAACTTTTAACTTAGGCCTAAAGTGATGAACCAATCTTCACGTCTGCTCAATACATCAACCTCTTTCTTTAGACAACAAAAGCTAGCGATGGGACTTCTGAAACACAGACATTCATGTACAACTACCCGATTTTGACCTTAATTAACTGGGTTGTTTTTTTACTCTGTAACAAGGCCACAATGGTTTATGGAACATAAACTCTTGAAGCTCATATTAACATGACAGATGCAGAAATACTAACAAGATACCAGGTTTCTGGCTAAAATATTTTTAGCTGGGCTATGCAAAGACACACACAAAACAAGTACACCCATTCTCAGACAACCTCTTCTACCACCTATGGATGTCAACAGGAGACTTTTATTTGACTTAGAGCAGATCCCAGTTAGCTGGGAACAGCATGTGCGTGCTCCAGCACTCAGGGGATGAAATGGTTTGTTAGCAGAACACATGGTTTTGATTAGTGGCCTAATGAACTAATGCCTCAAATCAACAAGAAATGTAACATCTGGTCAGTATTTCAATGCTTCCTTGAGCCCTAGCAACACCTCCAGCTCCCTTATGCTACATTCTAGTACATAAGAATGTTAGAAGAAAAGCATAGATATTAATACAGTCATTGCTACAAGTGAGACGGGAGAAAGAAGTGTTGTTTCCATATTCTATAGAACACGTTTCTGCCAACTAAGGCAAAAATCTGAGGTTTTCTCTAGTTTTGACTGTCCAGCATTTTCTTCAGCATGTTCTCTAAATAACTGACCAGAGTTAATGATGTAAACTACATGTGTAAATCTATTTGCACCTAGTAGTTGTTGGGGTATTCTTAAACTGACATTTTACATGCTATAACATTGAGATGGTTGTATCTGTGGCAAATAATGTTACTTGTTTTTTACAGAGCCTCCTCCAATCACTACCCAAAATTCTAATTAATAGGGATTCCATATTTCCACACAGCTTGTCAGTTTGATTATTTAAGTACTTATTCAGTGTACTAAAGACCCTAATCACCCCTTCAAAGCATGCAGCTCTATATAAGGCTGAAATGCATAAGGATCATCATCATCATAATAGCATGGCAGCTGTGCTTCCTGTAAGCCAGAAAAGTTGGTCCTGTATACAACAGACACACCTCAGCTACTGTGTGCCATCTGCCTAGTTAGCGGTTAGACAGCCACAGCAGATAGAAACAGCTGCTCCTGACAATATGAAAAACATCAGTACTTCCTTAAAGGCTTTGGCAATGTGGATAAACAATTTCAGTGAAAAGAATATTTTAAATTGCTGCAAATTTTCGATGCAACTGCTATTATGCATCACACCACAACAAAGTGATTATGCTCAGTAGAATGGATTTTGTTCTGCAACTATAAGAGTGCTGAGGGTTTTTTGTTGGGGTTTTTTGGTGTTTTTTGGTGGTTTTTTTTTTCACAGTTTTACAGAATACCAGTTGACAAGGCTAAGAGACCATTGTCCTGGACAAGGAGGTTTCGTGGCACATTATGATGATTTACAGTGCCTTTTTTCTGATTTATTCTTTCAAATAAAACAATTTTTACTTTCATGAGGTTTTTGTGGACTACATCTTGCACTATTTATTTAGGTCATTTATGTAAAGACTGGGTTTCTGAGAAACCTTAATGCAAAAAAAATTATTACTCACAATAAAGCAAAACATTATTACACTGAACTCCTCACCACCATGGGGGTGGGAGGGTGTTTGGAAATGGGGAGAGACAGGTCAGTCCTTGCACTTGGCAGCCATATGTTGGCAAAAGGTAAATTTTAATATGAGCAAGCATGTTAAAATACAACATGCAGAAAGAAAACAGCCTATAGAGGACAGATTAATAGATACACACTACAAATACAATTCATACTTGGTTTTCTTCTCTGTTGTTATTCCTCATGAATAAACAGTAAAGCTGTAGGTCTCTCACTCTGGAATGAAGTTGCCATTTGAGAGCTCTGTGCCTGCTCCCTTTAAAGGTCAGAACAATCCCTTGCCTGTAGCTGGTTGCAAACAGGAAGAGTAGAAGATACAGCAGATATGTCTCACCTACCCAACCATCCATAAAGGAGCAGATGTTGCATGGTGTCTCTCACCACCCCCTTCCTGTCTGAGTGGTCACGGTCTGAAGATGGAGTAGCAAATCACTATAAATAGGCCCTGGAAGTGCTCAACTTGGGCATAGAAATAGTTAACAGTACAGACTCCACCTCAGAAATTGATAGGGAAATAAAACCTATTAAAAAAATAAATAAATAAAAAAAAATCTGTCTGGAAACATAACATAATTGCTGCTTTATATTTTGTATGTATTAAATTTTCAAGCTATCTGCAATAGATGTGAGGCTTTATATTAATTGTGAGCAGAGCAGTAATTGGAGGCAAATTAATGAGAAACCTGCTGTCACATTACAGCATACATTTTTAATGGAAGTCTTTAAACATTTGGACAAAATATCTATATATATTAAAATGGTAATTCTTTAACTGGTAAACGTAATTATCTAACTCTAAAGCAAAAATATAAAAGGACAAAAATGGATTGAATCAAAATATTCTGTCATTGCCATACATAAGCCACCAGAATATCTTTTCAACAAATGAAATTATTCTTTATTTTATGCTTTTAAAAATGCATTAGTGTAATTGCTCTGCAACAAATTACCTTCTGTGCTATAAGCGTGGCTACAACATCCCTTGCATGTACATCAATTGTGCATATTGTCATGATGTTCTGATGATCACCAGGGGTGAGTTCCCCTAACAGCATGTTTATAAGGGTATTCAGTTGAGCAATCTGCAAAATAATTATATTTCAATGGAGATATTACACTGTGGGAAAAAAAAACCCACCACTATTATATGTCAAGTGCTAAATGGAGCAGTTATAGAACCAAGACACATTTATTGGCGCTTTTAATCAAAGCAAATAACTTTTGCAAACTAATAATGGTGTTGTTTTCTTACAGTTTTAATTTGATTCCTTAATAAAAAAAAAATATACTTTTCAGCTGGTGTCCAGAACTTAATTTCAGAACAGATGAATACTAGCCTTATACTGCTTTGGGAATGCTAGCCTGAAACTGCACATGCGATAAAGCAATTAGATGTTTCAAGTATTGCATGTATACTACCAAACAGTGCTTCCAAAATAGTCACAATACACGTCATTTTACTACAGAGGACAGGGGGAACAGATGACGACATG